>NC_055669.1:8229177-8829177 GCF_017976325.1 Chelmon rostratus | reverse complement strand
TTTAAGGATTTGCATTTCTGTTTGGTAGGAGCAGAGCAGCAAAGTTAAGCCTCATACACTTGGTCGTGGGTTCAAGGACCTGGATCATGAACCACTGAAAAGAGTGCACCTTCAGCCATTATACATTCAATGAACCATAGTTGTGGTTCATTACTCAGTAAAGAAACAACCTCTGTGACTTTTCTATTGATTCTTTCATTGTTTTATTACTTACTTTACTGTGGCTGCAAATTATTCTTACCTTTAATGATGAATATGTGAATTTTTCAATTTCTTTTAATCAATTATGTCTTCAAATTGCTGTACAATCATCAAAATTGTCTCAATTACCAACAGGCCAGAGGGTATGTCTCCAGATTGCTTCTTTCATTTCAGTATAATAAAAAACAAACCGGCAAATCCTCATAATCATCTTACGGATTCATACATTATAATTGTAACCAGTTAACTGACTGTCAATCACATAAGTGATGAATCATTTCAGCTCTGCTTTTAATGAATGGGCAGTTCTGGATCTGGATTTTGGAAGTTACCAGATTCTAACCAGCTAAAAACTGCAAGTGTTCACTTTAAAATTAGACTGAATCAACAAAGAAATCTGTTGAGTATTTGGTGATATTACTTGATCTGGTTGACTTACTCATGGAATTAATGTATTAGAATGTGTGACTTTTCCATCAGTCAAATCAATATATATATATATATATATATATATTATATATATATACACACACACACACACACACACACACACACAAACCTTTGCAACTTCCTCCAGACCTTTCAGCATAAAGCTGTAATGTCTCAGGGTGGACAGCTCTGATTTTGGGACCAGCAGGCAGACACAGACGTGCAGAGGAAGGTTCTCCTTCACAGCAAGCCGCTGGGCGTGGACCAGCGCCCAGTTATCTGGAACAGAGTAGAAACACAGAAAACATGTTGCCAGTTGAGACATGGAGAAAATAGAGGCCTCTTGATGCACTGCTGGTAATTGTTTTAAGTGTTTACCTTGTACTCTGTGGTCTCTTGACATCCAGTACAGGACACCCTCTGAGCCCTGCTTCATCTTCTCAGTGTCAGATATAAAACGGAGGCGCTTTTTGTTGAACTTCATCTCCTTCTTCTCACTCCTCTGCTGCTGCACCATGTCCTCCAGCCAGCCCTGCTCCTTCGCGGCGGCCACCTTCAGCTGCTTGGCGCTGGGCTCTTTGGTAGCAGCAGCAGATGTTGCTTTGCGTTTCTTCTCTGACATGATGGCTTCACCGGTGAATGGCTTGATCCTGCAGCAGAAAACTGAGGTCGGCCTCCGAGTACTGCGGGCAACAAGCCTCAAAAAAGGTCTCGCTAAAGAGGAACAGGATGAGCTGCAGGAAAAACAAGACGAAAATGGTGAAAAACTGTCCGTTTGCAAACCACCACAGAAGCCGAAAGTAATTCAACAAAGCTGACTAAATTATTAAGAAATAATGCATCAAAAAACACAAACTAAGTACTAATTAGTCAAAAAGCCGACGACGCAAACGTAAAAGCTTCTCGTTTGAATGACCGCCGCGATGAATTTATAACTTACCTCCTCCAAATGCAGTGAAGCATGCAATGAATAAAACTTGAAATCGGTCTGGAAGAAGTATTTGGAGCTAACCGACAGAAATGGTAAACGAAGGAGTGTTAACTGGCTTTATAGCAGTCCGGTTACCAGAAACGCGTTGGTGAGTCCGGTGTTTCCATTTATGCAACCAGTTACATGAGCACGCTGGTGTCTGGGTTTTGTAACGCATTGTTTTTGCCGACTTGTACCACATTTCCCACAATGCAGTTGGAATGTCTCCACTGGGCATGCGCGATGCCGTTTACGCTGGGAGGAGGGTCGTGCCAGTTGTAGCGCGTAGCTAGCCACAAAAGGGACGAAGTGCTGGCTGGTTAGCCAGCGATTATTGTTTTTTACTTTACGCTCGGTGTCGCTTGTCGTGGTTTTAAAGTATGAACAAAGATGATTTTACAACAGGGCGAGGGAGGAGACCAGCGGTTCCCGATAAAGTCGACATGTCATTAGGTAAGGCCCTCGATGGCTAACGTTAACGCAAACGTTACTAAAATAGAGTAACGTTACTAGCTCATGTTAGCTACTAACTGACGGAGGTTGTCAGTTGCTAGCTAGCCAAACAGATCTAATTTTAGCATTTAGACGCCCTTGTTTATCAATGTTCCTGTGGTAAATTTAACAGATGACATCATTCGGTTGAACAAAAAAGAGCAACAGTTAAAAAGGAGACAGGCCACTGTGAACCGCCGACCTGTCAAGAAGAAGGGCCGTTTAACGCAAGGAAAGGGAGTTTCGTCAAGGGCTGCTGGAGCAGTCCAGAGAGGTGTGTACGCTCCTCCGTTGTTGCCTCCCCGTTTGGAAATCTTTTCTCCTTTTCTTTCGAAACACCTTTGTGCATGTGTAGTGCCGTAACGCCCTTATCCTTACCAGGAGGTGGCGTGGCCCGAGGAGGAACGCCTAAATTAAGAAACAGAAGGGTCCCTCCACCACCAGGTCGACGACGGGGTCAAGGGGTCATCACAGGCCTGGCAGCCAGGAGGCCAGCTGCCCTGCTGAAGCGAGTCGGCACGTTTAACAGAACACCAGTCAACCAGGTAATGGAGGACATACTGGAGAGCACTACACGACAGGCAGCCGCTGTTATTGGCCTGAAACCTCATTGTAGACTGCTGGCAACACTGGCATTAATGCACACATCCTATTGGAAGTTCATAACATTAACTGAATTGAATAAATAAGAGAACATTTGCTCAGAAAGTAGGAACCACCTCTGTCAATCCTTCCTTGTTGATTGTCGCTGGAAAGGTGCGGAGCAGAGGTTCTCAAATTTATCATTCAAACGTCCATATCTGATTTTTATTAAAGGTCAGAGGTCGTTAATGATTGACAGTAACAATTAATCAATTAACGTCACATCTCTTGTGATTGGGCCAGCGCGACACAGATGCAGACACGGCTTAGTGCATGTTTATTTCCGAGTCAGACATTTACATTTACATTTACGCTAGTTGTAGAAAATTCTTTGGTGTAACATTAATGTGTGAACTCTGCAGCAGCAAAACACAGCACTCTCTCCGTCAGTTGCCATGACAACGACATCAGTGCTAGGGAAATCAGCCACATTTGGCTACATTCATCTGGTGACACAATTGCTGTGAGGGATCGCCAGCTATACTGTACATTCAAACTCACCAGCAATTCATTGATCAGCAGAAAATGTATTTAAAAACAGGAAAGGTTACACTTCTTAAGGTATCGTACTGATTCATAACACGAGGTGGCAGAGGTCCTCAACAACATTAAATATATATATATATATATATGGGCTTTATTCCCTACTATTGTTTCATATTTTCAGTTTCCTACAAAATTAATGTTATTTTATGAGTCTATATCAGTGTGAACAGACTCTTATAAAAAAGAAGGAAAATTCATAATGATAACTAGAAAATGCTTTCAGATGACAGATCAACTACCAATGAATGACTCCTTTTCATAACTAAAAACCCCTCTTCAGGGTCCCAGGAAGTCAACAAAAATACTCTGAGACTCAAACAGTTGGCCAACAAAAATAATCCCCAGCGACACCTCCTGTGTCTGATAGACAGTCTTAGTGATTCCCCGACAACTCCGGAGTTCCTCCTGTATCCGGCCAGTGTGCTGCTGTGGGTCCCAGTGAATGGCCGGCCTGGGAGCAGTGTGGTTTGATGGTGGGGCTGTGGAGTAGAGAGGATGGAGAGCTGGAGAATGATGAGATTCTGTAGAGTGAGTGAACTATGAATTAGACATTTTGGCTCGTTGCCAGGGGTTGGCAGGCTAATCGCAGATCACTCCCAGGACAGACTGGGCTTCTTCCACTGTTGAGTGATGTTCGATGTGCCCATTTTCTTAATTCATTAATATTCTGTGGGCCGGATGTGGCCCGCAGGCTTCCAGCTGACAATCTCTGAGTTGGAGGCTGGGTCCAGATTGTCCTGTCTTTTAGTCTGGATGTGGACCAAGGTCCGGACTTTGAGAAGCCCTGATATAAGTTATTAGAGGACAAGCCTTGAAAAACCCAACATACAACTAGCAGCCATCTTCAAGCGGTTTGCAGATCGTCTGTGCCACGTTGAAAGATGCAAACGCTGATACAGCGTCACACCTTACAAAAGCAATGTTGGAGTTCCTTGTCAGCCTCTCTGTCTTTCAGTCGGCATGTTGTGCATTTTTAATGTAATGGTGTCAACTCTTAGCCCTACGAGTTAGGTTGACAAACATCCCTTTTCTGCTGCTGAAATGATTGGTATAAAACATATTGGATACGTAAGAGAAAGAGGAGAAATTTGTAGCAATTAATATTGAGAGTACAGTGAAACTTTATCCATGTGGTGCTGGTATTGCACCAAAACTTGAGCAACTTTTGCAAGACATTGTGTCTGCACTAGCTGACAGAGAGACTCAGAAAAGACAAAGCTCAAGTACTTTTCAAAAAGCTTGCGTATTTATTATTTGTTACCTTGGTAACCAAAGTCTGTCTTGCTTGCTTAGTCTTTGAGCAAGCACACCAACAGACTGTACTCCTCCTGCTTTAATGACCTGGATCTGCCTGACCTTCATCACGCCCAGAGGCAGAGTTTTCTCCACATCCCGTCGCATGGCAACAGACATCAGCAGCCGCCGTCTGGTATCCAGGAAGCGCTAACTCACTTTGTTAGCTGCCCTGATGCTGTCTGCTCCAGACGACCTTAGGAACTTTCCCATTTTGTTTCCCATCACGCCAGAATTGCGATCTATTCCAGGTCTTGATGAGAATCTGTGGATGTGATTGGAACTTTGAGCTACCACAGCCCACCACAGCATCCATCATTGTTTTTCTCTCCTTTTCTATCAGACGTCACGAAGTTATCATGAAAGCTGTGTTTTACACACTTAATATTCAGCTATGTCGACGCACTTGGGGATTCATGGAATTTTTCTAATTCTTATCAAAGTAATCTTTTAAGTTCTAATTATTTCCAATGCGCATACCGGTCCTTTTAAGAGTGTAAGATGAAGCAACTCATCTCTTCTGTCTGTTCTATTCCTTTCATGTTTTTGTTCAAGTATCAAGCTGTACCACACTTAATTTCAGACAGTAATTCATAGATTTCACATCATTCGCATTTGAAAGGTGGTTTTGTTTTCTTCTTTCTTAATAAAACTTGCCTTTATACAGATGGAAATTAAAGTGGGCTTGTTGTGGGGAATCAGAGCTGAAGTCTGAAGGAGTTCTTACTTCAAATAATTCTCTACCCTGAAGTTATGATCTGCTTTCATTGTTTGTTTTTCCATTTGGTTTTACTGTATCTGTCCTCCACTGCACTTTTCCCTTTTTCAGAAAATAAGACAGAAAACAAAGCCCTTCATTCAACGCCCTGAAGCCCAATACAGGAAGCCAGAGGTACAGAGGCGGCCATACAGGCAGCCCGATGCACAGAGAGGCCAGAATGCAGCATCAGTCAGGAGACCATTTCAGCTGCAGCGGCGGTGAGAGCACCTTTATAACAACCTGTGTACAGTCCTTCAGTGCACTTGAATGAAGAGAATTGTGGGAGTGGTGTAAAAAGTCAAAAACAGGCTGTTGTAAGTATTTTATTACACACATGACTAAGTTTTAAGCGGAGTAATCTAGAAAGTAGAAAGAGCTAAATTTCCTGTGCATTGTATACAGCATCAGACACAATAGACTCTAATCAACGTATACTGAGTACACAGCTGTGCTTCAATACAGTCTTTGTGTTGCACTCATGCAGACCACTGCCGCCCGTCCATCAGACTCAGAGGGAAGCACGCCAGGCCACATTTCTCTTTCGCAGAGGACTCAAGGTACACAATGGCTATGTGGAGCATTGAGTTGTTAAATGTACTGTATTTGTAGATAAACCTGAATGTGTCATGGACTACCTGTTAACATGTAGTGTAACCTTTTTTGTCTTTTAAGACGTAAATCTATTATTATACTAAATCCATCTGTCAACGCACCACTGTGTTAATTCTTCATGTCCATTGCTCCATATTACAGGTACAGGCCCAGGTGCAGAAAGCAAACCCTCGCACTCCTTCAGTCAGAACACGCCAGTGAGTATCTATTAGCTGCTGCTGTTAAAATGCCTTGTAGCAACCAAAAACGTAATAATTTTGGCAATTTTAAATGTAATAAAACCAATAATGTAATAACTTGCCAATAATGTAATAAAACCTTTGAGCCAATAACGTAATAACTTTTTGCCAATAATGTAATACGTTATTACACTATTGGCTGGTTGTTAAATGTACTGTATTTGTAGATAAACCTGAATGTGTCATGGACTACCTGTTAACATGTAGTGTAACCTTTTTTGTCTTTTAAAAAAAGGTTACCCTAACCCTAACCCATAACGTAATAACTTTTTGCCAATAATGTAATACGTTATTACATTATTGGCTGGTTATTACGTTATTGGCCTAGCATTTAAAAACCCTTTGAAAATGTAATAACTGGTGCTGATAATGTAATAATATTATATATGACTGCAGTTCTTGGGAATAATAAACCTTTTTGTGCAGTTCACTGAATTAAAATAAGTACAGTGGACAAATTTAAGATTTAGATTCTCTCTCTATCTCTCTCTCTCTTGCCTGATCTTTCTCATTATTAATATTGATCAGATAAAAAAGATTTGATCCTGTAAGATCCTGTGACGTCATCCAGGTGTTTAACAGTGGGTTTAGCACAACTCTATGATATAACAGCCTATAGATCACATCTGGACATTATTGGCAAGTTATTACATTATTGGTTTTATTACATTTAAAATTGCCAAAATTATTACGTTATTGGTAGTTATTACATTATTGGCCGTTACTACGTTTTTGGTTGCTACATGCCTGTATCACTCTGTTGTGTGTGCATGTATGAAGAAGAGGAAATCACACTGAGGATGTGATACACTTGGAGGGGAAAGAAGACCATTGTTTGCCATGTTAGGTTCATTGTCTTGTGTTTGTGGTGATACAGTACACCTTTTTTATTTATCCACCAGGTGGCGCACATCAACCACCAGCAGTGGTATCTTGACTGTTTCAATTGACAACCCCACAGCCAGGACTCAGCCCGAGTAAATATCACACACTCTGCAGAATCTTACACCCCGTTTTTTTGACATCACGTAGAGGATCATTTCCATAAGCACATGTTTTATTCATAGTGTGAAATTAGGAAATATACATGTCTGCTATGACCTTCACACCTCAGTCACCGGCTGACTGTGTGACTGCTTCGTAGGCCTCCTACTGCTTGGACCCTGCATCCCCCAGCTGCCACCTCTGCTCCTGTCAAGGTGGAACTGGTGGAGAAGAAAATACCAAAGGGAGTTCCTCTTCAATTTGACATCAACAGTGTTGGGAAACCGGTGAGAGCATGCTACTTAGATTTCTGTACAGTTACATACACAGGACTACGAATGCAGCTGTTCACATCCCCACGCAGTGCGTTAACGTTCGTCTGGTGTACGTTTCTCTCCACAGCAAACATCGATGACCTTGAATGAGCGATTCCGAATCCTAAAAGACAAGCGCACCGCCACAGCACAAAACACTAAAGGCAGCCGATTTGTTACCGTGGTTTAGCCAGCAAAAAGAGGGTGACCAGGAACAATCAGCAGCCCTTTTTATCCTGCTCAGACCCGCACAGTGAAGCCCACCTTTCTGACGGATGGGACGTGCTGACGCACTGAATGACTTCGCTAAGAGGACGGAGGGCAACCACGGGACAAATGAGTGCAACACACACAACGGCTCAACTGAGAGGGTACTAGTGTGAAAGGAAGAGAGTTTAAAATAAGTCTCCATTCATTGTCCATATCATTGTCCTCCACTGTTGCTCTGTACTGGGAAGGAAAGAGCTTTTTACCTTCTCTGGACTTAAAACTGTTGACACTATTTTGAAGACCGTTTTGAAGTATTTCTTTACAGAGAGGACTGCTATGTATTTGTTAGGATGGCATGTATGTTCACAATACCCTTTTTTGACATTTTTGAGAATTGTTTTGTAACGTTTCTTGAAATAAACAAGTTTCTCTTTAAATAATCGGTATAGCCTCAGATCAGTTTGGAGCACAGTGACTGAAACTCCTGTCTTGTGATCAAACAGTGCCATCTGGCTGTGAATCAGAAACCAGTCAGCTCCTGTTCCTGTTTTTGTGTGAAGAATTTCATGTGTCCAAATGTTGCTTCTACATTCTTTGCATCTGTAACACTGTATCCTGCTGTGGGTGTCAGGTTTATGAATGTACAAAGAGGATCCATTTCAGTGCTGTGTCAAGAGCAATTTGAGCCTCCAGAAGTTGGCACATATTTCAGGTAGTTTTGCAGTGAACAGTAAAAGGTTTCAGATGTCAGAACTAGAAGATATTTTTAATTTCTTGTATTAATATTAACCTGTTTTCTGTAACTTTGTAACAAAAAAAACGTTCATATTTTGGAATCTGAATATTGCTTTTATTTAAATACATTAAAATTTGCAATGTAACAAAACTATTGGCATATGAAATTCAAACACCATTTAAATGGACAAAACATGGCTCACTTCATTTTTCTGTGACTAGTGTCAGTAACACTAGGTTATTTTTCTCTCTGCCAACTGCTCTGCATCATTTTTCCCCATTTACACTGTTCACAGACTATCTTACAATAAGAGTGCTGAATAAAAATGAGGTAAGAAAGTGGTTTGAAGATTACAGATCATGCAGTACATGCCGAACAGCAACAAAATATTTTGTGAAGGAGGAAATAACAAAAAAAAAAAAAAAAAAAAATACATGTGTGCATTTTTAAAAATAATCAATTTACACAGCTTTGCATCTTTGGTTACAAAGTAGGTTGAATGATTTCACAGCTTTCCCCCCTGGCCCCCTCAGGAAAAACATTGGGAAAAAAAGATGAAGGTAGGGGGTGTGGCAACACTAATTCATTTTTAGAGAAACTACCAACAGAATTGAATCTTCATCGAACGCCTTCTGCAGGCTCATGTTAAGATTTGATGTCAGCGGGTGAAGAGTCACCCATCAAGGCTCTTAATACTTTAATCTATACAAAAATGTACATTCATACTGGGTCTTGACTTGAGCTATGAACTAGCCACTGCAGAGGAAATTTTGAGTTAGTGTTAACATTTGTCAGAATTTTTCTTTTTTGCCTACATTTTTTAACAAATATAAAGCATTGCCCCTGGAAAGAATGGCCAATCTGTTGAAACACTGTAAAACAAAAGGAAACAAGTCACTGGGCTACTGTTTAACAGGTTTCATGAAATTGTTCATTTGTGAAATAGCAGCCCTGTAATAAATAAAACACTTAACAGTAGAACTCAAAAGACTGACTGCAAGGGTTGGACTTGATGTGAAAGTAACGGCAGCGGTGCGGCGCTCTGAAAAACAGACTCTCTCCCACTTCTTCCTTTACAACATGAAACAGCAAGGCTAAAAATACCCCTTTACCCACTCAATTATCTCTCATTTACAAAAATAATCGCTCTCTTTTTGACAATCGCTCCCGCTTGTCCCTTATGCGAGGTGGACCCCTCCCTTTCCACACCCACGGCTTGAGCAGGTCTCAGGTCAGGTCGCAAGCCAGTCTGACTCGGGCCCGGTCCAAGAAAAGACATCCTGTCCACGAGCTTGGACCCAGCAGTCAACCGATCCGGGAACAGAGCCAAGATGGAAAAAAAGAAGAAAAGAAAACACACCCCGACCTTCCCTGACACTCTGTCTCTACACACACTGTCTCTACACACACTGTCGCTCTCTCTCTCGATGATTGCATTAACACTGGAAAGGCCCACAGTACAGACGCATACACACTTACATTTCACAGTCACGCTTGCTAACACACACACACACGCGCACACACTGTACTTTGTGGTCAAGCTGGTGGCTAAGAAGACAAAGTTTTTTTTTTTTTTTCTTCTTTTTAATTTCACATACACTAATTGTAATAAGTTGTAGAGAAGATGCTCTTCTTTTTTTTCTGCCCCCAGCGAAGCGGGGCAGATGCACTTCAAGCAGAGGTGACGTTGGGTTGCAGTTGTTGTTGTTGTTGTTGCTGCTGCTGCTGCTGTTGTTGTTGTTGGCCAGGATCGAGCTGAGGCTGAGTCTGGAGCTGCTGGGGTTTGGGGTGGTGCTGGAGCTGGGGGTGGGACTGCGGCTGAGGCTGAGGCTGGACCTGCTGCTGAGGCTGGCTGAGTCCTTGCTGGGGAGGCGTGGTGCCGGAGCCGGTGGCCGACTGGGAGGACAGCTGAGACAGCTGCTCGCTGTTGGCCAGCGATTTCAACACGGCGTTCTCCCTCTCCAGCACAGAGTTCCTCTCGTACAGCTCCTTGATCTGCTCCTTTAAGACCTCCACCTCTTCGCGCACTGCATACATCAGATGGCTTTTCACCAGGTCCTGCACGGGGGGGGAGAGCGTGACATGAAACAACATATAGGAGCTGACCAGAGGCAGCAGAGTCACAAGGAAGCAGATTTATCATGGTCAGACAAGGACATCAGAGTGAAGCTCAAGGCTATAGGCTACATTTGTTCATATATATTCATTCTAGCTGCGTATCCAGTTTGTGTTGATGCTTAAAGCCAAAGACAAACAGACCTACATAAAAGACCCTATAGTTCTTAAAAGCAGGTCATGACAGGCATGAGAGCTGGATGTAGGAACCACCAAGAATATAAGGAAGCACCATAACACAGTAGTGTACATGTGTAGATTCTGGTCTCTGATGTTGCTCTTTCCATGTAACTGAATACGTACTTTTATACATTTAAATGATGATCAATGGTAAATGGATCACTCACCATGGCCTGTTCAATTTTATTATCAATGGCAGCAACATTGGTTCCCGAGGCCCTGTGAGAGAGAAAAGACAGATAAGGTACATACATGTTTCTAATCTCAGCACCCTTTGTTCTGCTTGCTTGTTTTCCCCTGAAACATACAAAACATTTTAACTAGAGGTACATGCATGTAATAAAAACCCGAAACCTGGGAAACACAGACAAGAAAGCGGCGCTCAATGAATCAAACCACGCGGCGTTGGCTCTCCGCAGGAATCTAGGGCAGATCATATAAAATAACCTGTCACCACTCTTGGTCATACCATGTACATTAGAGCTCTAATCTAGGTCGGGTCACTCAGGGTACAGGAGAGGCTCGGCTGCAGGCGACACAGCCAGGACCAGCTAGTGTGAATAACGCATCGTTCTGTGAAACTGCCATATTCAGCGTAGCCATGGTCAGGTCTCCAGTGACTGACAGCAATCGGAACAGGTAGAGGAGCTATCACGACTGATCTCCACATATTCTCTGTCCATCTGTGAACGTATAGCCTTGACTTCTTTCACATCTATAAAGAGCACCAAAAAGTTGCTTTCAGAAACACTGAGATTATTCAAGGAAATGCTGCAAATTTCAGACAAACCCTCACAAAAAAAAGCTTCTGCTGAGTTTAATAAGTCACTGATGACTGGAAACGTTCATCAGCTATAGACGTCAGGCCATATCCCATCACTGATCAACCCCACAAACACGAGTCAAGCAGTACTTCGCCTACGAAATTATCACACTTTAGCTGCGCACGCTCCTCTGCGGGCCGAGCGCCAGCAGCCTGGCGTTACCTGCGGCGTGTCGGACAGGTGAGCGGCGGCTCGCAGGCCGCGTGCCGGGTCGGGTCCCCGGTGTAGGAGAACGTGCACGGCATGGCGCTGGCTGCTGCTGGAGCGACGGTAGCAGCGGAAGAAAGAGGGAGTGAACTGGAGCGCACCGGAGGCGGTTCAGAGGGGGGGGGCTGTGACCACATTTAGAATTGTGCAACATGAACCGACGGGTGGAGAAATCAGAGGGACTGGCAGGAGGCGGAGAGCCACGTCCGCTCCGCCCGCTTCACGGTGGCTGAAACAGTAGACAGTACTCTTACTGTATGGGGGCCGACTGGTGCCAGTCAATCATAAAGATAACTTGTATGACTCCATTGAAGTATTAGCCAAGCTGAAATTCTGACTGATCTGTAAAGGGATCAACAAAGGCAGTGGGATTGACCCACTGGAGGCCTTTCAAATAGCTACGCCAAAATTTAAGCCTGTCAAGACATTTCAGACAAAACTACAAGGTGTTGCTGCATGAACAGTCAGGGGATCAGGAAAGTCTGCATTCATCCTCTGGGAACCATGAATGGAAGTAAAAGAAGTGATTGTAAAACCATCCAAAACAGATGTCTACGGGCCATCTCTAGGGGTCTGCCTCTGGCAAGAAAAACAATCTAATTTATAACACATAGGCAGATATGAGTAGAAATAAATTTACACATGCCAAAGATATGTTTTAGTTTTCGAAACAGTGATGCCATTAAATAGTTTCTCCACCAGAGGGCACTGCCAAGCTTACTTTTCCAACTGTACAATGTCTCGCGCGGTGCAGTCAAGATGCCTGCGAGTGGACATCAGGCCGACTGTGGACTCCCCGCGAGGACAAGATGTTCTGTTTCTCAACACCATCCAATTTGTGTGTGCGAGGCCAGCGGAAGCACTCAGCAGATCGTTATCAGGGGGGAGGACGGGGGAAGGAATGTCCGCCTTACCTCTGCGGCTATGAAACGCCGTCACTCACGTCCCCTGTTCTACACTCGTGCCTTTGATGCCTGTCAGATAAGACGATGTCTCACATGCGCCACATACAAGCACATCACACAGTGAGCAAAGTGGATGTGTTGACTAAGATACACATGGTGTCACTCAGCCTGTGCAGACAGACACACACACACACACACACACACACACACACACACACACACACACACACACACACACACACACACACACACACACACACACACACACACACACACACACACACACACACACAACTTCAAGAGATAAATTACAAAAAAGAATGCACATTTCAGCTGTCAGTACTCACTCATTATAGCATCTCTTTGTGTCCCTCAAAGACCACATTATGTGACCCCACACGAGTGGTTACATAACCAAATGTTGTGAAAAAAGAAAAAAAAAAAACCCTCATCAACATCAACCTCATCTTCACCCTGTACAAAATGTGTGTTTAATTTATAGTTTTCCTCCCTAACAGGAGTGTTCTGTGCCCAGAGGAATCTCTCACTCTATAAAGCACAGACCCTGAATGGACTCTCTGGGCTACACCCTTGTTGCTTCACCAGTGACTTCAGACAGTACAGACAAAAACACGCTCTACCATAATGGAGTTGCACTTTCACGGTGCAACATGTACACGGTGTTTCACACACGCTGTATATTCAGTACAGGCCTGTGTTACTATTCAGTCATGGCCCAATATTAGCCTGCTGAACTTGTTCAAACCGGTTTTTAAAGGTCAATTCACTCTGTTTTTTTTTTTTTAAACTTTAAGGTAAGCAGAGGGTATATGCTTCTTTTCAGACCCAGCTGTGTGAAAATGGACGTGTTCCAACTTTTTGTTTGTTTTAAGAAACTGAAATGGCATCAACTCCTTTTTCAATGTCCAGCCAAGCGGAAGAAGTAAGAGAATTCACAGTTTGCAAGCTGCTGCACATTCACAACGAATAAAAGGGAAATGAAGACGCCCCCACAAACAGTACAGAATGTAAAAGCACCAATGTAGACATTTATTTAGTTTTTGTAACTTTGGGAGAAACTGTGTTAAGACATATTAAGAGAATATTATTTATTATGAAGTAATTTAAATTGGTGTCATCTACTGTGTGAAAGTGCAAATAGTGAGTGAATGAAGAACAGTATATGAAGACTACAATGCAGCACGTTGTGTGTAACTTGAATATTTGGCTGAGCAGCTGAACATGAAGGACTGTCATCCACATGCCGGGGATGCTCAGCGACGACCGACCGGCTTACATAATTTAACTAATGAGAGCTGGAAAGACAAACACAGCGACCCAGGACAGATGGGTAAAAATTAAGAGTGAGCGCAGTTGTTAAGACGTCGCGAAGGCAGCTGTTCTGGAGGCACGAATTCTAAGAGGATTCACACAAGAGTGTTTCTGGATGCTGACAACAAAGGGCAGACGCTCCCTGGATTATAGCAGAAACGGGCCAAAAGAGTCCATCCGGGAAGGGAAATTTGGGTCCAAACCTCATATAAACAATGAAAAATCCTCATTATGATTTCCCAGAATGCAACTTGATAAATTCATTTCAAATTGCTTATTTCATCCGACTATAATTAATTTTCTGCCAGTCGACATCTCTAATTATCTCAGCTCTGTAGTCGTCTAAGATCGACAGTGATGCCGGGTGTTTCATGCCCTGATGATGGTGAATTATCTCACTGCCGCTGAAGCAGCTTCTCTCTTGAGGTTTTCTTCCAGCTGGCTTCAGTGGAGGCAACAATGAGGCGGGCTGACACTCCTGAGATCAAACCAGAGGCTAAAAGGAGAGGAAAGCTCAAAATGTGACAGGCTAGTGATGGGATTATAACTGTGGAGACTGGAAGACGTCAATAATGCAGTAATACTTGTCAAAGGGCCTGAGATAGATTTCCACAGAGCCACAGGCTAAGACTCAGATGATGAACTGCAGCTCTCAAAGTGGGTAAAGAAGATCTTGTTAAGTCATGATGGTTTGGGCGGCTTCTCTTTACTGAAAGTGAACTAGTAACATTGAAGGAAGCAGGAATAACAATCAAATCAACACCATATTAGGAAACCATCTGGGGCCCCAAGTAGAACCACCAAGAAAAACTGGCACTGTGGGGGGAGTGTTGGAAACCGCAGCACGATTGAGTCGTGTTTTGGGGTTCAAGAGCGAGAGTGGCTGGTTAAAGCACCGCTCCTGACACACACATGATCTTGTTTAAGCCTCTAGATCTCATGTCAAAGCCAAGAGCTTGTTTGAGCACCTGACTTCAATACAAACCATGCTGAATGCATGTAGAGCCTCCTCCTCGGTAAGCAGCGTGTACTGTAAGTACTGAAGTAAGGTCAAGCTCCGCAGGGCTAAGGGCTGGGCTGAGATGAATAGGAAATGCTAACGAGGGTCTGAACTTACTCTGCCACTGATTAAGCACCCAACGCCTCTGTAGACTTCACCTTCCACATTAACATGCCTGACGTTTGTACGCTCCGTGTAGAGTTTGGTGTTCCCCGTGCAGTGTCCGCTGTAAAATAAGTGCGCCAATAAAAAGTCAATTAGAGGCAGAAAAGTTTACACTCACACAGAGCGTGGGCAAGTGGAGCAGCGAGGGTGAATAACTCATCTGAACATCGAATAGTTGTCATTCCTCGCCTCTGGCAGAACTGCCCGCATTTGTAAGAGCCGCATAGGTTTCCTTCAGCAACGCAGTGAAAACAGAGTTTATTTATCTCGGCATGAGACATGATAAGGCAAGTTCAGAGCTTAAGAGGCGAGGCCTGATCAAATGCCCAAGGACAACAGGTGCACAAGCCAATCTTACCTAGAAACTTGTGACGCACACATACCTCTAATCTACCAGAGTAAACTCAGGTCTTTATAAATCTGGACCTTATTTTTCTATCTGAGTATGTGGCTTTAATGCAGACGCAGAGGGCCTGCTGACAGGGAAATCAACAGCAGAAGTATACAGATCATGCCTTTTTCACGCTCATATCAGATGTGCATATATATGCTTTCATTACATTCAGGACCTGACAGGAACTTCCACTATTTATGTTACATTACTTTACACAGCTGTGCATGAAGTGGGGGCATCGGCAGTCAGCCAGCAGAGAAGAAATGAGGAAGTCCTCAAGCAACAACCAAGAAAGCATCCAAACTGTTGCCATAGCAGGACTCAGGTCCAACTACAGAGCAACAGAAAAGGCTTATGGGGGCTTTATTTTTTGAAGTTTACATGTTTGCACACAGGCAAACAAAACAACCCTACAATGAAGCAATTGATGAGACTGTGGATGGAAAAGATAAGACAAGCGAACACATAAACCTGAGCGGGGTTTCTACTGTTTTAAATACAGCGTTTCTTGTTTCATGTAGTAAAAACAAATGTTCACCAAAATTTTAATTGTGGATACAAAATTCTAAAACTCACAACATTTTGCTGGTCACTGTAAATCTGCCAATCTTGGATCAATTTGGCAGCATTTGAAGAAGACTAACATGCTTATAATGACAATGTTAACATGCCTGCAAACGTTTTCTAATTAGCACTCAACACAAAGTTCAGCTGCAGCTGATGGGAATGTCATTTGTTTTGCAGGCATTTGGTCATAAACCAAAGTACTGGAGAAATCAAACATTAGACCTGATGATGGTGCAAGACGGAAAGTTAAGGGATCACTAATGTTATTATAGTTCATCCTGAGGGAGACAAAGGTTCATGGCAATCCATCGAAAAACTATCAAGAAATTTTACTAAAACAAAACCGTCAACCTCATGGTGGCGCTAGGTGAAAAGTCAGGGCATCACCAAAGGTAGTAGGATATTTCCTCTAGGAGCCATGAATGTCGGCACCTAATTTCTGAGCATTGCGTCAAACAGCTGTTTAGATAGTTGAGTTTGGACCAAAGCAGACGAACCGCCACTACCACGCCTAGACGCCTATTATAGACGATGGAACGTAACTGTAAACAAAGATGCTTGTAGAGTGGAAGATGAATAATAATTAAAAAAGTGACAACTCAAGCAACGTCTGTTCAGTCCCTGAACGTCTAAATATCGGCACATATATACATTTTGCTAAAAGTTGAAAACTGTTGTTGATTGGGCAATTCAGACATTTTATACGCTGATTTTCTTCTCAAGAAAAACACAGAAAGAGAGAAAAACTAATACTATGTTACTACTAGACGTCTCTGCCAGAAACATGTTCCAAGTGAGCCAAGAGTGATGCCCATATGGGGGACTCTTATTTTGACAGCGCAGTCTTCTGCAATGCATCTGACACAGTTCTACCGTGCAGCTGGTGAGGCTTGAAATACACATCACAGCAAAGTGGAGTCATTGAACTCAGGGAAGTGCAGCCGAGGCAGAAACATTTCTCTGTAAACACACATGTAGGCTTTCTTCACATACGTACTTTTCTGTATATGCCAGGGGTTCTGTCACACAGCTGATCATGTGGTCTGACAAAATGTCCATACAGGGACTAATAAAAAAAAAAAGCACATTATGGACAAAAGGACATGTAGGAAATTTAGTCAGTGTCATCTTTTGCTAAAATGTCACATAAATTAGAGCTTTTTTTTTTTTTTTTAACTTTCACAACCTCTTCTCTCGGTTCATATGGGTGCCTCCTACATGATCCCAAATAAACCTGAATAAAATAGACTGATTAAGGGACAGTCTACCAAACACAGCCTCTAACAAAGGCCTGGTTATCTTTGCTTGCTTGGAAACAAAAACAGCCCTTGGCAGAACGGTGTATCCACAACAGAACTGCTCACAAAAAAAAAAGAAGTGAAGCATGGGGCCCATAACAGGACTATTCATGCCATCTTACTATTTTGCTGCCTTCTGTTGAGAGGGGAACCTTCAGCTGGGCGAATGGAGCTCGCAAAACACTGAGCATGGACAGAAGTGGAGGACATATTGAGTTTTAAAGTATTGATAATGAAATGTTGATCTACCTGTTTGCATTAATAAAATAAGGCAGCTGAGGCAGCAAAAAGATGGAAATTATTTTGTGTGTGTGTGTGCGTGTGTGCACTCCCTCGCTGGCTGGTGATGGTGTGTCAGCTGCATATTTCTCTAAAAACAGTTTCATTTCCTGTCACTCAGATATGGTTTCACACGCTTCCCTTTTTCATTTTTGTAAAAGGCATCATAAAAATGTTTGAAGGCGCTCTCTCACTCTGCGCTGGCGGGGCAACTGTTTTTGAATGTCACCGCGAGCGCGAGGGCAGAGTCCACAGACTGCGGTGGCATTTATCAGTTTAAAAGCACAATGACGAATTTGAAATGCGGCCGGGGATAAAAGTCATTTGACAGAAACAGTGAGACGGGGGAGCGAGTGCTGCACTAGAAACCAGGCCGCTGTTATTTCAGTCCTGCGTTACAGGCAGCATGCACAGACTCTTCAGCCCGCCTTGATTCACTTGAAAGCAGACAGCAGCGAGTTCTGAGGATGTTAAAAGCTTTCATTTCTATCAACAGTATTATTTTCATAGTTGTGGCCATTTTCTATAAAGCAAGAGAACATTTTACGCAACAAATGAGCCTCTGAGACATTGTGACTATGATGGAGTCTAACCCTGAGATCAACCTGAGCAGTCAGACAATCAGACAGGTGGCAAACAAACCGTTTTACCAGATAACTCAGCGGGAAGTGAAAAATTCACGTGAAAGATAGAATCAGTTTCAAACGTTCCTGTTCAAATTCTCTGCTAGATTGTCGTGCTACTCCCCGCTTCGTCTGAACTTAGAGAGGCTAAAGTTGTACAGTGTAATGAACAATTCAGAGGGATGTTCTGTTTTCACCTCCAAATAACTCAAGGTTAGATAACTGGCTTCCTTCCTTACCTGAAACAATTCAATCCATCGGTCAAACAAAAGAAGATTAATCGCCAGCTACTTCGATAATTGAGTGATTGAGTTAAGGCTGGAGTCGTTTATCAATCAAAAAGTATGCCCGTTCTCCGGTTCGGTTTTATATAATACCTTGAACAACACTGGATCTTAGAGGCCGACACTGATTTAGACATTCAAAGGTTTAAAATATCCCACAACATGTTGGCTGAGCAAACGATCTTAATACTGACCCCTGTATGTGGGATGTTTTTGAAGAGTTGTGACCGAGCAGAACATTTTATCTTTAAAACTTTGTCTTGTCGGTGCTCCGTGGTGGACAAACATTATTATTGAGACCTAGTTCAACCTAATAAAGCATTTCTGTACTACAATTTTTTGTTAGTTATCAGCCAACACATACACTCATACTGACACACAACAATCAGCCGATACATCGGCCTGTGTGATTTATCTGTCGAGCTCTCCTTTATATGACTGCAAACTCAGTACTTCTGGACTGTTGGTTTAAAAAAAACAAAACAAGAGAGTTCTAAACTTTTATAGACATTTTAATAAACATTTTATAGACCCATCTGGTTATGTGAGTAAGAAAAATAATCATGAGTTGCAGCTGTAGTTGGGTTTAACTTGTTTATAATCTGTTGAGCTGTCTGACTGCTCGGTTGCGTTCCCTGTTCGATCCTGTTCCATTGTTTGTCTCTTCGGCCAAAGATCTCGGCAATTAAGCTGGCACACAAGACAATAGAGACGGCGGCCAAACGTTTGAAAATAACACCCCGGCGGTAAACAAAACAGACTTTTTAAGTGGCGCAGACAATATATACACTTTGAGATAGAGAGCGTCAGAGAAAGCACCAGACACAGAAGCTGAGAGAAAGAGAGACAGAGATGTTGTTCAGAAGTCTATTGGCCAATCCTGCGCTTGCTGCCAGGCTTTGTTTCCAAACTCAATCCATGCACGTGGAGAAAAGCAAAGCTCACTGCTACTGAACACTGCACACATGTTGTTACACTCTTGCAGGCCTGTCCAGTCCAATCCAGTATAGTACTGTACCTATCACTGTGGGCCTTTGAGTCCCTTAATCTGCTGCCAGACTGGAAGGCCTGGTAGAAAGCCTTGGAGGGGTTCCTGTGTCAACCACATTCAGGGAAAGAGAGAGGAGACACAGATATAGAAGAGGTGAAACAGTGAAAACAGACTGACGTTTCCTAGAAATATTTCCTTACGCAACTTCATTCCCCCTCAGAAAGACTCCTTCGCTCGGATCGTGCGGCTAACTTGGCCGGAGGAACGGCTTTTTCAATAAAACCTACGAGACATTCAAACAGTAAAGCAACGAGTCTTGACCTCAACACAGGAGTGGTGTGTTCAAAGGTGGGGACAGCTTCGTAAACTTCAAGGGCCTCCCTCAGGCCATTCACCTAACACTATGTTGGCCATCACTCACGCTTAGCTTGTTTTCCACTCTGCCTGAAAAAAAGAGTGAAAACATCAGCCATGACCTCCGGTTTTCAGCTAAGAAACTGGAAATCCTCTCAGTTCTTCACAGTGTTGAGAAATCACTGCTTCTGTCACAGAGTTTAAGGTTAAATTTGTTTTTTTTTTTTGGTTCCTAAACTGTCATGTTATGGAATTCAACATTACCTCCTATGTTCCTGGTGAAGTACAAGTACACAGTGTTCTGTGCCAAGGGATGTATATTCGGGGAGGGGAAAGGAAATCCCCACACTGACCCCTACACACACACACACACACACACAGACACACTTAATCTACTGTAGGCTCATGCCTTTCAAAACAAACTGCTCAAATCCACACAAATGTAAATGCTCATGGGGCAACCCAGCAGCTCACCTAGCAGAGTGTGTGCCGTGTATAAAGTCTGAGTCCCTAACACAGCGGCCGAGTTCCATTCCAGCCCTTTGCATGTCGTCCCCTCTCTCTTTCCTGTCTCTCTCCAGCTATGACTAGCACAAAAATGTAATCTTAAAAAAAACCAATGTAAATGCACACTGACAAGAGTATATGCACACACTCACAAAAGCGCACACAGAGGCGCAAGCCAACACACACACACACACACACACACACACACACACACACACACACACACACACACACACACACACACACACACACACACACACACAAATGAGGAGTTGATTTACAGCATGTGTGAGAATATTGTAGCAGCCAAGTCTCTTTTCCTAGAAATCACTGGCACAAACTCCCTTTGTCACATTACCTCATGACTAAACACTCTCACAAACCTCCTCCTATGCCTCTGCTTAATTTTACTTTGCAGGCTACGGCGCGAGAAAAACCTCCACACACGCACACGCGTGGCAGGCGCACCTCCACAGAAAACCTCTCTTTCTCCCAGTTAAAACTCAGAGCTCTGTTCGAGCCAGCCACCGGCTGAAATCATCGAGGTCAGATGACTTGGAGTCCAGCAACCTCTTCATGAATGAGGTAAGAACTGGAGGAGTCATCACTCCCTGTTTTCAAGTAGCAAACACTCGCCTCTCAATGGCTCTCTTTGTGACTCTAAAATGTAACATGTCAATATCCAATTTATGAAAGCCCCTCTTTGTAAACCAAGTAGTGGATGTGCTCAGCAGTGGTGAAAGTGCCGTCTTCCTCATAAATCCAGAGTGTGGTGTCCGAGGAGGACAGAGGGGACAAGGGAGTAACTCACCAGAAATGTACGCACGGGAACAAAATCCCCTTTTACTTTTCTTCACCTCTCTCTAAAAGCACGTGAGCTAACTGGACACAAAAATGACAGTTGCACATGCTCAGGCCTTGCCAAATACTGCCCCAAAGCAAGCGTACGACCTGGCAGCAGATGGAAATAACCTTTTGGTGCATTCTTGCTGCTTGATGTCATACGTGTAACTGGAGCATGACATAGGCTTTTTCCTTCAGTGTGTGCCTGCGCTGCAAAACAGCGGCTGCGTCAAAGGTTCACTTTCACGGTGTTGAACCTCTTAATAACCTTGCTCACTCACTGAGCACAAAAATACCCAGAGCAGCCTTAAGTGGCGAGGAAGGAAGTGCGAGTGAAAGTGCACGGAATGGGAGAGAGCAATGAGTTAGAGGAAAGTACGCAAAAAAAAAAAAAAATAAGACTTATGCTTTCAGGTGCTGTGGAGGCATCATGCATTGGCTCAGCCACAGTTCCAATCAAAGCTGACACTTTAAAACTTAACTAGAGGTTTGGGATGTGCGAGCTACAGCGATACCAGCGCTGCGATTGGTCGACTTGGGCTGCTTTTGTTTTCTTCTACGTTTCCACTGCCAGTGGAGTAGTTGATAGTGAGCGAGCAAAGCCATTTTCATAGCAAACCCTACCATCCCACTCTATTCAACAAAGTGATTGCTTTAGTGCGGTGGGGCAAAGTGGCAGCGGCGGCAGACAGGCAGGCAGAGTCCTCGGAGTATTGGGGTGCAAACGAAGAGGTTAAAAAGAGGGGGTTGAAAGCTCTCACTACCGGTGCTCACGAGGCTTCAGGTTCTCTGTACCATCCATCCATCTGTCACTGAGGAGAAGTAGGTCAAAACTACTTAGATTTCAGCTGCCCTGTGGGAGTTTCTTTCAGCGGGTTTTGGGTTGTAGGCGAGGGAGATGGAGTACAGGGAGGATCCGGAGCCACTGCACGATCACAGAACAGCCACCAGAGGAGAAAGTGAGCTTTGATGCCAACACCCCACTAGCATAGATTAGTGGGTAGTGCTTTTTGACCGAGGGCCATAATTCCCCAAAGAGTCTGTTCTTCTGTGGTTCTTAGTAGAGCTGCAGCAAAAACTGACGATCAACATGCCGTGTACATTTGCTTATCCACAGTACTGAATTATATTGTGTTGTTATAAATATTTAAAGTATCATGTCTGCCAGGACACAGTATTTTGTTAAATTATAATAAAGTATTTGTTCAGCCAAAAAGCCAGGGTCACTGTAACTGATGATAGAAATAACTGTGTGATACCATGAAACCGTGATATGTCTGCCGTTGCTTCTGCCATACCGTTGATGCACTTCCAAGAGTCATCAGGGTGGAAACCAGTCAAACACGAGGGACATTCTTACGTACAGAATACATTCATGGTACAAGCCGGCACTGTCTGTACTGTCAAAGTCAAGCCCAGGAATTTTTTTTTTAACTGAAAAGCGAAACAGTAAATGCAGCCAACTTCCCAAAACTTACAAGCTACAGAGATGATGAGAGGAACTGGGTGAGCAGGGCAGAGAGTGAGAGAAACTAAACAGAAACATAAGGTTCAACTTTGGTCTCTGCTCGAGGCTAGTGGCTCGAGGCTACGTGAGCTGATGCTAGCATATCACAGGTGGAGCAGGAATTTTTATCCTGTTTTTCAAACTGCCCGTGCTGACTCTGACAATGTTTGTAGCAGGAGTGCAATGCTGAATCAGGGGAGCACTCTTTTGGAGGAGACAGAAAGTATATCTTGCAGTTTTTGCATTTCACTTTTGGCCACTGCATGCCTCCTTTGCAACATTGGGTAGGTCTGGGTAATTTCGGCTTTCTTCTTGACGACTGTTCCAAAGCTAGATAAATGTTATTGATCGGAGATGTGTGTGCAAACAGGTATCAGGCTACAGAGAGAAAATGCTGCTGCCCTGCCACTGATCACTATGTGCCATTAGTATTAGCACAGCACGTGTGCAGACACAAATTCATCATAAGACTCTACAGCCGCAAAAGCCGACTGGCACTGATGCAGCTGTGATCAGCTGCTGCAGTCATCAGAAATGGACGCCGCTTCAGAGGAAAAGACGTCTCCTTTCTCTTCTCTACTGCATCTCTCCATGCATCTTTGGTGGGAATGACTAAGACGCAATGAAAAGACACAAGCGCGAGAAACTTGGATGCAATTGAAGCGAATTGGGATGCATTCATTGGTTCAAACATGACAGCCGTGCAGCAGTTTCTAGTTATAAAGAAAAACACAATGAATTTGTTGTGTTGTCTCATCACATGCAAAAATTAGCAGTGAGTTGCTTTATTATTTTATGTTTATTTGCTCAATTTGCCTAATCTTTCGTGAGTTGCAAGGAAAAGGCTTTCCAAAGGCTTACTGTCTCCAACTTTTGCAGAGGACCACAACTTTTAAGTAGACGATCACAGAAGGAATCTGAAGACACAAATGAAGGCTGCAACATCAAACTATTGTTTAAATTTTACCAGCCATTCAATAGATTACAATTGTTTTGTTGGCTGGTGAGAGAAGCTAATCTGCATATTTTACCAGCATTTGGCAGGTTGCTGATACTAATTTAGTGCCCAGCACAAATATGTAATTATTTTTTATAGAAAATAGTTATCTAATAAATAATATTATACGATTAATAATTAAAAACAGCATGTCATTATGGTAATTAGTTTCTGCCCAACTGATGAACAGCCAGAGGTAGAAAAAGGCTGAAAAGTGAGTCCTGGTAATGTTTCAAGTCACTTAAGTGCCACTCTCCAAAAACAAGATAACAAGCATATCTTCAGCTCAGCTTATCTACAGCACAGTACAACACATCCTCGGTTAAACAAGCCAATAAAACCTTGGACTGAGCTGGTGACGTTTGTCTGCTTGTCAGAACAATGGAGGGCCTCCATACCTGGGGTGGAGGTGACGACTGAAGCAAAGCCTACAGACATACGGACGAGTGGCGTGAACAATACATCTTTCTTTGAGAAAATAGCTCGAAGGCTGAGAGGAGGCAGCGGTCACGCAAGATGAACGACTTGACTAGTGTACACAGAAACACACACACACACACACAGGCAGTGGTGTAAGAGTTTGCGGCAGGTACGGAACATTAATTATAACACTATTGCTAAACATACTCAGCTGACACGCCGAGCTAAGACAAATGCAGTCAAATACAACAACAATAAAACCTGCCTTTACAAATGTTCTAATGTTCAGCTTTCCTTAAAACTGTGTAGAGGGGTGTTTACATCCTTAATGGAGGTACAATTTATTTCAGATCCGTTGTCTTGGACCGCTTTAGCATTAGCTATGTGTAGTTAACTGGTAACTGAGTGTACGGTTACAGGTAGACGTATTGCTCCTTTGCAGATACTAGATGTGGTGCTGTGCAACTCAAAAAGTATCACAGCATGAATTGGCAGCCAGGTTTAGAGCTCGGATTAGTACTGAGGCCAAAGATTAAAAGAAAAGACAAAAAAAGTGTGTACTTCTACCTCAGTGAGGCACTGGCGATAAAATGTGCCCACCAAATGTCATATGATATGAGCAGAGAGCCCCAGTGCGGAAGCAGGGAGAGAGCTAAGGAATATTAAATGAATAGAAGGTGGAGAGCAGTGAGGGACTCTGACTGAAAACAGGATACAGCAGTAAACCAGAGGTCACAGGGGGAAGGGAAAGACCCTGTGGTACATGTTGTCTCCCTGTGTCACTCTCTCACACATGCACCCACACATCCACCATGACTAAAAATGAATGCGCTGCATTCACGTCTATGGTGAATTTGTCCAAACGTAATGGCTCAGCTCCTCGGCGAGTGGCCCCCACCCCCAACGTGGACAGAGTCAATCCATCCCCTTTTAAAAGACACACCCCTCATCCACCCACACAGACACAGTCTCTCGATTCACAGTGGCAGTAACTGCTCCACTACCTCGCAGGCCAGGGCTCCCCTCCCCTCTCCTACCTCCAAAGGAGTCCGATTTTACATAAGCTCCCATTATGGAGGACAATAAACCGTACCTCCCCAGCATGAGCTCAATTACACAGACTACAGACGCAATACTTTTATGCAAATGATCCCGCGAAATAGAAGCAACTCCTCCGCAACAAAGACATTATGACAATCAACTGATGTTATTTTATGCCTTCAGTTGTTGAAGCCATCTGGGAAACATTAAGCGGAGCGAATCATATTCTAAGTATGAGAACAACATCTTTAATCTCGAGTCCATATCTCCACTGCTTTGCTTTAATTACTTGCAGGGTAAACTACAGGGTGGAGGAAGATGGGGACGAACATTACCAAATGGCCAAGAGAGGTTTTCCAGGTTGTGCAAGCCGTGGAAAAGTCTACAACCTTCCATTATGTGCAGTCAAAACTGTGTGCGTGCACGTGCATGTACATAGAATTTCTTTGTGTAGTACAGATTATAGATATTAGCTGCTGAAGCAGTCCATTTGAGGATAGGTGGTTTTGTTGTGTGGTGTGCGGGGTAGTGAGAGGCAAAATAAACACTGTAGAAATTAAGCAAGAGACAAAAAAAGATAGGGGAGGGAGGGGGGGGTGTATTGAGCATAGCTAAAATGCCTGCTGAAGTGAGGCACAAGTTTTGCTCTGCAGTTTCCTGAGCGTACTACAGTTGCTGCTGCAAAAGAATGTCATTCAGCACTTCATCTGCACATGAACAACTGCCGTGCCTTGTCTGTCAGTCAGTCACTGGTGTGGTAGGTACAAAGCACCGAACGCTCTGATGCTGTAAAAACTATGAGGCAGCAGCCAAACACCAGTCAGACAGGGCTGGAGTGAGTCGCTTAACATGGCCACAGCTCTTACAGGAGGGGTGTGCATGCCTCTGACACAGTGGGGTGTGTGTTTAACCACGTCCAAGGGCCCTGAGCAGAATATACAGTAATTAAGCCCATGTGTTGCAAAAGAAAAGCGGCACGACGTGACAACCAGCACAGTTGGCTGACACACCCCACTGTTTGGTCTCTTATCGGCAGAATAGGGGCACAGTGGAAAGACTACTGCTCAATGTCTGATAGGACTTGGCTGTCGTAAGAGACCCCTGCTCTTATCAGCCTGGGAGCTGGGCCCTCTCACAAGCAATACATAGGTACTCCAAAAACACACTGCCTCAAGTCAGCTGCACTGTCACAAACCAAACTGTTTAAAATGGCACAACTATCAGAGAAGCATATTTGTCCTACTTTGGCGTGTTGCTATGACAAATTAACTAAGAGATCATGTGAGCAATCATGTGAATTTAAAAAGGTTTCATTTTTCTGAATCACGTGCTTCAACAGCTATTTTTGTAAATTCAGCCTGAAGAACAACTTTGGCAGTTTAAAATGAATAAAATAAACTCTTTATTAGTCTTAACCAGAAGCTTTCATACTGTGAGGGAGGCTCATGAGAGTTGAACGGTGGGCACAGAGGGAGGGACTTAAGGCAAAGATACTGTGTGAGTAAAAGGGAAAGGTGGATGCCGGTGCTCTAAAAACAACAGGATTTTAGTTATTGTATTTGAGCCATTGACTCAACAGCTGGAGCTACAGCAGTGGCTGTGACACACATCCCATGTAGGCAGTTAACATACTTAAAACTCCTTGGTGGATTGCCACACTTTGCATGAAAAAGAAAAAAAAAAAATCATACCCCCTCTCAAAGCCATAACTGAATCAATCAAACACGTGGAGTAACATACATAAATCCACTTAGAAATCAGAGAAAAAAAACACACACTATAGATCCAGAACTTCTAAACTAAAATCAACACGTCTGCTTCAGTGTCAAAGTAATCCAGTAATAATTGTCTGTACATCCATAGAGGTACACTGCAAACAAGAACCGCTAACGGCTGATTCAGCATCCCTTTAATGATGCCAGTTTGCCAAAATGGAAACAAATACATAAACCTACCTACCTCCTCACACCACCGACAAATCATACTAGATGTTTGTGAAGTCACTTAACAATTGAGGTTTGGCTGGCACTATTTAATGGCACAGAATAGAAAAAAAAACAAAGAAGTTATAGATCAGAGGCTGAGAAGTGGAAGCTTCCCTAAAGTGCACAACATACTCAAAACACTGTTCAAGAGGTTGTCCACCCACACATGAAAAGACAAAAAGTAGTGCCAGTGCTCTGCAGTCTGCTCACACTGTCTGGTATATGTGTAACACTGTAAATGGAAACCACAGCGAGATTTCAGGCACTGTATCACTTCCGCTCATGTGTGCCATTCACTACAAGTGAAACAAAGAGCTAAACTCAGGAACTGAGAGAAAGTATACTTTTGGAAAGGAGGCAAATGCCATGGCCCATAATAACTCATAAAAAGAACGATAACGTTATTTCTCATGAGCCACATGTACACAAATTTAGCCTTACAGACAAAATGAAACAAAAATACTGTAGGTTATAGTTATCTGTGTGAATTTTGAGATTTAGTGTGACATGCAATTTTGGTGGATATCATTACTTCCAGTGTCATCGCAAATAAACATCCATTAATCTGCTTAGGAATCAGAGAAAAATAGACGCTCCTTCTAACTGCAGAACTTGTACAGTGTCTGTGCAACCTAAAGGCTCATTCAGCAACAAAATACCTGCAGTACAAAGGTAAAACTATTATTTCAGCCAATACTCTAATATCCCCTGTAAGCACACACTGAGGGGGGGGCTTGATGGGGCTGAGAGTGGAAACCATGATATCATAAATGTGGCAACACAAAATCAAACACTCTTCACTATGTTTGTATTAGAAAGGCTTTTCCGGAGGCGGAACTAACTTATCAAAAGGTCAGGCATGCAGCACGTTTACAAAGAGGCCAGGAGTGTCAGGGAGCTGAACTAACTTTGCACAGTAGCAGCTAGCAACACATCTTTGATGTTTGCAGGAAAGGCCATCACCTCAGACCCTGTCCTGGAGGGCGGGGACAGCAGGTTAGAGACACGAGATCTGCAACAAAATGCTTCCACACACACACAACTCAAATACACACCCTTACACACAGACAATCACAGTATTACAGGAGGTGTGTTTGTTTGAGTAGTTACTGCCTCTGCAGTGTAAGCCACGGGTGTTCTCCTCAAGTTTGCTACACTCCACTTACGTTTTTAATGAGAAACAACAAATTTTATATTTCCTTCCTGTGTGCCACTCTCTTCCTTCTCCACACTCCCCTCCCTCCATCCCTCCCTGAAACTAATGGGAAAACCTTGTCTGTTCATCTGACAAGCTAAACACCCGAAGATAACGCACACAGTGTCTTTCCTATAGCTGTCGACCTTCTTGTGATCGCAGCCAATGGCCAAACGTGCCTGTATAACAAGCGTCTCTCCAACTGTACACCCAAACAGGCACAGTTAAGCCTTACACTATCTGTGTTCAAATTGTGTGGATGATGTTGCACTGGCATGCTGATGATGCTCAACAGGGATGAGAAATTCCTGACATATAACATTAAGATTTCATGAACAGTTACCTGTCCAAATCCCCGTCGACAGGTATGTGGATTCCAAACAGGCTGTTGACGGTGGGAGTGGCAAGCTGCAGGCTCTCAGGCATGAGGGGCTTCACCGGTTCCTTCCCAGAGGCAACAGGAGACTGTGTGTTGACAAGGCCCTCTGACTTCCCTCCACCACCGCCCTCCACATGTCCAAATCCAGTTGCTGGGAGGCCCTGCACACCCAAAGCCACTAGAGTCTTGCTGTGGGGTATCTGGCCTGGAGGCAAACTGGAGGCTGTCACATTTGGCATGGCTGCACTGGAGGCACTGAGCACAGCAGTGGGCACAGTGGCGGACACACTGGAGCTCACTGCAATGGCAGGCACATTTTGTACACCAGATGATGCAGGGTGGAGGCCGTGGGGTTGAGGCTGTCCAGCAGCTGCATACTGACTCACACTCTGTTGCTGCAAAGTGGGTCCACCAGTCAGTACGGAGCCTCCGACACCTCCCATTCCTCCAGTTGGCTGCTGCAAGAGGCCCGGGACTGGCTGTCCGGTCGGTACAGATCCCCCTGCTGCTCCTGCAACATCTCCAACCTGACTTGGCACAGAGGCCCCTCCAGAGGCTGGTGGCAAACCAGAAGCGGGTCCCTGTCCCACGGGCTGTGGTCCTGCAGAGAGGCTGGACACTGGGAGGGACTGGCCAGTGGCAAGCCCTGGCTGCATGGTAGTGGGCTGTTGCTGCTGATAGTATTCCGACTGACTGGTCAGGTGGTGGCCCATGGGAAACTGCTGTTGCTGATGCTGGGGAGGGTATGCGATGGGCTGGGCTGAGGGAGGCATGATGGGGGACTTCTGTATGTGGACACTGGACTGAGGCAGGCCATTTTGTCCAACAGGCAGCGTGCTCTGGGGAGCAGAAGGCTGGAGACCTCCCACTGTTGGCTGAGCCGGGACAGCTGTGGGCTTGCTGCTGGAGAAAGCACTCTGTGCGGTCGACCCACTAGCCCCCTGTTGCCGAGCGCTGTAGTTCTGAAGGTGGATTTGTTGCTGCTGCTGCGGTAGTGTCTCCACTGAATGCATGCGGGAGGAGGAGAGGGAAGCATCCGCCACGGAGCCCAAGCCCTGGGCTGAGTGTGTTGCTGGGGCCGCCACAGATCCTCCTGTATGCCCGAGCCCACTGTCTCTGTCTGCAGCAGGGTCCAGTGGAGCACTGGCATGCCTTATGCTATCTACAGTCCTACTAACAGCAGAGCTCTCAGAGTCTTTCTCATAAAACTCCGTACACGTCCACCTGCCTCTACGAAAGGGTTCTCCAGTACCATGATCGAGTTTGATGACCCTGAAGCGTGAAGTGCAACTCACCGTGGAGGTGGCGGGAGGAGGAGCAGAACCTGTCACTGCTGCAGGTTGGGATGTGTTTGCTGACACACCGGCTGGCCCAGCGCCGGCTGCTGGACCAGACTGTTGCTGTACTGCCCCAGGCTGGGTGGGGAGGGTCAAACCAGGCGTAACGCCGATCCCCGGTGGCTGCTGGCCACCTTGAGTGGAGCCCGACACTTTTCGAAACTCCCCAGCGGAACTGCTCGACAGCGCGGACAACTGACCGGGTTGAGGTATGTGTGATGATGTTTCTGGCTCTCCGACATTATTCAGGGCCTCTTCGGATGAACTTCTGTCACACGCAGGCTCGTACTCAGGCCGCGACATGTCGTATATCTCCGACGACACATCTTCAGTCCGTGACTCGTCTGGGTCTTCCAGACTCTCCGTGTCGTCGGTGGCACCTATAGCCGCCACCTGGGCCTGAGTCACACTTGTGATCTGGAAACAGCTCTTTTTCTTGGCCGGCATTTTCGACATATTGACAGCCTGACTCCAAGTCCGTATGGCTATGTTTATCCTCCGTCAGAAAGAGACGAGCTGGTTGCAGCTCCCAAAAGCTCAGATCATATTTAACAGCACACTTGAATCTATTTAACTTAGCCTAGCTATCTGTGATCAAGATGTATCTACGCCATCTCTCTTCCTCTGTCGGTCTCCTGTTGCGTTTCATGGGCTCCTAACGCAACGCCGCACTTCGTCTTGTCTTGTCCAGCAATGCGGCTTCAGACCCTGATACCAGCAGCCTTTACGGTGGTTGATCCAGAGCTTTCGGCCAGTCCGGACCGGCCTGCTAATGTCCCGCTTGTGCAGTTGTCAAGCGGCCGTTGTCGCAGAGTGTGTTGCCCAGCAGCAGGAGCTACTTTAGGCTGAGGAGGGCCCGCAGCCCTCCACTCACTGAGCTAGCTAGCAAGTCAAGCCAACTGGCTGCTGCACACTCCCCCTACGTCGGAACAAGTATGTGAGACATCTTCTCGAAAGCAGTCCTTTGAACCCGCTCACTTCACCAGCTTAAAGTCATTCGGTGGCGACGCTGACTAAACGGTCGAGGGAGGAAAAGACTCATAAATTCCACGCTTTAAAACAAACGAGAATCTAAACAGCGCCCACAGTTACCTCCCTCACTCAGTCACTCTTGACAAGATGGCTATGTTGTATGCAACCGCGCTGCATCGTGGGTAGGTTGTGTGCGCAAGGATGTTTACGTACGAGACGTTTGAGAATCCCCCCCCCCCCATGCTGCCTTCAGGACACCGTCGGAAAAAATTAAACTATGATGCGCCCACTAGCAATCACATCTAAACTGAGAAAGTGAACATTTTCTGAGACAGTGGGTGTGAGTCTTTCGACACCACCTCCACTGGTATACAAGTTTTCACCCTGCTCATTCTCAGTGTATCTGTAATCTTTATTTATAATGCAAATTTAGTCTCTGGAGCTCTGGGGCACAAAAAATAAAAAAATTAAAAAGTGGTACTACGGAAAAAAAGATAATTCATTGAGTAGTTAACAAAAAATGAATCATCAGCAATTGTGATAAATTGAAATAAAAATTTTAATCATTAACCATTTAAGTCACTTTTATATTATCTGGTTGCAGCTTCTCCAGTGTGAATTTTGTGCTAAAATGGACCTTGGATTCTGGGAAATGTTGACAGACATTATCTATATAATCCCACAATAATAGGATATTTTATACGTATTTTATAGATCTGACATTTTATGGGTTAACAATGAATTGATTAATCATAAACATAATCAAGGGATGTATAGGCAATAAATGTAATTGCTTGTTGCAGCCCTAACTGCTGTCCTCTGTCACCTCACTGTTATTCTCCATTCTACCTGACTCCAGATTTGCTGTGTGGTGATTTGATTAAAACATTAATCTAGGAATACGCAACAGAGAAGCATGAAACTGACATGATAAAGGTCTTAAAACTAAACTCTTTTTTTTGTTGTTTGTTTTCCAGTGACCCTATTCAAGGGTCATAAGGTCTGGTTATGTAGCAGAACTCACTTTAAGGCCCTTAACACATCTGTTCATTTGTTCTTAATTAGTCATATTCCAGAAGTGATTTACAATTAAACAGCACAAACCTGATGCTACTCATGGCAACACATGATGGACATGGAGTATGTTATTATCAAGTATACACTACGTCTATTCTCATTGAGTTGTTATGTATTTTTACAAGACTCTGCACATTTTCTCAGCACTACAGCTGAAGAAGCTCTGGGTTACTTTAATTATAAAACAACAACTGTCAGAATACTAGGTCTACTTTACAGCACACATTAAAATTTTATATTCTCTTGTTTCTCCAACCTATCTACTAAGAACTTCCTTTTTTATTCTGAAGGCCAGACTTTATTGGAGGGCACCTGAAGGCATCAACTCTCTCTCCCTCTCTCTCCAGGTATTTGCTGCAGTGTTACTACAGTATATACCAGACGATATTATCAGAGCATTCCTACAGAGGCATTTCTTGGACTGTCTCACAAAAATATCACAGGATCCTATAGTTCTTGTTTTGTAAGGGTCTTTGTTTAAAAATTTCTTGTGTGCACGCTACCCGCACCTCTATAGGATCGTGGAACGGATCATCAGACTACTGAAAGGGTATACATGTAATATGTATAATACATTCTGATATGCATTTTTAAGTCATGAACATTGTTCAATATGCCCACAACTTGTCTAAGTTGTCTGAGTGTCAGTCAGGCAGCCATGTATAAAGCAGTGTAAAGCAGTGTAATACTGAAGATGATTCAAAGTGCATACTGCAAGGAAATTGATGTAAATTTGTCTCTTTTTAAAGAAAATTCAAGATCGTTGATGCAAAGCTATTATTCACAATAAAGCATAGGCCCGTTTATGTATCGACCCTCAACAAAGGTTACTGTAACCTTTTTATTATTTAAATTGGAATTTCTGAATAATTTAGACAGTGTATTATTACAGCCAGTATATGACAGAGGTCCTCCAGTACCTCCTGTGATCACCACAAAATTGTATTCTTTACCAGTCGGTCAAGCTGAATAAAAATATTTGAAGAAAGCAGTGTGTTCTGAGGGAATTGATTTACCAAGCTGTGGTTGGAGGAACAGCATGCATCATGCATGAGTAAGTCATAGCACTGCATTACAGCTGCAGCTTTTGGTGAGCTGAAAAAGTCAACTTTGCATGGGATGTTTCTGCTATCTGATAGTGAAAAAATTGTTTAATTAATACCTAGGCCTGTTTACAATGTGAGGAGCTTTTGCAAGTATATGAGTAGATGTGCATAAAATTTTAAATACTGTAGCAATCAGTCAACCAGAATATCAGGTTCAGGTTTGTGTTTGTATTTAAAAAAAAAAAACATGTATAACATATCTCTATAAATCAACAAAGGGTTAAATACCTGTTTCTAAGACATGTTTTTCATCCCTCTGCACTAGAGAAGTATGCTGTGGAGCAGGCGTGAGTATCCACAAACCATGGAGAACACTGCCCCTGGTGGCCAAGAGTGAATCTCTCACTTTGAAAGGGCATTATACTTGGTTTTCCTTTTTTGGTTGTTTTGGGTGAACATTGAACTCTTCACCATTAGCGAATGCAAATTTCAAGCAGAGAGACAATCTATCATTGATGATTAATGATAACTGTTGTCCAAAACAGACATGAAGAAACAAAATGATTGACCCAACAATGCAGTCAAAAAGTACCATGCTGTATCCTTAGAAATAACTGGCATTTTATATATGGATACATTAACTTATGTCATATAATTCCATTATGTTATTGCCTGGCGGACAAGATCTAAATACTTCTGCAAATGCATTGCCTACAGCCACTGCGTCATTTACACTTCAAATCTCTTCTCCATTCTAATCCTTAAATGAACCTAAGTTACATAGCCTGAAACAATGAAACATGTGTTCTCTACATGTTTATACTGCAGCTGTTTGCATGGCTTTTTCTTGTACTTGAGGCATTACACACTGGGAAAGCTTGAACACTTAACAGCAGGTATAGCAGGTATCAAAATCAGAGTTTTCTCTTAATTTGTTCATAAAGGGATTATTTGTGTTTAATTATTTTCAACATATACTTATCTGCACAAACCCAGCCCAGGGGTGCTTCTGGTATCATCGAGGTATTTCACACATGTAAGTAGCATTGGTTCAAATGATGTGATAAAAGTGACTTTACAATCTTAACTGCTCAGCCGCTCTACCAAAATAATGTTTTGATTGGACTTGCATTGTAATTCATGATCCTATATTATATTGGATCCTGGGTGCATTTACACTATTTACCCAATAAAGTCAGAAACTCAGATAAATGATGGAATAACTGCAGGACTTTGTGTGCTTTAGCTCCATTTTACTGAATACTTCACTGAGTCTAAGGACAATGACAGAGCTGCACTAATGGCACAATGTCTTTGGTCAGGGATTCTGGGAAAATGACCATTTGTTTTCATGGCTTTATCTGACCTGAACAGAAGACATGATGCAGCCACTTGTCTTTTTAAGTAATCGGAGGGATCCTACGCTCTTGCGTGTGAGTGAGGTCATGGAAATCACTGGTTTGATCACTAGTTTTGACAGGATGGGCTTAGAGAGTGCTCTTGAGCAAGCCACCAACACTGCAACACTCCACTGTTGCACAAGATGAAATGGGACATGGAATAAGACAAACTACTTACATTTTGCTGATATTGTCTTAACTTCCTCATGGATTAGGGCCCAACAGAGCTATGTGGTTTGTGTAAAAATAATTAGAATATTGATAGCAAAAGTCAACCTTTTTTCATCTGACCTTACTAAAACTCAATATCTACTTTACACCGAAACTAGGATTGCAGATTTGAGAAAGATGAGATGAGCATAAAGCATTGTTTTTACACAGAAAAAGACCATTTTGCATGTTTTATATGTTACACTGCTATGCGTGATCAAATTTATATTCATTTTGTTTGTAACTCACATACCCAGTTATGCAGCAGTGTGGCGTTTTGGGTCAATTGGACCACAAACAGAACTAATGTGTAATTTTCTGCAGCTGACTTCTGAAACATTACTTCAAATCATATTTGTCAGCAGTTCTCATACAAGCAGAAAAAAATCAAGTATTAAGTTGATAAGACAGAATCACAGACAGAACTGGGTCTGCAGCAGTAACAGGGTTACTGCAGATTAAATTAAAATTATATTATACTTAAAATTTGGCAGTAGAAATTGTCTCATTAGTGAGTGAGGAACTTTCGGCGTTACTCTTTACGAAAAATGCAGCTCAGGTTTTGTTTTGATGAAAGTGAGAAGATCACTTTGGAGTTCATCATCCACACGCACCTCAGGGCATTTTGTTTCCCGCATGCACTGACGGTGACTGCTATCTCTGGCTAGGCTATCCAAACTGGCTGTCTGGCGGTCTCTTTCATAACTCCGACGACATCAAAATACATTCAATGAATGAAAGAATGACAAACTAAACGATTCGATCAGCAAATCCGCATTCGCCTCTGCGTGCACCCCGGCATTCCCTCAGACAGTTGACTCTTGGCTGAGCTGTTAAGTCCCTCTTTATTCCGCCGCCTGCTGCCATAAAAGCGCCGGGGAGCTCATTGTGCGGAGTGATCTGATACGGACTACACCCAGCCGCTGCCTCATTGCCCTGGCTTTCTTTGCTGCCCCAGCCTTGACGTTGGTTAACGTCGAAGTGCGGGTTAGATTGGAGACTCTAAATTCGTCCGTAGGATTTCTTCCGATTTGGCCGTCTCGTTTGGCAACCTCACTTCCAGACCTGTAGGGATTTTTAATATAGCGTCAATTTCTTGAATATGTCTTGGCAAAGCTACGTGGACAACCTGATGGCCGATGGCAGCTGTCAGGATAGCGCCATTGTTGGGTATAAGGACGCCAAATATGTTTGGGCAGCACATGCCGGTGGTACTTTTAACAATATCACGGTAAGAAGTCATAATTTGGTAGTGAGAGGTGAAAGCGTGGTTCCGTTTGACATTGTTGTTGTGTATCACCCACGCAGACGCTCAACAGACTGAATAGCGCTAAACCCGTTCCCCTCGCACTGTCTAAATGACTAGCAAGCTAGTGTCGTGCTAGCTTAGTGGGCTAGCTAGTTTATCAGTGGCCTGTCTCGGCTATTTCCTGCTAAGGAAACGTTGCGGGATTAGACCTCGTGTGGATCAGATAAGACTTTACTCATTGTGGCTTGCACGTACCAGCAAGACATGAGGCAATTATTTGCCGTGAACGAACACTGATGAAAATGTCAGGACACAGCAAAATGAACCCAACGCTGATTTAAAACCAGCGAGTAGACGGGTGTCTGACTTGAGAAAACGTGCATGCTTTTGTGTGCACGGCCGCTTTGATTAGCTAACGTTAAGCTGCTGCTTTGCCGGCTACCCGTGGTTAAAAAGGCAAACTGGCCGACGCTTGGTCAGCCTGTTATGAGGCTTCCTCATTATGAACGCGAACAATGTATCTGCACATTCATACACGGATATTTTTTGACGGGAATGACAATGTATTTTTTCTTTCTTAATTCATTGAGAGGGACGGCATGAGAGCCAGTCCGGTGAATGTACGTCACTTTACTTCCGCCACTCGCTGCAGGCAGGGACGGGATGAGAGATTGTGGTCCAAATATCAATAGATTTAAAGCTTTCCAACGACTATTCACAAACCTCCTCTCACTTAACACGAGGCTGGAGTTAATGTCACAGTTCAATATCCAGTACTGATGCCAGCATAGTTTTGGTGTTTCGAATAGGCCTCTAACTAGCATTAATTTCATTATCGATTGTCGTCTATTGTATGTCAGAAAAGAGTGAGATACTGTCAGAATAACTCCTGAGAGGCTGAGGATGTGTATTGATCTTACTTTGCACAACATATTCAGTTTACTGTCCTTTATATTACGACAGAAGCAGCAGATCCTCACCAACAAATTATTGGTGATATTGGAATTACTGGTTGATGTATAACTGATTATTGATTAAATTGTCAATTTTCTGTCAGATGGGTGATTTACAAATGGAGTAAGAAAGGAAATGAATTCCTCACAAAGTCAAAAAGCACCGGTTCTTTACAGTAGAAAAGTAAGAAAGCCTTTATTGCAATGGCAATATAAAGCCACACTATGCAGCCATGGAAAAAAGACCCTTTAACTTTTGTACATTAATGAAGCCTTGCCCTGACTTTTTGGGGCATTTACTTCCTTTCTTGTGGACATTGCATACCTGTGCATCAGGAGCACCTGCTCGTGTTACATTACTGTTAGATCCAAGAGGTGCTTCCAAGCATAATTAATATTGTCAAATTTAATATGTAGTAGTTAACAATTTAATGTGTACTAGTTAACATTGTCCCTTTTTAGACCTGGAGGAATTAAGCGACTCATTTAACTGAGAGTATATTTGTTGCACCCGTCTGAGGATCTGACTGACACTGCCCCAATCCTGTGGTTGTGTCTGTGTTTTTCAGTCTCAAGAAATTGATGTCCTTATTGGGAAGGACAGGGAGACCTTTTACACCAGCGGTCTCACTCTGGGCTCAAAGAAGTGTTCAGTCCTCAGAGACAGCCTCCAGGATGATGGGGACTGGACAATGGACATCAGGACAAAGAGCCAAGGAGGAGAGCCTACATACAATATCTCTGTGGGGAGAGCTGGAAAAGGTAAAAGTGTAGTTTCACTTCATCGCAAATATTAAAATGCTGCCTTTGTGGCTTAATATACCATAATGTTTTCTGTTATGAGAGCTGTCACACATTAGTTTTTTTTAAAGTTGTACCAACTAGGATAGGATAGCATCATCTGTCCTGGCCAAACTGTTGCTGGTTCCAGCTCCTTAAATATGAAAAATTGATTCTTTTGTTTATCAAACATGATCTTTGGATATTTTGGCTTTTTGGACTGTTGGTCAGACAAAACACGTAATTTGAAGACATTGCTATTTGTTATGCAGGGCATTTTTCACCATTTTATAACTTTATATAGACGAAAAGATTTAGAAAAAAAATCTGCAAATTGATTGATAATGATAATTGTTATGTGCAGCCTTATTGCCGGTGCATTTTCTATTGATTGACTAGCTGATTAGCCGTCTGTAATTTCAGCTCAAATTGCCAGAATTTACAATCTGCATGTAAGAAGTGCTCAAAAATAGTGTTTGTGCTATGATGCTCTCAGGCAAAGCTTTTAGATGCAGACTTGTAAGGATAAAATATTACATGTATTTGGTTATTAGTCTGAATTGAAAATTGTGAACCTCGTATATAAACCAGGGTTTGCCTACTCCAGTCTGTTTGCCTTTATGGTCCTCATTGTTGGATACTGCTCCAGTGTTTCTCACAGGTTGAGAATTTTCTCAGGTCTGTAGTCTTAAGACCTTTGGTAATTGGCTGCAAAATAGCAAAAAGCTGGAGTGCACTGCCAGATTTTGTGAGAAACACTGATTGCAATCAAACCAAAATCTGATTTCCTTCATTTTCCCAACACTGCCTTCTTTTCTATTAAGACTTTCACCTGTCATCCTTCTGCTTTGCATGTTGTACTCAATGGAGAGTAGTTAAAAGAGCACAGATTGTGTTACATATATTTAATTTTCACTGACAAGTGCAGTGAGATGCTGCAGTCCTAATACATAACCGTATGGAAGAAGGGGGTGCACCTTAGTTAGTCCCCGGCATGTATATTCATAGTCATGTTTTGATGTAGCAGAATGAGCCTGTCCCTTCTTCAGTGCTTTACCTCCTAACATTAAATGTTTTCTTTAAAATTTCCCCTGGCTCATTAGCGTTTTACATCTGGTTTGCTGGTAAAAGCAGAGGCCAGCAGGAGCTGTCCTGACTAATCAGTGCACTGATCTTCCTGCAGCTTATAATTGTTGCATTATGTACTGGAAATATTCAACCATGTGTTATGGATGGTCAGGGCTGTGTGGGGCCCACAAACTGCTCACCTTATCATTCAGTGACAATTCTGTATTTTAAGAAAAACAAGTCAGTAATAAATTACAATTTTTGGACACTGAATTAATTTTCCCATTTGTCACCACATTGTGTCAAGTGGTCAAATAACCTGGAAGTAAAATCACGTATTGCAGTCTGTGGTAGCAGAGAAACCCTGCAGACACAGCCCTGTATGACACACAGTTGAATACACTTGAAGTGACAATACTTGCCTGGAATGCCTTTCCTTCTCCTTTTCTTAACTGTCCCTTTTTTTTCCCTATCTCTTCTCTTTCAGTTTTGGTTCTTGTAATGGGCAAAGAAGGGGTCCATGGAGGCGGATTGAATAAGAAGGCTTACTCAATGGCAAAATACTTAAGGGATTCAGGGTTTTAATGTTTTCAAGCTCACTTAGATAAAATTGAGGGACAAAAAGAAGAGAAAAGAAATATTGCTGTTAAGATTTCTCCTGCAAGCAGTCAAATGTCTTGGAAACTTTTAATAGCAATGAAGAGTGGTAAGATACTGTGTCACCCTTGTTCCCCCCTTCATCCCGTAGGGGGGAGACTCTTCAATTTTGTTCATTTCTCTTTTTTTCCTTGTGTGCTCCAGTATTGGTTTTAGTCATGGGAAAGGAGGCGGTCCATGGTGGAAAGCTTAACCAGAAAGCACATAAAATGGCTGAATACCTGAGGAAGGCTGGATATTGAGCAACCTCTCCACCCATCCATCAGCTCACTCCCACTGCATTGTGTTGACACTACTTCCAGGATTAGATGGCATACAATGTTGCTTCCTCCCAGTCTACTTTTATACGCAGCCTTTTGTTTGCTCAACTCCCCCCACACTCCTTTTTTTTCTTGTTTTTTGTTTTTTGTTTTTTTTTTAATAAACCTTCCCCACTTTAACATTGTACTTCTCATGTTTATGGCACTACAGTAATGGCATGTTCCTTGAAATGTTTATTAACCAAAAGAGTGCAGCAAAAAAAAAAAAAAGATTGTGAATTGTAATAAAAGTGTAACACTAATTTGGAATAGAAAGTGGCTGATATTCCAAGGGGAAGTACACATGTAATGGTGGCGACAGTTTGTATTGTTATGCTTTGTGAGCATTAATAAAAGATGCCAGTTTTTTGTTTTTTTTTTCATCAGCATGTGGGCATTTAAAAGTTGCATGCATACCCTCTTTAGCATACAGATCCCAGCCCTATCCCCTCTCTCTACAGCATAATATTCCAGCCAAAACCATCTTCTCATCTGCCTCCATCTTCAAGCCCCCATTAAAGAAATGACAAATTCCCTCTGACAGAGTCCTGTATGTATCAATTTGTCACCATCAAGCACAGCTTCTTTTCCCCTCCATCACATGCTTTTGCTGTTGTACCTGAATGTGGTTTTAAAAGTTAATGATGTGGTGTTGGGCTGTTGTTTGAGTGTAGTGTAAGGTCAGCATTGCTGAGGTCTCAAGATATTGTCATGATATTTCACCACATCCAGGAGTCTCAGTGGACATTCCGCCTCTGTGACAGCTCAGTCATTTGTCAGTCAGCTTCTGCTATGTGCAAATTTCTGTAAATCACTACATGCTCATGTTTGTGAAGATATTTTTTTTTCCCTCCCCAAAGGACCAATTGTCAGTGTAAGAGGATTATCAGAATTACTTCATCTTATTCTGATTGATGATTGTTGGCATCACCTGTTGACTGTAAATCATTAAGACAACTTCAGATGACTGTAAAACATTTTACTGCTTCCTTAGACTTCAACACTACTTAAACTTTTCATCACTAATTGATTTGTTGCTAACTTCATATCCATTAACCGATGAAATGGAAATGTCATTTTACTACAGTATGAATGCATTTTGACTGTAAACTGAGGCTTGTTGGGCTCCAACACCTTGGAATTATTTGCCTTGTGCTTTAGTCATCAAAGGTGTATTCACAAATTGTCATAGTACGGTACTTAGAAGTATATATAAAAGAAAAAAAAAGATGCTGTGTACACTTAACATACTGAAAATGGTGTTGGTTGGAATAAGAACATTTGTAAGTTGTCTTGTGAAAATTTTCTGAGAATAGCTGTGTGTTCTGTGCCATAAAATCGATCTGATCTGTTGCTACTACAAGTTGGATTTTTATCTGCTGCCCCAGCAAGAAGTAACTTTTAATGGCACTTTCCTATGGGATATTTTGGCATCAGTAATCTCCAGACTTTGTGGAATATGTACAGAATTAAATGACAGAAAAATAAGTTTGCAATATGTTTTTTTTTTTAGTTGGAAATTCCTTCTGCCACAAAATCTGCTATTTCAAATGCCATGAATTGATGAGACCTGTTGTTTACAGACAGATCAAATAAAAGTTATTCCAACCAGAGGTAAAGCCAGTATGTCCTGTCTGTTGCCTTGTGAGTGCAAACTTGTATGCTGACTGATTCACAAGTTCGTAAGTGTAGTTTTAATTCAGGTATCCATTTGAAAGTTATTGTATTAGCATGATGTGCTACATTAGCAACAATACTGACTGATTTGCGCATGGATCTTGTACACTCAAACAGAAAAGCAGTACTCGGGCTATTCACTCTTAAACTAAGAGATTCTCTAATTGGAGAATGTAGTGTCAGGGGATGTAATCAGCTTCTCTCTCCCTGAATCCCAGAAATAACTAGCCTACCAAATTGTTTCTTTCCAGAAAGCTGGAGGAAAATCAACCACATTTTTAATGGGCTGCAGGCCGTCACTAATGAGAATTCATTGCTTTGAAGGGACTCTACCTACTCCAGTCGTGTCAGACAACTAATTTGTCAGGAACAGAAGCACATTTTCAGAAGTAGGTAGAAGGTTTCCCAGTTTCTCCCCTTTGTTTCCTCTATGTAGCTTCAAGGTAATTTCTCTGCCTCACACTATCACATGTATTCCATATCTGCTTATTGGAGCCACATGTTTAAACTGAGTGAAACATTAAAGCTGAACAATTCAAGTTTCTTACAGCTGCGCAATGGTTATGGTATAAATGTTATGTGCATCATTTTAGACACATTTTCCATATGACTTGCAAGGATGGCACACCCATGATAACAAGAAGAACCTTATCATATCATGCTTATGTATTTGTCCCATTTCTGCAACATGATTTGAGTGCCACTGCCTGAGGCCACGTGTCAGCCTCTCAGCTGGGGGCATTCTGGGCCACATATTGACGGCCCACTCTTAATTGCACCATTGGCAGCAGCTGCTGTGGTCAGGTGTTTGATGAGTTGTAATTAAGACCAAACTCTCACATGATCAGTCTTTAAAACCTCTTGTTCAGAGGGGAGTTCAGCATTTGCGGCATGCTGCTGAGGTGATCTGCCTGTGCAGTGCTTTTTCTTTGTTCTAATGGCGTGTAGAAAGAGAGGGGGCATTGAGATTTTATTATGTTTAGGATTGTTTTTGGTTGCTAGTTGCCATTGCACACAATTAACATTTAAGCTTAAGGCACTGGATAATTTGAGAAGAAACTCGACGCTTGGCTACCGTCGAGTTACAGGAAGTGAACTGCACCATGGAAGACTCTTAATCGGGCAAAATTCTCTGCAAGGTGCTCAACTCAAAGGAACCAAAGCCACAAAGAAATTGCTCGATGTTGATACAGATTACCAAGCAGACATAGGTATGTACAGTTACAATCTGTATTTCAAACCTGTACAAAATCCACAAAGTTGTTAATCCTGATTTTAACACTGTTTGACCTTTAGGCTTGTTACTGAATCTGTATGCACTGTTTGAACACTTGAATAATGATGGTGTACCTCTGAACATGATGCCTTATTTTGAAAAGGCTGGGGGCAGCCCAAAAAGCCTGAAGGCCATGGAGGTGACAATGCAGCAGTGGAACAACTCCTTAAAATGGAACCAAAGGTTGAATGTACAGGAGACTCCATGATGCTTCGAGTCCAAGATGCTGCTTCTACCCCAGGATCTCTATTCCTTGTGGACAGGGGTAAATTTTCAGTCTTTTGCATTTAAACACAATATTGGAAGCATGTGCAGGGTAGTTTCTTACAAGTGTGGTGTTTATCCTCTTTACTGTTAAATTTAATCTTTCAGGAAGTCGCCTGTCTCCTTTGCCTCTGTCCAAGTTGCCACCAAGCTGTGGTTACACCGTCAGGTCAACACGGAGAGATTTGCTCTTAGTTGCACCTTATGATGGTTGCTTTGTTGCTCATGAGGTGGGAGACTTTATTGTGAATTCATTGCATGCTGAATAATCTACACTTGTAACTTTATTCTTACTGGTTTCAGGAGGATAGCCATGTTCTCCCACTGCGTTGGCTGGGGTTGCCAGTGAGGATGTCATGTCCTTTGAGGCAGTCTTCACCTAACCCTCCAATGGTCACCTGCCATGCTGAGGGCATGGTGGTAAAACTGGAATGGACAATCTCTGTCGCTGAAATTAAAGTACATTGTAAGTTTTTGCCATTATCTCTATTTTCATGTCTTGTTTCAGGAAAGAAATGAATGAATGCTTAACATGTTTGCTGCACTCTGCTGTAGACATTAACTGTTAAACATGTGTAACCAATTGTTTAATGGCCATATAGATATATAATATAAAATCAGTTGTGAGGAAATTTTACTTCTGATTCTATAAAGCCTGAATTGCCCATAATTTCTCAATTGTTTTCTGAATGTTAAATGATGGGACTAAACTTCGATTACTGGAGAATTTGTACAGTGATGAAGGGTCTTATAGGCTTCCAGTCATGTGTTGATTAGCTCTCACCTTTCATAGTTGAAGGAGAAATACTTTGGCAGGAGGGTATAGTGTAGAAAGTTGTAACAGGCATCGACTGTAGGAATCTGTTTCAGGATTTAGTCTGTTTATAAAATTTTTTTCAAAGATGGCATATGGTTTGTTGCCATCATTCTTTGTTCGGGAACGGAAGACTGAGAATTTCTGTCATGGGACGTTGTCTTTGGCATTGATGTATTCCTTTTTACAGTGAATGGTAACTGGGAGCCTCTGATGAAAGCCTCACTTAGATGTGGGTTCAGTGTCGTTGTACATCCTGAAGGTGTGGTTATCTCTGTTCGTATGTATGCACCCTGCCTGGAGAAAAAGGTATGGCACAAATTTCTTGGGTTTAAGAAAAAATTGGTAACCAGAAGAGAAAAATGGGTAACCAGTTTTGTGTTCTAGGATGGAATGTACACCCTGGAATTGGCTGGAGATGGAGAAACTGCAATTTCCTGTCCATCACTGTCACCAGCTCAACCTGAACTCCCAAAAAACCCAGCAAGTAGTCCAAAACAAACTGAAACCACAAGCAGAGCGCCATACCCCTCGACCCCATCACATAACTCTGCTTCAACCCATGCTCCTGAACCTAAACCGAAAAATCCTGCACCATCTGCTGTTCCCCAGGTACCAGATTTTCCACAGAACCCAGAGGTGTCTAATGAGCAACCAAATAAGGGGCCAATGGATTTCTATCAGCCTCAGTTACCTTTCTTCCCTTTTTACCCCGATTTCTATTACCCTTACCCTGAAATTGCAGACCCTAAACCTACACCTGCTGTACAGCCAACCTCCCCTCTGATTAAGAAAAATGAACATTCCCAAACTGTTCCACCTGCAAAGCTGCCATTAACCCCTGAGGAACAAGTGCCCCAGCCATTTTACCCCTTGCCAACCCAGCCTGAAAAGGAACTGCCTCAACAGCCTCCAGCCACTCAACAGCTCGATAACAAAGAGGAACAACCTTTTTACCCTTACCGTTATCCTTTCTATGTTAAGCCACCTAACCCTGATGTCCCTCCTGCACCAAGGCCTGAACCAAAACCTTTACCTTCTACAGCTCCAGTTGTCAGAACTACAAAGGACCAAAGATGGAAACCTTCCTACCCTCTTCCAATTTATCCTCAACCAATTAAGCCTGAAACTCTCCCTACAGAGCCACCAGTAACTAAACCACCACCTAGTAAAGTGGAAGAACCTTTCCCTGCAATTCCACTTAACCACCCATTTCAGCCTTCACAGAAAATTGTAGAACCCTCTGCAAACCCGTCTGAGGGCCGAGAGCAGAAACCCCTTCATCTCCCTCCTTTTTATCCGTGGTACCAATGGCCACCACAGCCACCAGCATCTGAAGTTCCCCAAGTGCAACCTCCTTATCCACTGTATCCTGAAAACCCAGAAAAACCATTACCTGACCAGCCTGAGCTACCAAAGCCCCCAGTTTTTAAGGAACCGCAGGGACAAATGTACCAGCCATTCCACCTGTTCCCATATTTTCCTCAAGGTCCTTATGTGCCTATGCCACCCACACGCCAAACCCCTACACCAGCTCCAAAGGGCCAAGTTCAAACCCTCAGCACATTGCAACCTGAGGTATCTAAACCCAAAGCCCCTGAGAAATCACCTAGTAAACCAGGTCCAGAGAGCAAAGAGCCACCACGGCCCGAAGCCCCTCAAGGCCAAGTATACAATCCTTTCTATCCTAATCCTTTCAACCCTCAGCCAGAGCCTGAAAATCAACCAGCCATAAAGCCCACAGCTGTTCCAAAGCCTCCACAACCACCACGGTTTGAACCTCCACAGGGCCAAATGTACCAGCCATTCAACCCCTTCTACCCCCAGCCAGAGCCTGAAAATCCTCCAGCTGAGAAGACAACTGCTGCTCCTGTAGTAACTGAAATGCCTAACAAACATGTAAATAAACCATCTTACCCTCAATTATTCAAGCCACCAGGTGCTGGAACAAATGGTACAGGTTCCACTAAAAAGCCAGTCCAAACTGAACAGCCTTCAGCTCTCAAACCTCCAGATGGCCTGGTGCCTCACCACTTTAACCCATACTACTACTACATGAGGCCACCCCAGCACCCCAAGCCTGTAACAGTGCCCCCAACTACCAACATACAGCAACCACAACAGGTAACCGCTCCAGCCAGTGGTCAAACCTCCCCAGAATCTGCCATTTCACAGCCTAGTAATGGTGGTATAGTCAAAGTCCCTGAATTAGGCTCTTCGCCTGTGTATTGCCCTCAATTCTGCCCACCTGGATTTTCTAATTGCTGTCCACAAATTGCTTTTCATCAACATCTCCATCATATTGTACAGGCTGGGCCAGAAAGTAAATATGCACCTCCAGTATATCCAGGACTGCCATACCTGCCTTCAGTGGCATATCCTGGGTTTGCCAATGGCTTTGGTTCCACTCCTCCTCCTCCTCAAAAGCCAACTGAACCTGCCACAACTTCCTCTTCAGCACCAATTTCACCTCAGTCACTTCCATCTGGAAATGAAAAGCAGCCATATCTCCAGCCACCAGATGGCAACCCTGCTGCACTGCCTGAAAGTAATCCCAGCAAGCTGACAAATTCTTATCCAGTTTACCCTTTTGCACTTAATTCACTATATCATTGGCCATATCCTCCACAAAATGTGGATCTGCAAAATCTACCACAAAGGCAATCACCAACTCACTACAGTGTGCCCTCTAATACTCCACCTCCAGGGAATGAACCAGCAAATCCAGTGGTGCAATATGAGCCATATTCCATACAGCCTCCAAAGCAGCAAAATGACTTATCTGCTGGGGACATGAATAATCCCTCTAGTCCACAGCAGCCAGCAGCAAAGCCAAATAAACCCACAGCCAAGGAACTGCAGCCATCTAACACGCAATCTGGTGAATCTCAAACATATCCTGAAGTCCATAGTGAACTTAATCATTTTCTGGTCCCTTACTACATGCTTCAAGATGCTCAAGCGCCTATGCATAAAAAGTCTGCCCTTCCCAACCGCCCTGCACAACCAGTAGTGAGTGGCTCAAAGAAATCAGCTGGACATGACCAAACGGTGACTGCCTATTCTGAACCAAAGAGTTATGTGCTGCTACAGCATGGCCCACCAGGTAGAGAGGTCAACAGTTTCAGTGCACTGCCTTCCAGACACCTGGGTCATGATCCAAACTTGGCACAAAATCTTGCTAGGCATCATGGTAGCAGACACCAACATCCTCAGAATTTAAGGCCCTTGCAGGAAAAACCCCAACATCCCAAATGGCTGGGGAAAGGAATGTCCAGTCCCTTACCTGGTAATGTGAATTACATGCCAAGGCCTGATGATACATCAGAAAGTTTGCCGTTACCTTTCTCTGCTTCAGATGGACCTCATTTTGTGCCTTTGCCCCAGGATCCCTCTTTCAGTGTAACACATTTAAAGCCTGAATTCTTTGACCCATTCAAAAGCCTCTGGAAACACATGACACATCAAGGCTCCAGCCAAAAGATTCCAGCTCATGTTCTCGGAAATGCATTTCAACAATGGAGATCTGCAGCTGACCAAGTAAATGGTATGGTGTTTTATAATTTTAAACTTCTTAACCCAGTCTTTTAGACTAATGTGTGTGTCTCTTGCAGAACTGAACCAACCCATTCAGAGAGGAGGTGGAAATCTGAAGCAGAAATGAGTTTGCTTGAATGTGAATAAACAACTTGAAACCACTTACCAGCTTGTTATATCATTTAAATTTTTATTTCAATTTGTCTGAGGGTTAAATTTTGGGAGAGTGGGTAGGGAAAGTTACAAGTGGGCCTATGAGCAGCATGTTAGAAGTCCTTATCTTTTGTGATACAGGCAGTCAAGGACTACTTACAAAGTTGACAGTTGACTCAGTACTTGTTGGCATTATATCCACTGTTTAGAATCAACAGTGCATTGCCCTTGTTGAACTTATGTTTCTTGCTTATTTTGCTTTACCATGAACTGGTACTTCCTGAACATTGACCCATTCATGTAAATACATGAACTAGAATTTGCCCATTCATCAACAGTGGCCTCTAAGTACAGCCACCCAGAAACCTTCCGTTCTTGTTCCTAGAATCTCTTTTCAAAGTTTCTCAGTAATTCTAGTTTTTATTGATTAGTAAAATATTACCTGTTGTATATTTCCCCTTTTTAAATGTTTTTGAACTTTAGTTTTCATTTCACAGTGACTAAGTAAAAATTTGTTCATATAGCCTGTTAACTGCCTGACCTTTGGATATTAAAGGATATGAATATTTCAGATGTATCAAACATGGAGTTGTACAGGATAACAGTGTTTTTTTTTTAAGTTTTAGTGGAACTGTCAGTGTGTACACAGGAATGTCAATGGCATAAGCCAACAGAATTAGCAAACAAATTGTTTTGCAATCACCAAAAGATGGCATGAATGATTAAATGCATTTTGCTACCTGCTTTTCCTCAAAGTCCTGTGTAGAGGTTATTAGCCTTGTCAAACCTGTGAGGCCTTGGATAACTCAATTGACTGCTACAATTCAATGTACTAAAGTAGAGGTTTTTCAGTATAAGGATGCATGGTGACCATAAAGTAAGAGCAAAACAAGCTTTGACTTGAGAGATTTATTCAACATCAAATACAAATCTTGTCATTTTATATTTTACAGAGTTGTTTTGCAATGCACAATGCTTTTCTGTGATTCAGCAAATTCAAATAATGGATTATTGGTTGTTTGTAGGAAGTGTATTAGTGTTACATCTATGACGGGACATTTTCATTTATCAGTTAAAGTCACAAATTACTCTAATACCAATGCAGCTGAAGGGAGAAAGTATAGAGAGTCTGTGGGGCCTGAACACTTAGAAGAATCTGACCCTTCCTGGGCACACTGGCACAAGAGCAATAGGGTCTGTTTGAATCGCAGGGGTGTCAACCACTTCAGGAGCGAGTACAGCAGCTACATCTCTCTTCACCACAGCAACAGGCACCTCAGCACTGGCTGAGGCAAATGAGGCTGATACACTGTCAGCGGCTGGAGCAGGATCAGCAGCAGCGGCTGGAGCAGGATCAGCAGCAGCGGCTGGATCAGCAGCAGCGGCTGGATCAGCAGCAGCAGCTGGATCAGCAGCAGCAGCTGGATCAGCAGCGGCTGCAGCAGCATCAACCACTGCAGGGGCTACAGGTACAACTTCAGCTGACTCTGCTGATTCTGCAGACAGAAGGCCACTGAGGTGGGGGTCATGGTGAGCAGTCAGTTTGTGGTGTCTCAGACCATGCTTGTGTGACAGGCTGCTTGTTTGTACATGCACCACTGGTGGCACGACAGGAGCTGCAGCTGCAGTGCTGTTGGCATCTACAACAGGCATCTGAAAAGGTGTTCAAACCAACAGAGGATAAGGAAAAGTCATCAATAAAAATGTATAGTAAAGTTTGTGACTAATTTTTGCCATCAAGAATTATTTGAAGAAGTTAAATACAGTATTTTACCAGAGTGGAAAACATCCTGCAGTCCACTGAGTGATCAGCAGTCAAACCTCTGGCAGAACAAATCCCACGTACCTGGGAGAGAAAAAAGAAAAAACAGTTTGAAGAACAGTTTGAAGGGGAGCTTTGGGCTCTAGATTTGGCATTTGCCTTTCTTCTCAATCAAATTGCAATCACAGCTAGAAAGAGAAATGAAAGTGAATGTAATAAATGATTCCATGTTTAGAGAACAACTACTCCTCTGTTCTTTTTGTTTTGCGAAGCTAAACTGATGCTTTGTATACTTACAGCCATGGCATCATTCAGGGGCACACAGCCATCATCAGTGCAATTAGCCTCAACTACAACATATTCTGCCACATAGATTGGCCCGCCAGACACAACCTGAAACAAGGTATTGAGAAGTATCGATGTAATGACAGATACAATTTAAAACGTGCAGGTGCATTAAGTCAGGTGAAAGATTGAACTGAACAGATTATACTTTGGCCCACCTGGGATGACATCCTTCCAACCTCCAGAACCGTGTATGTTACGTCCACAGTCATGTTGTTGAAGGTTGCCAGAGAGGCATGGACAAAGTCCAGTGCTGTGGTGTCGTTTAGGGGAAGGAGGGTAGGACAGCCTAGGCACAGGTCCTCAGTTGACTCTGTATTTCATGAAGGGAAGACACATGCAGGTTGCTGTGTGTCGGCTGACACTTGTGCATGTTCTGAATGTATGTGTGTGTCTGTGTTCATACAGCCAAGAGAGGGATCTGAAAGATTTACCCTCTGTTTTACACTTGAATGCTGTGACAGTCAGAGCTCCGCCGACCTTCTTCAGCACCACATCACAGTCTCCCTCTACTGCCTGATCGGAGACAAAGAATCAGCTAAAATATCACAACAGTCAACCTGAACATTTTCCATTCTCATTATTATATAGGCTAAAATGATCATCATTTTTACATTTCGTTGAAATCCTGTAAATCACTTATGAGAGTGTGCTAGTGGCGTGCAGTCTTACTGTCAGTGCTTTGGGTCTGACTGTGCAGTTGGCAATAGGTGTGGGGTCCAACACATGACAGTCTGTCTCCAGCAGGTCAACTTCCAGGACATACGTGTTGTCTCCATCAGGCTGTGGACAGGTAAAATGAAACATCTTTTCTTTTTCTGATGCATCAGAAAATTATTTGAAGTAAGTCTGCAATGTGTTGACTGATGGCCACATGAACAGAAGCCCCTAAAGTGAAACGTTCCAGATGAACATGCATATGTAATTTGAGATGAGACTGAAAAGTAGAGCAAAGGAAATGTTGATTTTTGTTTGTGCAAATGTTTGCTTGAAGAGGCGCCATACAGCGGTTTGGGTGCATGAAAAAGAAGGAAAGAAAGAACAAGAAAGAATATATACAATTTAAGATGCGCAAGGATTAAGGAAGGTAAAGCATCATCCTCACCAAAATGTGCTACTTTATATGTATATGTGATTTTCTGGTTAGTTTCCAGAATGTTTACCCAAACCAAAAGTTTTTGTACTATTATTTGATGTGTTTTCCCCATTTTCATTATTCAGTGTTGTATCTACATCATACTCATACAAAGTTAGGCATTCATATCACAGTTCATAGTTTAATCTTCCAGGTTATCTGATCCTGCTATCTAATGGTCAAAAGTAAAAAAAAATGTGATGAGTAAGTTATGTTCTGCACCCAATGTTCTTGCCTCAAAGCTGAAAAACAGGAGAGGAATAGCAGTATCCATCTGTATAAACGTCTTTGCCTGTAACTGCATAAACTCTACACCTGCTGACTTACCTTAGTAAAGACCTTGATGTCCTCAATCCTGTTCAGTGCATACTTGTAGCCGTGGGCATGCTGGGCATTGAGGTAATCCTGAGCCACCAGAGCAGCCTCCTCTGCCTCAGGGGAGTCGCACTCAGGACGTAGCACGCTGACCTGAGCCCATACACCCGCCAGTAGTACCAGAACCACAGTGATGCCCAGGAGATTCATTGCTGTGAGAGATGTGCACGCAAGAGGTATCAGAGCAGTGGAGCAGATGAGGGCAAGAAGAAGAGGCAGAACTCATGCAGCCTGGGGTGTATATATCTCGTACTTCAAACCGGAAAACAGAGCCAAGTTAAACACTGTGATCATCCCTCCTGACTCCTGCGTCACATGTGGGTTGAACTGCACTCTGTTTTAGGATTGCTGCCAAAACAAACGTAAGCTGACAAAGTCTGGTGTGGGATGAGTGGTCTCCAGTTTAAATGAGTGATGGGTCACTGTTTTATGGTGAGACATCGAGAAACATCTCCACTGTCTGTGAGTTTCGTTTGATAGCTGTGCCCAGATTTGGCACGAACGTTTCCTGAATTGAATATCATAGAAAATGTGTAAGGAGCTTCATGTTCAAACACTCATATTGTGTAAGCAGCTGTGCCTCTCCGCTGAGGTCAGAGCGAGCATTCAGCTACAGCTGCAGGGCCCCACAGCCAGCAGGGGTTCAGTGACTTGCTCAATGACACTTCAGCAAAGAGGACATTTGCCAACAGGGGGGACATAGTTGAGGGACAGAGACACTCACTGCTGCCGCCCCCATATTTGCTCTGTACTAAACCATCTGCACAATACACTAGAGTCGCTCCAGGTCAGCACCAGGCTACAAACAGAGACACTGATGAGATAATTCCTAGTAAAAAGATGGAACCAATAACGCACTGACAAACAGTACTCACTTATCCACTTTTATTGTCTTTGTTTTTTTGGTTTACTTTTCTGTTTTTCACATCCCACTGCAAAAAACCTGAAGTACTGAGCCACCTGAAACGGTTGTTTTGAATTCATTTCAATCCCCACATGTCCTGGTTGCTAGTACTGTGTGGTTTTGCAGACATTTCAAAAATGTTCATCAGTGGAAGAATGTAACTCAATTAAGTAATTGGTGATTTTGATTTTTTCAAAAAACTGAAGGATTAAGTGTTTCAAAGGTTGAGGAAATTCTCCTACTTCTTAAACAAAATAAACTATTCAACCCCCCTTTGATCAGCTGTAAAATACTTCATCACAAAGCTGAAAACAGGGCTGCTTTTCTAACCTCATAAAAGTTGTTTTTTTTATAGCTTAACCTTAAACATCTACAGTTGCAGCAGTAATATTAATCCAAAAACAACCTGTATGATTGTAAAACGCTGACAGGGATCATTTTACGGCACAATGACTGCTTTTGCTGTGGACACCTAAGTACATTTTGTTGACAATATTTACATTCTTTTATTTAAGTGTGGATTTGAATGCAGGATTTTTACTTGTAGTGGAGTATTTTGTTCTATCTATGTATATATATATCTTATGACATATATCTATCTATCTGTCATAAGATGAAAAAACTCTTTCAGAGAAAACAAGTGTTTCCATCCGAAACATCCACACGTCTTTCTGGATAAAATCTGATTGGTCGGCGCAAGAGTGACGCATTTCATACGCGACTGTCAGTATGGATTGGATTGTGTACATGATGCTAAGCGAAATGGGCTGCAGGTAAAAGGGTTAAACAGCGAAACGTTTTGTCTTAAATAAGAAGTACATTAATTAGCAGGAGGTAGACATGGTAGACCTTCATCAGACAATAGTTCATCCCAAAGTTTCAACGAGACAGCGTGGCAGAAACGGTAAGGCAGAGAGCCCATGGCTACCTTCAGTTGTGTCAGCAAACCTGGCTATGCTAGCTAATTTTGCTAGGGTCGTCGCTTAGAAACACGTGTCAAGAAGAAATCCTGCCAAACTGTAATGTGTGTGTCTCAAAGCCTGGGGGAAATCAGATTTTAATGCTCGTTAACGTGTCTGCGTGCGCCATGGCGTGTTGCACATGCTGGAACATAGTAAGGTCTTAAACTGCAAAGTAAAGCTGTGACAAGTTTTGTATGGTTTGATATTCTCTGTGTCTTACAGCTAAAAATGATGCTTACATGTTAAAGCGTTTGTGAAAACAGATGTTGCTAAGTCATGTGTGCACACTGACTTAAACTGATTGCATTGGTGGAAGCAGTATTCACATCTTTCACTTACTTAGCAATAGTAATATAACAGTATGAAATACTTTGTTACAAGTAAAAGTACCACAATCAAACCCTAACTGAAGTGAAATTGATCTAAAATGTACCAAAGTATCTAAAGTAAAAGTATGTATGCAGCAGTGCTGCAGAATGGTTCCTTTCAGTGTTATATTACCATTTATAATGTTAGTATATTATTACTGATGAGTTGATATGTTAGCATCATTCTACTGTTGCAGTTGATAGAAAGAGAGCTGATTGTAACTTCTCTATGATATGTATGTGTGTTCGGTACCGCAAAGGAGTTTAAGTTTGAATTAGAAATTGGAAATATTGGATTAAAGTAGAAATATCTTAAAATTACTCTCCAGAACTTGGGTGATTGTACTGCCTAGGTAATTGGAGTATTGCCCAGCCACAACCTTCATGCATAACAATGAAAACTGATCAAAATCCAGCAAAAAACAAGTCTATTTTTTGTGTGTACCTTTTTTAAAAGCAAGATGAAAACGAATAGGAGCATTGTGTATCATAACAAATCCATTCTGTATTGTGGCAGATGTTCGGACTGCACATTTCTCTACTGAGGAAGCCGCCAGAAGCAGAAGCACATACGAGGACAGCTGAGTAAGATATGAGAACCCTGTCAAGGTGTAGGCGAGCCTGCAGGTACATCAGCACCCTACACTATTATTCACCTTTCCACTGAAGGTCTATGCTGGCTCAGCAGGTAGCATCTGACCTGGAGTTTGAAGGGAAAGTTCAATCTGAAACAGTCTTTAGAGACAGTGGACCATGGCCTGGAAAGTGTGTATCTCTCTGTCATAAAGAAGACAATAAAATCCACATTCAGCACTGCTGCATATGAGCTTTCTGACTCATAACCACAACTCCATGCTCTCATGTGACCCTCCATCACTCACTCTTAATCGCTGCAAGATGCACCGAACACAGAGCCACCGGCGCAAAGCAAAATACCTCAAGACAAAAAAAGGATTCATGTCTTCAATCAACGGAGTTTCTCATCTGTCCAGGCGAGCCAAGAGACGCTTGCATTGTAAATTACAGCTTTGGATGTGGAGGAAGCGGAGAGAGAAATGCCGCTTTTGGACATTGAGAGCAAAGAAACGAGCATGCGGGATCAACTCCAGCTCCTGCATCAGTGTAAAGACACAATCCCAGAAAAATAAAAGCAAAGCTCGTTCACCTCTTGGATATGATTTTGGAGGTTCAGAGGACACGCTTGGGAGGCAGAACTGCCTGCTGAAGCTGGGGGACTCTGTCAGCCCGTCAGAAACGTTCATTGCCTCCAGTTCCTCGCAGAACCCGGTCACAGCCACAAATGTTTCTGCAGGTAACATCACCATGACAACGGCGATGGTGCCGTCACAAAAAACAGACACTTTGGTCCAGCTTAGTGAAATTACAGACTCCTTCAAACATTCTCACACTGTTGAACCCCTGTTGAGTACAGACAGTGATGCAGGTGGGTTAACTTCTCATTTTAAAGAACCGAGGACACTTACACGAGCACAAACGCTTGAGGTTGATAACCCATCAGGACACTTAACCACTGTCCCTCGAGGTGAGGACAGGGCTGCAAACGGAGATACTGATGAGAGGAGTGAAGCGTCTTCTCAAGATGATGCCAGACTTAAAGTACTGACGAAAGACATCCATGGTAAAACCTTTTTCACTTCTTCACTATTTTTACTGCTGTGTTTTTCCCAGCTGTTTCAGATTGCTTGTGCATTGCTTGCATGTTTCCTTGTTTCTCTAGAATTTCTTGAGGACTTCTACAGAATATATGGAAGTTTCATCCCACTACAAAAGAGCGATGTGTTGACACACCTGAAGAGGAGGTTTAACTCTGATTTCAGTGACAGGTAAATCTTTTTTTAGAAATCCAAATCCGACTGTCACTGTGAATCTCTGTTTGCATATTTAAAGCCTCTTGATTCAACAGCAGTATGTTTTAGTTGTAAGTTTTTGAAGTGTTTATAGGTGGAGCATTCGGAGTTATAGTTTTATTCCCGGACTAATTGTATTTTGCTTTCCTACCTCTGCAGGAAAGATCTAATCTTCCCAGAAGTTACCAAATACCGAACTGCCATCATTCAGAAACCTGTTCCCTCCTTCCAGGTGGTCTACAAGAAACACACACTGACACTGGACGATTTGTCTACACTGGCGGATCAGAACTGGCTCAATGACCAGGTTGTCATTTAACACAGCATGAACTTCAGTTCTTCGTGCAGATTTCTGAGTGGAGAGATTCATGTGATGAGCAAAACCTGCATGTCTATGCTAAATGTAACTGGCATATTTGGTTTGTTTCGGCTCCAGGTCATGAACATGTATGGAGAATTGATAATGGAATCTGCCCATCACAAGGTAATCTTAAATGCTGTGTAGACAGCAAGAGTAGCATGTTTTCTTTTCTTATTATAATTGGAACACCTGATGGGTGAAGTTGTTACCTAGCAGGGTTATTGAAATATTGTCAGTAATTAAAGGAATAGTTTGACATTTTCATTGACATTGTGGGAGATTTTCCCTAAATGTCAAACTGTTCCTTTAATTAATCATGACACTTGCCTATAATCTAGACTTTATCTCAATCAGAGAATTGTCCTATTTTGTTGTATCTAAACAGTACTTGAAGAACTTTAAGACAGCACCATGTTGAAAGTGCTATCAGGCCCAGGTCTATTTCTTTAAAGCTTACCCATTCTGGTTAGAATAAATTATACTAAATTATTTTATTTTCATTTTATTTATTTATTTTTTTTAATCTAACTTTGTCTCTACTCTTAGGTCCATTTTCTCAACAGCTTCTTCCACAGGCAGCTCATGACTAAAGGATATGATGGTGTTAAGAGATGGACAAAGCAGGTTAGGACTAAGATGAAAGTGGTTTGATCATTTATCAGTGTTTATGATATAGATTGCTGCTGTCAGGCACAGATTTGGAAAAAGAAACACATGATCAACTGACTTTAGAAATGAAGAGAAAGCAGAGTGAGAAGCTTTAACCTGGTCTTTCTTGTACAGGTGGATTTGTTTTCTAAGAGTTTGCTTTTGGTGCCCATCCACTTGGAGGTTCACTGGTGTCTGGTGACCGCTGACATTGTTAAAAAGAAGATCTGCCTTTACGACTCTCAAGGGAATGCACTCCGGAAGGTAGCAAGGGTAACTAAAGATTTTCATGTTTTTTTTTTTTTTCCCCCACTCTAATACATGTTTCAGCTGCTTTTCCTGGAATACGTTTTTGTAACTGTGTTTTTCTTCTGCATGCTTTGCTGATAACAGAACATCCTGAAATACTTGATGACAGAAGCGAAGGAGAAGAAGCAGACAGCTTTTGAAAATGACTGGGCTGTGTCGTTCGATGAGGTATGGACTGTTGATGGCGCTGCCTGTAATGACACAAAACAAAAACTAAAGGCATAAAGGAACAAAACAGATCAGAAAGAGGCCATATTGGGGCAGAAAGCGTCATCTGCTGGAGTTTCACCTGACACACTCACTGACATGATGTCTTGTCTCCCCCTGCTGTCCTTCACAGAAAATCCCACAACAGACCAACGAAAATGACTGTGGAGTTTTTGTCTTGGAGGTACCGACATGCTTTTCAAGCCTGATACTTTAAACATTATAGTCTGTGATTGTTTCAGCTGTTCACTATTTACATATTAACGCTTGTCTTTACAGTATTCCAGATGCCTTGCCCTGGGAAAAGCTCTGCAGTTTTCACAGAAGGACATACCAAAGATACGCAAGCGGATCTATAAAGAGCTCTGTGATTGTAAGCTCCATGAGCGGGACTGACCATATTCAACATGTGCTGCTTTTGCTGTTTAGGGTAGGAAATGAGCAATCCACACTTTCTCACACTGTCTCTGTGTAGGGCTGGATTAGCTGTAACAGCCTTACAGCACTGTGTGAGTGAGTACATATGGCTGGCCCCAGTAAGAGAGTATCAGTCTTCTACCAGGTGCACTGTGCATACTAAATCATAATCCTTCTACTGTTACTGTATTTATGCGACCAATATTTAATCAGGCATGCTACTTGATAAAAGGGAAGAGCTTGTCTTGTAGTTTACACATCTACAGTGCACCAACAGAGCCTTACTCAATGATCGGAACAGATCTAATCTGTCACGGCCCACGTCTGTGTTTAGGTGCTGCTTATTTTCTGTTAACATATCTGTTCACCTTATTTGCACATTTGAAGTCTCATTTTGCATTGTTTGACGTTTGTTTGCATCATAGTTTACCTGTCAACGCCAGAACACTTAATAGAAGCTATGTGAATTTGTATTTTGTGAACTGGAATCAGTTATTTTTGTTTGTTAAATGAAAAAAAGAAAGTACATGAAGTTTTAAATAAAAGCAGTTTCCAAACATTTCACCAAGTTTATTATCTGTTTTCATTGTACAGATCAGGTACTGTATATACTGCAGAATAGCCTTCATCAATTTATATTAGGTGCATACACTTCTGTATTTATAAATACACAACTTCCTAGCCATTGACTTATTAATATTGAGAAGATTATAACTGTATGTCCCTGAACAGTTATAAAACATACACTGGTCAGAGAGCAGCACTCCAGATAAGAAGTGGAAATTTAAGGCACAGGACAAACTCTAATGTATGATTTTCAGTGTGAAAACCAGATAAAATGCATTCATATACTGTAATAAATATGGTGTAATATTCATTACCAAACATATCTGTTCACAACAGAAACATTTCTATGAATGATCTTGCCAGTACAGTGAAATGAATGAAATACAGTTTCATACAAAATGTATATTCATTACAGCTGTTCCCTGTCTCGTCTGTTCTAGTGAACTCACTCCTTTGTGGAGCTGAGATCAGAAAAACTTTCATGGGTGTAAAAAAACCCCCCCAAAAATTACAGATGTGGCTATCTTCCTTTAGGTATAAAGCATCACAGACCAGCTGAATTGTTGTGTGCATGTTAATAATAACACATTACATCATTTTTTACATTTGCTACATCTGCTCAAATGTAATCCAGTGCGACCCTCTATCCTGACCAAATGTAGTCCAGTTTGACATTTGATGGATCAGGAGGGGCCTAATCGTTCACGTGGAATCCCCACTCAATTTCTGGCTCGTCGTCGAGGCGTATGACAAGGTAGGACACCAGCTGGAAGAGGTTCTGCCACAGGCCCAAGAAGAGGTACAAGTAGAAGTCGCTCACATCAATTTGGCAGTGTATTCCTGAGTAATTCATATCACACACACACTCGAAACTGTTCACGTAGTTGACGCAGAAGCCTCCGTTCATGCACGGGTCCGAGGCACATTCATCCACATCCTTCTCACACCTGGAAGGAAAAATAAGGACAGGAGAATGATAGAGCAAAAACAAAAAAAAGCACCGTGTTAATTTTTGGAAAGTTAGGGCTGGCTTTGGCACTGAACAGTCCCAAATAAACTGACAGAGCCAATGTGTGACACTAAGCTTTTATATCCCTTACAGGTGCACTGCGGCACCTGTGAGGACTATTCTAGCAGCTGTGAATGAAGAGATGTGGATTTATTCTATGCATGTCTCACAAAGTATTGGAATGTTGTGCAAAGTAAAATCCAAATAGAGAACTTGAACTGCAGTAATTTTTGGCCACTGGGGCGTTTATTTGCATATCTAGCAGGCACACAGCAACATTATCATTCATTTGGAGTTGCCTGATCAATGTAAGGCCAATATTCACTCTTTTTAACTCTATTTTTTGTCTCCACCAACTCTTGCAAAAATATCTTGTTCTTTAGCTGCTAAATGCTTCACTGTGTTCACCAGCTACTTGATAACTTCATCTGTTTGCAGTTTGGTGGTGGACAGGTAGTGTACAGTGGGCTTTCTAGAGCTTGCATTTTACAAAAAGCTCCCTGCTAAAAACAACACTGATGAGACTGAATCAGAACAGTCGAGTCAAAGGCTGTAAAGTCAAAACAAACAGCTGAAAGACACTAAAACTAAACTAAAACAGAGAAAAACTACAAAGTGATTATTTTTTTGTAGGTTTGTCAGTTCAAATAACAGCTTCATGAAGCCATTCGAGCTATTCACAAATCCATTTAATGGCAATTATGCTATATCAAAACATAAAATTATTTCAATGCATTTGGTTTAAAAAAAACCCCCTAAAAATGCAGATCGAGTGACCCTCATTAGGTGCTGCCACCGCCCACCCCAGGCTTGAGAGACCTTGGGGTCACAAACTACGGGTCCAACAGGATTAAATATCATTATGTCCTACCACTGTCCTGTGAAACCAGGCAGACAGTAACAGGTGTTGTTTGCTTCAGAGCAGTTCCCTCCATTAAAGCAGCTGTAGTTCCATCTTGTGCCAACGCATCTTGATACAGGCAACTGAGGAAGTCTAAACAGACAAAAGAACACAAGAAATGTCAATGCCTTCCTGTTCGGTACTGGTGGATTTAATCATTTTCAGCTTTTTGTGTGAAAGCACTTACGGATTGGTTTCAATGTACCAAGGGATTTCAGGAATCTTCTCACTGTGAAAGACCAGTTTGTAAATCAGTACAACTCAGAGCTTGCTGAGCTATTTTAGATGTATGCGGCTGTAAGTTTGGTGTCACAGAGATATTAAGAAACTGTGGAAGAACTCACTCGCAGTATTGGCCTGTCAGGTTCTGAGGGCAGAGGCACGTGTAGCTCTCGAAACCTTTGAGGCACGTGGCGCCGTTGCTGCAATTGCTGTTTTCACACATATCAACTTCAACCTCGCACTGTTCGCCGCCGTAGCCCAGCTCACACACACACTGGAATCCTCCCGGCAGGTTGGTGCAGTTTCCGTAGATGCAGGGGCTGGAGACGCAGGTGTCTGCTGACTCTTGACACAGTGGCCCTGTCCACTCGGAGGGACATGCACAGTGGTGTAAGTCAAACAGGTCTACACACACACCCTTGTTCTTACAAGGGTTGCGTGCACACACACTCGCTCCCCAACAGCCGTACTGTGGGGCAGCGTTGCTGTTTATCCTCTCAAACATCTCCTCCTGAGGTCTGGGGAGGTTCAGCTCTGTGTCGTGGTGGAAAGGGAGAGGAAGGCCTCCAATCTCCACCAGGCCCAGACAGCCAGACAGCTTCACTCCAGCGTCCAGGCTCAGTCCCCCCAGGAAGATGTCTGCTCCCTCCCTGAGAAAATCCAGGTCCCCCGCAGCTGTTTCGGACACGCTTAGCTTGTCCTTGCCTTCACCCACAGCCATGATCCACCTGGAGGTCGGCAGTGTCTGGTTCTCCATGCTGAGCTCCACAGAGTGCCACTCTCCATCACTGACTGGACCCTGGCTTTGAACTGTCACCTTATGGGAATCCTCGTTAGCGCCAGCTTGGAGCTCCATGACCAAATGAGAGTCCAGGAGGGAGACGATGAGGTAGTCTGAGTCCTTTTGTGCATGCAGTATGGTGGCAGCGGACTGTCTTGTGCGGAAGCTGAGGGAGACACTGCTGAGGTTGCGCTTAATCTTCCCATTGCTCCGGTAGTGCAAAATGTTGCTTTCGACCCGAAATGTCACGTTAGACAAACCTGGAGGAGAGAGATGGAAGAGACTTAATGAGATCTGCAAACAAAACAGTGGAGAAAGGGCTTCAAAAATGTCTCAGCGATAGCCCAAAGAGTAAAGGAAGAGAGGGGAAAAGAGGCAGTTGAAGTGATAAAACATGATGTGCTGAAAATGTGTGCAAATACAAGCACTCGATGACACGAAAAACACAGAAAAGCCTTGGACAGGCTGCTGCTCTGGATAAATGGCGCCCCTCCTTGTGAACATGTGACATCTCCAGGAAGACTTGTCATCATAAACCTCCACAGGCATGTGGCGGTAGACTTAATCTGACCGGGGATTACCACGTCTTAGATGAATCCTGTGTGGGATCCCTGCCTCAACTCTGTTCCCTCCTGTAATCAGCCACACTGTAATTAATCAGTGCCTGCACCAGTGATTGTCCTGAGGGGACCGCTCATTGCACACAGTCCCTTCAGTGGATACAAACCAAGATCAAAAATGGGCTAGTATAATAAAAGGCTTACACATGTACTACGACTACCTGTCAGTTACAGTAACAGCAATGTGGCGATATACTATGCTCCTGTTCCTTGGAGAGTCCCTGAGACGCTTTTTCCCACGCTCATGTATTTGTCAGGCCTTCATCCCAGGACACTCACACTCAAAGCCCTGAGAGCCGGGTTGACAGACCGCAGTGGCAGGACAGGGAGACAGCTCACACCATTTCACCTCCTCACAGCGCTGCCCCGCGGTGTTCGGGGGGCAGTTACAGATGAAATCGTCCCACATGGAGTAACACACTCCCCCGTTGAGACAGGGGTTGACCTAATGAAGAGAAAACAGCCCTAATCAATCAAGCCCGGCATCTTGTCAGTTCTACAATGTCCTAAGAAGTCAAAGCGTGCGACTAGCTCATTAAAGATGATAATATGAACGTGACAGTGTCGATATGACTCACAGCACAGGCATTGTCACTGCTGCATCCCTGTGCAACATTGACGAGTTGCTCCAGGCTGTAAGATTCCACCAGAGTTGCAATGGGATAGAACTGCAGCCGCTTGCTGTTAATCCTCAGATCCTGGACACATCCCTTAAAGTAGCCACCAAACGACGCAGAGGCCCTCGAGTCTGGCAGCCCCCCAACGAAGACCAGATCCCCAGGATGGGCCTGGATGGGCCTAATGTGCATAGAGCCCTGGCTCTGGGCTGACTGGAACAGGAAGGTTTCCATTGCTTCCAGCTTCACGGTCACCAGATGGAAATGGCCGTCACTGACCGCGCCCCGACCAAGAAGGGTCTCGAAGTTGTTGACCTGAACTTTGACCCTGCCCTCTTCCAGCCACAGGCGGAGGTACTGGCTGGTGCTGTTGGCCAGGATGAGGAGCAGGCCGCTGGACTGTCTGGTGCGAACGAACATGGATATAGTCACAGCATCACCTGGGTCATCGTCCAATGAGAAGACAGCATAACTCTCAAGGTCTTTGCTTCCAAATCTTGCAGTGATGTACTCTGCGTGGGTACAGAGAAGACAGAGTAAAACATGACGTGCCGAAAAAACAACGTCCTGACGGCATAGTAGGTCAGTTTGGGAAATAGCCCTTTGTGTTATTTCTTAGCTGGGAGTGGTAGCTTCCAGGCATCTCCACTTGTTGCCTGGCAACTGTTCTGAGCCAAGAACTCATCTGACACACAACCCCCTGTAAACTGGCAGACTGTCATTTTCACACTTTTTGTACAGATTAAACAAATGAGATGGAATATGGTAATAATTAAGTATTTAGTTTCCTAGCTTGCTACTGACTGTGGCTATTTAACAGACAGATATGATAGCAGGACTGTATTGATCTTCTCATCTATTCCTCCACTATAAAGTGAGTATTTTTTCCAAAAGGTCAAACAATTCAAGTGAATAAAACATTTGATTGCACTGTTATCAGTGTTACGGACCATAAGATATTAATAACTTAATAAAAGCTTGTTTTGACAGACAGGTGAGGTTATGGACTGCGTGCTCTCTGTTCCTTGAAAAGCAAGAAGCTGCTGAGGACACCAGCCAACCAAAATGCCTCTGCGTGGCGTGACTCCGTAAGACTCCATGGCTGTCCGAGTCAAGGCACAGGTGAGCTGCTGAAACCCACGTTTTCTTAATCCTTGGCCCAGGTGTTGCTGAATGTCTCCTAATTGCATAACTCTGCGCTATTTCTACCAGGACTGTAAGCTCCTTTCACGTCTGCTGACTGACTTCATCATCCTGCAGGGCGTCTCTCTTTATAGCTAACCACTGAGATTTCTGCAGCGACACGACTGAGGTTGAACTTGACTCGACCTGTGGGATTTAGTGGCGTTTAGCAGTGAGGTTGTAGATTGAAACCAGCTGATGTCCGCTCGCTCAACCCCTCTCCTACGGTTGCCGCAAAAAACATTAGCTCTCTAGAGCCAGTTTTTGGTTTGTCTGTTCTGGGATATTGTAGAAACATGGCGGACAAGAGGACAGAGCTCATTCTAAGGCAACAATTCTTATTTTCAGGTGATTAAACACTAATTAACACATAAGAATGAATATTATGTTCAATTTATGCCAATAGATCCCCCTAAATCCTTCACACTGGACCTTTAATGAAAGAAAAAAACACACATAACATTTAAAAGTCAGTCAAAACATTTCTAGATATGTTCGTACAGTAAAGGATTCTGTTTTATGTAAATCTAATCCTGTTAAAACAGATCACGCCAATGAGACCTACACTCTGAGAACAGTATGCCAGTCAAACACATCAAAAACCAGTTTCATGATGCTCGGGTTACTCTCCTGTCATAGTCCCACAAACTGAACGTGTTAGAGGGGCCAAATGTGGTGATGCCTCCTCAGAGCAAAAAAAAGAAAGTTAAGCTGCTATTTTGAGATGTAACTTAAGGGTGCTTAAGTGGTTGTGGTTAATGGAGGCTCAGCCTTTTTTGAAGGAAAGATGCAAAAAGGAAGAAAAGATTCAGAGAATTTCATTTCAATAAATTTGAAATGACATACAGTGGTGTTTACAGTGTGTGTGTGTGTACATCTCACCCTCTGCACAGTTGCTCCCCTCGTGTGGCCTGTGGCACTCACACATGTAGCTCCTCCAGCCCTGGCTCACGCAGCGCCCTCGGTTCTGGCACGGGCTTTCATCGCACTTGTCTTTGTCGCTGCACCCCGCTGTGATGTTTGCCCGGGCGTCTGAATCTTCTGGCACTGCAACAGGCAACACCAGATGTGAGTCCACAAACACATCCCTGAAGCAGCCCAGAAAAGCTGGCGGGTGGTCCGCGTCATCCGCTGCTCTGCCCAAACCCCAGTCGCCCCCGACCGCTCCAATGAAGAGGCTTTGACGGACTGTTCCCGGCTTGGGCAGAGCAGAGGCTTGCTCGAGCAGCTGGACTTCAGCGCTGGAGTCTCTGGTGCAGCTTCCTTCGGCGCAGAGCAGCCTGATGAGACTGACCACACCGCCCAGCGACGCTTCCACTGTGTGCCACCTATTGTTGGACAAGTACTCTGGCAGCTCCTGGACCAGCGTGCTGGAGCCTTGACCCCTCAGGCTGCGGAGGCAGAGATGCCCATCCATCAGCTCAATGCTGAGGAGCAGGTCATCCACTCTGCGCTGCAAGAGGGTGCCCACCGGTCTTGCTGACCTGAAGCTGAATGTCACATTAAGAGGAGCCTCTGGGTCTAGAAGCTGAGTCTCTATGTACATGTAACCTCTGGACTCAAATGAGAAGACGGTGGGAGTCTGGCATTCAGGGCCTGTGAAGCCAGCAAGGCAGATGCATGTGTACGTGTGCTGATTATTGATAAGTAAGGGAGAGCATATTCCTCCATTCTCGCACTGGTGGTCATCGCAGCCTGAAAGTGCAGTTGTGCAGGTCTCTCCCCCGTACAGGCGCCCATTTTGGCTTTGTTGGGAGCAAAGGCATCTGAAACCTTCGCTGTGGCTCTCACACACGCCACCGTTTTGGCATGGCTGCTGTTCACATCCATTGATGTCCTCATCGGAGAAAGCACCTGCAGAGACAAATACAAACCAATATTACCTCTTAACACAATCAAAAATCAAACTATATGCACATTTTAAACCCATGTGTCTCAGCACAATTCACAAATGTGTGTGTGGGAGTAAAGTAACACACAAAATAAGGATGAGAAAGAACAACAGCAAAAAGAAAACTATACAAAAGCAGTAATAATTGCTTTATTTATGATTTAGAAAGAATCTATTTTTAAAGCAACTCTAAAAATGCATGTTGTGCATGCACTTTACACTTGTTAGACACCTCAGCCACACAATATTTCCAAATATTACTATGATCAGGCAAGATGACAATCAGAAAAACTTGCTAAATATTACCTTATTTAAACAACACATCTGTTGCTCTTCTGCCGAAAAGATATGATAAACATTTACAAATAATATTCACGGCCACAACATATATACTATATCCCAACATTACCTGCATAAAGCAACCATAACATCCACACATGCACGCTGAGTCTCAACATGGTCCTTAACAAGTCCTCCAGATCACTAGATTTTCCACAGTATCTTCATTTTAGGTCAAAGACAGGTGGGGAATACTTGTGTGTGCTGCTCCATGTTCAGCTCCACTCCTCCTCTGCATGTATGAAATGCTTGGCGCGCTGCAAGCCAGATAGGAGGGATTAAGCTAATGCACTTAAAATGTCTTACACATTAAACGTGTTGGAGAAGGGAGGGGTTCATCCAGGAAGCTAACGTGGGCAACTGCAAACATTTTCTTTAGACAGAACTGTGATGCGCTCTTATGTAAGTGACAGCCAAGGTCCACTGAAAACAATGAGATGTGAGGGCTTTGGAACAGACGGTGAGTCTTACCTGAGCCTGAAATTCAGTTTCTCTTTATCACAACTTTAGTCTCCTGTGGAGGGAAATACTCCCCCAATTTCACTGCACGTACAGACCCCGAAACGCGGACATAAACATGTAAAATGCACGTGTGCACATGCATGCACACATGTCCAGAGCATGTGCTCAGTTGAGTACTATTTGGCTGCAGCAGTTGTCTGGACCGAGGCCCAGCCTTTGACAGAAGTAACCTTAGGCCAGTGGTTCTAATCTGGGCAGTATCGCTCTCATTAAAACGATTGACGACGCCATCACAAGTCATTTCTCTGAAGAGCCCTAAGAACATTCAGTCTGCTCATTAGTAATACTAGTGGCTTTACTGTTTGTTGCTCAACTCAGGTTTTACAATGGCGCCTAAAGTATGTTATATAAAAATTAAAAACAACTTTCAAATATTTCATTCTGTTAGACTATCTGTTTATTTTGGAAATATATTCATGTATGCAAATATAACCAGTCTATTTGCACACATATTAAAATAAATAGAGATACTCTTATAAGTAACATTGAGTTATGTAAATGACCAGTGGTGTAAAGTCCCGCACTCAAAATCTTACTCAAGTAAAAGTAGGTAAGTACTATGAAAAAAATGTATGTAGTGTTTAAAAGTAAATGTAGCCAAAATTGACTCTGCCAGTGTATATTATACCACTGAATTATCCACAGGCCATCACTTTGATGATAACTCAAATCAGTCATAGAGTACCAGAAACAGTCCTTGTGCAATAACCCTGTAGCACTAAAACATCCACTCACCTAAAAATGAGAAATTATGCATTTCTTACAGTATAAATAAAATGTACACATGCATATACTGTACATAACCACCCATTTCATGTATATAAAGTAATTTAATATATAGTTCCTTTGCAGTATCTGTATTTCTTCATCACCTACAGAAAACTTATAGACACTGTATGCTGCTGATCATTTGTATATATATTCAAATATATTCAACTATTTTTAATTCTATGTTTAGTTTTACCTTTGTTCAGCTTTGTTGTCTTTTTTCTCAGCTGTATGCCTGTTTATGTCTTTTCAATAAATTAAGTAAATGATAGCAAACCTGTGTCAAATTCAGTGGAGTAATCGTATAAAGTAGCATACATTTAAAATACTTGATTAATGCACAAGTACCTCAGAACTGTAGAGTCCAATACTTTAATAAATGTATTTGGTCGCTTTCCACCACAGTTAAAGACAAAGTTAGTAAATTGGTTGGCAGCAGTTAATCAAAATATGCTATTATCTTTCAGACTACATTACCCATGATGCAGTACGGCGTGAACCCTCGCGTGAACCTAATGTCAGACACCAAATCTTCCTCATTGTATTCATGGTAGACTCTTCGTACGTTACATACAAAATTAACTAACGAAGGTATTAATGTTCGCATTTTTCTCACCATTTTCTTCATTTTTACGTGTGTTTGCGCCTCCAAACAAACGCTGCAGAGGACAAAAGCTGAAGCAGCCAATCAGCGAGCGGTTTGTTACGGTGTCCGACATTTGTGGTAGGATAGGAAGGTGGGGCGTTAGAGAGACTCAGGAAATAATTTGTTATCCGTTTATTTTCCACATAACTCGTATCAGCAGCAACGTACAGTGCTCTGTAAACGCGGCCCGTGTCTGTAAGGTAAGATTTATTTTTAAAAGACGTCCCTATATAAGCGTTAATGCCCGGGGTAGCAGTAAGGGTCGTTTGTCAACACTCTCCTCGGAGGGGGGCCCGCCTGTCAGACTGATAACATAACGTTAGGGGTCCTTGAGGTGGAGAGCGAATGTACCAATGCAGCCGTGTTGACCGTTAATAATTCAGGATAGCAGTACGGTGCTAGCTTAATTTCACATTTCCGTGAGGCCTGGGTTGTCATTTGAGCGCACTGTTCATAACAACTGGTTGTTCTCTCTGCTTTGCGTTAATAAATGGGTTAAATATACCTCAAACGTTAGCAAAAAGACGTTATTGTGCATCTTTTCATGCACACTTTGCGCATTTCTGATAACTTTCCACCACAATGCCCCCTTCAGGTCAGCTTCATGCTGTTAATACCATTGTTGTGTTGTTAAATCAGGTACATTTACATGCTAAGCAATTTGAATAGCCTCTTGAAAATCACAGTCCTATCAAGTCTTACTCAGACCCGTAGCTTGGCAGAGTTAGCACTCATGTGATCAATCTCATTACTGTTTCTATTCCTCTGGTTTTCAGGAGCTTTCATGGTAGCCCAACAGATGCACAAATGAAGAAAAAGCCCTGTAATCCTCTGCGTCCCAAACGCAGCAGGCAGGTCAGTGCCAGCAATGAATGTGCTACAGAGCCAGGCACTGCCCTGGGCTCCAACGCCCCACCAAACCCTGAAACCGCCTCAGAATCAACCTCACAAATCAGGCACCTGGCTATGTCACAGCACAGTCACAACCTCCTCAAGTTTTTGAACGAGGACCGGATCCGACAGAGGTTCTGTGATGTGTCGGTGTCTGTGGGTGGGAAGGCCTACAGTGCCCACAAGGTGGTGTTGGCCCACGGGAGCAGCTACTTCCACGCTGAGCTGTCCAAGAACCCTGCTGCAACGCATGTGACTCTGGACCATGTTGAGGACTCAGTTTTCCAGCACCTGCTTGGCTTTTTGTACACCTCTGAGTGTGTTGTCACGGAGACGGACCTCCCAGCTCTAGCTGAAGCGGCCCGATTCCTGGACATGATGGATATACTAAAGCTCCTGTATGAAGAAGGGGACGGCAACCCAGTATGTGTGATCCAGGCGCAAGATGAGATAAGAGGGTCTCCTGAAGTGGAAATGGCCTCCAGTGACTCACCAGTAGGGGACACAGACGTCCAGAGCCCATCTGATGTTCAGTGCACCATGTGCAGTCGCCAGTTTAGCACTGAAAACTCCCTGCAGATCCACTTGGCTGAGAGCCACACTGATGTACAGCAAGAAACCTCAGCTGAGAAGGGGAAGACGGTAGGTCAGACGACTGCTACCACACGGAGATCAGCTCGCAGGAGGAGGGCACCCACCAAGTATCAGAGAGACAATGAGGAGTACGCTATCAACACTCCTGGGGAAAAACAAAGGACTGTATCACCAAGAGAGCAAGATGAAGAGAGAGGGGAAGAAGCAGGAAAGAAGGTGTTCATGGAAAACCAAGCACCAAAAAGTGATGTAAAGGAGACATGTAAACCGGCACAGGGGGGAGATGTAGTGGAGGAAGAGGAGGAGGAGGAAGAGGAGGGAGACGTGAGTGAGGACGTGGTTGCTCAGAGGAAAGTTGTTGAAGTTTGCGCAGCAGACAGGGGTGCAGGTCATCAGGGTTCAGGTGTAGAAGGGGTGGAGCAACAGGCTGTTCGAGAGACGGAGGTGCATGTACCAGCAGCAGGAAGCTCCACGCAGAGTCCAGTGTACCCTGAGGGTCTGGCTCCAGTCATCATACAGACCTCCAGCAAGAAGACCCTCAAGTGCCCCAAATGTGACAAGACCTTTGACCGTGCAGGTGGTAACCATGGAGATTATTATTGTTCTCATGAGTCTCATCATTAATGGTTTCTCTTGTAAAGCAGTATTTGTGGTGGTGGTAGTCAGCTTACCATACCAGACAGATGTTAAACACAAGAATCATCTTTATATCTGTTTTTATTTACTTTTACTAAAATGATTAACTCTATCTCACATGGTTGCTGCAACTAACCATTATTTTTTTTTATTGATTAATTTGTTGATAATTTTTTTTCAATTAACTGATTCATGGTTTGGTCTATAAAATGTCAAAGAATAGTGGAAAAAAAATAGCTTTCTTAATTGAACCAACACTCCAAAATCCAATGATAATCATTTTACAATGATGTGAAATAGGGAAAAAAAACAGCAAATTCTCACATCTGAGAAGCTGGAACAAGCAAATGTTTTAAATTTTTGCATGATAAACGACACTTAATTATAAGAATTGTTGTTTAGTTTTCTACCTGTTCTCCCTTTTCTGTGTTAGAGATAAGGTAAAAGCTAAGCATTTAAATGGCAAATTTGTCTTTGTTGCGTCACTTGTTGCCACTGCCGGAAGCTCTCTCTAAAAGCTGTGGTTGTGGTTGTGTTTGTGTTGGAAGGGTAGAGGCTCGCCTCTTGTTTTGTCCTATTCAGAAACACAGCAGGTCTCAACCTGATGGACACCCCGTGTAAAATTCAGTTGTCACAGGTGCAACAGGGCACTCTTTATTGACAGTAATTATATAAATGTCCAAAATGTGTTACTGTTGCAATATATTCACTGATCCTTCTTTCTTACATTTAATAGGGAAGTATGAGAGTCACACCAGAGTGCACACAGGAGAGAAACCGTTCCAGTGCGACATCTGTCTTCAGCGCTACTCCACGAAGTCTAACTTGACCGTACACAAGAAGAAACACGCCAGCGATGCTCCCTTCCAGAAGAAGGAGCACAAATGCCCCTTCTGTAGCAAACTCCATGCCAGCAAGAAAACCCTGGCCAAGCATGTGAGGAGGTGAGACACAGCAGCAGTCCAGTCTCTGCAGTGTTCTGGTTATCAAGTTTACCTCGATGTATACCATCTTTGTTTAGCATGCTTGCACTTGTTAATTAGTACTAAACATAAATTACAGCTGAAACTAATGAGAATGCAAGTTTTTAAGGTATTTGGCCATAAGAAAGAATTGGACAAATTAAAATTTGATGTTATGATAGCGCCACATCAAAAGTTAAGGAATCAGCAGAGTTATTACAATAATCCTGAGGGGAACATGGATGTGTTCCAAATTTCATGGCTATCTGTCCAGTAGTTGCTGGGATGTTTCATTCTTGACCCTAGTGATCGACTGGCTGAAATTGGCATCTCTAGAGTAATGCTGTTAGCATGGCTAAAAATCTGTGTATTATTGGCTGTAGTGTAGGTATAAAAATGATGGCAATGTGAATTAAAGGGAGGATTCTGATGAAATTTAGAAATATACTTTATGACTGTATTGTGATTTCTAAGATGATTTTCTAGAGCTAACATTCCACTACATTTCCATGATGGCTGTGGTTGCTACAGTCAAATTATATGATGATGTCATGTATCTTCACTGTCTTGCCAGATTTCATCCAGACCACATTCAAGAGTTTCTTACCAAGAGGAAGAGGAAGAGTGAAGGCTGGAAATGTGCTGTAAGAATAACTTTCGGTCATATAATGTTGATCATTTTTTACCTGATAATGCAAGCTGAGAACAAACCACAGATTTTTTTAAAATATGACCATGAATGTATGTGGACTGTTCAAATATGTACTCACATACAGATAAGATGATGAATGAATGCATTTTAGTATAGATAAGTGTGCACTGTGTTTAAAAGCAGTTTTTTTAGATTTTAACAGTCTGCAACCTTTGGATTTTCTGAACCAGATTTGTCTGAAGACCTTCACCCGCAGACCTCATCTGCAGGAGCACATGATCCTGCACACCCAAGACCGCCCTTTTAAATGCTCCTTCTGTGACGAATACTTCAAGTCCAGGTTTGCCAGGCTGAAGCACCAAGAAAAGTACCACTTAGGTGAGGAATATATAGTGAAAATTATAGCTGCTGTACAGCAGTGAGTCAGTGTCAGGGAGGAGGAAGACAAATGAGAAATGTAGGAGGGTCCATCAGAAGAGCTGACCAACCAAACCGAAATTAACATTGAACCTTGAAATCATGTATCTCTAATCCACACAGCACAATGCCTGAGTAGATATTAGCATGTTTGTTCTGCATCACCCAGGGCTCGAACCTGCAACCACAGACACCAAGGGTGGGCCATGATCCAGATAGAATTCAACATACTGTCAATAACACTGAGACACAATTCTGAAATTTACCTTGACATCAGCATTTTGTCACTTATTCTCAGGTTAAGAATAAACCTTTTCCCCTGCTTATGGCCAAGTTTTTAACAATTAACTATTAAAACAGACAATTTAGAAGATAAAATGCAGTGCAGTGTTTTTGCATCTGTCCATCCTGTATTGAAATGCAAAGCTGATATCTGGTAATGAAGTACAGTAGTCAGTAGTCTGTAGCAATCGATGCATTTGATGAATGATGAATGATGTATCCTTTCTCTCTTTCAGGTCCTTTTCCCTGTGAGATTTGTGGCCGACAGTTTAATGACACAGGCAACAGAAAGAGGCACATTGAGTGCACGCATGGAGGCAAAAGAAAGTGGACCTGCTTTGTTTGTGGGAAATCAGTAAGGGAAAGGTACATCTCTTCGTCCCTAAGCTTTCCTCACATTTTCCTCGTTACCGCAATTCTTATTTTGGCATGCTGAGCTGCAAAAACTCCTGTCCAACCCTGTGCTGCCTTATTGAGAGTGTTTTTGTTCTTATAGGACAACCTTGAGAGAGCACCTGAGGATCCACAGTGGGGAGAAACCTCACCTCTGTAGTATCTGTGGCCAAAGTTTCCGCCATGGCAGCTCCTACAGGTGAGATTTGAACAACATGTAACTTTCAAGCTCCCAGTTTTATTGGCTGTGTCATTTATGGAGATTCCTGTAAAAAGCAAACTGTTCCTTGGATAGGCTCCACCTCAGAGTTCACCATGACGACAAGCGCTATGAGTGTGACGAATGCGGGAAAACCTTCATACGCCACGATCACCTGACCAAACATCAGAAAATACACTCTGGTACAGTATAACACATGCAGCAGTGTGCATTGTCTCATGCGTGTAAATTTCATTGTGTTTCTTAATACAGTTGAAGTTTATTGGTACAGTGCAGGGGGAAATTAACCTTTAACTTACTTACTAAACCTTTCACTGTGTCTCCAGTCAGTGGTTACTATAATAGAGCCCGTGGTTGTTGCAGGTGAGAAAGCACACCAGTGTGAAGAATGTGGCAAGTGCTTCAGGCGACATGATCATCTGACGGTCCACTACAAAAGCATTCATTTGGGAGAGAAAGTGTGGCAGAAGTATGTTATCATACAAATCACAGTCCTACTTATTCTCTTTTTTTGGTAGTGATGTAAAAGTGGTAATATTTCCCTTAGCTGTCCCTTCAAAGTGTGTCAGATGTTCTTGGTTTCTGTCTCTGTTCATGAGGAACTTGTTCACAGGTATAAAACTGCTGTGCATCAGTGTGAAGTTTGCAAGAAAGAATTTAAAGGGAAGTCCAGTCTAGAAATGCACTTCAGGACCCACTCAGGTAAGGAAACAAGAGGTCCTTGAAAACAGGTATGAGAACAGAAAAGATGCTGTTGATTACTTTTAAGGCTCTGCATGACTGCACCCCCGTTACATTTCTGATCCCTTGCAGTTGGATGCCCACTCCAACTGCAAAACAAAAGACGATCAAGCCTTTGCTGATTTAGCCCCACCCTCTGTAGTCATCTTGCCCCAGCTAATCTTAATCAGTTATTATTTTTAAAAGCGAGGGTGCAGTAGAAATGGCTGTCTAACCATGGTTTTGTAATACTGACGCTGATGTTCTCTTGTGTTCATGTGACAGGCGAGAAACCCCACAGATGTCCTGAGTGCAACCAGACATTTCGGATCAAGAAGACCTTGACAAAGCACATGGTGATTCACTCAGACGCTCGGCCTTTTAACTGCCCCCACTGCAGCGCCACCTTTAAAAGAAAAGACAAGCTCAAGTACCATGTTGACCACGTGCACAGCACCCGGTTTACTGAGCAGCCCCTCGGCACCCTCAGTGAGGACAAAATAGTTTCAATTCCTTTCGAGGAACCGTCTAAGGTGTACCGCGCTGAACCTAAGTCAGCCCTCCAGAGCACCGCCCCTCCTACACATGTCTGCGTGCCCGTCACTTTAGTTCCTGTCCAGATGGCGGGAGGAGCGCAGGGCGACTTGAACGCTCACAGGGCCTCGTCTCTCACCTCCCAACCTCACAGCGTTGTGAGCATGCAGGCTCAAGGACAGCAGCAGAACCCTGGCTATCAGGCCGCCACGGACCTAGCGTTCTTAGAGAAGTACACCCTCAACCCTCAGCCCGCCAACATCGTCCACCCTGTGAGGCCCGATCAGATGCTGGATCCCCGTGAGCAGTCCTACCTGGGCACGCTGCTGGGACTGGATTCAGCTTCCTCTGTGCAGAACATCTCTAACTCTGATCACACACACTGACGCCCCTCTGCCAAAAAACTGGGCCTTTAAGGCTCAGTCTTACAAACTTCATCATCATTCATTAGAAGAACAGAGCATCAGTATTCAGTATCCACGACAACAGAGGGCAGTTATTGTCAGGAAAATACAAATTTAAAATGTTACTGAAACCAAGGCTGCCGGGTTTTTTTTCAGCGTATGAAATGAAATTTCTGTTTTCCACAAGCAAATGTTTGATGATTTTATTCAGTATGTGTTACCACCCCGATTCCAAAAAACGAAATGTTTAGAAACATAACGCCCATGCAGTAACATCCTTTATCCAATCATGTGTTCACAAAGTGGTGAACCTCGCTCCATCCTCGCTTGTGAACAGCTGAGCCTTTCCAGGATGCTCCTTTCACACCCAATCATGATACTATCACCTGTTACCAATCAGCCTGTTTACCTGTGGAATGATCCAAACAGGTGTTTTTAGAGCATCCCACAACTTTCTCAGTCTTTTGTTGCTCCTGAACCAACTAGTTTGAAACATGTTGCTGCTTAAAATTTAGAATAAGCAAATATTTACAAAAATCAGTGAAGTTGATGATGTAAAACATTAAATGTGTTGTCTTTGTACTGTTTTCATTTGAGTACGTGTCAGAAAGGATCAAATCATCATACAGCTTCTCAACATGTTTGGAATCAGGGTTGTACACAGTCTTGCTTTGTGTATTTTCTTTTTAACATTATTTCAGTTTTTTTTCATAACAAGTTTCTGCTGTGAATGTTAACATTTTTTTTTTACTCATTGTGGAAGTTTTTACTGCCACAGAATAAGTTGTATTTTAAAAACTGAACATGTTTTTTTTTCATCAGTTGAGTAGAAAATTCATTAATGAATTGATGCATATTAATTGACAATGTCAAGGAATTGATGAATCATTAAAGTATAATTTAACACAGTAAAAATAGTCATTTGCTGGTTATATTTTATGAAAAGCAGTCAATATCCAATACATTAATTACAATAAATTAGTTCAGCAAATAAATAAATATCCATAGGATAACTGATAATTAATAATTTTGGGTTTGATTCTGTGTGATGCAAAGTTAAAGGTCGCATGTGCGGGATTTCGAGGGATCTATTGGCAGAAACTGAATATAATATTCGGAAGTATGTTTTCATTCGTGTATAATCACCCGAAAATAAGAATTGTTGTGTTTTCATTACCTTAGAATGAACTTTATATCAACAGAGGCAATGCGTCATGTTGCATGTTTCTGCTGTAGCCCAGAACAGACAAATTAAAAGCTGTCTCCAGGGAGGGCCTTTCATGTTTTTCACAGCCACTGTAGGGGAGGGTGAGGTGAGGGGTATTCAGTTGGTTGCAGTCTGCAACCTCACCACTAGATGCCACTAAACCTCCACACTGAACCTTTAACATAAATGGAAGAAGTTTCTTTTTTACTTTACAAAGACTAAGCATTGCATGCATGGCAGTGTTGTGGTGTTGCTGATGGCTTCATGTGGCAGTTACAGACAGTCAAATTTCAAACATTGTCACATTCTGAAATGATCAGTAAAATCAGATTTGAAAACATTGTTTGGAGTTATTAGGCCTGTGACAGACCTGCAGCCTGTCCAGGATGTGCCCCACCTGAGAGAGCCTCATCATTGTGACCCTGAGAGTTATATTCAGGGGCCAGTATCCAAAAACACAAAACCTCTGCAGGCAATTGCAGAAAGACTAGAGCTGAGATTCCACTTGAAGACTTTATTCAGGCCAGTGCTTCAAATACACAACACTTTTATCTGTTTTTGCAGCTTTGAGCATACAGACAAACCACTTGCTCTTACATCATGCAGATATTCACTGAACAATATGAAAAGCCAGAAACGGTTTGTGGTGTGACAGCATAATTATAACTTAGTTGCCTCTCAGAAGATTCCAGGCCGCCATTTTTGTTCTGTCAGTGGTGAGCAAATCCAAAGGCAGCAGTGTCGTCCCCTTGGTGCCGCAGCCTTAGCAAGTTTTCTGGTCACAAGACAAAGGTTTTACAAACAAAAACAAGAGAGTAAAATAGTAAAGTAATAGAAACAGTGAATGTAAATAATAATTGACAAAACAGTAGAAGTGCCTCATGTAAGATGGGAGAAAAGATCAGTATGTGTGTTTCTGTAAAAGGTAGATTGAGGAGTATCTTACCGCCTTATGCTCCAACCAGTTACAACCTGAAAACAATCATACGGAGGCACAGCAGTGAATATGTGGAGCAGCTTGTTGACAGGGAGCTGAGATGTGTCTGATTCACTCAATGTCTGCAGGCTTTTCACTGTTTTCAATCAGTGTTCTTGTTTTGTTCACTGAATTAACTGTTCAGGAATATTACAGTACCACAAAAATCACTGCTGTTGTCGGTTAGCAGTAGCTTAGCGTAGCATGAAGACTGGAAACACAGGTCAACAGTTGGCCCGGCTCCGTCCGAAGGTAACAAAATTTGCCTGTCAGTGTCCCTAAATCTTGCTAATGAACACATTATATGTTGAGGAGTCTTGTCCTTTCTGTGAGACTGGCAAAACAATGTTGAAAAATCTGTGTTTAATTTAATGGCATATTAATATGTGAGTTTAAAGTGATACTTACATCTGGAAAGCCATATTCTTCTGTCAGTGCACCGGCCCACAGAGAAATGATCCATCCACCAGTGGGCCATTTTCACACACTCCAGTCTCACGGTCTCACCATCTTTTATATATTTAACCCCATCAGGTTTTAACTGAGGATATCTGTCAGTGTCCACAGAACAGAAAGCGGCTGCACGAGAGAAGCAACAAACACTGTGTTAACTTTTCCAGCCAATGTCTCCGACAGACTTTGACAGCTGGTTTGTTTTTACCTCTGCAGGTGGGGACATGTGACCACGTGCCATCGCTGTAACACATCACTGTCTCTGGACCCGTCCGTTTGTAAAAAATGCTGCACTGGTACCTCAAAAACAGGACACTAGCTTCCACAACCTCACCATTAGGAACTGTTGGAGGTCTTCCACAGTTGCTGACTGACACAAAAAAATAAAAAGACCTCAACAAAACAAATATTTCAATTAAAATTTCACCCCACATTTTCATTTTGGACCAAATCAATCCTCAAACCCCACAATAAGGTTCATGATGAGAGCTGTGCCTTATGATCAGCTTTGAAGACATAGATCATTTTTCATCTGCATTGTTTTTACCTGGTATATATGATGTAAAGGAAAAATGAATGTACTTATTTACTTGGAGTGATCTGAGGTTCGGTTTCTCTCTCACTCGTTCTGGAGCTGGTAGCAGGTCCTGTAAGACACAGTGGACACACTGGTTAGTGTCACACTGGGAGGTTGTTTTTATGCACATCTGAATATTTTTCCCATTATTGAACTGAAGTGAAAGTTGCATTAAGTCTTTGCAGGGTGGAGGGAAACATAGAAATTCAATACAATATAATACATGCAATACAATATAGAAATATTGATTATAGCAGCTTTAAGAATAACAGAACTCATCAGCATTACAACCTGCCTTCAGGAAATTACTTAATGTGTTTTCTCAAATAAGGTTTGCAGGGAAACACAGCTGCTGCCTGGACTATGTTCCCTGGCAATGTTCATAAAAGTATTTTTATCACTGCACACTGTCCACTTACGGCATGCTGGGCCTTCAGACCAGGTTCCAGACATGCAAAAGATGGATTTCCTGGTGTCTCCTCCCTCTATAGTATATCCGTCTTCACATTCATACTGCACCTCTGAATCTGGAGCAAACAGCTCCTGGTAATCCTGATGAATGATGACTGCATGGGGGATTTTAGGGGGCTCACCACATGCATGGGTACTTCCTGTAAACGAGACAATAAATCACGGGCAGGAACAGGAAAAGGAGTCTAGCTTGTTTCACAGCGCATCCGACAGACTTACTCTCGCAGAAGAGCACAGAGGACCACGTCCCATTTCTGCATGTGGCTGTTGCATTCCGGTCTTTGTATTCATATCCTTTGTCACATGTTATCCTTATTACGTTTCCCTCTTCATACCAACCATTTTGGTTTTCAGTGTATTTTGCATTGGGTATAGCTGGTGGAATGCAGGCGTTTTCAGCTGAGGGGGGAAAAAGAACAGGACAACATTTTCAGACTTTACAGAATGACCTTCATGAAAGTTAAATATTGATATTTTTACAAAGTAAGATCTACTTGTGACCCTAAAGACATTAATAAATCAGTTAATAAAGGAGCAAAGAGAAAAAAAATCATTATTTAACAAAATCCTGTTTTTGTTTTTTATTTCCCATGGCGACCCCCTTGGATTCATCTTGTTACCACTAGTAGGGTGTCAGGTTTGGAACTCACTGTTAAAAACTAGCATAATATCCATAAATGTCATTATAAAGCATTATAACTACAAACAATGGTCACAAAGTGTCTGGTGGCTCCTGAAGGACGTTTAAAACTCGAAGCATTTGTTACAGGTATAATTGGCATTTTTACCCTGAGTGAAAGTGTAGTGACTGGACTTGAATAATTCATACATTTGTAGATAATATAGTGATTCAATTCTGTGTGAGCATCTTATTTAGGTAACTTTTTTTACATTTAGAGCGTGGACCTATTGACCTCTTTTAAAAGACTTCAAATAAAATGAGCAACACCGTCATGCACAAACGTGAAACGCCATTTTTATGCTGCCTGTTTATTGAATTTCTGGACGACTCTGATGTCTTAATGTCTTTTCATTGACTCTGTCTCCCTGTGTTCAGTTTATCTTGTATGTACTGAGATAACTGATGGCATCACTCCATAGCAGCAGCAGACACACTAAGGCTTAACGCTTGAAGAATTCAAAGCACCTTCAGACAGTCCTGTAGCGATATCGCTCAAACACTTACCTATACACTGTGGTTCATGAGACCATTTGCCATTTTGACATGTGCTTGTTGCCCACCAAACCTCCGCTGCTGGTTTAAGTCCTTTTTCACAGGCGTAAGTGAGCTTGGTTTCATGAGCATAAGTTTCGTTTTCAGGGACAAAATATCCACCATTCAGTGTGGGAGCAGGACAAGGCAGAGCTGCACTTTGTCCTGAAATACACGATAAACAACAGTACACAGTAAACATATACGTAACAATAACAATGTCTCTAAGTAACAGAATTGAACGTTCTTACCGTGCAGCACTCCTGGAAACCAAACCAGGAGAACAAATCTGAGACATCTCGCCCACATTTTGTCAAGAATTAGATGAAGAGGACAAAGCAGAGTGAAGAGTCCAGCTCAAATCTGGACCAGTTAATAATTGTCAGGGCATTTCCCCAAAGGGCTACGGAGCTAAGGAACAGTAAACATCAGGCTGAATCGCTGCCATCAAGCTGCTGCTCGGAAGCCAACGCACAAAAACACAAACAGGCTTCATGTACTGCAGTCAGATCGGTCACATTGTGCCAAACCGTCTTGCTCAAATGCAGCTAATTACACATGAAAACAGAGAGCACAGATCAGTGTTATGAACATTTCTTAACTTTGTTCTTCATCATTTTTCCCCACTTTGGCACACACCAAACATCATGCAGGGGTCTTTGACCAGAGTTATAATCTATATTCTGTAAAACGCTGCTCTTGTTGTTTCACATTGGTTCATTTGTTCAAGAAATACCCCAAAGTGATTCATTTGATCCCTCACACAATGTTTTCAACCAAAAATCTATGAGGTTGTTTACAGTCCAGATTTCAAGCCGACTGTCCGGACTGCTGTGATCAGAGGTCAGCATCCCGAGACAAGCACAATCACAGCCACGCCAAAGGCCAGACTTTAGACGCGGAGGTGGAGTTCTGTAAAGACGCATTTAATGAGAGAGCAAAAACAGAAGTTCCATGGTCGCTCTTAGTTGTGGGATATTTGTGGTCATACTGTTTGTTTTTGTATTCTTGCTTAAACACTGATCGCCGTCTGCTGGATCCTCACGTGCTCTGCATCGTCTTATTCAGTCCTGCAGCTGCTGTAGCTCTGTGGGTTTCACTTCCTTTAATCTTTCATCTTATGTGTCTTTAAATCTAAGAGAGCTTTCCTCAAATTGAAGCAATCGTAAAATGCAGGATGCAATAAATGCAATTGAATTTTGGGGTTTAAGTTTAGGATTCAGTTAACATCTCATCGTTTAAGACAGATTGAGAAAATAAAATGATTAATTAGCAAATGTATCGATCTTTTTCTCATTTCTAGCCATGCGAGGGCTGTGGCAGCGTCAGACAGTCGCTCCGTCCACCGCTTTGGTCCAGACAACAACGAGCAGATAGATTGAACTGATTATTGGTGCAGACGTTCATGGTCACCAGAGGAACTCTCTGATACACACAGACTAAATATCTGCCGTGTTGGCGTCATTGCGATTAAAGCTACGTATGCAGCACAGCATCAGAATATAATAAACCAGAAAGAAGTGCACTGCAGGGATAAATCACACTGATCAGTTTAAAATACACTCCTGTCAATATTGAAAGAGCAGATGATCAAATGTCATTTCTCTTTAAAAGTATTAAAGTATTCTGATGGAAAGTAATGCTGAGAAGTTTCATTCAGAATGTTACTTCCATTAAAGTGAAGACGGGTGATGAAGATATGTGTAACCTTTATTCAACATTTCTGTTTTTGAGAGAGAGAGAGCAGATTAATATGGATCAATACATCTTATACATCAGTAATTCAATGATGTATATGTGTATTATTTTTACTGAATATCTCTACTGCATTATTCTACTACTAGAGCACCTCAGTATGTGTGTGTCTTTAAAAACTGGATCCAGGAGTAGCACTCAGCATCTTCAGTTGAAACCAGTTACAGCCTGAAAACAGTCAGACAGAGGACGAGCAGTGGACGTGTGTTATGTCTCGTTGTGTCTGTTAAGCTGTTTGTTTCACTAGCGTCTAGTCTGGTCTTGCACTTCCTGTTTTATTGTGAAACCCTGACTCTCCTCTTGTTTCAGACCCTGACTTCCTGGTGTGTTTTCCCGCCTGTCTGATTGTCAGCCCCGCCCTGATTGTCTCCACCTGTTCCTTGTTACCTCATGTGTATGTATAGTCTGCGTCTCCCCTTGTCTTCAGCCAGATTGTCATGTGCCTTATGTCTCACGTCAGTCCAGCATCTAACCATTGCCTTTGTCCTGTCATTGAGAGAGTTTTTGTTTTGCCTTGCCTTTTTGAGAACTTAAATCCTTAGCGTCATCATTTCTTTTTTTGAGCCGTGCGCCTTTTGTTCTTCCTTTTGTAAATAGTATCTTTTGTTATTAAACCGGCCTGAAGCCTCTTACTCCGATCCTGTCTGTGTCGTGCATTTTGAGTCCTGAATCTCGTGCCTGGGAAATCGTGTCAACGTGTGGAGCAGCTGAGGGCTGAAGAAGAACATGTTCTCTCTAAAAATCTCTCTTCTTCCTCATCCTGCTTCAAACAATCACACATGGAGGAGAAGCTTTAGTGAGTCAGCCTGTGGATAGTTTGTAATGTTCTCCACCAGTTCTTTCTTTTCAAAGCAAACAAACAGCTCATATCACAGTCCAACACTCTAAAGTGCAGACTGCACATCAGAGCTGAAGGTATACTCTATTTCCCCTTCACACGATGAGCTGATGTTTGAACCTTGTGGCTTTCATTTTCTTGCTCTGTCGACTGAGAACTGTGAAGATACACCCTGTAACACAGTATGCTATCAGACAACGACACCTCGAGTTTCTCTCTTAATGTGTAATGAGCTCATAGTGCTACTCACATCTTAAAAGCCATATAAATAATAAAAATGATAAAGTTTCACTCCACGTTTTGGTTTCCTCAGTGTTTCACCGGATGCCTGACTGATGAACCCAGTCAACCCCCAAACCCCAAATAGAACATTTTTTCTCTACATTTTTTCCCAAATAACCCAGTGAAAAGAGATATTATCTGGTACATATGATGTAAAAGGAAAAGTGAATTCTGAAGAAACAATGTGGTTAGTGTCGCACCTGGATGTTATTTTTCTGCACATCTGAACATTTTTCCCATTGCCGAGTTGTGTTGGGTGATAACTGTTCTAAACAGTTTGTGGACAAAATAACACAAAGGTCTCTGGCAAACATTTTATTCAGACTGCTGTAGAGGCCACATAAACTTCAATTATGTATATATGTTGGTCATTAAGAGTATTTTCCATCAAAATGAAAACAAGCAATGAAAAAATTAAAATAGAAATGTGACAGCATTTTTTAGGTGTAGTTGTTTTCTGATGGAGGTATTTGAAAGCGTGGCCTTGTTGTCAGTCCTCTGCTGCACTTCACGGGCAACGTCCCTGGTTACAACGGAGACAATAAGCAGTTAACAGTTAATTATTGTAAAACTGCTAACTGAAATAAAGTGTTATCCAACATGAAATACATGAAACATTTTTATACTAATGTAATTCTTTGAAAAGTAAATGAAAGAATAAGACTTACATAGCGATGGTCATACTCGGAACAACCTAAAAAGAATTCAGTAACAGTCAATATTTCAGCAGGAGGTTTCATTCACACAGACTTTTGTTACTGAGGTCTAATTCACTTCATTTCCTGTTGGCTGCTCCTACTGAGGAAAACATATTCTGCTCTTACAGAACAACACTCCTTGACAGGATTTGTGTATGCTGACTTGTGCTGCTGTTGTGAGGCTTTTTACTCATCATAAGCTGCTCTTTGTGGGATTTCTGGGCGTAACATGGTGGAACGGTGGAGGGTTGTTTGGCTGAGATGGTGTGAACTGGGGGCATGGTGGAGGATGAAGAGAAAAAACATGCTGAATGTAATGTGAAAGGTGGAAGAGCCAGAAATGGAGGGATTCCAGAAGCTGGCTGGAGTGGTGGAGATGGAGACTGTGTAAAGTTGGAATAGTTTGGCTTTATTGCCGTTATCATGAAAAGGTTGTTGTCATGGAGAGCACGCTGCAAGAGAGCGACTGTCCAGTGGACAAAAAAAAGGTAAAAACTAAAAGTATCGTGGCAAATTGAAATGTGAAGAGCTCACTTATATACTTACAATGGGTTAAAGTTATTCTTCCATTAGTGCACCGAACAACACTGCTGTGAGTACGCCACACACATGAAATATGCTTTGCCTCTCCTTCCTTTAGATATTCAACTGCAGGGATTAAAATAGTGGACCCAGGATAGTTAGCAGGATCCAGGACACAGAATGCCTCTGCAAAACATCAACAGAAGAGAAAATATGTCTAATTATTCGGGTGACATCTTTGATGGAGTTTTGGATTGAAAAAATACACTATTGGCCTGTTTATACCTTTGCAGATGGGTAGTTCTGACCAGCTGCCATCACTGTGACACACTACGGTGTCTAAACCGACTTGTGTGTAAAAAGCATTACATTGGTATTTCAAAAATGATCGCTCGGCTTGCACAACAACACCGTTTGGAACCACTGGGTGTGCTCCGCAGTAACTGACTGAAAGAAAAGAGAGATTATTTATCCCAGTGAATTAGTGATCACAGCATAAAATGAACATAACGGAATCAGGCTTTTTTAGTTGATCTAAAACCTCACTGACTGGCTTTTGAAACAGATTAAATCCTTGTTTTTTCCCATGTGGAATACCTAATCGACTGCACTGTAGTCTTTGAGACCACATGACCTCACCGGCTGCTTCTCTTCACCTGCCAGCCATGAGCTTCACAGGGAGGATGTAGCACACAAATAATCCACACTGTCCCTTCCACATGCCACCCTCTGCCATGCAGGCACCAATCAGCGGGAGTCATTAGTGCAATGAGAAAGACATGATCCCTCACTGGCTTCCCACTAACAAACACTGCCAGTTGTAGTTGTCTGAATGCACTTCAAATCCAGAGGCACCACTGCCGACAGCCAAAAACCAGGTCTCTGCAGGAATGAGCAAAGGTTTTGACCCAAGCTATCCCCAAACGATTCAGTAAGGCTGCACTGAAATTATACAGATTTCTTCTGAATGTAAATATATAAAAAAAATAAGTCTAATGCATGCAATGTGGAAGAAACAATGAATCTGAATGATTTACTTGGCATGACATTCGGAATACTTTCTCTCCCATTTGAGCCAGGGGTGGTAGAAGATCCTGTAAGACACAGAACAAATAAACATTTTTCCAAACATTTTTCTGAAAGTTTAATATTGACTCTTTACAAAGCAAGATCTACTTGATCTTCATCACAGGTTTCAAGTTGTGAATAGTTGAGAGTGACCTCAGTTTAATGTGAATAATTTCTAGATGCCTAAAGATGTTAATAAATCAGTCAATAAAGGAGCAACAACTAGAGAAGAAAAAAATCATTGGATAACAAACTTCTGTTTTTGATTTTTTATTTCCCACAGGCGACCCCTTGGATTCATCTCGTTACCACTTGTGGGGTCTCAGGCTTGGAACCAGCTGTTCAAAACTAGCATAATATCCATAAATGTCATTATAATAAGGTAGCGTTTGAAATAAGCCTATTTACCGGACAACATTCAGATCTCCTTACTGATTTTCAGCTATTGAAATGAAAAGGGTTTTTGACCACCCAATTAAGGGCCAACAAGCTGTTGGCCAATTACTAGATTTACAACAGGGCACCGAGTCAGCATCTCAATACGCTATCAGTTTCCACATTTTGGCAGCAGAAAGTGGGTGGGGGGACTCAGCATTACAAGCAGTGTTCTTCAAGGGGCTACCGGGTGAAATAAAACACGAGCTACCGGTACGTGAAGACATCTCATCTCATAGACTTAGCCATACAGCTTGACAACAGGTTGAGGGAAAGAGACAGGGAACGGGTGGATAGGAGGAGAAGACGGCTCTCCACTGGTCCCCAGCCCTGCTCTCCAGAGTCGATGCCGGCCACCCACTGCTCCAACCATGTCACCAGCGAGACTCGCCTGACCCTGGCCGAACGACAATGATGGATGCAAGAAAAACTTTGCCTCCACTGTGGCCGGGAGGTACATTTCCCTGCCCACTGTCCGGAGGTGCCAAACGGCCAGGCTCACCAGCGACCTCCTGTCTGCTGGTGAGCCGAATCTCCCCAGCCTCCGGCTCACAAATCACAGGTGGTTATTATGCAGTATCGGCCTCAAAGGCCACTCAATAACCCGCAGGAGGCGCTGTGTATCCATTGTTATCAAAGCTCATATCGACGTGCTAGTGCCAGCTACGATCCACGGTCCCCAACAGTCTCTCCCGGTCCAAGTCCTGGTGGACTCGGGAGCTGATGACAACTTTATTGACATAAATTTTGCTAAGACCTCCCCGTGTATAAGATAACCTCTCTTAAGGAGGTCCATGCCATTGACAGAAAGTTACTCGATGCTGTTTCACACAAGACTGAACCGCTTAAATTAATCCTCTCCAGCAACCACCACTAGTACATGGAACTGTTTGTCTTCACCCCTCCTCTAACCTCTGTTGTTTTGGGCATCCCCTGGCTAAGAAGCATAACCCGCATATCGACTGGGCGACAGCCACCATCCGCAGTACAGTCCTCCGTTCCATCCCAGTCACCAGAGGTAATCGACATATCTAATATCCCCACAGAGTAGCACAACTCTTTAGCAAGACCTCCACTTGCACACTTCCCCCACATCGACCTTTTGACTGTGCAATAGACCTACTTCTCTGTGCACCTCTCCCCACCAAATGTCTGTATAATCTCTCCAAGCCTGAAAGGGTGGCCATGGAGAAATATATTACTGTACATTTTGTCCCCCTCCCTAAGCTTCCCACCGCCTTGGAGACCGGTAATCTACTAGTAACCCATGTCTTCAGACTTCATGGCATTCCCCAGGGCATAGTCTCAGACTGGGGCCCTGAGTTCACATTTCAAGTATAGAACGCGTTCTGCCGAGCGCTGGGGACCACGGCCAGCCTCACCTCTGGATACCATCTCCAGTCCAATAGCCAGACGGAATGCGCCACCCAGGATTTAAAACCACCCTATGTTGCGTTGCCTCCCAACCTCCTGGGCCACGCACCTCCCCTGGGTTGAATATGCACACAACTCACTGATCAGTTCAGCTACAGGTATGTCCCCCTTCATGGTCAATGCCGGCTACCAAACCCCCCTGTTTCCCAATCAGGAGTCGGATGCTGCGGTCCCCTCAGTGTGAGCTCAGTTCCACCGGGTCCGATGAGTTTGGCGAGAGACCAGAGCCACAGCCATGCGGATGGCAGATCATCATCGGATCCTTGCGCTTAGCTTGCGCTCCGCCTCCCTGCTTCCCTCAACGTCCACGCAGTGTTTCATGTCTCCCTCCTCAAGCCAGTCACGGACAGCCCTCTCCAGCCCCCAGCTCACCCGCTGCCCCTCGTCTCATTGAAGGCCACCCTGCTTACACCGTGACACGCATTTTGGATGTCTGCAGGCGGGGTTGAGGATTCCAGTACCTGGTCGATTAGGAGGGGTACGGTCCCGAGGAACACTCTTGGATTTTGCTCTCCCTCATCCTTGACCCACAGCTGCTGCAGGATTTCTACATCAGGTTCCCAGGTAAGCCTGGTAGGACGCCAGGAGGTGTCCCTTAGAGGGGAGGTACTGTCATGATTCTGCTTTTTGTGTTTTCCCTCATCCCTGTCTGACAGTGTTTTCTTTCCTCCTTCTCTGTCAGCTGGTAAGGCGTGAGAGAGAGGCTGGGCCGATCTCCTCAGGAGCGAGCCTCACTACACACACCTGCTCCTCATCTACTAATCAGCTCAGCTTCTTAAGCCGTCTCCAATTTGACTATTACCGATGCTGCCTTCTCACCAGTCTCCAACTGAATGATCGCCTGCCGCATGTTCAGCGTTCCCATAGTTTAACCGTGTTTTTCTCTAGTGAGTTTTCTCCAGGGCACTGAGCTTATTCCCCTCTCAAGTAAGTTATCTCCCTTATGGTGATTTTGTGTTTTTTCTTTATTTTGCTGCTTTCCCCTCTGCACTGATTTTTGTTTTTGTTTTAGAGTGTTTTTCCCTGCGAAGGTGATTTTCTGTTCGATCAAAAACGTTTTCAAATGACTCTGCAACTGGGTCCTGGCTCTCCTTGTGCGCACGCAACATATAAAGCATTATAGCTACAAACAATGGTCACAAAGTGTCTGGTGGCTCCTGGAGGACTCAAAGCATTTGTTACATGTATAATTTGCTTTTTTAGCCCGAGTGAAAGTGTAGTGACTGTACTTGAATAATTCATACAATTGTCGATAATATTACAATTTGTCAGGCCGGCACTGAATAGAGGACTCAGATGCAGAGTTCAGCAATACACGAAGATTTATTGATAGTATTCGGAGATCTCTTTCGTGGAGTGTAACCAAACAGGCTATGAAATTATTCTAGATAAATCTAGACAAGGAAACAAAATAACAGAAAACACTCCACAAGGAGGAAGACAAACTATTAAGAATAACAAGAATAATGAACAGAAAACGCTCCCGAAGGAAGATAAGTAAGACTAACTATGAATGAACAATATGAACAGAAAACGCTCTCGAAGGATGCAGAAACAAACGGCTATGGAAGATCAAAAGACTAGGTACCAAAAACAACAGAACAAAAGATCACTCCTAACACACGGAGGCAAAAGAACACTTCTATGAACAAAAAAAAAAAAAAAGAAACAAAAGCTCTATCTACCAAAGAACTGAAAATTGGCTAATCTAGCGAGAAAAACAAACAAAACTAGACTATGGAAATTACAACAAAAGACACTCACGAAGAGGATCAAACGACACGAAGCAATAATCTATGACTGTGGCTGTGAACAAGGGAAGCACGGGTGAAGTCGACCAAGGGATGAAGACACACTGGCACAAGACAAGGGAGACGCCGACAATTTAACACGTGGAGGGTAATCAGGAACAGGTGGAGACAACAGGTGATCGGGGGGCGGACACACAGGTGACACATGAGGAAGGGCAAGTGCTCTGAAACGAGAGGAGAGTTAGACCTTCAAAATAAAACAGGAAATGACAAAACAACAAACCCAAAACGAGACAACCTCACCACGGTGTGACACAATTCAATTCTGTGTGAGCATCTTATTTTGGTATTTTTTTTACATTTAGAGCGTGGACCTATTGACCTCTTTTAAAAGACTTCAAATAAAATGAGCAACACCGTCATGCACAAACGTGAAACGCCATTTTTATGCTGCCTGTTTATTGAATTTCTGGACGACTCTGATGTCTTAATGTCTTTTCATTGACTCTGTCTCCCTGTGTTCAGTTTATCTTGTATGTACTGAGATAACTGATGGCATCACTCCATAGCAGCAGCAGACACACTAAGGCTTAACGCTTGAAGAATTCAAAGCACCTTCAGACAGTCCTGTAGCGATATCGCTCAAACACTTACCTATACACTGTGGTTCATGAGACCATTTGCCATTTTGACATGTGCTTGTTGCCCACCAAACCTCCGCTGCTGGTTTAAGTCCTTTTTCACAGGCGTAAGTGAGCTTGGTTTCATGAGCATAAGTTTCGTTTTCAGGGACAAAATATCCACCATTCAGTGTGGGAGCAGGACAAGGCAGAGCTGCACTTTGTCCTGAAATACACGATAAACAACAGTACACAGTAAACATATACGTAACAATAACAATGTCTCTAAGTAACAGAATTGAACGTTCTTACCGTGCAGCACTCCTGGAAACCAAACCAGGAGAACAAATCTGAGACATCTCGCCCACATTTTGTCAAGAATTAGATGAAGAGGACAAAGCAGAGTGAAGAGTCCAGCTCAAATCTGGACCAGTTAATAATTGTCAGGGCATTTCCCCAAAGGGCTACGGAGCTAAGGAACAGTAAACATCAGGCTGAATCGCTGTCATCAAGCTGCTGCTCGGAAGCCAACGCACAAAAACACAAACAGGCTTCATGTACTGCAGTCAGATCGGTCACATTGTGCCAAACCGTCTTGCTCAAATGCAGCTAATTACACATGAAAACAGAGAGCACAGATCAGTGTTAAGAACATTTCTTAACTTTGTTCTTCATCATTTTTCCCCACTTTGGTACACACCAAACATCATGCAGGGGTCTTTGACCAGAGTTATAATCTATATTCTGTAAAACGCTGCTCTTGTTGTTTCACATTGGTTCATTTGTTCAAGAAATACCCCAAAGTGATTCATTTGATCTCTCACACAATGTTTTCAACCAAAAATCTATGAGGTTGTTTACAGTCCAGATTTCAAGCCGACTGTCCGGACTGCTGTGATCAGAGGTCAGCATCCCGAGACAAGCACAATCACAGCCACGCCAAAGGCCAGACTTTAGACGCGGAGGTGGAGTTCTGTAAAGACGCATTTAATGAGAGAGCAAAAACAGAAGTTCCATGGTCGCTCTTAGTTGTGGGATATTTGTGGTCATACTGTTTGTTTTTGTATTCTAGCTTAAACGCTGATTGCCGTCCGCTGGATCCTCACGTGCTCTGCATCGTCTTATTCAGTCCTGCAGCTGCTGTAGCTCTGTGGGTTTCACTTCCTTTAATCTTTCATCTTATGTGTCTTTAAATCTAAGAGAGCTTTCCTCAAATTGAAGGAATCGTAAAATGCAGGATGCAATAAATGCAATCGAATTTTGGGGTTTAAGTTGAAGATTCGTTTAAGACAGACTCAGAAAATAAAATGATGAATTAGCGAGGGCTGTGGCAGCGTCAGACAGTTGCTCCGTCCACCGCTTTGGTCCAGACAACAATGAGTAGATTGAACTGATCATTGGTGCAGACGTTCATGGTCTCCAGAGGATGAAGCATAATGTCTCTGTTAATTTTTCTGGCCGAAGTTTAAATTTGTCCAATATCTGATTAGTGGCCAAATACCTGCCAAACTAATGACACTGCCATCATTTTCTAATCAGCAATAGCTATGATGCTAACACACTAAACTAAGATGTTTGGCTAAACAGCATTATGTTAATACTGTCATTGTGTCCAGGCAAAGAAATGAACCACGTGCTTCAGTTTGGAGTTCTCCTTAGTCTTCTTGTTTTATTGATGAAAATGTCTCCCTGCCACAAAAAAGTGATCAACACATGAGAGAGAAACCAAATCCAATATTTAGTCTGATGTAAATCATCCCCAAACTCTCTGATACACACAGACTAAATATCTGCCGTGTTGGCGTCATTGCGATTAAAGCTACGTGTGCAGCACAGCATCAGAATATAATAAACCAGAAAGAAGTGCACTGCAGGGATAAATCACACTGATCAGTTTAAAATACACTCCTGTCAATATTGAAAGAGCAGATGATCAAATGTCATTTCTCTCTGAAAGTATTAAAGTATTCTGATGGAAAGTAATGCTGAGAAGTTTCATTCAGAATGTTACTTCCATCAAAGCGAAGACGGGTGATGAAGATATGTGTAACCTTTATTCAACATTTCTGTTTTTGAGAGAGAGAGAGAGCAGATGAATATAGATCAATACATCTAATACATCAGTTATTCAATGATGTATATGTGTATTATTTTTACTGCATATTTCTACTGCATTATTCTACTACTAGAGAACCTCAGTATGTGTGTGTCTTTAAAAACTAGATCCAGGAGTAGCACTCAGCATCTTCAGTTGAAACCAGTTACAGCCTGAAAACAGTCAGACAGAGGACGAGCAGTGGACGTGTGTTATGTCTCGTTGTGTCTGTTAAGCTGTTTGTTTCACTAGCATCTAGTCTGGTCTTGCACCTCCTGTTTTATTGTGAAACCCTGACTCTCCTCTTGTTTCAGACCCTGACTTCCTGGTGTCTTCCGCCTGTCTGATTGTCAGCCCCGCCCTGATTGTCTCCACCTGTTCCTTGTTACCTCATGTGTATGTATAGTCTGCGTCTCCCCTTGTCTTCTGCCAGATTGTCATGTGCCTTATGTCTCAGGTCAGTCCAGCGTCTAACCATTGCCTTCGTGTTATCATTGAGAGAGTTTTTGTTTTGCCTTGCCTTTTTGAGAACTTAAATCCTTAGCGTCATTATTTCTATTTTTGAGCCTTTTGTTCTTCTTTTTGTAAATAGTATCTTTTGTTATTAAACCGGCCTGAAGCCTCTTACTCCGATCCTGTCTGTGTCGTGCATTTTGAGTCCTGACTCTCTGGTCTCTCATAGTGCTACTCACATCTTAAAAGCCATATAAAAATGATCAAGTTTCACTCCACGTTTTGGTTTCCTCAGCGTTTCACCGGATGCCTGACTGATGAACCCAGTCAACCCCCAAACCCCAAATAGATCATTTTTTCTCTACATTTTTTCCCAAATAACCCAGTGAAAAGAGATATTATCTGGTATATATGATGTAAAAGGAAAAGTGAATCCTGAATGAATGATATGGTTAGTGTCATACCTGGACGTTGTTTTTATGTACATTTAAACATTTTTCCCATCGCCGAGTTGTGTTGGGTGATAACTGTTCTAAATAATTTGGAGACAAAATAACACAAAGGTCTCTGGCAAACATTTTATTCAGACTGCTGTAGAGGCCACATAAACTTCAATTATGTATTCAAAGTGTTGGTTATGTTATTGCTGCATTAAGAGTATTTTTTCCATCAAAATGAAAACAAGCAATGAAAAAATTAAAATAGAAATGTGACAGCATTTTTTAGGTGTAGTTGTTTTCTGATGGAGGTATTTGAAAGCGTGGCCTTGTTGTCAGTCCTCTGCTGCACTTAACGGGCAACGTCGCTGGTTACAACGGAGACAATAAGCAAAGTTAACAGTTAATTAATTAATTTAAAACTGCTGACTGAAAGAAAGTGTTATCCAACATGAAATACATGAAACATTTTTATACTAATGTAATTCTTTGAAAAGTAAATGAAAGAATAAGACTTACATAGCGATGGTCATAATCGGTACAACCTAAAAAGAATCCAGTAACAGTCAATATTTCAGCAGGAGGTTTCATTCACACAGACTTTTGTTACTGAGGTCTAATTCACTTCATTTCCTGTTGGCTGCTCCTACTGAGGAAAACATATTCTGCTCTTACAGAACAACACTCCTTGACAGGATTTGTGTATGCTAACTTGTGCTGCTGTTGTGAGGCTTTTTACTCATCATAAGCTGCTCTTTGTGGGATTTCTGGGCGTAACATGGTGGAACGGTGGAGGGTTGTGTGGCTGAGATGGTGTGAACTGGGAGCGTGGTGGAGGATGAAGAGAAAAAACATGCTGAATGTAATGTGAAAGGTGGAAGAGCCAGAAATGGAGGGATTCCAGAAGCTGGCTGGAGTGGTGGAGATGGAGACTGTGTAAAGTTGGAATAGTTTGGCTTTATTGCCGTTATCATGAAAAGGAATGCTGTTGTCATGGAGAGCACGCTGCAAGAGAGCGACTGTCCAGTGGACAAAAAAAAGGCAAAAACTAAAAGTATTGTGGCAAATTGAAATGTGAAGAGCTCACTTATATACTTACAATGGGTTAAAGTTATTCTTCCATTTGTGCACCGAAAAACACTGCTGTGAGTATGCCACACACATGAAATACGCTTTGCCTCTCCTTCCTTTAGATATTCAACTGCAGGGATTACAACATTGGACCCACGATAGTTAGCAGGATCCAGGACACAGAATGCCTCTGCAAAACATCAACAGAAGAGAAAATGTGTCTAATTATTTGGGTGACATCTTTGATGGAGTTTTGGATTGAAAAATTACACTATTGACCTGTTTATACCTTTGCAGATGGGTAGTTCTGACCAGCTGCCATCACTGTGACACACTACGGTGTCTAAACCGACTTGTGTGTAAAAAGCATTACATTGGTATTTCAAAAATGATCGCTCGGCTTGCACAACAACACCGTTTGGAACCACTGGGTGTGCTCCGCAGTAACTGACTGAAAGAAAAGAGAGATTATTTATCCCAGTGAATTAGTGATCACAGCATAAAATGAACATAATGGAATCAGGCTTTTTTAGTTGATCTAAAACCTCACTGACTGGCTTTTGAAACAGATTTAATCCTTGTTTTTTCCCATGTGGAATACCTAATCGACTGCACTGTAGTCTTTGAGACCACATGACCTCACCGGCTGCTTCTCTTCACCTGCCAGCCATGAGCTTCACAGGGAGGATGTAGCACACAAATAATCCACACTGTCCCTCCCACGTGCCACCCTCTGCCATGCAGGCACCAATCAGCGGGAGTCATTAGTGCAATGAAAAAGGCATGATCCCTCACTGGCTTCCCACTAACAAACACTGCCAATTGTAGTTGTCTGAATGCACTTCAAATCCAGAGGCACCACTGCCGACAGCCAAAAACCAGGTCTCTGCAGGAATGAGCAAAGGTTTTGACCCAAGCTATCCCCAAATGATTCAGTAAGGCTGCACTGAAATTATACAGATTTCTTCTGAATGTAATACATAAAAAAATAAGTCTAATGCATGCAATGTGGAAGAAACAATGAATCTGAATGATTTACCTGGCATGACAATCGGATTACTTTCTCTTCCATGTGAGCCAGAGGTGGTAGAAGATCCTGTAAGACACAGAACAGATAAAGGTCTGTATACAGAACAGAAGACACACCAGTCAGCATCAATTTGGGATGTTCTTCGGCATCCATTTTTTTCCAAACGTCTTTTATTCCAACAAATCCTCATGCTTTTTGGAAATATAAAATAAGTAAATTTAACTTTCAGTCGAGGATTATGAAATGTCTTTTAAAATGCAATTTTTTGAATTGTGTCCTGCTGCCAGATGTACCTGTCCCTTGTCCAGTCCCTGGTCTGGTACCTCTGTCTAACAGGAAGAGAGAAAACTCATTAGACATATTTAACACTTATTCTATGGAGGGATTGGATTGGAGAGATAAATTGATACTAATACATATCCAATAATCCACCTGCAGGTTGTGTCCCACTGCCAACAGATGAAGTGTGTCGCCCATCTGTTCCACCAACTGTGGATCCGCCATGTCCGGTACCTGGTCTGGTACCTCTGTCTAACAGGAAGAGAGAAAACTCATTAGACATATTTAGTACTTATTCTATGGAGGGATTAGATTGGAGAGATAAATTGATACTAATATGTCCAATAATCCACCTGCAGGTTGTGTCCCACTGCCAACAGATGAAGTGTGTCGTCCATCGTTTCCACCAACTGTGGATCCCCCATGTCCGGTACCTGGTCTGGTACCTCTGTCTAACAGGAAGAGAGAAAACTCATTAGACATATTTAGCGCTTATTCTATGGAGGGATTGGATTGGAGAGATAAATTGATACTAATACATATCCAATAATCCACCTGCAGGTTGTGTCCCACTGCCAACAGATGAAGTGTGTCGTCCATCTGTTCCACCAACTGTGGATCCGCCATGTCCGGTACCTGGTCTGGTACCTCTGTCTAACAGGAAGAGAGAAAACTCATTAGACATATTTAGTACTTATTCTATGGAGGGATTGGATTGGAGAGATAAATTGATACTAATACATATCCAATAATCCACCTGCAGGTTGTGTCCCACTGCCAACAGATGAAGTGTGTCGTCCATCTGTTGCACCAACTGTGGATCCGCCATGTCCGGTACCGGGTCTAGTATCTCTGTCTAACATGAAGAGAGAGAGTCATTCAACATATACAGCAAATTTTCTATGGAGGGATTGGATTGGAGAGATAGTTGGAGAGAAACTGGTCTTGGTGAACTTCTACATCGTCTCCAAGAGTTCTTCTTTTGGGTCCCGAGGCATGACTGTCTACATTTCCCATGCCTGCCAGGTTCTGTAGTGTCTTCTGGAGAATAAGCTCTTTGTAAAGGCCGAAAGTTACGATTTTCACCCCAAGACAAGTCAGCTTCCTGGGGTATATCATTGAGAGCGGGCAGGTGAAGACTGATTTAGAAAAGATAAGTGGTGGAAGTTTAGCCTAAAGTCACAACCTGCAGGCCTCCAGAGGGTTCTGGTTTGGCCAACTTACTTACCATCTGCTCATCAAAGGCTTAAGCAGAGTGGCTCCACAGCTCAAGAATCTCTTCACTTCTCTTCACCATCTCCCCTTGTCCTGTGTGGTACTGGCAGCTACTTGGGAAATCGAGTTGTTGATGAGAGAGGCCCAAAAGTCTCAATCCAGGCAAGGGGGGCTCCTGTCTCTTAGTTCCTAACTCCATTCATTGACAGGTTCTACAATGGGCTCACACTTTGTGTTTCGTCTGTCACCCTGGAATCATCTACATCCTCAATCTGCTTAAGAGGCACTTCTGATGGCCTACTATGGAGGTTGGCACTTTGTGACTATGTCTCTGCACCCAGGGGAAAGACCTCACATTGTCCTCCAGCTGGCCCGCTGGGTCAGCTGCCCATCTCCAGTCATCCTTGGTCTCACATTACACTTGACTCTTTCACTATTTTACCTCCTTCACAAGGTAACACAGTTATCCTCACCATAGCGAACTGTTTCTCCAACGTAGTTCACTTTGTAGCCCTCCACGGTATTCCCTTTGATATTGTCTCAGCAGAGGTCCACAATTCATTTCCCTAGTGTGGCAAGAGTTTTGTCAAGCCTTTGAGGCCACTGTCAGTCCGTCATCTGGCTTCCATCCCCAGACAAATGGCCAGGCAGAGCCATCAAGGACCTAGAAAAAGCTTTGAGGTGTGTCACAGCCACAAATCCCTCCTTCTGGAGTTGCCATTTTGCCTGGATCCAGTGTTTACAACATTCTCACTAGTTCTGCTGCTGATTGTTCTCTATTTGAGTCATCTCTGAGTTACCTGCACCTCTGCCGTTGCTGGCAACTCTAGAGGGACCGCTCCCTCTACGAAGAACTGCTGATGCTTAAAAGCACTTAGTCAACCACCACCAAACCCAGCACTGACATACAAACCAGTTCGTAGAGTTGTTTATCTTCCAAGAAGTCTGACCCTAACACTCTAAGAAACTCCAGCCTCGCTTCATTGGCCCTTTTTGGGGGAGACTGCGATTAACCAGTCTGCAGTCAAGTTGATGTTGTCTAATACTGTGAGGATCCATCAGTATTTGATGTGTCTCAGCTCTTCCAGTCTTCTATGCTCTCCTTCTGACCCCCGTTCCTCCTGCGTGGGTCATTGATAACCATCTCTAATTCACAGTCAGACCACTTCTGGACGTACGCTGATGGGTTAGAGGACTGCAACACTGGTCAACTGGGAACGATATGGCCCAAAGGAGTGGTCGTGGGTGCCCCTCTTATCCTGGATGCTCAGATGGTCATGGATTTCCATCGTACCCACCTGGAGAAACTTGGTGGGTTGCCTAGGCTAGGCCGTTAGAGCAGGGTACTGTTAGGGTCTTGCAGGATTCCTCCTTTATCCCTAGTGTTTCTGCTGTTTTAGTGTGTCCTGCTTCTTTCTGCTTGTGTGTAAGGGTGTGTCTATGTTTATCAGGGTGTGGTGACCTAGCTTCCTCTTCTCTACTACTCACCTGTATGCCTGCTGCCAATCCACTCATGCAATGTATAAACCCTGGTCCTTTACGCTCTTTGCCAGATCATTGTGTCATAGCGGTGCTGTGATTAGCCGACTCTTGCAGCCAGTTCTCTGCAGTCCTTTATTGCTCTCTTTGAACCTGCCTAATCCTATTTTGCCTTTGTTTTATGTCCATTGTCTCCTGCTTTCCTGATTTGTCTGGTACGCCCTGATCCTCGCCTGTCTCCAGTGTTCTTCCTGAAGATTCCAGCCACCAGCCTGTCAGGTTTGCCTCTGATTCACAATACACAATCCAGTCAGCCTACTCTTGGTTAAACTTTAACATGGTCTCCAAGTCCGAGCTCTGCTTTTCAGTCCCAAATGGTTACCTAAAACATAACATACTGTATACTAATTCATAATACAGATATAATACAGATCGGTAAGCAACCTCCACCTGCAGGTTGTGTCCCTCTGGCAGACAGTGTAGGGTCCCCCCCACCGGTTCCCACCTCTGCTGAACCAGCCTGTCCAGCACCTGGTTCAATTCTTTTGCCTAAGTGGACAAACAATAGGACAATAGGTATACAAACAGTATACTTTAGTTGGATATTTGATAAAATGAATATACCACAAATTCTCAAATTTACATTTGTAATAGCAGAGAGAACCAGATCTCTATTTTAAACAGAATTAAACTAGACACAGACCATTATTTTAAATTTTTCTTGTTTTACAAATGTATCTTACATGTTTGGTAAAATGTCTCCCTGGTTTTAAAAAGGCTGACTGATGCCTTCTAATTCAAGGGCAGAGTATCTCAGGGTATATCACAGATTCTTCACAAATCCACAAAACCCCACAAAATAAAAGTTAATGGCATGCTTTACCTTGCCCCTTAGGTTAGGCTAGTAAGTAGGCGTGCTAATGTTTGTGGTGTAGTAGATAGAGACACAGTCATCATTTCTTTCCCCTTTTTTCATTTTTGGTATTGGAAAGGTGGATAAAAGACACGTTCCAAACTTTACATACAGAGTATCACTCTGATTACAGCCCCATGCACACAGTTTCAGCAAATCCAAAGGTTGACAGGCCTGTCATGCCCAGTTATGGTTTCCACAACTAGATATGGTTGGAAAACAGCTTTTCAGGAGGGTTTAGTGAGGAGTCAAATGTCTCTTTCACATTCAATGAAAAGGATTTTTTATCACTGCACACTGTCCACTTACTGCATGCAGGGCCGTCAGACCAGGTTCCAGACATGCAAAAGATGGATTTCTTGGTGTCTCCTCCCTCTACAGTATATCCGTCTTCACATTCATACTGCACCTCTGAATCTGGAGCAAACAGCTCCTGGTATCCCCGATGAATGATGACAGCATGGCGGATTTTAGGGGGCTCACGGCACATGTGGGTACTTCCTGTAAAAATATATAATAATAATAATAATATTAATAATAGTAATTGTCATCAGTAGGTACAGTAAAGGTGTTCACATGAGCGGTCACTTGGTTGCTGTAGTTGGTGAGAATTCAAACCGAAGACAGTATAGACACATTATTCTGGTCACTGCTAGTTTTACAGCTGAAAGGTAAAGAACGTCTGACAGACTTACTCTTACAGACTGGCACAGAGGTCCATGTTCCATTTCTACATAAGGCTGTGGCATCATGGTCTTTGCCTTCATATCCTGCTTCACATGTTATTCTAACTGACTGTCCATCCTCATACCAACCATTTGGGCGTATTGTGTATTTTGCATTTGGTATCTGTGGTGGAATGCAGGCGTTTTCATCTGAGGGGGGGGAGAAAGAAACAAAAAACAGTTTTGTCATGGTTTTCCATGGGAGGTATCTGCCCATTGACAGCCATGGAATTCTCACCAAGTATGCTGTGATCATTTGGATGCTTATCACAGACAGATAATATAACAGTTTAATTCTATCAATATAAATATTGGTATGCTCAACACTGAACAGCATTATTTGCAAATGTACATTTAAGTTGACTTTTTACTCCATCGTCAAGCAGTGACAGATGGCTTTGCCCTTTGTTTTTAACACCATAAAAACCCATAAAACAATAAAAGGTGACATACAGTTTAAATTTCAGCATTCAAAAAAAACAAAAAACAAAACAAAACAGTGGATATATTATAGAACACTTACCTATACACTGTGGTTCATGAGACCATTTGCCATTTTGACATGTGCTTGTTGCCCACCAACCCTCCGCTGCTGGTTTACGTCCGTTTTCACAGGCGTAAGTGAGCTTGGTTTCATGAGCATAAGTTTCATGTTCAGGGACAAAATAACCACCATTCAGTGTGGGAGCAGGACAAGGCAGAGCTGCACTTTGTCCTGAAACAGTTATAAGGAAGAAAGCATGTCACTGAAAAGCTTTTAAAAAAAAAAAACAACATTTAAATGATTGAAAAAATGTAATGCTCTTACCATGTAGCCCTCCTGGAAACCAAACCAGCAGAAGAACGAATCCAGGATATCTCATGCACATTTTGTCAGGAATGGAAATCAAAGCTGAGTGCAGAGCCCAGTTCAGATCAGAATCAGTTAATGATTGTTGAGGGCATTTCCCCCAAAAAGTGAAGAAATGTGGAGTAAACACACTCTGGCATCACACTGCTGCTCTGAAGCCAACATGCTGATAAAATGCACTGAGCATATACACTGCAAACACAGACGCATGGGTGGTGGAGAGTGGTTTACATGTGAGATATACAGTATGGACACTGAACACTGCCCATTTCTAGGAACACCACATATTAGTATTTTTTTGTCTCATAATAAGACTTACTCTACAATTATAATAAACATTTCTCATATAAGAATTAAGACATATAAAGTAGTTTTCAGTACCTCATAATTACAGGTTTCTGTTAAGTATAAGAAGGTAATATTAGCAGTCATCATGAGTTAGTACCTCTGTAATCATGATATTATTTCCATATTGTGACATTATTTTACAAGTTATATAAATGAGGTGTCTTAGTAAACACAGTACACCCTTTAATATGGCTCCCAGGTCAGCATTATGACAGTTGCTTTCCTGATCAGAGCTGAGACTGAAGGCCTTAAGGCTTTTGTTTAAACCCTAATTTTGTACATTTTCTGTGAATAACATTCCACCAAATGTTGGGTCATTCTGCAATCTTTCACCTGTGTTTGTTTACACATTGTAGCACCAACAACCCTGATTCATTGTTTGGAGTCCAGATTTCAAAATGATTTCCCGGACTGCTGTTATCAGGGGTCAGCATTATGAAATACCAAACATAGACAGGTCAAAGGTCAAACTGAAAGTGAAGTGAAGTGAAATTTTCCAAAAAGATGTATTTGATTATACAACAAACAGAAAAGGAACCGTCCTCCATCTCATGTTTTAAAATTTAGATTGATATTTGTGATTTTGATGCGATCATACAGTTTGCCTTTGGGACGCCATGACACTCTTTGACTGCCATCTGCTGGATACTCACGTGCTCTGCAACATTACCCAGTCAGCTGTACTGAGACATGCAGTTATATCACTGCACTGCTGGCATCAGCCCCTGCTGCTCACAGACATATAGTTAACTGAAACTACTCACGCTGCATATTTTGTGGCTCAGTGGATCACTCGCTCCCAATGCTGTGCAGCCACTACTTTTGAGCACAGTGGGGGATTTTTGACAGCTGTCACTCCAGGCACAAACATCTGGATTTCCAGCTGATTGCAGTAAATCAGTTGATCGGTCCTGATCCAGCATCAGGCGCAGGCCACTGCCTTGCGGCCCTGCACGTTAACAGAATGGAAACACACCTGATAACAACACAACTGAAAACACACTGACATTTCTACGAAGCCGACAACAGCCGTGCTTGCAATAACTTTTATTATCTTTAGATCACAAGTTAATTATTTTGTAATCTCAAGATAGCAAAGCTTGATTTCTCAAACTAATTTATCAAAGTTTTGCAGATGAGTGCTTCTTCTCCTTAAATGACGAGAACTGACCTGCTGTGAATGTTACCTCTGACAGAAAGACTCACTGCACCTCCTGCCTGTGTTGGACCATAACTGAAGTACAGTCTGACGCCATCAATAACAGGTGCTCCTTCTTCATCTTAAATCAGTTGCTGCAGTTGTCAAGATGCCAACACGCTGACACTCCTGAGCTCTGATAAACATTATAACTAATAAGAGGAACCTCTTATCTTACTTTTACACATACATACAGTACTTTATTGTACCACTAAAACACCAGCGTTGTTGCGCTTTCCCCCTGTGGGCCACCGTACTTTAGAAAAAAATGCTGACCTTTCAGAGCACGAGTGAGTCGAGAAATTTCTAATCATGTTCGCCATTTCACTTTTGTAATTTTTTTTTGTCTCGCTGGAAACAACGTCAAAAACCAGCAAAGACCAATTATTGGCCCCTCGACGAGTACTGTATGGCCTCCAGGGATGACTTCAGAGAGTGAAGCGGGATCAGATGTTGTAAAGGAGGAAGTTAGAGTCTGGATTCAATTTGTCCTCCTCTTTGTGTGTGAGACCCTCCGTCTCCAGAGGTTTGTATTGATTTCTCCTCCCACTGTCTGCTTTAGCAATCTCGTCCTGCCCTCGCTGATTGATGAGAAAGGTCACTTGCCAATTTCCTCCTGGGGTTACTTCTCCTTCATCATCTGTCTTGCCCCACCACGTCTTCCTTCAGCCTAGATTTTCCTCCCACGCCTTATACCGTGCACCCATCAAAAAGCAGTGACCTGAGAGGCTGAAGGAAAATATAATAGACACTGTGACTGATTTAGCTTAAAAAAAAAAAAAAAAAAAGATTGCCACCAGATTCCTTCTATTTGATGCATGTTCCAAACTCAGCCAAAAGCCTTGGTGAAGTTGCTGTGTGGACTGAGCAGTGCTGATGAAGTGCTCATTGCTCTCCTTTTAGGAAACATCCCCTACAGACCACATCTGCCAATAAGCAGCTAAATAATTACTGGGGTTTCAACACCCAGTAAGGGTTTCCTGGTAAAGCCTTTGCAGTCAGTCTACATTTGCTGTGGAAGGAACACAGTTAATGTCTCCACAGTTCATCCTGACCTTGCAGCTAAAAGTCGTCAGCCAGAGTCAACTGACAACTTTCAGGCTTTAAACACTTTTTTCTCTACTAATCTTTGAGAGGCAAAACGAGAAAGTCTGTGAGCTCTGGCTGTGGGCCCCCGAGACGTGAGATCCATGAGATGAATATTTACCCTCATGTGTTAGACTTTCTTCACTCATTTCTCACCCTGTTATTTTCAAAAAGCTTCTCTGGAGAATAAATATTGGTTTACTGTCAGACAACATGTGTTACATTTTTTCACTGGCCATTGTTTAGGAACAGTCAGGGTTAAATTAGTTGAATCCTGTTATTTATTAGATGTAGCATTTATAATTGTAGTCTTTTGAGGTCAAAACTGTGAATGAAAACTTTAAACCTGCATTACCTGATTTTCAGGCCGTTCAGCAGAAAAAAAAAAAAAACAAAAAAAACTAAACCCAACACTGACATGAAGTTGACATGGTGAACTTCTTAGCAAACAGATGCGTTTTAGCTTTCATTTGATGTTGCTTTTTCTGTCCTCGGGGAACCTAAATCTGACATCGGCTCTTCCTTTGAGCTATATTAAAACACTGCATGTTGTCTGATACATCAACTGATATTTATTATTCAGATAACAACAATTTGCTAACAAGTTCGCCACATTAACTTAAAAGTTGAGGTCACAGCTCATTTCTGCCGACTCCAAGTGGCCAAAGCAATCGCTTATTGTAGGTTTAATTCTGCACCATTTTAGCACAATATACAGTAAACTACAATGCTAGAGGTGTTACAACTAGGTTTTGACACAGGGCTCCTGTTACAAGGCAGGTGCACAACAGTACGAGGTACCGCATGAGCCAGCTGATGTTGTACTTTAGTGGTGCAAACACACAGTGGAGCCGAGACTTCTGGGTGTAATCCAGCCTGGTTTCCAGCCACCTAAAGCAGGAACTCCTCTCAGTCACATTGATCTTGCATGTGTTAACACTTCTCCGATCAAATAAAACCGTGAAGTGAAGCCGTGAAACAGATGATGAAAGTGAACACTAACCATCTACAACAGGCAGTACACAGACATTAGTTTCTCTGAGGCTTTATTGTCTATTTTCATGTGATGACTTAAAGCAATACTTTCCATCACTTCTCTCCTCTAGCACAACACCAACAAAGAAGAAAAAAAAAAAGAGACTTTAACAAGGTCATTGCATGACCAAGACAATGTGCTGATCTGTCATAAACTGAGCTAGGAATTGTCTGAGATCATTTGACTGAGCCAGAGCAGAGCACAAATCACTTACCTGCTTCCTCGTCTCTGCTCCAAGAGCTTTGGCTCCGACGCGTTTTCATCACATATGTACATTCAGACCACAAACACCCGAAATAAAGAAGGTAAGTGTAAAGGAAGTCTCTTTCCTCAAACTACGTGGCCACTTGTTTGTACCGAGAGTTATTTTTATGTTTCTCTCAATCTAAACACTTTAGAGTTGAATTCACTGACAATTCATGAACAAAAATGCAAACGTCTCCCTCTGACCCCTTTATGATACTTAATATCTCACATTGTTTCCACAGTATGTTGCCTTTTTTATATAAAACATATTTTGATATTGTTTTTTAACTACATGAAAGCATTAGAAAACAATTACAACAAAAACACAGAAATCCCCTTAATCTCCTCTCCAGTGTCCAGAGCAACATATCCAGCGCACGGCATTAGGAGTCCTCGAGGACGTGTTGGAGGAAGTCCACTGGATCATCTGTCTTCCTTCTCCTGTTAAAATGGGGATCATGTTGGAAAATGTGATGGCAGCTTGGATGAGAGGGGCTACGCCTCTGCAAGAGGTGGGCCGAGAAGAGTTGGAAGGTCGGGGATGGACGCTGTTATCTGGGCTCAGAACCTGAGGTGAGATTTGTGTTTCACCATGTATCTGATCGGCGAGAAAGAGAAGGGAGGAAGGGTGAGTTTGTCTGATCGCAATTCTACATAACTGCTAAATGACAATTTACAGTGGCACAGGCGACAAACAAACGGATGGATACACTTATGTAAACATGCAGAGGAATAAAGACGGACCTGTCGAGGGTTTCCCAAAAGCGCAGGAAGACAGGCCGGTCCAGATGGCGCCTGTGGCGGCTCAGCTCCAGGACGGTCACGTCCCACTTCTGCACGTTGGGGTCTGTCTTTGCCTCATCATACTTCAAGTGAAAGGCTCGAACTGGAGAAGAAACGCACACGGACACACTCATACAGATGAATTTGGGTTGAGGGTAGAAGTTCTTTCCACAAAATATATGTTTTTACAACTGCCGACTGAACCGAAACACCAAAACATCTATTTTCTCTGTCAGTGAATGCATTCGATTTGATTCTGCCACCACAGTAATGGTGCTGTCACTTTACAGAGAACACATGAATCAGCTGGATTCATCTGCACAGAACATTATGGTTTGCAGTTTGCGGCACTCACAAACCGAATTCTGTGCTGGGTGCTCATGATTTTGCTGGCAGAATGGAGACATGCCTTCTGAATTGTGTTGTTATTCCACCAAGTTCCAAAATTACATAAAAAAGCAACCTACATGTATTTCAATCGGTCCCTGAATGCAACACACACAGAGCGGCTGATATCACGAACACGCATCACGCCATCGGTCAACAAAACGTTAGTGGTGCACAGTGTTGTGCTTTCCAAGAAAAATGGACAAACCATTTTTGTGGCTAAATTGGCTTGTGGGGACGAAAAAGGCTAATCTCAAGAGTCATCTTTAGCTACAAACATGCTAAACTGGATGAGCTGCGAAGACAAATGCATTTACATGGGTGAGGGTGACAAACAAGCAGCTTTCACCAGACCACACTCTGATAGAGACGGTGATATGAAGACGTGCTCTGAGCTGAGCGAGCTAATAGCTGAGAGGCTACAACTCAAAAAAAGGAGAATTTGTGAAGGAGAGCCTTGTTGCTGCTGGAGCTGCAAACATCACACAAAGTAAAATTGTTCCAAAGTGTCAGTTTGTCTGGAACAATTCATAGAGATGAAGGAAAACCTGACGTATGAACTCCCTTCCACCTTCATGGTGGAAATTAAGTAGCTCTGAGAGCTGAACCTCGAGCTCCAGCAGCTTCTCAGCTCTCAAATGTGAAACCTAACTACTCGTCTGTGATTTAAGACGGGTGGGAAACAAGACACTGACACACTGGACCCATTATAACTCAAAATTACAACCCATTTAAATGTTGCAGCCACTCTGTCAACGTTAGCAACCACAAACTGATGTCTTGTTAGGAGAATGGTTACATTTCTAGAGAACGTCACAGTCTGCATCACTTACTTTTGGCGAAAATGTCGACAGGGGATCCATCAGGCAGCAGCCACGGCCAGCCTTTGAACTGCCAGGCAGGACCCTGCACAAACACGGCCACCACTCGATCCCTGCAGGAAGACACGTTCACGGGTTGGTGTTGTTAACATGCATGAGGTGTTTGTCTGTGAACTGGGTTGTTAGTTGGCAGATTTAATGCACTTTATACTGTATGATTTGCATATTGTGGACTGTCATTTAAATAAGCCACTATTCCGACATCATGAGGGAAGAATGACACAACACACACCACTGTGCCACCATGATGACACCAGGATGTAAAGCCCTGCTGCTACATGGGTGGTGTAAACATAACCAAAATCCAACTCAGAGGAAATGGAAAAAACACAAACCTCTTCACACGTAAAACTTAACAAACGGAACTACAAAGAGGGCAGGATTGTGCACTAATTAGATTATAACACAAATTCTAAATATCCTCAAAAACAAAACTTGCTTATAACACAGACTGCATGTGCAACCCTGAGTCACATTTGCCAAACACGAATGACTCAATCTCACTGACACTGATGTCAACAACTGAGCCATCTGAGGAGTGGACTGACAAGTGGTCTTTTCATGCAGTGATGAAGGCCGACAACAGGCTGTGCAACTGTAATTACTCATCTCCAGATAGACAGAATCTCAAGGTGGAAAAGATTCAAACCCTCTGAAGACTACACAATGCAAGAATATATGTGATTATATTACACAAAAAAAAAGGACCAGAGTTTCTCATCAGACAAGCTCATAATAAAGAGGCCAGTAAGTTAAACATTTCACACATGCTACGTAAACCCCTGAGCCCCTGCGGACTCTCTTCACATCAGCTTCCTGTTTGGTGGAAAAATGTTATTAAACATTAAAGAAATGCTCACCAGTCCTGCGGGGCCAGTTTGAGCGGCTGATCAATGATGCGGTACGGCACGGTGACACTCAGCGTTGTGCCACCAGGCTGGATCTGGTCTTTGCGCCTCTGAAGCAGGACCTCATTGTCGCGCTGGATGCCCTGCTTCTTCTTCTCTTCTGGTGTGACAAACCTAGCATGGTACAAGCAAAGTGTATACTTTCTCATTAATATTTCTGTTTTTTAGCTTTACTTCATTTCATTTTTGTTAGTGTACTTACTGGTTTACTTTATTTTTTACTCTTTCCAAAACTAAAAATACAACAGTAAAATTGTAAGGAACAGTGTGTTTTCCTCCTCTAATATTAGCTGCAATCATTAGCATGTCCGGCTCACTAGCTTACCATCAACAGTAGTGACCGACAATTATTTCTGAGGCCAAGAGTTGGCACACCATTAACTACCTTCATTCACAGCAGCCACATTAGCTAGTTTAGGCTAGCGTGAGCAGCTCCGTCCTGATGTTTATTGGTTTCGGAGAAGTTTACGCTTCATCGTGCATCACATTGTTGCCAAACCATAATAAGAGCTTACTTACTGCTAAAAACTACAAACGAAAATGAAGTTGCATTTATTTTAATTAGTTCAGTAAGCAGGCAATATATTTTGTTTTTTAAAGATGTATTGTTCTTATTTGAGTTTCAGTTTACAACCATTTTTTCACTGCTTATTTTTTATTTCAGTGTCAACTGTAGTTTATGATAAAAACCCTGGGTGACGGCTGTCGTGTCAGTGGCTGCTTTTGCCTCAAGGGTGACTGTATTAAAACTGTGCGTGATAGGTCGGCCATTGTTATCACTGCAACCTGCTTTTGTGCTGTGTGAGAGCAGAAGGCACGAGTAACTGAGGGGGTGGGGGGCTGGGTGAACGGTCATTTTGGCTGCCACTAACTCATTTAACATTCTTTTTGTTGGTGGCATCAAAAGGGCATTATGTGATTCACTGCCTGCAGGGCTGGTTCTTTGCACGTTCCATGAAAAGGCATGGGTGGCATGCTGAGCTGGGTGACACACTGTGTGATGTTATCACTACTGAAACCCTCTACCAATGCTTTATCTGAAAACAAAATTATTTTCTTATGCTGTTCTGAACAGAAAGAGAATTACGGCGTTTTCTCTTGCATGTGTTCCAGTAACAGCTGCATAATAATGTAACCTGTTCTGAACCAGGTACTAACACTCTTTATCTTATGGCCAGTGTACAAAAACACGGCATTAGTCGTCATTTTAAAGGCTCCTTTTTATTGCCCATTTTACAGAAGCTAAGCTAAGTTAGAGTAGTTTTGTTTCAACTTCGGTTTGGTATTTGATGATATCACATTAATGAGTGTTAAACTGTTTAAAAATTCTGTTTTTGTCTGAACTTTAACTTTGTTTAACTTTTCGTTAAGCCAATTAAGATATGAAACCAAATCTTCAGGGGTTTTAAGAGAGCTTGTGTAATGTAATGTTGTAGGCTTCAGTTTTGTTTGTTCTATTAGCATTAATAGAGACATTGGAGATTGTTTTGTTTAACATGCACATATAAACAGACAGACGTGCTCGCTACATTGTGGTTAATCACGGACAGTTTCCACAGATGCCAGCTGGATTCAGAAACGGGTCAAGTGTATAATATGTAAATATGTATTTGTGGCCATTTTCCAATTTTGATATGATCTTGTCCTGGCCCACTAATTACCAGCGTCTCGGCTGATTGTGAACGACAACTGGCCGCCCCACGACATCCGATGAAAAGACTAGCATGTTGGAATTTTTTTGTCTTGACACGCCTAATGTGACAACTCCCACCACATGTTCCTGGGTGTTTACCAATCAAGTGCTCTCTCCAGAGCGCAGTCAGGTAACCATGGTGATGGTGAGGCTGCTGCTGTCAGGTGGGACAACGAAAGAAAGGAAAGTTTGTTGAACCTATTTGATGTTTCCTGGAGGGAGAACCATGACCGAGTCAAAAAAGGCAAATGTGGATGAGAAATAGTGGAAGCACTTCATCAGCCGGGCGAGTTCAGAACATCATTCCTGGTCCTAACCGCAGGAATATGCTTATCATTACTACAGCCAAGCCTGCTCCTTGTAGAGTAAATAACTATGGAAATAAAATGACTATTAGTGTAAGTCATTTTATCTGTCCTAGTTGTTATCCGGATGCTGCCCAGTAGATGTATAAATAACGATTGAATGGGCTTAAGTTTAAACCGCCTCCTGCATTTACTTTTGATGTTATAGCTCATCCACTGCCGTTCTTTCCTGTTTTTCTTCTTCTTCTTCTTCTTCTTTTTTTTGGCAAACAAGACTGCCAGCATCAGACACAACGCCTCTGTCGTCATAACTGACAGTTGCCTCACCAGCCTCCCAGATTACATCTGAACTAATTCGTGATGGTGAAATAAGACGTGCTGTGTTGAACCTCATCATAGCTGCTATGTTTAGTAGTTACAGTTCAATTAAAGCTCAGATAATGGGCTTCATTAAGAAGAAGATCTTTTCCCGTCCTGATTACATCCCCGTCAGATTCAAAACTGGACAGTCGTCCTTTGTCTTATCTCTTATTACATCAACGCTTCAAATGAATGATAGTGTTAAAAGTGTATCTGTCTTTTCTGAGCTCCTGTGTATGACCAACATCTCTCATGCAGCTGTTATATAATCAGGAACTGTCCGATTGTCACGACTCTGTTAGTGCAACACTTAATTGCTGTAATTACAGAGGAAAGGAACTAACTGTGCCACTGGGTGTATCAAGGGACAGCGTGAACTGACTACATTATCTGCTCATGTGTTCAATTAATTCAATTTAATAACTCGGAAAGAGTACAGCTGGTTTTAGTTTGCTGCCATGACACCTACACTGATTTTATGATAAAAAAGAAAAAAATTCATGCAGCATTATATTAATCTGATTGCTGTGTGAGTGTGACCTCATTAGTAAACATTTTCAAAGTGTTTTGATATGAAAGGTTTTAGTCTGGAGGATAACAATCCTCCTTAAATCTCTGCCCGTAAACATTCTAACTTATCTTATGCTAGAACGTTTGGAGCCTGTGGAGTGCCACAGAGATCTATTTTTGGCCCTGTCCTGGTCACCATTTGATTCCAGCAGCTTCTTCCCTGATGGTGCAGCAGTCTCATGACTTACAAAAACAGGGTCACCTCAACAACTTCTGGCACCCATTTAACTTGTTCATTTCTATTGGCTTACATTTTTAAATCATTCTCTGTAGTTTTGACATTAAAAACTAAAAAGCACATAAGACATTTGTGTTACTATATACGATACTGGAATCTTATTGAGGGCATACAATTTTGGATTTATATTAAAAGATGAATATTACAAGGCTATAACATGACAATGAGGTATGATTTTTCTTTTCTTAAATAGTAGCAGAGGACAGCAGAATGAATGGAGTAAACATCAAATATCACAGTTTTTTAGAAACACTTTTTTTTCCTCTTTAGACCTGACCTTTAACAATAATTAAATTATCTGATCAACTTATCTTAGAAATTAAACAGCATTGTGTGCTAGGTGAATCTACTGCTGAATATGAAGTATTTTCCTATCAGCTGAAACTCTGCTGTCTGAGATTCCTCAGGGTCGATGATCTGAGCGGGATCAGCTTAGCTTTGAGAATTACAAATAGGTGTTGGGCCAATAACAGGACAACACACTTAACAGCAGTTTACTCTGCCATCTTGTTCAAAGCTGCTCTGCATATATGCATCACTTACATATCTTTTTTTTTTTGGGAACCAAAACTGGTCACAGAGGCTCTGCACTTGTCATCTTTAATGGGCTAGCACCATAACAAAACCTGCAATATACCACAGGCTGTCTTGAGCTAACTGGAGTGCATGAGGTGAGTGATGAGAAGAAGACAGCGCTGCAAGTGAGTGAGACGAGGTGCAGCTGGTGCAGCTATATTGATAGTGCTGAAAATGAGTAAGGAAGCCAATTTTAAATATTCAGAATGCATATGTAACGAAAATTTGGTATTTTTACCAACACTTAAATACATTCAGGAAATTATACAAGATCCTATAAGAGACTTGTTGCTGTGGGGTCATGAAAGTGAAACAGTGAGCAGAATAATACATGATAAACACGGAGATAAAAAGAGCCATAAGTATGTACACTTACTTTAGATCCTGCAGAAGATCCTTAGCATTGAGCATTGTGATGAGTGAGGTGGTGGCGGCGGGGATGATGACGATGGGTGTCCGGGACCCTGTGCAGAAATCATACGAAAAGCTCTTAAAAACAGTTTTTGGGCAGATAGTCAAATAAAGGCACTTATATGACAGACAAGTTATTCAGAACTATGAATAAAAAATAGACACAGATCTATAAATTAATGTTGGTTTATATTACATGACATTACGTAACGTATAGAATACCGTATTTTATATGAATGCCAAAAATATCCATCTGAGTGAAAGTAATGTACCTTTCTTCTGATTTGGTGGAGGTCTGGCTTGTGAAACTAGAGGGAGAAAGACAAAGAAAATGTGAAAATTGCACATACACATTCACATGTGTAGACAGCGTCTGATTACACAGAGGAGGCACAATAATGCTACAAATGATCCTCTGCTGTCCTACAGCTCTCTTACAGGTTACTCTTGTTAATATTCATTTTCCCCTGCTGTTATTTTCAAATGAACTGGATAAGGTTGAAGGGATCCAATAACTACTAAATTCCAATAACTAGCATGTAGTATTAAAAGTCCAGTGTGTTGGATTTACAGGGATTTACTGGGAGAAATGGAATATAATACTCATAATTGTGTTTTCATCAGTTTATAATCACCTGAAAATAAGAATCTTTGTGTTTTCGTACCTCTGAATGAGCTCTTTATATCTACAGAGGGAGCAGGTCCTGTTCCATGGTGTCTTGTTGCACCACCATATTTCTACGGTAGAACAGAACCAACAAACCAAACACTGGCTCTAGCAACCTGGCAACCACTGTAGGGGGGGTGAGGTGAGGTACTGTAGTGTATTCAATTGGTTGCAATCTGCAACCTCTCTGCTAGTTGCATATAAATCCTACACACTGGACATTTAAATGCTGCAGCTGGAGGAATACCTCAGATGCTATTTGCTGCAGATGGCTCCAAAATAAAATCCAAAGCCAGAGAGCTCCAGGCAGCAAGGGCTGAACTCCTGCATTCCTTTCTCAACACCTTCTTCGTCTATTATGTCGAGCTCCTCTATTAATCTGTATCACTGCTGAGTCAAATGCTTCACTGTCGACCAGTCACACTCTCACGACACACAGACTGATGCTGCTTTGATGTGCTCTGGCATACTCTCGGACAAAAAGCAAAGAAAAAAAAATCTTGGGTCAGTATCTGCTGAGGAGCGAGACAGACATGTGATTCTTCTCACCAAACAAAAGTCCCTTTCACAGAGGAAGTTTCATTCCAGACATTTTCTGGGGTATGGTCATGTGTAAATGTGAAGCTAATTTTTCAGCTCCTAATCTTTGTCTGTGGGTGAGAAAAAGCGTGGCAAAATTGTCAGAGTACAGAACCTGGTCATGAAATCCCCTCAAATGTAGCAGCAGCTAGTGTCTCAAGAGTGTGACTGATTGGTTGGTAGGATAATGCAGTGGTTTCTCCTCTCACTGTCCCTGTTGAAGCTGCGGGTGATGCATCCAAAAGACTGACACAAGCAGACTGCTGCCCAACTCAGGCAGCACTGGGAAGGAAACCCCCCACAGCGAGGACAGATGGGACTTGGTGACATTGGGTGAAAATCAGTTAGTTCAGTTTATAAAATTTAAATGCAATTTTTGGGGGAGTGCAGAGATTTTGATGCACATTTTTCGACCCTTGAGAAGTTGAGGGGGGGAAAGAGAACACTCCGCACAGGCCTAATTGGAAATAACGTGTACTTGTGCAAGTGTAGTCCACTGCATGGAAACGGACTGATTTTACATTTACATTATTGCATGTTAATAAAGCTAGATTTCTAGAGAGGAAACCCAATTACATGACCATGTACACATCTATCAAGTTATAACAAGTACAAAAAGGTATCACTCACCATCTACTACCACTACTGGGTGGTTCACATCTTTTATTATTTTGCTGAACTGTCATGCACATTAAATCCTAAAAATGGGATGTTTTAATCATGTTCGAGTATTCCTGCATTTTGCAGGGAAAAAAAGATATCTATTTTTTCGCCATATTACGCAGCCCTACTTGGCCTGTGACAATCTTTCATCATGCGCATCTTTTTTGTTTTCTGACAAATACTTTAAACGTTGGATTGTTTGGGGGACACAGTATGCAAAAAAAAAATTGTCTCACTTTTTCCCTCTAAAACAGAACAAGATGTACGATCCAAAAAAGCACTTATTTAAACAAATTATCATTCTGCAACCTTGTAGGCAGACAAACCGTGTGTAGATACTAACCTGGACGAGGGACAGGCTGCAGCGCTGGGGTCTGGGCCTTCCTAGCAGAGGCTCCTTCCTGGAAAACACAAAACACGAGTCTTTAACCAAGTAATTGTAGTCATTTGCTTTGGTGTGCATGTGAGCCCAAAGGCTTAACTGAATAGTAATGAATTGCTCTGACTGCTCAACAACATTCATCAAGTTATGAAAAGTGATAAACAGTCACGTACAGTCTGCGAAGAAAATGTGGTTTCAGAAAGAAGTCATGGGAAAATGGTAGAAGCTCAATTTAAAAGCTGCAATAGAATTCTCCTTGGAAAACACGGTCCTTTCCTGATAGCTGTTCATCCTCCACTACCTCCAGGTCACTATTGATTCCCTCTAGAGAGGCAAGTGTGTGTGGGAGTGTGCCTGTGCGTGTGTGGTGGATGGAGCGATGGTGGCTTTAAAGGGGGGCTACACTAGGGGTCACAGTCTAGCAGTAATCCATCATCCAGTGACATTCCCGCAGGCTGGAGCTCCTCTGACAGAGGAGCTACAGAAACGTGCAGACCTGGTTGGCCTATGGCTGAGGCTAGTTCAGTGCCAATACTGTCAGGGTGTTGTGCTCGACAGTCCATGCCATCCCAAAATTAGGAAGAAACAACAAAACATACATAACCACAGCTATGTCGTAAATGAATAACAGTAGAAAAAATAACCTGCTGATAGATTTGTGCAAAGGCTGAGCTTCTGGCTGAATGCAAAGGGAAACATTACAAAAATAAAGATGACTACAAAATTTATTTAATCAGCTTGACAACAAAGGGAAAAAGAAATGAAACTGCTCTGTTTTAACAGAAAGAGGATTTTAAATCATACTTATGTAACTTATTGAACTTCATATCTATCTATTCTATCTCAATTATTAATTCAACACACAATACGATTTCAATAATATTGAACTTTGAACGTACAGAACATGGCCTGTGCACTTGGATCAAAGTACATCAACCTGAGCTGCTGCATAGCGCTGGGTAACCTAATCCTCCAGAAAAGGGAATTCAAAATATGCAGCTGTCGCTTGCAGCACTAAAGTGATCGATCCCTTTCTCTTTATTCTAAGGCTGCAGCTAATAATTGTTTTTGTCATCTGTGAATCTGCTGATTGTCTGTTTGTCTATAAAACGACAGGCGTGTGAAAACTATCCATTAAAATTTCCCTGACCTGAGTGAAGCCTTAAAATTGCTTGTGCTTTCTGATCAGCAATCAAAGACCTGAAAGATACCTTGTTTACCAGAATGTAAACCAGCAGCTGCTTTAATAGGAGAAGCTGGAACAAACGTTTGGAATTTTTACTTCATTCATTATTTACATGACTAATCAATCATAATAACGATACATTTTCCGTCAGCTTGTGGTCTTTTCAAAAGAAGTGTCATTAGGAAGACAAAGTGAGACAAATCAACCAGCGCTGAAATGATTAGTAAACTAACTGATTAGTGTGGAAGTGGTTTTACAGGGGTACGGGGAAGATAAGGTGTATGTTGCATGTGATTGAGAGATACCACAAAAATGTGTTCAAACACTGTTGGAGCTCTCCTAAAGTGTTAAAAGTACAAAGATATTTGGTTTGGATCATAATATTGCTAATATAATATATAAAAATAACTTCAAAATGTTATACATGTAAGAGACCTGTGTGTAGTTCCTGTTATCATGCTCAAGAGGTCCTTTGCAATACATTATTTAAGTGTCCTCAGTAAAAATAATGAGCACTGAATATTTCATAAGGTTAATATAGACCAGGCATCTCAAACTGGTTCCATAAAGGGCCGCGTGGCTGCAGGTTTTCATTCCAACCCAGGAGGAGCACATCAGGCCAACCAATCAACATCAAGGGATCACTTAGTTATCAGCTGAAGACTGAGATCAGCTGATTAATTGATTCCAGCCTGGTGTGTTCCTCCTGGGTTGGAATGAAAACTTGCAGTCACACGGCCCTTTATGGAACCGGTTTGAGATGCCTGATATAGACTTTTCAGCATCAGCAATTAAAAAAAATCTCCTGCAGGACCTACTAGACCTCGTCCACATGCTGTCCATGGATTCGAGGACAGTTCATTCCCGCCAATCAAAGCAATGCTAATGTCAAAACGGCTGAGCACTGAGGATACCATCTGCACATTGTCAGCACTTTCACAATATAAAAGAATTAGTAAACAACCAACTATTAGTGGGCCTTAAGCTCTCTTGATGAGTACCAAGTTTATTTTTTCTCCTTTCATCCCACTAGCTGCAGGGCAGGGTCTATCAGCAGCACTGCAGGATCACTGTCAATTACAGACGAACTGCTTGTCTGCAGCTGAGCCGCAGCTTGGCCACTTCTACTTTCTCTCCAATGAAAAAACATTTTGCACCAAGAGATGCTCCACATTACAGCTTTTACAAAACAGTATTTTAGGGATTGCATGATTAAAAGAGCCGCCCATCTGGGATGATAGCCATTAAATCAATGAAAAGTCTTACATCTGTACCTTAAAGCAGTCCTGCTCACTGAGCTGCAACGTTGCCCACAACAATAAAAGATAATACCAAAAAACTAGGTAAAATGATTTGTACAAGACAACTGTGCTCGCTTTTATAGTCCAACAACAAACAACATATAAGCAATGACTGTACATACAGTGCTTGCAAAAACTGAGGTAAGATTAAGTGCTGGGTAATAGTATGGAATTCCTGTTAGCAGCCAAGAACTGTGAAATATGTCAGCAGTATGTCTGCAGACATACAAAAAGGTGTGCAGAGAGCATCTGAAGGGATCCCAACCACCAGTGAGCACACATGCAAAAACACAAGCACCTCCTCCTCCTCTACCATCCGCGGGAGGAAAAATAAAATAAAAGACAATAACTGAATACCTCTCCCAGTCTTACCGTGGCAGAATTAAAATGACAATGCCTGAATGGGACATGTTAAATGAATGAGTTGCAGACCACCACGGCTGAATGAGGGCAGCACAAACATTGCTTTAATTATCTGTATTTTAATCATCATCCCGTAAAGGAGACACATTAAAAGACAAAACATGGTTTTGAGTTGCACTGTCAGTGTGGTCACTGCTCAAGTAAGAGGGTGTAACATGATGTTTGCTATCTTTCAATCAGTTCAGCTAGGCAATCCGCGAACCTGGAAGTGGCGACATGAAGGCTTCTCTCTCCTCTCCTCTTACTTCACAGCACGGCAAGCTGAGATAATGCTTTATTCCTCTTTCTGGAGAGTGGGCGTGAATACAAATAGGTCAGCAGCCCAACTCCCCCTCCCCTTGAACAGAGCAGGCAGCAACAGCAGCAGAGATGGCGTGACGTGGTGGGAAAGCGTACTGCCACCAAGCCTGGAGCTGCCACACAACACACAGCACTACCTCCTGTTCATCTTCCTCCTCCCCCGCTGCTTTCACCCCTCTAGCCCTCTTGCAGACAACACAACAAGCGGGGCTGCTGAATGAGGAGGGTGAGAAGACGAAAGTGGAAGCAGAAAAAAAAGGACAGAGCAGCACATGGAGGGGAGGGACGCTGACATGATGGCATGAGAATCAAAGAGGAAGACGGCGGGGATACAAGGATAAGCACAGAAATAGAAGAAAAGATGAACAGAGATGTGCAAGGCTTATACATCATCCAGAGATGCTACCCATCTATCCACTGCTGCTCTGATTTACAAAACAATGACAAGTGACGCTAGCGAAAGGACCCAGGGCTGCAGCTAACTGCCGACTATCGACGCTCTACTGCCTTTAGCCAAGAGGAAGCAGCAGCGCAGCACCGTTAGCATCAAGCCTCTGGGGACAATGCGCCAAGGAAGATGGAGAGACTGCAACACCTTTGCATGCACACACAGACATTTGTGGATGCCTGTGGTAGATGGCTATCAAAGCCTGAGGAGGACTGAATTTGCGTAACAGCCACAAATGGGTTGTGTTAGATGAAGAGGATGATTTGTCACACACTGTAGAGGAAATAACGCAGAATCTGAGTCGTCAGGCTGAAGCCTGTTCTGCTCAGTGGGGACATTGACCAAGAGGGCGATCACTGTGTGACAGTTATATTTCATCACACTCAGGAAGGATGGACGCCAGAAATAGATGAGTAGCTACATTGAAACGGGTGAGTTTATGATGCGGAAGCTTAAAGAGCAAGCGCAGACATCAACATTAATATGCTACGCTGAAGAAATAATTTATGCTTCAAAACAAATAGTTTTTTGTACCCTACAGGATGTGAAGGGTGCGCCTTCAACAAGGAAATACTAGTTTCTATTTCTGTTGATGCATACATAACCGCCAACAGGAGTCTTTTCAGCAGTGCTTCTTTGAGCTCTCACAAACCACTCTTTGTCTTGTTGGGGTCCTTTAAGAGGGTTGTGTGTAATTCAGTAAAAAACTGAGAGAACACACTCCACTTCAGGGCGCTAGCAGCCTGCAAGCATAAGTTGTACTTTCAATAACCATTACTCATCTGGATACTGTTCAAGAGCAAAAGACTACAGAGCTGAGAAAACACTGAAGCGATATAAGATGTTACCATAACTAAATAACTGGAGACTTGTAGAAAAGCATACATTGTACACAGGGGCTAGGATACGGCTCTTTCATGTGATGCAGACTCCAGAAATCCATTTTTTTAATATACAATTATATTTTCTTTGCTTATCGTAAAACCAGAGGAGGGAACTGAGACTATGGGAGACATTCAAATTAAAGACTAGGATCATGAAAACTGGGGCACCTGGGGGCAGTGAAAATGAGCTGTAAACATGACATTTTACCTTTTAAATTTATAGGACTAATGTGTTAGGAAACAGCTGCTTATATACACTTGCAGCAGTCACAGAGCAACATTATCATTCGTGTGGAGTCACGTTACTGGCCACCTGAAGGACTTCAGTCCAATATTCACTCTCCTTTTAGCTCTGTTTTGGTCTACAACAGGCATCTCAAACCGGTTCCATAAAGGGCTGCGTGGCTGCAGGTTTTCATTCCAACCCAGGAGGAGCACATCAGGCCAACCAATCAACATCAAGGGATCACTTAGTTATCAGCTGAAGACTGAGATCAGCTGATTAATTGATTCCAGCCTGGTGTGTTCCTCCTTGGTTGGAATGAAAACTTGCAGCCACACGGCCCTTTATGGAACCGGTTTGAGATGCCTGGTCTACAACAACTCTACATCTGCCTGCTAAATGCTCCACTTATGTTCAACAGCCATTCACTAACTTTGTTTGTCTGTAGTTTGGTGCAGCTAGCGTGCAGTGGTAGTTATTAGAGCCTTTTAACTTTTTCTACTGAAAACAGCTGCCTGATGATTGATGAGAGTGAACAAAGACAGTAAAGATGCCAAAACCAAAACAATGAAAGATGATAAATATCACCCTGTAGAGTTGAGGGGAACCGCAGAGTCATGTCATAATTGTCCACAAAGAGCAACACCTTTTTGAGAACATGATTCTAGCAGCTTAAATGTGAATGTGACATGCTGTATCAATCTTATTGCTGAAATATATTCTCTCCTCTGTCTCCTAGGCAATCACTACAGATGACACATTGGAGTGGAATCACACCATACAGCTGGCTTGTCACATCATTATCAAGTGATTTGAATATCTTGCAATGAGATCTCAACATTGGGTCCTGTAGACACACCATATATACATATACACTTTGCTTCCAGGGATCAAGGCCTGGGCAGAAGCTGCTGACGACTAGCCTTCACAGTGCAACCTGTCTGGGTGAACTGCTGTAACCATGCAGTTGCGACGACGCCACTGCTGTACACACACAGCTAAACTTTTCTATCTCCTCTCTCTGTTGGGTGTACTGGTCTTTCTGGTCCACCAGGTGTGGCTGCCTAGGTTCACAGGTATGCCATGGTGGAGAGGTCATCCCGTGGTGTATGGAGGTGGTGAACTTCATACCACCAAAGCCAAGTGGAACATGAGCACCCAGCATTCAGCGTGGAGGTTTGTCATTGTTCCTCAGCCAACCTTCAAGGCTGACGCTAATATTAGCTCCCATGAGAACGAAGGTGTCTCCTCTCCTCCAGGAGACCCACGTTCTGAGAACTCTTTGGCAGCCAGTGTAGAGGGAGAATTTAGTGGTACTGTAACCCATGGGCCTTTCTCTTATATCATCAACGAGCCAGACAAATGTGCAGAGAGAAGGCCGGTGCCATTTCTGGTGTTGCTGATAGCCACTGAAGCTCGGCAGGTGGAAGCAAGAAATGCTATACGGCAGACATGGGGTAACGAGAGTGTGGCTCCTGCTCTGGGATTCATCCGGCTGTTTCTGCTGGGGAAAAATGAGGGAGAGCTGGGAATTTTACAGCAGAGAATGCTAGAAGCAGAGAGTCGGAGATATCACGATATCATTCAGCAGGACTTTGTGGATTCCTACAAAAACCTGACCATAAAGACATTGATGGGAATGAACTGGGTGGCAATTCACTGTCCACGAGCCAGCTATGTCATGAAGACGGACAGCGACATGTTCGTCAACACAGAATATCTCATTTACAAGCTGCTCAGGCCAGAAATTAAACCTAAGAAGAACTATTTCACAGGCAATAACATGAGAGGCTTTGCACCCAACCGAAATAAAAACAGCAAGTGGTACATGCCCCCTGAGCTGTACCCAAGTGAGAAGTATCCCACCTTCTGCTCTGGGACTGGCTACGTCTTCTCCGGAGACTTGGCAAGAAAAATCTACCGAGCATCCCTAAGCATCCGCCACCTGCATCTGGAGGATGTGTACGTGGGGATATGCCTGGCTAAGCTTCGGATCGAGCCCACTCCTCCATCCAATGCATTCCTATTCAACCACTGGCGGGTGTCCTATTCCAGCTGCAAGTACAGCCATCTGATAACATCACATGGGTTTCATCCCAATGAACTACTTAAATACTGGCACCACCTGCAGAGCAACAAACGCAATGCCTGCATCAACACATTGAGGGCAAGAGCAGGCAGGACACACTCAAACAAAACGTACAGAGAGAGACCAGTTCGATAACTGAAAACACTACTGTTTAACTCTAAGTCATTATTTACATCTCCTTACATATTCTCTTAACTTGAAGTGTTTAAATCACACTTTTAGCATATAGAAATTCTTCAGAAATGTTGTGTAAAAACTCATTAAGTGCTCTGAATGAATGTTTGCCAACTTTGTAAAAAAAAAAAAAAAGAGAGAGATGAAAAATATTTATATGTATAAGTAAAACCACTAGAGAATTTATGTATACAGTTACATCTACAAAAGAATAAGCTGTGCTTAATGTGGTGCAAAAGCTACTTTTTGTAACAAGGTAAGATTTTCTGTATGTGGTTTATACTGTACATGTAGAGTGACAGGGTACAGTGCCAATAAAACATTCAACACATTCATCAAACAGTCAATGAAGTCATTTCAAAAGAGGTTTGTTTACACATGAAGTGAAATAATAGATTGAGATTGTTGCAGGTTGACAACAGCCACTTCTTATGTATCAAATAACCCAAAGCAATATATATTTCTGGAAATTACATCTGAAAAAGTATATTGAAGGACTTAATGTGGCACAAGCATTCCCCTTATTACTTTAGTTAATTACTGTCTAATGAAGGTTCTAAAAGCAGCTAAATGATATGATTTTAGACAATGCACCTCTAAAGGTGGTCATAAAAACGACAAAGGAAAACTCATCATTTTCTGTGGTTCATGCTAGTTCTGTTAAAGATATTAAAATGAAACTAGAAAGACCAGCAGATCACCATTTCTTCCATAGATTGTTTACGCTACATTTTAAAATTGTGATTTTTTTAAAAACAATTTTAGAAACAGAGAAGTGAATGCTGTGAGTAATTACATGGCAACAACAACAGGCATCATACACTACGTGATTTTGTTTGTACTGCCTCCAAAACACAGAAGTCATCGTCAAATAGGTCATACCGAGGCTCTGGTTAGCTGCTGCTCTCGCAGACACCAATAATTATAAACAGATCTTTCCAGGTGTGTTCAGCGTGAAATTCGCATGCGGTGTAGCTCTGGCATTAGTTTTCTTACAACACTGTCGACAAACAGCAAATCTCTCATCTTACCGTCACTGACTTCAGGGTCATGCCGTGGTAGGTACCCATGGTATCGATCTTGAAACCCTCCGTTTCTAAGAAAACAACAGACAATAAGCTGCAGATTACTGGCAGAAGAAAATGGGTTATTTTCAATAGCGTAAGTATAATGATGTATAATGATCAAAATATTTTGTAACAAGTTTGCACCTTTCAATTCTTACACTTAATGTCATCGCTTAAGGAGAACTTTGCAAATATACAATGCCTTTTTCATGCATCTATACCTTGCGCTAACATGCATTTGTGATTTGTTTTGGAAAAGTCATGGTATAAATCATATCTATACGCTATGTTGACACACAGATCAAAGTGTAGGCAACTCTGTATATTCTTTAATTGCTAAACACACACGCAAAGACACCATCTCCTTTGTAAATGTTTGATCCTATAGTTAGCTCCAAAAGCACAAGTAAAACTCACCCTCTTTTCCTTTGAATCGCTCCTGATCGTATCTGTTGTAGGCAGCTGGGACAGGCTGCTTGTTCCTCAGGGATGGGTCCTGGAAAGAACATGAAACAATTACTTCTGGTACATGCTTGTCAGTAAGCTGTACGGTAAGTCTAAGAAGTCATTTATAGACTTGCTGCTGCTTTTATTAGTTAAATAACTATTGATTTTTTGACACAACCTCTCAGTTTATTTCAAGCTTTCTAATTATGTATTGTAGAAAATGAATGTGTAAGGTAAAGTAGTACCTGACATGATCATGTCATGCCCTATTAGTATACAGCTATAAGAATACGCACACATTCTCCATATTTTGACTGGCATCTGGCCAAATTTAAACTTCCTTGAAATATAGAAAAAAGTGTACATGAAATGTCGTTCTCACCGCTTGAGTAGTGTTCTGTGCTGGTCTCTGCTCTGGTGCTCGTCCTTCTTCTCTGGCTTTCACTGACTGAAGGATGGCAAAGATGTTCTTGGAGAAGTTCTGTAGTGGAACAATACAGATCAGGACACGATGAGTTCATGCTAGAGCTAGCTATTTGCTACTTCCAGCTTCTTACATGTAAGGATTTGCTGCTTGTCTTTGTCATCAATTACAGTAAAAGAAGAGTCTTTGGACTCTGGAAACTTGATGCGCACATTTTTTTTTACATTTTATAGACTATACATTTTATAGACCAGATTAATCGACAATGAAAATAACCGTTAGTTGGCCAATAAGTTACTGCTTTTCTCATCATTTAAAGAAGAGAAGTGATTTGAGAGTAGAACTGAGGGAAGACCTGTCTACAACTTCAGCATCTCTTGACCTTTATAGCATCCTGTGCCTGAACTCTACAGCGTGCTGAGTGTCACATCATGTTGCCTCATGACAACCAAACATCACACATACCGTGTATCGCAGCAGGGGGACATAACACGACAAAAGCTTGAATGTTGTGAGAATAAACACACAAGTTGTCCTTTGCACAGTTTTCTGATGTTTCAACACATTCCAAGAAGCACACTTTGTGAGAAATGCCCCGCATAAAAGGGCAAAACACAGACAAAGGTATGTTTTCAAATTCAGGTATGGACATTATCCAAAGATTTGAGAAATTATTCATATTCTGTCAAAATAATTTCAGCTGATCAACACTATGATGGCTTTGAGATGATCATGTCAAAGTCCTTCAGCAGCCTAGTAAAAACTGACATTTTGAGAGTACACACTGGATGAAACTTATACCAATGCTGCCCTCTGTTGGTTGAGATTTTAACCAAGCTACACACTTTTTCATTTTCACACTTGGGCTCTTGGTAAGATTTTCCCACACCCAAGGCCATTGTCCTGAGAGTTCAGCAGGTTTTGGAAAATAGGACAGCTGCTTCCAAACTCAGGTGTGTACAGTTAAGTGACCTTAAGTAAAGATCCAAAATGGTGGTCTGACATTTGTTTGTAACGAGCCCCACAGCCGTCTCCATGGTTATAAAAAAGGCACGTTGAAGACCTGAAAATCTACATGGCTTACAATGTTAAATTTATCTGTTGGGAAAGATTCTTACAGCGATGTTTCCCGCTTCCAAATGACTGAGTGACAACCGTAGCTGTGAACTCAAGCATTTGGGCCAAGAAATCCTTGACTTGAAATCAAGGCTCAATATTGAGCCAATGTGCAGGTAAGAACAGAAAATCCAGAAATTCATTCTGTCCAGCTAGGGTTACAGTGGTTTGTGTAATCATGACGAACCACCGTGGTTCAGAGATCACAATCAGGTGCACGCAGCTACACAGACTACATGGTAAGTAGATTGATGCAGGTGATGCAGAACCGAACTTCACAAAAACGAGTTTCATCTAGAAACTTGAAGCTGTACGCTGTTAACAACGTGCTGTAGTTAGCACAACAAGCTGATTGGCACAGGTCAGTCACACTATGGCGAGCGCAAATGAAACGCCTATGCTGAAAGACCTCTCAGTGTGCCCTTTAAATCAGATGTTCGGGAACAATCTAGGTACCTGGTCAGCTATAACAGCTATGCAGAGAGCGTTGTGGATAAGACAGTGACGGTGTGTTAGCGTCTTCAGCATTGAAAAGGAATGCATCCTTATGTATTTGGGTTTTTTTTGCCACACTGTACCAGGCTCGCACCCAGCTACCGGGGCATGAACTTAATTGGGACTTCTGTGTGCAGTTACATCTCTCGCAGAAACCGTTTGACATTTCGGGAAACACAAGTGATTGCTGACAAGAGAAAAAGAAAACTGTTTGGTTGGACAGCATTAGTTTAAAGTGGTCTCGGACCTTTCCAGTGCTCTGGAGAATGGTTGTCCTGGTCCTCCAGACTCTCTCTCTGCTGACAATATCTCTGGTGACATCCACCTCAGCATCCACAAAGCTTCTCTGCTTCAGGGTTATGTCATCATCCAGATCTGTTTTGATGGTGGAACGTTTCTTGGCCATAATCTTGGCTTTGATGGCTGCGATTTTCTCCACTGACATGGCTTCAGACAATGACCTGGAGAAGGAGGACAATAGTTTGGATCGTTGCAACAGTTCACTGCTTTAAGGAACAGGTCTGTGGGTGTCAACGTGGAGTAAAAAATGGCACCCAAAGCAATCAGATTAATACTGATCAGTTAACACTGTGACTACAGTACATCGAATTAACATCTCAGTGGTGAAATTATTTACACTTGAGAGGTTTTGCTTCATGCAGAAAGCACATTATATATAAAGGCAGGTGGGGCAAATATATTATACCTGATCTGGTCGGTCTGCACGATGCCCTCTTTGTGGCCCTCCAGACGGGCAGCCAGACGCTCCTTATCCAGCCGCACCCGCTCTTCATCCTTAAAATTAAAGCAATATACACATTATTAGCAAACATAAACTGTGCATTTATAAACGTTCAGTTTTCTGTCATCTACACTCATTGTGCATTGGTTAGTGGTATTTTGTGCAACTGTTTGGACTTTTGTGACTTGATCTAGGGATGTAAACATTCAAGTCACTAGTTTTTCATTGACATTCACTTTGATCAAATTTGAAAACAATCAATCATATTTTTAGTCAGTTACCAACACACTTAATGTTTTGGAAAAAAGGTAATAAATTGCACTGTTCACCACAAGGGACCTTACGGTGCACAAAACATGCTGATGTATTATGTTTTTGTGTTTTTAGGTAGACCAGAGAATATTCGATTAAAACAGATCAGTGATGATGTTATGCCCTCTTCGTTCTCCGTGAAGTAATGTAGCCCCGGTGTGTCTTACGTGGAGTGAGCACAGCACCGGACTCCATTTGAAAAAACTGTCTTTTAAATACTACATTGCTTGTCAGCAACTAGTCATATGGTAACATAGGAAGCAATTTGGCCTTGTGTGCTCAGATTAATTTGCCATGCAGTTCACACACAGGCATAATTTTGTTTTGATGAAAACTCAACATCTGGCATTCCTGGTGTTCTTCACCACTGTTTTGGCCTCTTTGGAGACCTTGTCAGGCCTTACAAATAAAACTAGATTGGAATGATGTTCAATACTTCTAGCTGTTCTTTTACATTGTTGTAAATGTTTTGGTTTAATTCAATTTGACTGTGGTGGAAAACCACAAATCAGGACGAGAGCTCCTTACTCACATTTGTATTGGTTCACTTTAGTGGAATTTATTGATTATCCAGCTGTTACCAATGAACAAAACACCTCAGTCATTTATAGCTTCTCTGTCTACCTGAACTGTTCCTGCTTGTGGAATAGATATAAGCGAGTAAATATTCTACAGCTAAGCAACTAGCAATATTTTATGTCTCTTTACCTCAATCCTTGGTTTTTTGGCCTCAGAAGATACCTCATCAGCTGCTCGTTTGACTAAAAAAGCAGAACAGTGGTATTATTTCACAGCACAAAGTCCATTTTGTTTTGTACAAACTTTCCCGACTGAGATACTACCACTTTCATAAAAAAAGTATGTTGGAGATCGCAGCAAGATACAATTCATCAAGTTGTAATCACAGTTTTCAAAAACAACAATCAACATGGAATGAGCAATCAAGTGAAACGAGCTCTTCAAACTTCATGTATCAAATATAGTGTGAACTCACCTTGTGTTGGCCTTTGCAAACCTATTTCTATAGGTGCACTTCTGTCAATACTTGTTGATGTAGCTGTGAAAAGACAAAATTAGAACCTGCATTAACAAGTTGCCAATTAGAGCACACTGACTCTCCTCCTCATAGGGCTCAATCACTGAAACCTGTGTATAAATGTATAAACATGTATAATGTTTTAAACCCATGTAAAATCGGGACAGAGTATAAATAAACTGGAGAAAAACTAATTCTTAACACTGTATACACGATAAACACAACATACAAGACAGATCTCTCAAGTGCTACTTACAACTCTCGCCATTGAGATATGACAGCAAGCCTTTTCGATCAGGTCGTCTGACAACAGGGATGTTCTCCGTCTATAAACAAAATACAATCATGTCACCCAAAAAGACTTTCAGGGCATAGGGGAATAGGGGATTGCCCTAAAATAGGTCGTTACTAAGTAATTACTGGCACAGACAGGATAAGGCAGTTTGATTATCATCAGTTATTCCAGAGCACTTACCGCAGCTCTTCGCACATAGGATGGATGCGGGAGATGCACATTGTTGAGCAGAAACAAGATCGAGTCCAAAGTATAGTATTCTTTGGGCTGGCCCTCTTTACCCGTACTGAAGGTAGAAACACAAGCAAAGAAATACATAAACATTACTCAAAGTTCAAGTGCATGTGACCACCAAAAATGTCAAATGTACACAGATTGCAGCAGGTGCCACATTTAACTGAATCTAAATTGCATTAAGACTAAAATATGGGGGAAGTATGGTTAAATTGCTTGATTAAAGTTACGAAACATTGGTTCTGAAATGGCATAACTTAAACACGGAACTATCAACAGTTAGCCGGCTAGCTAACGTTAATCTACTAAACCTTGTGCAACTACATTTTCTGCGTTACATGAACAAAGTTTGTTTTTTTGGCACTGTAAACAAAGCTGCTTTCACTCATGACAGTAGAAACTAAAACATAATTCTTTCCCCTTGGGCCACTGGACCCCTGACTCCATGGGAACACAAGTCAACGCTAGCTAAAGCCGCTAATTAGTTAGCATCACATACTACTGCAAGTTTAGCTGTAGCACGTTCTCTCTCATAAATACATTTTAAGTTTAAAAAAGAGACGACTGGCGGCTGGAGAAGAGGAGCTGTGGTCTAGATCACAATAGTCAAGTATCAGCCCAAGGTAACCAAAGAGTGTTTAAAGTTTAAAGTACAACAACGGGAAGAGGAGTTAGGTTAGCATCTTAGCATCTAGCAGCTAGCCTGCCTTACGTCGTTACTAGCGCCACAAGGCACCGATTAGCTTCAGCTGTGGGCCTACAGATGTGATTTACAGATATGTTAGCACTAACATACCCCCAGATTATGTAGTTTGTCTTGACATTCTTCGGCCAAGAGAACTCTCCAAATATAACTTCATCTCCTTTAGCGACGATTTCCTTTTTCTGGATGTTATACTGACGGAGAACACTCAACACATCCGCCATCTTCACTTGTCTTGATGTAGTGTGTTTGCGAAGCCCTCAGTTATCAACATGATGTGGCCTCGCAGGATGCCTGATCTCAAGAAAAACTTTTTTAGACCAGTTTCCCTTGGATTGTCAAAGCTGGCAGTAGACACATTTGCAAGGTCGAAGTAAATACCACCGTTGCTACGAAATTGTTTATTTTGGCTAGTTTGTCCACTGGCAGACAGAGATGGCAGGGTCAGTGCCTTGCTCAAAGACACTTCCACGGGATGCACACACAGTCAGTGATATATCCACAATAAACTGACGTTAACTGCGATGAACGCAGCTATTTGTGACATAGAAAGCCAAAATCACACTAATATTTTAAGAGCAGCAGAGAGTTTATTAGGGGTTTTCATTGCCACTACAGTCAAGTAAGCAAAATGGATACAACAGACAATATGATGGCAAAGATGTTAATCGTAGTGGTAAAACACTTGTGAACTACTATACCTCATAATAACTATCTCTCGTGTCAGACTTTGAACTACAATCATATCAATGATCATATTATACAAATACCGTCATTTTGAAAATGACAGTATCGGCATGTTCGGACAAAAATCCTTCACCATAGACATGGTCAGAAATGTATTTTCTGCCATTAAGAGTGCATTACACCAGAATGGATGAGTGACAGGTTTAGTGAATGCTGTCAGCAATTACAGCAACTGCTGTTGACTAAAACAGCATTTCCATTTCGCCAAAATGAATTGGTCCCTAAGGTCAGAACACTGCGAGCAGTGTGTGTTCAGTTCAGTGTGTACTTTAAATCTCTACTGTTACACGTTTAGAAAAGTACATTCGATTCATTTTATTCCAGTAGCAATTATCTGATAGTTTTTGCATAACAAACATTCTTACATCAAAAATACAGGAACATTACTGTGCTCGAAGATTCAGTCTTGGTAAACAGTTGATGACTAGCTATGAATTGTCCTCCTGGACAGAATAATACTGCAAAATCCAAATTGTAATGCATAGAATTCAGAAGAAAATATGAGAACAAGTCCATTTCTCCCACTTGCAATCATCTGAGTTACAGTCCAAAACATTGGCATTAGTGTTTAACAAAGGAAAATCCCAACTATTAAGAGCACCAAGGGTATTTACTTTTAAAGAATAAATTCAACAAGAGCAGAACAGACAACTCAGGTTTAAAATAAAATGGGCTTAGGGGAAAACAGATGTTAATACAACAACTACAAATTGTAGTTAGACTAAAGGCAAGAGTTGGAATGGAGCTCTAGACATTAATGTTACTATCAAAAAATATTTTCTGAACAAAGAATTTGTAAGGTCAACAGACAACATAGCAGTTTTCCACTTTTGGTGCTTTCTTTCAGTTTCCCTCGCTTATAGTATATCTGTTTATACTATGTTTATGTATGTTTATTTAATAATTTATAAAAATGCTACATAACACAGAGGGACAGGCCTTCAAATCTAAACTGCCTCTAGCATCACGTCAAACCTTCTAAAATCAGATCGTAGATACATACTAGAAACTACTGTAAAAAACCCTACAGTTGCACTAAGCCTCAAACATTCTGACCCCTACACTGTTCCTCTTATTTAATTTGCGAACACCTTGCTATAAATGAGTGGAATTTATTGTTCAGTGGGTTAGTGTCTCACCAAGAGCCATCAAAGCACTAAACAGCCCGTCATACAGAGCGCGGTTTGCCCATAAACTCTTGACAGCATGATATGCAATGACATATCATGTCTTCATATCACTTCCTTTTCACATTTCAAAAAAAAAAACAAAAAAAACAAAAATGCATATAACATTTCCAGAGAGTTGTCCAGCCCGCTGGACACTTTGTCAACTGACTTGTGAGTGACATTATACAAAACGAGAAACTGGAATCGTAAATGTCAACATCTTTTGGATTAGTGCTGTTTTAGGGCACTCTACATGCTAAGTGAGCCACGTTGGTCCACTTTGTGCCTTCTTTTTGAACTCTAACCACATGATTCCGAGACAGTCCCAACACTTCGTCAGATCAGATCCTGGGCGAGGTTACGGATGACGCTCAAAGCTCCGAGGTCAAAGCCGCAGATGCTCAGCAGTCCCCTGTCTTCTGAGTCTGCGATGGCGTGTCCAATGGAAGTCAGCCCACACATCACCAACTTAGAATTGGCTCCTGATTTCTGAGGAGAAAATACACATGTAAGAAAAGAAGAAGTTTTTTGTTATTTGGTTAATTGCTTTGCAAAAAGCGTGTGTATGTATGCTCATGTGTGCTTAACAAAACTGGCAATGATTTGTCTGGTACTGATGAAAAGCCAATATGGGTCAAAATCTTTTTTTCATCACATTTTCTGTATGTGATGCACAATTTAAAAAGGAGCAGATGACAGTGTTGTAAGTGTTTTGGTGGATTGATAGAAATCCTAGTATCACTTTGTAGGACTCTTGGACAGAGGGATGTGCATGTGTTTGCAGTAAGTGTCAGTTCCACTCGTTCAACCATATTATAAGTGTCCATCTAACATAACAACATGGATAACATCCTTTATGACATAAACTGTACAGCACTGGTCAAATGCCACGCCAGTCTTGAAAATGAGAGCGCAGGGATCAGCTTTAATATAAATGTGAAAAGGAAACACATCCCGTTTGCTGGGTTAGGTCACTAAAATGATCTTTAACACAGAGGGACATTATTCAGTTAAATCTCCTCCCCAAGCAGGCATGAAGGAAATGAACGCACTTGTCTGTGCTTCTTCAGAGACTCCACTGGGCTGGCGGAAAACGTCCACAACGGGTTGTTGGTCAGAATGATGAACACATCTACTGCTTTCCCATTCTCTGTGGCCCATCTCATGGGAAGGGTGCAGTCTGTGCTCCCACCCGGGGTCTGGAACATAGTGTTAGTGGAAAGGTCAGAAACAGAGATCAAGAACAAGATATGGTCAGTGAAGTGTACGCTCAGATGGTTGTAAAATTCTTATTATTCCTACAGCATATTAATCAATAACTGTGATTAAACTCCTCTTGTTTGATGCTGTGACATGCCTTACCTTGACCAGCTCAACTGTTGCTTGTGCGAGAGTCATATCAGCAGAGACAGAGCATGGAACCAAAGCTCCTTCGGAGTAGGCCAGCACATCTGTGTCCGCCTCTGTCCTCGCAAAAATCTGAGCCAGACGACAGTTCAAAAGAAAGGCGTGACATCACCGGTACAGAGATTCATCTCCCACACATGCTTGCACACACAATGCTGCAGAACAAAACAACTGCACATGCCACAAGTGTTACAATTCTGTCATTAAAATCTGAGAATCATGATTGTGAGGCACAGCTCTCAGCTAGTGCGTCCTGGAGGGCCTGAGGACTGAGAGAATTGCAATGCAGACGGAATTTCGCAGGAATCTACAGTATGTATCAACAGACTAATTCCCTGACCCAGGCTTCCTCTGAAGCCCTGCTTACAGATGCAGCTGTTCCAACTGCAGCAACACTTACTCACACACTGCGTAGCTATCTAGCTCTATTATCTTACCATGGTGATAGCTGCAGCAGCGACAGCGGTGCTGATTGACGTCCCTGGGACAATGCTGCTCAGCGATGTGCTCACGTCTACGGCTACAACAAAGCGTTTACCCACAGGCTCCACGTTCTGAGGACAGAATTGCAACAGCACAAGAGGTTAGGAGTTTACTGATGCTACTGATTGCCGCCCTCTTTGATTATCTGTGAGAAGCGGGGGGGGGGGGGGGGGGAGACTTACTGTAAAACTCTTGTAAAAGGCAGAGTCCATTGCTTTGAGGATGCTGCTGTCTGGTTCCCACTTCGTCTTACCCTGATAGCCTTGGCCTCTTTTGTAGTTTTCAGTCGACAAGAGTAAGCTGAAAGGGTGGATCTTTGCCTGGTGATTTCAAGACAGATGTTACTTTTAAATACTGACTGCAGTTCAATTAATAGCAAAACTGTAAATTAATCAGCCAGAGCTATGGTTCCTACCTTCTTTAGTGATGTCTCGCTCTGGATTCTGTCACATACGGCTTGTGTTTCTGAACTTCCTGGTTCAAGAATTTTGTTGGAGGTCATCTTACCCAAGATCCTTAGCACTGATTGGAGAGGCATTTCCTTCAACAAAGCTCTCCATACCTCCAGAAAGAAAGAAAAAAACAAAACAAAACAAAGCACGTATCCCCTTAATCAGATTCAGGCAAAAGGTGCATGGTAGTACAGTTGCACATATTTGGCAGCTCATTCAAAGATGTATTCCCTTCTTTGTCTGTAGGGTTGGAAGTGGAACCAGAACAGCAAATTTCCCAGATGTGCTGATTCACAAAAACAATTTCCAAATGACAAATACCCATTTCAATGCTTCAGTGTTTTGCAGCTGATTCTGAAGTGTTGGAAGTCAGAGTTTTCCACCAGCATGAGAATTACTACTCACTGCCACTACACGGTATTATTGGTGTATAATGTCATTGTGATGACGACAAAGACAAAGCTCTGAAAATAATTCTCCAGACTAGATTTCATGAAACAATGATGATTTAAAAGCACTCACCTGTTTGGACTTGAGGTGGTCTGTCAGCAGGTGTTCCCTCTCCAATTTGTGTTCCTCTATTAAATTGATGACCTCTGTTTCATCACAACTGTGTTTGACCCTCTCCACCACTTCAAGATACGAAAGCACTTTGACAACCTCTTCCGAGTTCTCTTTGTCCGCGTATGCAGCCTGGACGTCTTTCCAGCCTTTTGTTACATATTTGCTGATCAAGGCAATTGCTGGGGAAAAAAAAGCATAACCATTAGGGATGCACGATAACTGTTTTTAAAACCGATACCGATAACTTTCAGCTCCTAAAGGCCGATACCGATAACCGATAACACACACATATACCTAACATCATGACATCAATACCACAAACAAAACCAAAAACAGCGGCGCACAGTGAGAGGCGGTTGCTACGCAACGTACGTGTTTACTTTCAGAGCCGCTGCGCAGTGAGAGATGCAACAGACGAGAGTAGGCTCATTTTAAATCAATAAAATGTGTTTTAATCACTATTTTATGTCACATTATTGAATGCTTTAGTAGTAAGCCGTGTTCTAAGCGAGATAACGTATAGTGAGCATGTTCCTATGGAGAAATAAACCCCACCGCTTCGCGTCGGGCTTCTATGTCATTCTGAAGAAAGATACATTATCCCTTACTTAGACTTATCTATGTAAACAAACTGAAAAAAGGCAGTCCATAGTAAGTCAAGCGGCATCATGTCCATGATTAAATCTTCAATAACCTGAGCCCGTGGGTCATCTTTGGCGAATTTCTTGGACTTTTCGAAAGCCTCGCCGACGTGTGTCAGTCCCGGTGGCTTCTTTGCGGCTGCCTTGCTAACGTTAGCGTCTTTAGCAGGCCGACCGTCCTCATACGCTTTCCAAACTCTGTCAAAGCGGTGGTTATATTTCACGTGACTGATCAGGTATTAAAGCATGTGCCATTTCTCGCTCCTAGTGGAACTCGCTTGGAACATTTGTTACGAATAACCAGCGAACAGTCTTCTTCGGAAACTTTGAAGAAGTCTGAACTCTGTTTTCATAAGCACAGTGTGCCGCATGCTGCATTCAAGGTGTAACGTACATTCCCCCGTTCCCTCGTTTGGTAGCCGTTCTTTCGGTCGGCCTTTTTAAGTTCATGTTTCTATTCCTTATGTGTAACATGTGTAAAAATGCTGCAAATGTTAATTCAAGTCAGCAACTACCAAAATTATGACCGAGTTATCGAGTTGTTTTCTGGCATGAGGGGGTATTCTTGATTTTTTCCCAGTGACAAAGAGTTTTTCTGATTATGCCAACGTCACATGAACGCAGCATTCACTGCAGGCCATTCGGGTCTCATAGTGGGAGCGAGGCACTGCCGTGCTGACAAAAACACATATGTTATCGGGGCTGTTCGTCATGATATTGGACTTATCGGAATGATGTCATAATTTCCTGTTATCGGCCCGATAACTATCGGCCCGATAACTATCGTGCACCCCTAATAACCATTATAGTCTTTTTTCATCTAAGTCACGAGTCAGCATTGAAACATACTGTACATCTTACAGACTGTTAGTCAGGACAGGATTACATATGTACTTGGTCAGGCCAGAAGTAACAGATACATCTTACAGTGTAGTAGTACAGTAATGCAGTAAATAAGAAGCTGGTGAATAAGCCATTTGTTTTTTCATTAATTTAACTTGTAAGTTTGTATAACGCCGAATCCAAAAAAGTTGGGACATTGTGTAAAACAATAATTGAACAGAATGGGATAATTGTGTAATTCTTTTTGACATACACTCTACTGAAAACAGTACAAAGACAATATGTTCAATATTAAACCTCATCAACTTCATTTTTTTCTGTAAATATATACCTACTCTGAATTTAATGCCAACAACAGGTTGGTTCAGGGGGCAACAAAAGACTGGGAAAGTTGTGGGATGCTCTAAAAACACCTGTTTGAAAATTACACAGGTAAACAGGTTGATTGGGTATGAAAGGAGCATCCTGGAAAGGCTCAGTCGTTCACAAGCGAGGATGGAGCGAGGTTCACCACTTTGTGAACACATGATTGTATAAAGGAGATTAATACATGGACTCAGGAACACTTTGTAGAACTGTTGTCGGCAAACACAGTTTGTTTGCAATTGACTGTATTCTGTTTTATTTACGTTTTACCCAGCATCCCACCTTTTGAATCAGGGTTGCAATACTAAGTAAGTTTGTGTCATCGCTGCTTCACTTTTGTATTGGAGTTTTTCTGTTTATCATTACGGCTTTTTCCCTTCCCAAATCACATAACTCTGCAGCATTTTCAACACTTGGCGAAAGTCAGATCAATATCAATTGGTCAATCGGCTAATTGGTATTTAACTCCACTGCCTTTCTACAACTGTTGCGGATCTTGTAGCCACAACACTGCACAACTGCTGTGTGTAATATAACACGTAATATAAATAGTTTCTGAAAATATGACAGTAAATTCTCCATCCTCCAAATTCAGCCATTTCCACCATTTAGACATTTAAATACTACATAGCATATTTCCTTTGAAATTCTACATCAGATAGCCTAAAAAAACACTGCATTTAATTAATGCCTCTAGTGCCCCTCTCGTCATTTGACCTTCACAAGTTATTTAGTGCAAGGCAGGGATACTCTGATGTGAAGTGGATGATATTTTTGCAAATCCCCTCTAAACAGCTGCGTATAATGAGGGTCTGTGTAAACTCACCGTCATTAGCTGGTTTGGAGTGTGAGAGCCTGAGCAGATCCTGGTGTGACCATCCCTCTCTCTGTTTACATTTGGTCACAGCCGCAGCCAGACTCATGGCATCTTGCTCATTGTACCAGTCAGACACTGCTTTCCTCAGGGCACGTCCCCAGATCCCGCACTTCATGCCCTCTTTCAATTCCTTCTTGTTCTGGATGAAAGAGAACAGGTGGGCAGGGTCCCGACAAACTTCCTTGAGGGCCTTGAACGCCGCCTGTCTGGTCTTCAGCTCTGAGTGCTGGGAGCACAGAGCCAAGGCAAAAAAGGAGGGGCCGAGTCTGACAGCTCGACCATCCTGAGCGAACCTCTTTATCTCCTCCACCACCTCCGCACCTCGACCCTCCTGCAGCAGGCACAGCAGAGCCCCGGCGCTCTGCATGCTGACATGACCCTCCTCTCTGGCAGTGTATATATCTCCCTCCGAGCCATAGCAGAGGAAACGGCACAGTCTGGCCTTGTCGTTGACCTCCCAGGGACAACCGCCACCTGTTGAGTTCAGGGTGTGGTTGCTCGGTGAAGATATCGTAGTACTTCCCGATGGCTCCATTGTTACACAGTAAAAGGCCTGAAACAGAGAGCAGAGGAATTTAATTAACTTTTATATTCACTGCTCACAGAATAAACCCTTTTAACTTTGTTACACAGAGCTAAACAAAATAATCAGTGGGCTTAAATATGGGAATCGCGGCTCAGATTTATTGGAATAATGGCAGGGTCTATTTCCCATTCAGGATGCTGGTGTGTGACAGGACCAAGCAGCTTGGACTCAGCTAATTATGCAGCTTGCAGAGCCCCAACGCGTTTGGGCTCCAGTAAATCGCTGAAGAGATCAATGGGCAAACAGAGAGCCTCCATAACGTGGACTTCACCAGCAACATGACTTTCTCTTTGCCTCAGGGCACCGACAGAAATAACTTAAAGCCGATTACTGGACATGATGATACACATGAGACAGATACGAGCCACACTGAGATATTAACAGAGGATCGTAGAAAACGCTCACTGCAAACCAACTAGTCAATGTTAGATAGTTAGTTAGCGTTACCGGTTCAGGTTTGTTAACTTAGTTAAGGTAGCACAGGCGGCCAATCTGGGCAATGCAAAGTTAGTTAACGTTAGCAAACTGGCTTAGCTAATGTTGTATTCATGGTATCTAGGTGGACAAAAAAACAAAAACCCAACCTACTCCTGGCGTTTCTCAGCTGCAGCTGTGTAGGAGCGATCGCCATCCGGTCTCCTCTGACCACAAACTACAAAGTCCCACATCCAAGCTTTTTCCTAGCCGGACACCGGAAGGCTGCGCTAGGCGGCTTGATGCAGCTCGCCTGGGATGGGCAGCTGGCTAATGATGCTACGCTAACCTCAACCGGACTGAGTTAGCTTTAGGACAAACGTGGTGTTCGCCAGTCAAGACATTTCGGTCAACAAATACATAAGAGACAACGCTAAGTGAACTTACCACGATGTCTGCGCACAGTGCTCAAGTTTTGTATGTGTAGCGTTATCTAAAGGGAAAGAGGCCTCCCCTCTGACCGAGCGTCAGCGAGATAACCAGGGGCCGGGCCGCGATGGATGCTGGGATGCAGAGTACCAGCTCACTCTCTCTCTCACTCACACACACTCACTCTCTCTCTCTCTCTCTCTCTCTCTCTCTCTCTCTCTCTCTCTCTCTCACACACACACACACAAATAGAAACACGCACACTTACATTTTAGAGCCTTCAAATTCATAAAAAGATGATTTTGTTTAATCTTATGCATAAAAACAATATTTTGCACAAGTTATTATCACATGCAGGGTAACACATTTTTGGGGAGGGACTCCTGTTTTATCTTTTTTAATGACGTCTCCAAGGAAAATCCAGCATAGCTGCACACAACTCCAACCTGAGCAGGTCTAATCTGTAAGATACACCTGCGATGACATGTGGGGTCTTCGGTCCACAGCAGAGAATCATATTTATGTAATAAGATGGACATGGTCAGAGTTATATTTTTGGTACATTTGGCCCAAATATATCCTCTCGCTTCTACTTCCTTCTACTCCAATGTTTGTATGCCTCTCCGAGCCCTCCTACATTATTTATCACTTTGTTTCCTCCCTTTTCTCCTGCCATTCTTTTTAAACAACTATTTCCATAATCAAATTAGAAATGCCCCAGGTAGGCTGCACAACATGGAAGGAGGCACAGAGGAGAAGGTGACCCATTGCTCAATATGAGGCCTGTTTGGTCTCTGACACCATGATGCACCTGTGACAGCAGCCATCCTGTTAATGTCGTTTCCATTTTCAAGTTAGTTTTACTGTTGTCCACCAACAGGCCTTTTCCACAGAGGACATTTGACGAGTCACAGGACGAAGAGGACAGGTATCAGCTTCCGGAAACCAGGGACCCTTCTTTCAAATAATGACCTGACTGGTTTATTTGTGGAATTTGGCGAGGATATTTGATATACAGCAGGGTCGAGTTGAGATGAAACCTATTCATTCAGTATTGCTGGTGGTTACATCTTGTTAGGGTTTCTCTGCCAGTGTCTGACATCAAGTGAAGAACAATCAGGGAGTTAATAAATAATAATCTGCAGTTAACAATAAATATCATAACATTGTTAACGTTTTTTCTGTCACTATTGCGCACAACCGTTACATTTTTTTGCAGCTACTTAACTTAATTTTGGTTGTAAGTTTTCCCAGTCACCACTGGGTGGCAGTAGCGCACCAGCTGTACACAGGATGCAGTTCTATGACGCCCATGACGACACAGACAGTCTAGTTGATCAGTTTATGAGTTGGAGCAACAGTTGAACAATTTGTGCAAATTTACCACCAAAAACTTATCAAAATCATTTATATTTTTTACAAATATTGTTCATGTGCAAACTCACACAACACTCAGCAGTGCACAGCCTGCATCATGTTGTGTCCATTTCACTGACACAGCTCTCAGTGCTCCCACAGGTTATGTTGTTGAGGTGACATTTTGAGGATAGAGGAAGTGCCCTCCCAGTGTCTGTCAACAGCAGCTCCTGAGCCGGTGTCTGTGCAACACTTTACGGCATTACCATGCATGATATCAGCCCTTGTGCAAAGATAGCGCTCACTCTGCAGACTGATTGGTTTTGAATTGTGCTGCATTAGAACTCCAGTGCTCTTTATCTTCAAGGCTTTTCTGTGCTTTCGAAGGCCTCTCGGCATAGAAGCTGCATCAAATAGGACTTTGTATTGCTCAGACTGAATAAAGCGTGGGAAGGAGCCGTTCTCCATCAGGCTGTAGATTTTCCTTTGTGCCACGACAAAGCATGACGGACTTGGTTGCTGGAGACTCTGGCTGATGATCTCTTTTGTGTAGAAATCCAGGTTTACCTGCAAAGACATGTTAAGCAATTAGACAACAAGAATAACAGAGCATGCTGTTCCAATTTTCTACATTTATGGTATGCACAGCATGTGCAGCCACCTGCGTGATTACCACAGTCGGAAAGTCACTATTTAAAATGCTGGTTGCTATGGTTGAGGTATGGTTAATTATACAGGTCGGTGCTTTTTTAGGACTTTTAAGTACTTTAACCTTTTTCTCTGTCTTTTCCATTGCACTTGTCATTCTTGCAGTAAACACATTGAAGTTTTTCTCATGTTGTCTTATGTACGCACATTTTGCTGCTTTTTCTATTCAGCCATCTAGAGTCATACCTGCGTGGTAGAGTCAACGCTGATGAACTCCTCATAAATACTTGCTGCTCTCCGTTTCAGCTCCTCTGGACTGTCAAAGGTTTTAAATTCTTGACAGGCGAGCCAGAAGTCCAGATTTTCCTCACAGAACTCTGACTTCAGAAAGTCCCGGAATGCTGTTTGTCCACCTTTTACACAAGGGAACATAACTTCATTATGAAGATAAACAATAACCGGCCATGATAGTACAACCCTGATTCCAAAAAAGAATGCGATCATTTCCAAACGAACTGTGTTTACTGCCAACGGGTTTATGAAGTGTTCTAGAGCCCATGTAGTAATCTCCTTTATACAGTCATGTGTTCACAAAGTGGTGAACCTCGCTTCATCCTTGCTTGTGAACGACTGAGCCTTTCCAGGCTTCCACCATACCCAATCATGATAATATCACCTGTTACCAATCAACCTGTTTACCTGTGGAACGATCCAAACAGGTGTTTTTGGAGCGTTCCACAACTTTCCCAGTTTTTTGTTGCTCCTGTCCCAACTTGTTTGAAACATGTTGCTGCATCAAATTCAGAAAAAGTAAATATTTACAAAAATCAATGAAGCTGATAAGGTCAAACATTCAGTATATTGTCTATGTACTATTGCTGCGTGGGGTTAGCAACTTGTCACAGTCTGTTTTACTTGTTTAACACAGCGTCCCAACTTTTTTGGAATCAGAGTTGTAGTTTTGTATTTTTTGAAAGTAGATGGAAATTACATTTCTGGGAAAGGAGCGTCTCAAGAGATTGTCCCAGTGGGCTCGTTTCATTTGTTTCGTGCCTGCAGATGGAGGAAAGGGAAGGTTTTTGGATTTGTTCACATTTTAATGGAAATTAATTTTAACAACAACAACAATTTCAATATGCAGTATGATTTAAAAAAAAAAAAACACCTGTTAATTTTCGTCCATGGTAATGGACTGTGGATGAAGTTATGTATTCTGGACTTCCACGCTTTATGTCTACAAGAGAGGATAACAGTAGGAATATTAGGATAGTCTAACTGTCCCAGGTGTATAAAACCTTCAAAAAGCCTTCAAAATAAACTTCATTGCATTGCAAATGAGACATACTGTACTTACATTCTCTGTGTGTCCAGGTCCTGAGATGTCTTAGAGAGCTCATTCATTTTTGAATTTGAATCACACTGTACCTCTTCTCTGAATCACAATTTGACAATATCTCTCAGTGTGCATGATGATGAATCCTCAGAGGAAGTTCCCTTAAATTTCGGTCAATTTCCAACCTCACAGCGTCGCCAGTGGATCCCGACTGCCTCCTCTCGCGGATGAGGCTCAAATCCAGAGTGGAGTCTGGCTGTGATGTCAGGCACCACTTTTGTCCTCGAGCTACAGGTCTCAGCACTTTTCCCCCCTTGTGTTGCTATCTTTAACCTCAGTTGACATACAGCCTCATTGTTATGCAATTAGAAGGCGCCACGTGAATACTCAAAGTGCGTCAAACCTTGTGCTCTTCCTTAATGTATCACAACCCCCTCCACATTCTCCACAGTTAAATGCGTTATGTAGGCTTTTGGAAGTCATTCAGTCTTGACGTTCTTTAACTCACCATTCAAGTCTGTGCTATTCTTAGTCACAGGTCAAGAAGTCACAAGTTTCTTTTAGCAGTTTATCTTTATCTTTCTTTGCCTCCCTCTGTCTGTCTGTCTGTCTTTCCCACTTTCTGGATTTTTTTTTTTTTCAATTTGACCTTCATTATAACGTTCTTGATTTCATGGCTTTACTGAAGTAACATTGTAAATGGGTTTTCCTCAAAGACCTTGTCAATTTTGCTAGAAATGCCAGAAACCTCTGTGTAGAATCAATATTACTTAGTTAGGATCATTAAAATAAGCACGATTCTGTATTTGAAATTGTCTTTTTGAAAAGTAATATTATTGCCAGTGGAACATCAGAAGTTGTTATATAGTGAAAGTTTATTTCTGGAAGGTACAATTCAATATATATTTGTTATAGTTCAGTGGTTTAAAGGCCACATCTGTCGTGTCTGACCACTGAAAGAACAGGTACAGTATCTTAAGACATCCAGTATATCTGGAGCCTCTTTAAACACTGTGTTTACACATATTGCTTGAAGTAGAGCAAACCTTTAACTTAGATGTAGCTTTGAACAGAGGACCAATTTAGCTAAAATATGGATATTATATTTCAATGTGCACTCTCTTTGGGGCCAGAGCAATTACTCCTGAGTAAAACACTTCGGCTTCTTTCTCAGCACTCTGATAATTACCTCTTAAGAATTTTAAGGGTAGCAGCACTTCAGCAGATAACCAAACATTGGCTGAGACCAAGAGCAACACAAGTTTACAAAATGAGAACTTGTAGGAATGGGAATTCAGTTAACTCATTTGAATTTAGATGAAATAGGGGCAGAAAACCCAGACATTGTACACTGAGAAATGGAGATGCCCACTGAGATCCTAGAATTAAGGTTTCACAGTTAATATCTATAGAGGAAAAAAAAAGAGGATACATGATGTACGGGACGCAAACATGCAGATGCACATGCAGTACTTTCTCTCATGCATTCGGTATGATATGTGTCTGTTTGTTGAGGGATGCAGGGGTGAAGAGATGGGTGTGGAGAATAACACACAAAAATGTTCTGATTCCTTTGGGAAGCAATTACTCTAATGATTAATAACTATTAAATAAAGAGTACAACAAGACTTAGAGTCTCCAGCTAGCAGCAGTGGCACCCCAGAAATATTTCACAGAGGTGGGCCGAAGTGAGTAGCAGCCCCACCGATCCAATAGAGTGAGCAGTGAGTAATGATGTAAGCGAAGGACTAACGTAGCCTACGGGGCCACAGGAGACCAGGCTTCAATTCCAAGAGTCACTGTTGATTGTTTTAATGAAGTAGTTATTTTAACTTAAACTGTGATCTCCATGAACTGAATCAAGCAGTTTTGGTGCTTAAACCAAATCAAACTGAGACCTTTATCTGAAATGTTTTTCAGCAAGCTTTACGTGACACTGGCACAGTGGACCGGAGGGTCTGTTACATGCTATGGCGAGATACTGGATTCCACTGGATGAAAAGTCAGAGGACCAACAAAGTTATCATGATTTGTTGTCTGGGAACAGTGAACGTCTGTACAAGATTTCATGGTAAATAATTTCATAATTAGCAACCAACATCCCGAAACACGTCATTACCATCCCCACAGCCGCGCCATTAAGATGTTTGGGTCACAAGCTCAGAAAACTGAAAAAGCGCCACTCTAGTTGTTTGGTAACTATAGCAACCGACCTTTGCAAGAACCCGAACATGATAATTACTTCTTTTTTCCTGTCTGTCTTTCTGTTTGTTAGGCTACGATTAAAATGTACATGTGGGAGGGCAGTTCTTTCAACTGAGTTCAAAATAAAACACCATCAGTGAATGAAGGCTTTGCAATGAGCGGAGCGTGAACTGTTGAAGAGAGTCCTTGTAAGTGAGATACTACCACCAAACACAAAAACTGGTCTGGACGAGGCTGAACTTGAACATGCTACTGAAACAAGGTCTTGATGTACATAAACTCACATGAGGTTCGCAGGACCACGCTGGGCTGTGTTGAACAGGAAGTAGCAGTGAGAGGGAAATCCTGCAGCCTCACACGTCCAAAAGTGAGCTGTCGAGTTTTTACAACCTGTACTTTAAATGTGAGAACAAGTAACCAACTGAAAACAGTTATAGTGCAGAATACAGCTGCTAACCCCCTGTGTGAGTATGCTTATGTCCTACATAGGACCATGCTCTAGCACCATTACCAGAGAGATCATGCACAGTAGACCCTCACTCAGTAATAACAGTCACAATCAAGTTTAATTCTAACAATTTGAGCAAATAGTCAAATCTCCTGTCCCATTCTATTATGTATGACTATATACTGACTGTGTAAAGATAACTAGTGTAGTCACTTTGAAATTTACCACTACAGTTCCAGGTCTTGTGACCGCTCAAAGCAAAGCAACGTCTGTATCTGATCTACAATGGCCGACCGAAGGGTAATTTTCTTCCTTTTTTGGTATGAGCATTATCAAGGTCACTGGTTGGGAAGTCATATAAACACAGGCGGAGCAGAGAAGCAAAACAGGTTATCTAGGTCTGCTTTTGCTTGACTGTTGCACCATTACCTACGTAAAACTAACGTGATTACACTAATTCAGGCCACAGGGGACAACAAATTTGCCTGTCGAACCTGTCACTTTTTGATGTATGAATAGTGGGTCATCATCGTCTTTGATCGTTGCCATCATCATTTTAAGCTTTGTAGTCCACATGACTCACAGATTATTCAGTAAAATGTTGCGGCATATAAAACTGCGTTGTTCTAAATTAAGATATTATATAACCCCTATTGCTCTGTAGATAAAAATATAGAGCCTAGATTTGCATTGATTGGCTCTGAGCGTTGAAGCCATACTTTTGATTCTGATTTTTACATAATACAGCTCTGTCAGCCAAAACCAAGGATTTACATCTTTCCATTTGCAGTTTCCATCAGGTCTGCGTGGTGGTTCAGCGGGTAACAGTTGGATGTATTGTTGGTTTAGTATGGTCAAATGACTGTTAACATGCACGGTTAAGTGGTTTTTCCACCTGCTTTCTCTGAAGACCTGCAGATCGGATGGACATTAATTAAAAAATATCTGTCAGTAACCCTGAATTCACAGGTGAGGTTGTGACCTGGTAGATTTAACACCAAAGGGTTGTGTGAACAGTCTGCCCTTCCTTTAGTTTCACAGAAAATGTTTATCAGCATGAATCTATCCATGAAATCCATGAAATTTCATGATCCTCAGAGGATAAATCCAACCCAGTCTGGTGATCCTCTTACTTCACATCCAGTACCACTACCAGATTGATATTTTTAGCTTGTCATGAAATATCCTGACAGCTTTTGTGTGGTTGTCATGACATTTGCAATAGACAATATTTGAATGAACTGAAATAAGTTTATGTTTCATCTAGTGCGATCATCAGGTCACAATGTGTCCAGTACTTACTTCAAACCTAAATGACCAGCCTCAACTGCACTAATTAGCAATTGTTAACATAATATGTTAAACAAAGACGGTCAAGCTAGTAAGCATGCTAAACATCAGCTAGCACTGCCACTGTGAGCATGTTAGCATGCTGATGTTAGCCTTTAGCTCAAGGCACTGCAGTGCTGATGTCACCAGCTGTACAGCCTCACAGAGCTGCTAGCATAGACTCAAACTCATGTTTGACTGAAGTACACTTTAATCTGTCAGAAAATTTTCACATCGGAGCGTTTTTAATCTGCCTCAGAAATATACCTGGAACAAAGTCTCCTTTGTTGAACTGGTAGAGCAGCATCACACAGTCATGCAGTGACCTCATGTATGCAGACCATGTGGCTCCGACAGGATGACTTGTCTCATGACACACAACATGGCAAGTGGTGATGCGACTGATCTTTCATCGGATCATCTTGTCACCAATAAACGGAGCAGTGCAAATAAGGAAATGATGATCAGTCAGGCAACGGTCCATCCACATCAGTTTAACACCTCAGCTGCATCTGAATTAAAAAAAATAAAACTAAAAAAACAGTGAACGATCTGTGAGAGAAATAAAAAGGATGTTCTCATCCTGCTGAAAGCTCTTCTGGCAAAAACACGAAATTACTGTGGTGCCTTTATACTGGCAATTTCTTCTCTATTGCTCTCTGCTCTCACAATGAGTTGCAGAGGCATTATTACTTATGTATGTGAATCTGCCTCTGTGAGCTCAGGCAAACAAGGATGCATAAGTGAGATTAAAAGAGGATGTGGTACAGCAGTTCGGTTTAAACGCTTCTCCCTAATTTTATATAACCTTCAACAGAGTGATGCTTGATGGATTCCAAACAGACAAACTTCCTTTTTGGTGTTTTTCTTTTGTCATACAGATGCACTTTCAGTTTTAAATCCTTTCTGCTTCATTAAGAACAATTTATGAGGGTGAGGTTGGATTGCCGCAGCATGCTGATAAATGAAAGACTGGATGGTGAAACAAAGGCTGAATGAATGGTGGAAAGTGCTTGAAACACATTCAGAAGCATGAAAGGCCAGCGATGACACATGAAGGGTGATGTAAGAACAGATGCTGCGTAGGTGGGAGCATTATGCATCTTATTAGTATAGCCTTCACTGTGGTCCGGGCCCTTAACCCTTTACACCTCACTGATCTGCTTTACAGCCTCATGCTGCACAGCCTGACACAGTTTAAACCCACACAACGTTTTTCTTTGCTTCCTTATTTTAAATTCTATTCATGACCTCAAAGTTCCCAAAGATGTGTAAGGCTGAATGAGGGAAATGTGCATAAAATGGTGTACAAGACATCGTAAATATTCCAATATGACTGAATGCCACTTCAATTTGAGCATTTCTCTCAATTTATGAACCTTATAATGTGGCTTCAATGAGGAGCAGAGACAAGCTGATACAAAATATAAAATAATGTCAATGAAAATAAAATTTCTTTCAACCTTGAGCCCTTTTAAGTGCAAAAGGTGAGACGCTGCATGTTAAAAGGAATGATTTGAAATTTGGGGAAATAGATTTTCACTCTTTCATACTTTCTTTCTGAGAAATAGATGAGATTGATACACACTCAAGTACACTGAATATGGTCTCGCCAGCTGGTTAGCTTTGTTTCGCACAAACAAGGGGCGACAGCGAGCCTGACTCTCTTCAGAGGTATTCTATTTTTGTATGGTCTAAACAAATGAGGCATTAAGTCTAAATCAGTGAGCTTTAGAGGCGCTGGCAGGTGGATTTTGCTACCTTTGGACACAGCCAGCTGCTTGCTTTGTGCTAAGCTAACTAGCCGCTGGCTGTAGCTTCAAAGTGACTTCACAGATATGAGAGTGGTAGGCCTAATATTGTCATCTGACTCTCAGCAGGGAGAGGAATAAACATAGTTGGGGGGGAGAACTCTTCTTAGTTAAGTGGAACTGTGGACACAGTTTCACTGCACACCGTTCAGAAATGCAGGAGCGTGAGTAAACGCTGCTGCAGGCATTTCTGAACTCATGAAGGCCACCAGACGGTAAACATTGCAATGCCGAGTACATAAGTGAATGAACGCAGACGTGAATGAACGAGCTGGTGACTAAGATCTAAACATTCATGGGAACTTGGCTCTGTCTATCTGATAAGGACAGACTTCAGAATTGAATAATTTTGTAATACAATGTTTATTAAATATGTACGGATCCATCTTAATTTTAACATTTCAAAACCTTTTCTCAAACTGTGGAATACATTTCAACGTATAGCTTATAGCAGATCAGTTATTTCGGCGTGGCAGCGCTGATGTCAGAATGTCAAACTTTTAAATGCGTATCCCAGCTCATAAGGCCTCTCATCGTCTTTTCTGCTGTTTTAGTGAGATAACAGTAAACCTTAAGGTGGTGCACATGTAGACACCAGCTCATGCACATGCAAGCTGCGTGGAAGGCCTTTCTTGCACCACATACACTTCCTGGCGTCTCTCACAGAAAGTCCCCAGCATTTTCGTGACATAACCGTGGCATCTCTGGGAAGTCTTTCGCTTTATGACAGCATCTACTGTTGGTTGTGTACGGCTGTAGCCATATTTGGCATCAACCCATCCTTTTCCATTATATCAGCTGGTTATGAATAAACCCTCCTCAGCTTTTTTTTCTTTTTTTTTTTCTTTTTACAACTGAGCTGACTTGTCCTCTTTTATCAGAGTCCGATGTGGCCATGGCATGTCTTCAAAGCTCCAGGAGGAAGGCACCAATGTGTTGAAAATGGCAGAGTTTTTGGTGCTTTTCGAGTTAAAGAATTGGCTCAAACACGCAACATAGCTTCTCTCAGGTAGTCCAGCGTTTGGCTCAGCCTCACAGTCCAGTGTCTGCAGACACAATGTCTCTGGTATCTGTTTTCTTTACATCTTCGTCGATGCTGAGGCAGAGTCCAGTAGAGCCTGATAGATGTCAGACCTGAGGAAACGGGGGTAAGAGTCCCTCTCCATCAGGCCGTAGACGATCCTCTGGGCATCGTCAAAGCACACTGTGGTGGGCGCCTTAATGCTCCGCCTGATCGAGTCTCTGGTCTTGTGATCAATGTTGATCTGAAGGCAGAGGAGAAATGATGAGAACAATGAATACTAGAGTAGTAGAAAAGGTGGAAAGAATACTGGGGGGAAGAACTGTATCTGCATTATAAAAAACCTCTGTGCATACCTCCCTCACAGCCTCAGCTTGGATGTAGCGTTTGAAGATCTTTTTGGCCTTGGAGGACATCCTGAAGGAAGCCTTGATCTTCTTATAGTCCTCACACACCAGCCAAAACTCAATGTTTTCGTCACTGAACTCTGACTTCAAGAATGCCTGGAATATTTTCATGCCATCTGAACGGACATGCAAAATGAGCAGCAGTTAGCCAATGCTGAGGAAGCATGATGAATAAGAAACTTGACTCTGTGGACTAATTAACTTACATTTGGACGAAAGGAGTCTCTCTAATGAGTGTGACCACTGGGACATCTCCTCGAAACAAAGCCTACAAAAGAGGGATGTGGTGTCACTCACATGCAACAAGTGTGTTAACAGTTTCAACGTTTAGTTTCCAACAAAGATGTTTTCTCCACTTACCCGTCAGCGTTAGGGGCTTGAGATAACTTAAGCCGAGACTTCAGGTTTCCTCCCCTGGTTAACCGAACAAACACAAAGCAACAACGCCTTATTTTACTGACATGTTCTTATACTAAAAGGTTGATCACCAATAACACAAAAAGCTGCTACAGCACATCAGTTAGATTATAATATTTACCTGATTTCCCCCCTCTTCTTGTTGTCAGTGTCCATGCTGAGGTGCTGCATCTCCCCTGTTGTTGATGTGACTAGACCTGGCATGGCAACAATGCCGTGTTCGTGTGCGCTGGGTTGCTCTTAGAGAGCTGTGAGATCTGCGGCGGCCGCTGTGACTGTTTGACGAAGTCGCTCGGCGCCAAGTCATATATGTGCAGCAGAAGTCTGAAACTTGGTTGGGTCGGTGAGTAGCGTCACGACATCACTTTGTGCTAACCGCAGAAAAAGAGGAAGCTGGGTGTGACGCAAACGTGCACGGACTGCCACTGTAGCTGTCTCTCTGTGCTGTGCTTGGACCTGCATTGATAATTGTTTGGTTCAAAGTCTGGACATGCAAATGGGGCAGTGGAAAATCCTGCAGCAGATAGGCAAATGCTTCTGTCTCTCTTCCAGTCTGCCTTGAGAACCAATGTCACCAATGTCAGGTTCTGGAAACCTTTTATGAACTAAATGCTGAGGCATTGTGCACTCGCACAATGAAAATTAATTAAAACTGGTAAATATACCCTCTTAAGCTTCATGGAGCACTTGTATTAGGTAGTGGAAAAACAATTTCACCACTTTCAAACAACCCAAAGAGCTAATGATTGCATCTTTGCAGTAAGATTATCATCCTGACAATAGCTACAGCTATTTCTCTGACGACATGTTATCTTTACAGTGAGACTGTTTCTGATGGCTGAGCGATAAAATGCATCCTCACTCAGTTCAGCACACTGGATCTGTTCTCACAGCCTTACTTGGCCTGACCACTTGCTTTTGGTTCCTGAATGTTGGCTTGTTTGTTTTCTTGCTGTATGCTAATTATGAAGCTACAATCTACAGCTGGTTATCGTATCTTAGCATAAAGGCTGTCTGAAGGTATCAAAATCTGTCTGCCAGCATCTCTTCTAATCTAACATGATTCACTTTAGCGGCTATTGCCCAATAACAGACCTGACTTAAGACTCTTTCCTCTTTTGCTCATGTTATATGCTATGTTTTAGCATTTAAAGGTATCTTGTAATTTTCAGTTGTGGGCACAACGACAGGTGTTCAGCACATGTTCCACTGTCTCACTCTGAAGATGCTCTCACATTATGGTGCAATCAAATTCATTCCTGCGTGTTCTTTGGTTTCATAAATCTCTCAGCTCATGTTACTGAACCTGTCTGGAAATGACAAATTGTTGATAACGAGTATTTTTAACATCCATGTTTGTTGCTCCAGTAACACCTTAGCATCTGAGTTTCGAAACGCAATTTCTTCCTTCTGCTCTCACCCACTCTGTGGGGACACACTCTTGACTTGGTGTCTTATCAGGACAACTAACAAGCAAATATCATGAGCTTGTTTTTCTGGCATCTCTTCTATCTTGGGTTGCATCTGACAGAAATACAGCCTCAAACAGCACAACAACACAAGTTCAGTCTTGCTCTGGGTCAATTGCAACCTTGTCTTTCTTCTAATGACCTGTTACGAAACTCTAACTAGACCTCTGCCAAGGCCAATAGACCACTCTCTATATTGTGCATTCTGCAAGTTCTACCACTGTATATTTCTGAATATCACATGGATGTGACTAAGAGTATATTTACTTGCATGATATGAAAATCCAGCCGATGATAGTAAAATTTGATAACTCTATATCACAGTCAACATTCAGAGGTACCAGTAATCCTCTGGGGTAGCTTCACATGTTGTTGCTCAAACTTCATTCAGAAAGCGGTCGTTACGAAGCACTCGGGGACAGCGGTTGGACGCTTTTTTCTCAAACTTTGAAAACGTAAATACACACACGTTTCCAAAGCCACTTAGTTTGAGAAAAAAGCGTCCAACCACTGTCCCCGAGTCCTCTGAATGTGGACTGTGATATGGAGTTATCAAATTTTACTACCATGGGCTGGATTTTAAGATGTATGGCAATTATTCCTATGTGACAATGTTAACAAGAGTGAAAAATAATTCATGCATCTGCCCTGTGATTCGCATCCGCTCCAATATTTAGTGGGTTCGTCCTTGGCCTATGCCACACGCCTCCTCCAAGTTTCATGAATATCAGGCCTGTAATTTTTCTAAACCGACAAACCAGACTGAAAACTTCACCTCCTTGGTGGAGTTAATAATGTCTTTGTTTCCATTCTATAGCTTCTTGCCATTGTTTGATCTTTGAGTCAGACAGGAAATGCAGGGGGGAACAGAGAGGGGGATGACATGAAACTCATCTCGCCCACCGGAACCAAACCAGGGGATGTGTGGTATGTGTCTCAGACAGTTATACCACTGCAGTGTTTCCATTTTTGACAGGACTGAAGCTTAGACACAGAGAGTATAACACCATCACCTTGTCATATGCGTAACATAAGATATATGTGGCTTAAAGCTCTGCCGTAATACTGCACATATATATATATATATATATATATATATATATATATATATATTATCTAAAAATATTATTACTGCAGAGGTTAAAGGATGTAGATCTAATCACTTTGTCATCATCCTTGACTAAATCCCCAGCAAACACCCTCAATTCTCAGTGCTGTGAGCTCTGTCACTGAAGCTCCCCCTCGTCCCACAGTATATATGCTGAGAGAGGGAGGAAGCTGTAAGACTGTTTTATTCACTTCAGTGTTGACGGGAAGTTGTGACAAAACCAAATCTTTCACCTGTCATCTGGACATTCCTCTGGAATTTCTAGAGTTTTTAAAAGAGAACATCAGTCACGATCTGTCCTGCAAATGTCTCATATGTACTTCCTTTCCTTTCTGCCGCAGTTCAGCATCATTGATGTAAGCAGTACGACACTGATTAGAACTATCAAGGAGGAAACTGATGCCGATCGAGGCCTGTTTTTTTTTTTTTGTGACTGATAACTTTATATCTAAAAAACATCATGTTTCACAGCCACAGTCACCAGTAGCCAGTCCTTAATTATCTCCTTTTATCATATGAAATATGAGAAATTTCTAATCCATGTACATCTCAGTGCAGCTCTTGACACAAAAAAACATTCATCACTAAGCTGCACAATACTTTCTCAAAATGTTTTATTGGCTGATTGTATGTTGACCATATCACATCCTATGAATTGCGCAGGCAATTAAATAAAGGTGTGAACTAAAACCACTGTGCATCAAATTTCCAGCATTTCCGATATAGGCTCCCTCTGATGGTCTTTTAAGAAATGTGCTGTGGCTGTCAGCAATGAACCCCAATTCCATCCACCCCAATATCTCTGTCTATCTTTGCGGTTTGAATTTGTGGTCCAGCTGTGTTGAAATCTGGAGTTGGCAAACCTGCTTCTTTCAGCTCACGAAAACTTGAAATTGAAAGAGGAGTGTTTATCCCTGCAAAAACCCAGAAACTTTTATACATGCTCTCCATCCTATCTTGTGTGGACTAATTTACTGTAATTCTCTCTGCTCAGACAAGGCTGAAAATACAATTGTTAAGGTTATTTAGTTGCACTAAAAATTGATCCAGATTACTCTTAGAAAGATAAGGTTAATTTTCAATCCTTTCAATAGTTACCTGCAAATCTTAGGCTCAATTTGAAGCTTTTATTGTGCAATTTTTAAAGCAGATACATGTCTGGTGCTGAGCGAAGATGATGGAGCTTTAGCCATCAGCACCCCCAGACTCTGAAACAAAACTGCCTCTGTAAGTGAATGACCATGACATTTCATGGCAATCCATCCCGTAGTTCATTCTGGACCAACGTAGTAAAACAAGTGGTCAACAGACAGACTGACATTGTCAATATCAGAGCTGCTAGCATGGATAAAACCCACCTGTGGAGATTAATACTGAAACATCTGTTAAAGTGCAGAGAAACTTTGCCATCTGCCATTATAGTGCACTGTTTTGCTCTCAGGAACATAGAAATAAATGCATGAGCTAAAGCATGCTAAAAATGTGGAGGCCCTTAAAAAAATGGATTCTTACATCCATTTTTTTGTATTAATATTACCTCTTAATTGACACAACTTAAGCTAAGAAGTATTCTATAACTGTATGTAGCACATAGGTGAACAACTTGCAAAATAAATGTAGTGATGCATTAATTGTAGTAAACTTAGTGAGTTGCTTTTGAACCAAAAGTACCGTTTTATCACACACATCGCACATTGTTATGCTCATGTTTGGCAGGAAATGTTGATGTTGATGGGTCGCTGTGGTGACATGAACTGTTCTCAGGCATGTTTTTTATCGGTGGCAACACCCGTCTGTGGGTTTCCTCCATCAACTGCTGTCACTGAGTTTCTTTCATTTTCATGCCTTCTACACTTCCTGCAAGCAGTATCTATGCGTCATAACTACGAGCGCAGGTTAAACACGTGGTTTGTCATAAACTGTTTTTTTTACAGTAACCCATGAACACAAGCCTTCTCCCACAAAGAGGTGGCTGTAACCAGAGTTGTCTCAACTAGCGGAAGCTGCGGCGGGCTGTCTGCACAACAAGTGTTGTGCAGCACCTCTTAAAATAAATCATTCAATGCCACCAGCACCAACAGAACAAAATGTTCATCTAACACTCAGCAGTCACACGGAGAAACCACGCTGTGCCTACTTCCACTTTCTAAATGTAAAACACACATCAGAGAATAAACACATTATGGTTGTACGTGCAAAAGGAGAACAATGCAACAAGCATTTGATGCTTCATGCTTAGTTTAAAACCATAATGCTGAGTTAAACCTCATTTGTGGATGTGAACATCATGTCTATAAAGTTGATATCTTAACCCTGTTTTTTGTATTTACATGGTTTTTACATAGACGATTATATAAGCTTGTAAAATTCACCCTGTCCTCACTGGAAATGACAAACAAAAATAAGATAAAACAGGGAATAACTATTTAAGCCTACACTAATCTTCCTTTGAAGGCAGATTTCCATGAAGGACATTATTAGAGATGATTTTTGCATGACATCAGAGTCAAAGTTGTGATTTGAATCCTCTCAGATACTTTTTCATGATGAATGAACCCGCCTGGCAACGTGGAACCATCTGAATCACCGCCAAAAGCGCGCTCCCGCCACCCACCCTGCATCTGGCGTTTCAGGCAAATTTAACTCCAGACAGAGCTGATTAATTCAGTTCCTCTTCGCGTTATATTTAATGTACCAACTTCTTCTAACGGCAGCTGAGATGTTGCAGAAATAATAATAAAAAAACACACACACAGTGAGAGTCAGAGGAAGTGTGAAGCGTTTCTTCCTTCTTCTAGTTGTGGCTTTTTGTTGGCTCATTGATGTCGCTTGAAGGCCTCTGTTGCCACCTGGTGCATCTTCTGACCAATGACTATGCTACAGTCGTCTGTGACAGCAACAAAGGTGATTTGCATTATATTCAAAAGGACCACACCCAAATGTCAATCAGAGTGCATTCAGTTTTTGTTTTAACGATATGTCAAAAGCGACGATGCACTGTAAATGGACACCAAAACATTTGATAGAACACAAAACAAAGACACATGTTTTAAGAATACGCTCACATTTTTATTTGCATGTGAAGGTTGAATTTCTCAGAGCATATTAGGATTTATGTTTGCATACTCGAATAGATAAAGTGTTGATAATACTTTACAATAAAGGAATTACTATTAACCTCATGGGGTGGAGGAGATAATAGATAATCATGGAAGAATTATGTGCACAATCTCTTTAAAGACTTTTTTTTTTTAACCTGAACATAATTAAAGAGATAAAGTATAATACAAGCCACAAATTCACTTGAGCTGTAACTGTCTACTGTGTCACACAGGTTGAGAAAAGCTATTTCTGCTACATTTAAGGATCTGGATTGTACGGCGTGAGCCCATTATCCACACTGAAATGAAAGGGTGCTACAGCAGATCAGAGCTGGAGAGACGATTTCGCGAGCCTCCGTCTGAGAGGCTGTCAGTTTTAAAAGAGTCACCTTGAATCGGTTCTCCTCAGGAGTCCCTGATAGATGTCAGATTTTAGGAACCGCGGGTAGCAATCCCTGGCCATCAGACTGTAGATGAGCTTCTGTGCTGTATCAAACGAAGTCAGGGTCGGCTGGGAGATGTTCTTCGTTATGTTTTCTCTGGTACTGCAATCTATGTTGATCTGGAATCAAACAATATTGCCCAGGGCCGTCTTACAGCAGCTCTTTTCATCGTCCTTCACCATAATATTCTTGGGGGGATGTACACTTAACATAAAGTTCTGCAGTTTTACCACCATAAAATGCAGAAATACACAGCTTTACAGCTTTACAGCAGTCACTATATCAACAGAGGCGTGCTAAATTCAGATTACAATCAATGACCCTGTTGGTGCATTTGAATTCCTAGAAACTGCAGTCACAGTCATTTACCTGTTTGGGTGCTTCTGTTTGGACAAACTCTGAGTAGATCCTGTTGGCAGACGAGATCATCTCTGGGACCGTCTTGATTTTCTTGTACTCCTCACAGGCGAGCCAAAACAGAATGTTCTCCTCACTGTACTCAGACTTCAGGAACTCCCGGAAAGCGATCTGTCCGGCTGGACATCACAGGGGACAATAAGCGTGGGAGCAAATGTGTATCAAATAGCACCTGTATGATCAGAAGAGACTCTCACCTTTGCAGCTGAGGACCTTGTCCACAGACTCACTCCAAGTCTCAACATCCTCCAGTGGATCCTTGGGGAAGCAACACAATCTACCCTTGAAAAGAGCATCAAGATCTATCACTAGCCCAGTTACCTGTGAACTCCACAGCAAACAACGCCTGCAAACCACACTGGCAGGCCAAATTATTAATCATTCATAGCTGGTGATCCTTATTAAGATGACTTGTAAACATTCATCTTAATGCACCGAGCACCTGACAGCAACCTCCCATCCCTACGAGCCCCTTCAGAAATAACGGCACGACGCCTGGTGTGACTTACAGTGAGTGAAAACCTCGTTGGTATTTTCCACATGGCTGCTGTAAGCTGTTGCCTGCTGAAAATGGTAAAGGCCCAACAATCAAATATGCAGTAACTCACTTTATCGCCATCTCCTCGTCCTCTACAAAGGGAGACAGAGATAAGATCCTGCCAGACTGAAGACGAGGTTGTGATTGTTTGGAAATAAGGGAGTCAAGTGACTGAGCAAATCTAAATGACCCCCACCCAACATGAATGGAATATATGGAAATCTGTATGCAAAGTGCTGTTGCTGGGAAAGACGGGCCATCCTTCCCTGTCTGTTGCACCTCCAGGAGAAAATAAGTGGGCTGTGATTTAAGATGACCACACCTGTTGTCCAAAACAGTGATCATCATTAGCATGAATGTGACAATGTGAGGATGGCAGGTAGTTAGACGGAGGGATCACTGAAGAACAGATAAATGAATTAAGAGTATTTAAACTATTGACGACTTCATTTTATTGTCACTCAGTAGGGACTATTATTTAGTGTTTTATGTGTATAATGGCAGCATAATGGCCTGCTGTGGTACACACTGCACGTCAAATTCAGAATAAGATTTAACTAAAGCAATGAGCGATGGTCAGGAAGCTGCGGGAGAGATCCTGACCATAAACAAATGGCCATAAACAAATTCACTTTTAAGGAAAAGGCTTGTCATCCTGCCATTTGAATATCTGCAGTGTTCCTTATTAATCAAGGTGACAAAACGAATAAAGACGCACTGATTTACTGACATGCCTCAAGGCTTCAGTTGATGTTGATCGCTGACTCATCAAACAGAAAGGTTGTGATTTGGATTTTGCAAGTGTTTATAGATTAGTCGGCGCCTGGTGCAAATCTGCGCTGGCTCTGGAATACATAAAAGTAAAAGTCACGAAAAATCAGTAGCATCTGCAGCCCTGCCAGCCTTTCTGTGACGCTGCACTCATGATGCCCTCATGTCGACAACTCAGGAGGGCTGCACGATTACAAAGTTAGCTGAGTCAGCGTTAAAATAATGTACATCGTCTGTCAGACACTTGACCTTTCATTTTTTGACTCATGTGTTAGCATGCTAACATTTGGTAATTAGCAATAAACACAAATTACAGCTCAGGCTGATGGGAACGTCACCAGTTTTGCAGGTATTTGATCGTGAACTTAAGCACTGGACACATTGAAATGTTGACTCGATGATGTGACAGACGATTTGTTCAGGGATCACCGAGGTCATTCCAGTTCACCCTGAGGGGAACACCAGCGTCAGCAGCAAATTTCCTCACAATCCATCATGTAGCTGCTGAGAAGTTTCACTGAAAAGGATGAACGTGAACGTCACGTGGGGCTACAGGAGGAGTCAGATGATCACCAAAGTGGTTGGGGTTCATCCTCTGGGGGACATGAATGTTTGGAAAAAATTTCACTGCAATCCATTAAATATTGGTCAAGACGCCCCCTTCCCCCCCAAATGTCCACCTGAAAGGATTTTAAATTAAGACTAATCTGGGTTGATTTTTAGTGCAACCAAATAAAAATGAATGAATAAAGAAAACATTTTTGCCTAATGTTTGGGAGTTCATTGGCTCTGTACTGTATAACTATTCTCTTGATGAAGAGTAGGTGGATAGAAAGAGATACCTGACTTGCCACCGCACAGCAGCAGAGATTAACATTAGTCAGTCACGTGATCATGAGCTATATGTCAGAGGCTGATCTCCACTCCTTTGTCATGTCATGCAGGTCATGCCACACAGTGAATCGTAATAAACCATCATAAGTATGTCCTGTGCATTTGAACCTGTCCTGACCTTCCTGACCACTGGTGGAGACCTAATGGGCCCAAACAGACCAAGAATTTAAATCACAGCAGGTGATGGAAAACACCCAGGCTGCCCTTATTTGCATGTGTGCAGACGCACCAGGTCGAGGAATTTGTTTTTCAAAAAAGGCACCGCCAGTGAAAGATTTGAGGACTACCGGTATGCTGAGGGGTGTTACCTTTGAGTATCCAGCATGCTTTGCCTTGCTGTGATTTAGCCTCTTATGGCCTTGAATTGAAAGTTATTCTGAGCGGTCAGTGTTGGCATCTAAGGGCAAAAGGGATCCTGTACAACCCTGAACAGGCTCATTTCGTTAAAGAGCACTGAACTGTGCTGCTCACTAGTGATGAAGAGTGTGCCTCCACTTCATACCAAGTTGCAGTTTTTTCCACCATACACAGGGTGGCACTCTAGTCCTCTTCAGGCCCCTTCTATCTATTTTACAATAGCATCATGCGTCCATCTTTCTCTGTAACTGACAGAATTAAACTTGTGTGCTCCCCTTCACTCTTGGTCCTGCTTCCCTTGTTCATTCAAGCATGAATAAGGTCTTGACCCTCTCCTGAAGCAGCTCAGGACGTGGACTGCAGGTTGGAGGTTGGTGGAGGTTGCAGATGTAGAAAATCTATTTGAATTAGGTTTCAAACCCCTGAAAGTACTTGAGTAAGCATGCGTATGGCTTAATTAGTGAGTGTTCTACCTCTTTTTTTCGACTTCGATCATGAAGTAACCTGACTTTTTTTTTTTTACCTACTTCCCTTTTTCAGCAGTAAAGTTTCTCCAATATCTGACGGCCATTAAATAATAAAACAAGGCCAATAAACAATGATAGAAAAACCAGGCATCGACTTGACCTTGGTGAAAAACACAAAGAGGATTGAGTTTCAGAAATCTGCAGCTTTTCTATTATCGCTGTCATGGAAAGTTCTTAACAAACTGTCTTGCCATTCCCACTAGCTGAGGAAAATAGTTAATAATTATGATTTTTTTTTTCATTTAGGCTAACTTAGATGGTTTCAATGATTTTAGTCTTTAGCCTGCAGAGATTGTTCTGAATAATTGTATGCTGCTTTTGGAAACCTGCTGCCTCTTCACTGATGAATCAAAGGAAGTTGTCCTTCAGGCTTTCAGCACTTTTTTCTGACATAAACAGGTGTCTCTAAATATGCTCCAAGTCCCGACACTTCACTTAAGGTATGTACAAGCACACTTACAAAGTCTCGGCTTGAGATTTTCAAACAAAACTCGGCCCTCTGTTTGCAGTTGCACTGAAATTTATTTAGGCTTGTCAATATCGTTGCAGGCCAACAACATCAAGTGCAAACGGATTTGTTGGAGGAAAATTTCACGACTCAATATCTGAGCCTGGGAGTCAGCAAATCTATTACTACATTTGGCTCACGTAGAGTTCGAGAAAAAGCTTCTGAGATGGGACAAACTGGTTCTTAAAATGGGAACGTGTGCTGTAAAAGTTTGGATAACAGAGCCCGGGGGTGAAAAGCCACTGCCAGACTTTGGCTTAGAGTGAGGAGTCTTTTAAAGAGAATCCCATTTGTTAGAGGAAATCTGTGTAAAACTCCACTATTAGACACCTCACAATAAATCTTTTTGTTTTAAACTCCTCTTAGACTAGTATTCATCTTGTTTTACAAGCCTCATATCTCCAGGCAAACTGCTTTCTTACTCTTTTGTTTCCCTTCAGAGGTTCTACAATACATCTTTAACTTGTGGATGATTTCAGAGGCTTTTAGCGCAGACTGAGTCACAAATTTAAATACCAATGGGATGGGAAGAAACAAGAAATCTGCCAGCAAATTCTTAGCGGGCAACTAATCTTAAGCTGTGATGAATTTGGCAGGCCAGCTGAGCTCCTACCTTTGTTAACACATCATTACATTTTCCCTCCCTTCCCCGAATATTTGTGTGAGAAGACAGCAGGAAGTGCAGCATATGCATGCCCCGGCCGTCTAGATGGATACATTATTAATGTGAACTGTGAGGTATTCCACACAGGTTTTTGTAAAATGGCAGTAACTTGGGCTGAGATGGACTTTATCCCTCTGAAGGCTACTAGAAGCCCTGACATCTGTGCTAATGAGCTAAACTGGCTCTGTGTGTGTATTGTGAATTCAGCTTTATGCCGTGCGCCTGCATGTGCTGGTTTATATTTTTGGGGTGAACTCTGTAGGATCACTGACGGCCTCAAATTAATATGTATTTGTCTTTGTGAGAAGCATAGCATAGCATAGCAAGCATTGGAGTTGATAAGGTCTATTAATTTTTCAGTGATTTGGAATAGGGAGCTACACACGATCACAATTTTCCCCACTAGTGCCATGTACACACATTATTGCTCCATTTGTCACATTTACATGTGGTCATTTACACTAATTAATGACACAAAAGGCTTGGTAAAAAATGCTTTTATAAGAAAGTGTTTATTTGAGTTATTCCACATATAATAGTATATACATTTTACAACTGCAAGGCAACACGTATGATTAAAATAATACATAAATTATATTAGATGATAGCAAACTGAAAAACAGCAGTCATAATTAATACAATGACATAATATTAGTATTCAAATGAGATATTTTTCCGTGTGTGAAAATGGGATGCAGTTTAATCAATAACAGAATTGAGTGATATATATCCCTCATTAAAGAGTTTCAGTGCTTTTCAATCACCACAGCTGCAGGCTTTCACTGCAAGTTAGTCTGGAAGGGGCTGGACAGCGGGAGAGATAAAATCATGAATCCATTTTAATGAGATATGGTCAAATTAGCTGTACGCCACATCAACTGTATTAATGTTGTATAAGGTGCTATTGCTGGATCGGAGGATAAAGCAATTGAAGCGTAATGTGTCTGATGTGAGGAGGGAGGCCTCAGCGTGGCTGCCTGTACGGCTGGCTGAGTACTGTCAGTAGCGTGGAGGCACTTCTGCTGAGATTCTGTCCCCAAACATCCCATTGTCATTCAAGTTTTGCAACATTTGCGAAAATATGAAAACCATCAATAGAGGTTCAACCCACAAGCTGTGCATTGCCTCTGAAGGAGAGAACGGATAGATCCTTCCACAAGTGCTGCAGAATGACCTGATTTTATGACGTGGCCACGCAGAATGTTCTGATTGGCCGGAGTGCATGGCTCTGTCATAGTGGCCATAACCTTTTTAAATTAATTCTTATAGCTGAAAGGCTAATGATGTCAGCTGTTATACAGCTGTGTAGTATAATACTTAAAGGACTTAACAACATCTTGGTAGATATGCTGATTCGTTTTTTTTTGCAAAGAGTTAGATGAGAAGAATGATGGTACGGCAGATATAAAGCTACCACCAGCAGATAGCTTAGCTTAGCTTGAAGGCTGGAAAGAAAGGGAAACAGCTAGCCAAATGTTGTTGAATGTTGTTGTCGGTGTGAGTAGATTCCAGGACGTTACCATGCCAAGAAAAAGTCCAGCACATAGGTGTTGGTAGGTGGGTTATTTTTATCATTGGACAGAGCCAGGCTAGCTGTTTCCATCAGTTTGTAGTCTTAAAGCTAAGCTAAGCTAAACACCTGCTGGTTGTAGCTTAATATTTACTGTACACACCTGAGAGTATCTTCTCATCTAACTCTCTGCGAGAAAGAAAGTAAGCAAATTTCCCAAAATGTTTAACTTCCTTTAAAATTTCATTATCAGCAATCTGCTGCGGTGCTATGTGAGAGAGATAATCCACTGTGACCCCCGTGGCTGTAAAACAATAACACACTCTGCAGTAGCAAACCTGTGGCCAAGAATCTGCTGCAACACACACAACATTTCAACAACTGTGCTGCGAATCACGGATTATCTCTCGTGTAATGATAACGATTCACAGAGCGAGCTGCTGCGCTGGCAATGTGTTACCAGGCCGAGGGTTCAGTGGTGGCCTCGCCCCTCTCGTTGAAGACACAGGAGCGTGACCTTCTGCGAAACATGGTGGCCCCCGGGCCTTTCTTCCTGGTGACACGCAGATAAATGTCAGAGTGGAGGAACCTGGGGTAGGAATCCTTTTTCATCAGGCTGTAGACTTTCATCTGGGCTGCGTCAAAACAGCTCTTTGTGGGCTGTGCTATGGTCCTCTGGATTGCCATCTTGGTGTTGTAGTCAATGTTGACCTGAGTGGAGGGAAACCAGGGCATAATGAACAACAGTTGCTGACATGGCATATCAACTACAGTATGACAGAACACCGTCTGTAATGATGCTCGCTTTGTCTTGGTCTGAGTGCATGATTCAGGTTTTCTTTCTTTTCAGATGGTGACATAAAGAAACAGGAAACCATAAGATCCACAGTGAGACCACTGTAAAGTAGTAACAGTGGAGAAAATCCACATCTGCTTGATTGCATACAACATCACACATGAAGTCCACTTTAGACTGTAAAGCTGCTTGTTCTCTTGAGAAATTAGTGAGATTCTCAGTTTTGTTGCCACCAACTGACCTAAAGCTAATTTGAGTTTCATACGAGCAATCACTGGCACACATTGTTAAAAAATATTGATCAGGACAATAACAGCTATGGGAGGCTGTTTATTGCCAATAAAGTATTTTCCTTTTTAAAAGTCTTAAAGTGGCGAAGCTTCTTACACAGAAATAAAAATAATCACCACTAACACAGCTCTCAAAATATTTGTGCGTGTGAAACTGCACCATCAACACTGAAGGTTACCTTCGTTTAAATTTGGATCTCCCTGCAAATGACTCGAGCTGGTGTACGCTTTCATGTTACTGCAGCATGCTCCAGAAAACCACCTTTCATATTTACACAGAGACGTCTCAGACTGAAAGTGTGTGGGTGATGCTCTCTCCAGTTCTGCAGAGGAATGTCAAAACCTCAAACCAGACACTGAACTCTTTAACGGTCAAACCTGCTGCAGGGCATGAAAGCACAGCGGATGGTGGTCTCATCATCCTCGCGAACGGCCTGGAAACCTTTGCAACCACTACTGTCTCCCACAGACATAACCCGACCTGCTTTGCACTGGCACATGCAACAGATGCATGACCCCAGTGAGCTGCTGCTCCTTGTTGTTCACAAAGGTCAGCCTGCTGCAGGCTCATGACTGTCTAGTGTTCACGAATTTACCCACTGTTATTTTTATTATAATGGCATTAATAATTGAAACCTCCAACAGCCTTCAGTAACAAATAAGCAAAAGGAATTGCTAAAGCAGCATGCATTGTTTGAGCCTTTATCATATTTTGCAGCATTACATCCATGCAGTTTATGATAAGTAAACATGCCATGCCATACCTCTTTAGGAGCGTCCGATTCAATAAAAACTGTATAAATATATTTGGCTTTGGACAGCAGCTTGGTCTCAGAATCAATGGTCTTGTATTCTTCACAGGCCAGCCAGAACTCGATATTTTCCTCACTGAACTCTGTCCTGAGGAACTGAGAAAAGGTTTCCACCCCATCTGATGCAGAGAAACAGAGACGCACTGTTTGTTACGAGAGTTACACAATACAAAGATGGACAGCTGAATGTCTGTATTTTCTGAGCCTGTTGGGTCAATGAACATTTGATTGTAGCAGGATGTGTTAAGGAGGCACAGAGTGTCCACAGCTTCAACTTCAGCTGTACAAACAATTCAAATTATATAGCTTCAATATACTTTAACACTATTTTCTTCATTATATGGCACTGACCATTCCAAAATTAGCACATACCGTGGTTTATGCTGTGGCGCTAAAGTGCAACTCCTGTGAATATGAGGAAGTTGCACAGTTTCTGTATTGCTATCTGTGCTAACAAAGATTAAAAGATGTAGTGAAACTCTCACTGCTCTCTACATTAACTATTTATTGCTTCTGGCACTCTTTTACACTTCTCCAATTCAAATGGAGCAAATTGTTTGACAGCAGAAGAAACTGTTTTGGACAGCAATTTGACACATTCTTGAGAAGTTCGGGGCATTAAACTGACCCGAGTGCTTTAGCAGTTCTTCAAAGGAGTCGCTCCATTGCAAAGCTGCCTCGGGTGAGATGCTGCAAAAAAAATAAAAAAATAAATAAATAAATAAAAAAGACAGAGATGCGGTCAGCTCTTCCCTGATGCTGCAGCAAAAAAAACGTTTTGGATTCTCGTGAGACGTCTTGATGCCAGGTTTCTAGGAGTGTGCAATGAGTGATAGAGGGTGCTGGAAACTGAGGTTAATAATGAATACTACTTGTCAAAAACAACATTGCCAGTATATGAAATTAATGGGTTTTGCCTCACTTGCTTGGTGTCATATTTGTCTTTTTATGGGGACTGACGTTTTCATGGGAGCCTGACTTGGTGAGGAAAAGGCTCAGTCGGCTCTTCCTCTCCTTGTCTTTCTGTCTGCCAACAGAAGTAAAAATACATCAAGTTCTACAAACGGCCGTATGTGTACACCGTTCACCAAATCAGCACCTTAACGCGAGAATTCCTCCTCACAGACGCATTTCTCAAATGGCTTACATGACGCCAGACATTGCACAAGATCTTGGTGATACAGGTCACATGTGCCCACATGTTTAAAGAAAAAGCCAGCAGACTTTTAAAAGTCGAACAGCGCCAGCTATAGTGGCCTTGACTCACACTCAAGCTACTATATAGAAACATCACATCTCTATTATAGTACTGTTATGCAACTGAGTTGAGTAAAATCTAACTTTTCTACACAGAAAGAAACTACTTTCACTATTTACTCGTTTACTACTCAGATTTCTGACTTTAGCTGCAACATTTACTGAAGCTTAACGCGAAATTACTCAACTAAACACATGAAAATAACCGAGGCTCGCACACCAACCTGCTACTGTCGTCCTTCATCTTTGGTGCCTGCAAGTCTTCTGGACCGAGCATTTTGAAATATGCTTCCTCCTTCGGGGCCATGTAGTTGAATTGAGGAAATAGAAAAAGAAGCGTCTCCATGCTGCTCTGTCTGTATCTGGCGTGTGAAGCGGCAGGCCACAAATAGCGCTCCGAAAATGTTTTAACCCATCACTCGATGAACCACCTGGTCTTTTATAAGCCCTGTTCGCATTTCATTTCCTATACCTTTAGCTGTACTTCCTGTAATGGTGCAACCACTTACTGCTAACAGCTCCATCAGTGATACAGAAAACCCCCTTGGCTCAACATCCTGTCTACTGTTTATTTAGAAATTTAAAAAAGAAAGCTGCTTATTCATTGGTTTGTGTTTGATGTGTTTGTTTTTGCTCAAGGTTATATCTTTTCTTTATTGTAAGGGAACATTATTAACTTGTTCTGAACCGTACAGAAGCAATTTTATAACCATAACCATAAAAACAACTGTTGAATTCTGAATGTCGGTAGATTCTGTGGTGTTTATTCACTCTCATTGCTGCGATGGGATTAGATAGTTGACATAGTTTGTGAACCATATAAAGCGAGTTGATAAATGTCTGACAAAGTTTGAGAACCTTGGCATAATAAGAAAGATCTTATGTTGTGATGACTTGCACTTGCACCACCAGCAAGGCCAGACACTGCAGAGATGGAAAGAATGAAATGTAATGAATAATAAAAATGTGTCTGTGCGGAGTCTGGGCTTAGCTCTTTCCAGAACATCAGAGCCTTAATGGAGAAAGACAAACTCACTGTGACACAGTGGAAAGCAACAGGGAATAAGGTGCGTTCTGGGGCAGATGGAGACAAATGTGATGTCTCTGTTAGAAAGACACTGAAACTGTCTTTAAAGATACCTGTACAGCGCCATGACCATGTTTCTTTAGTTATGACAAGAAATTAATTAATAAAACAGGCAGCAGTTCTACAATAATGAACAAGTCATAATTCAACTTGTTTTAAAGATCACTTGTCATCCAACATGTTTTTACGTCACTTGTTTGACCTTCACTGTGCAAAATGTTTGGAAGATGATCCTGGTCCAATCCTGGTCTACCTTGAACCTTGAAGCCTGCAATGCACATACTGTACACTGAGGATTAAGATCATGATACTGTAAAGCACCACTTTATGCACTCAGTACATAACTCTCAATGGCCGGCCAGTACTGATTGGTTATAATATGGGGTTTTGCCACCTAGCACCTTAGCATGTTGGGGCCCGAGTACAAGATAGGTAGCTGTCACCATATCAGAGAGGCCGTCTTAGCAAAGCTATGCAGCCGTAGGTTAGAAGTGGCAGAGGTCGTATCACGGGATTGTTGCACTTCCAATTGGTCTCCATTGTAAAGTGCGTTCACATTGGATGCAAAGCAAACGTTGGAAGCGGTGCAATTGCACTAGAACATAAAGCAGATGTGAGTGGATGTGAACAGACTCAAATTCGCCTGTGGTGGCCTGAACTTAGGTGAAAACGTGTCTAAGACGTGTCTTAAACTAAGTTTAAGATGTCACACACTCAGTACGGGCACACTCGGCACACGGTTAATGCACAGGTCGCTAACTAGCAGCTAGCTATGGCTAGCATCCTGGGTGCAGCTGGGTGCAGCTGGCCAGCATGGACTGCACAAACAGTCAAGCTATCAAAGTCACACAAACACAGCAAGGTGAATTCTCTTTACTTGTCATACACCCATATAACTCCAGGCTAAATCGAGGACTTTCTCTATCGTCACATTAAATCAACACCCATTGATTAAAAGAGACAAGTTCTGTTCTGCAAATGCATGTATGCAGCTCCAGCCCAGTGGACCGGTAAACTGAAGCCGCAGTATCCTTTCCCTTCAGGTAAACAGCGGACTGCTGAATCATTGAAACCAAATTAAATTGCAGTCATTTAGCTCCGCTGTATGTATTTGCCTCTTGTCAACATACCAGATGAGAGAACCAACAAAATCAATACAAACATACACACAGAGCCAAGAAGGTTCTCCCGCCAGCTGGGCACAAAAGATTAGGATTGTGTTATGTGATCATTTTAAAATAATATTGCCATTTACAGTTTTAATTATGTATCTATTTCACCAGCACTTGGTCTTGTAGTTGGTTCTCCATGCAGTGAGACTGTACATACAAAGACTGAAGGGAACACAGAGAAGAGGTCTGTCTCTGAACTCAGCCATTAATATTGTCTGCACACAATAAACTGTCACACTAAAATGAATTCACATGATCTCTGGTAGATGTTGGTTAATGTCGCATGTATACCCAGCATTGCATGACTGTCCTCAGTTTGTTCCTGTACTACGACATCACTAAACAGAACAGTATCTGTGCTGATAATATGCAAATATCTTTATGAGTGTGCTTTGAGTCTGCTTGGTGAAAGGGGAAGTGATGGAGTTGAAACTGCAAAGTGCTGACATGAGTGAAGGGGGAAGGAGGGTTGCTACTTCCTGTCTGAAAACATCTGTTTATGTAGGTCTAGTCTGCCTGTTATATCTGCATCTGACCTTCCATGACCATAACCATAACCAGTACTTGCTTAACCCTAACCCTGACCTTTACCTAAACCAACCTTAACCCAAGACTTCACCCTAAAACATGATGTTTTACATTATGGGGGCGTTTTGTGCCCATAAGGACTTATGCCACCACAATATGTCCACACACAAAGTCACACACACACACAGACACACACACACACACAGATGCAAAGAGTTAAGCATTGAAATTTCTTGAAAATCTACATAATTTGCAATATTCCACTGCTTTTCCTGCATTCAAATGCCACATGAACAATGTGCCTCTGTGGGATTGCTTTCATCTAAAAATGGGACACTCAAGTGTGATGAAGAGAAAGACGTCTGGGTGCTCAGCGGCGCGGCCGGGCATTGATAAGGCCTTGATCTTTCCCGAGAGGGTACAGTATGTCAAACCAGGACGGATCACTGAAGAACTTCTTTTATTTCCTTTCATAATCTGCCGTACTAGATATGCTATTTGATGACATAAGATCTGAGTTATTTTAAGCTTCTACCCTACTTTTGATATCAAAATTGCATCATCCACTCATTCATTCATGAAATGATTTTGAAAAAGAAAGGAAAAAAGTTTTATCTGAGAGAATGTATGTCAGCTTGGGAATTTGCCATTCACCCATGCATGATTTTGGATTGCGCCACGGTAACGGGCATAAGTGCAGCGCTCAGACCAAACAGGCTTAGAGCAGCTACTGTGACAATGGTGATGGTTGTCATGGTACTAGGATATTCATGATCTGGGTGTGTGTTTGGTGTGATTAAGGTCTGGTTGAGAGGGACTGCAGCCCACTATCCTATGAATGATGTTCATACATGGTGATTCTGCACCTCATTATCTTCATCCAGAGTCAATGTTCAGTGCGAGTGCAGGAAAATGTACCCTTTATGATAGATGGCTGGGCATCCATGAAGGTGACAACACTTTATGACCTGAGCCATCAGAGAACTGCAATCAGTTGCCATACTTCAAACTTCCACTTCTGCTCATACATGAAGCAAAGCCTGTGAGCTATTTCTGGCCTGCACTCACTGCCAGCATCCACCTGTTGGCCCTGAGTCTCCATTTCCTCCATTATTACTCCCCACTCCCTGCTGTGCTAGGCTTGGTGTTTACTTATAGACTGTACAAATTCTTTACGATTATTATGAGCTGACTGACTAAATTGTGGCGAGATCCAGAGTGACACTGAAGTGCTGTCAGAGGCTTACATGTAAGATAACATATCCGTGTGGGCATTTGGATTGCATTTTGGTAACACATATGGAACCCATTAATATCCGTATATTGATTGCATACACTATATGTCTTCATGTATGTCTGCCCACATTGGTTACTCATGAGGTGAAGCAGGAGGGGCTCTCACAGCAGACCACACGTGAGATTTTTCTCTTGGATACCATGTAGGCTGAACATGAGTTGGTGAACAATGAACTCATGTGAAAATCTAAATTGCAAATCAACCTTTTTCCACAATTTTTTGCCACCCCCACCCAAGCAGCATTTCAATATTGATCTCTTGCACTACGACTCACTCAGAGAAGCATCATGGTTGATGCCTGTGTGGTGCAGAAGAACAACATTTTCTCACCACTGCGGCAAACTAAGTTCAATACCCAGTTGTGGTGCTTTTCAGCTTCAGGCTTGCAGTGGTGCAGATGGTGCCGCTGCACTAATGACTCCTACTGGGTGGTTGGGCTGCTTGTGCAGTGAATGCAAAACAAAATTAAAATATTATATGGAACCTGTTGGGCATAAAAGAGCCCGCCTTGCCTCAAACATGAGCCCAATTACATGGACACATAAGCATTCTGTGAGAGATTTATTCACATGGGTCGCACGTGAAGCTCTCCTCGGCTCCCTTAGCAACCCTTGTGCGTAGACCAATACAGAGTTACTGTCTAATGGAGCTGGTGGACAAATGGGACCAATCACAAAGACATGTTGTACTGTAGCTTGAGTTACATAATAATTACTGTCAAAAAACGGTAACTTCTACATGTTTGGGTCGTAAAGCCTTCTCATGTTGTTTTTAGCTTTCCCTCGACATCACTACACCCCAAGCTGACTCTATTGTATTTGCGTCAAGCCTGGAGACATGTTCCCTGCAATTGCTTTAATGTTTCAGTTTATGTTTACTAAAAAACCTGTGAATAAAGCGAAGAAAAAAACTGAAGTGGTATCTTATGTACGGTTAATGATAGTTTTGTTAGCTTATTTGTAGAGCCTATAGATGGAAAAGCTATACATGTTATTTTTCATCATTTTCTGATCAGGTAGAAAAAGCAGAGCAACCCAGCTGTTCAATGTACACACCATCAGTAACAGTGCAGCTCCATAATGGGCAGAGCCAATGTGCTGCTTATACATCAAATCCATATGTGTTTCCACATTAGAAACTACAAAGTGCCGAGCCTGAGGGTGATGCAGAGCAGCATTTTACATAATGGTGCTCTGCTCCACTCTGCCCAGGATCGTAGATTTCAAATCTCACAAGCTGTGTACACATGGATCCCTCCAAAAACTGGCGAAGGCTTTTATTTTCACAGAAACACACCTGAATATCTTGTGATAAGACCTGACCAAGAGGAGATTTAAAAAAAACCCCAAACTTTTGTGCTCACATTATGTGTTTCTTATCTTATTTAAAATTAATACGAAGCTTTCTGGCCTGAAGGATTAAGTACTGCTCAAGTACCCTGTAGAACGGTTCTCACAGGTTTGGCTGGTTCACGGCTCTGTGATCAGGCGTGGGATCTCCCTCATTAGACTTTACAAGAAGGTTGTGAGCTTCCAGGAAATGGGCTCCACTTTTAGCTGATGCGTCTGAGAAGCAGACGGCAGAGGCAGCAACGTGGCCTCAAACCGGTGACATCATTTCCCTGTCAGTGAGTCACACAGGTGCTCCCTCCGCAGATGAAAGGCGTGCTTGCATTTCGACGCATGCTGTCAGCTCGCAGCATGAAGTGAAGGGGGGGATGTACAGAAAAGCACAGAAATGTTTGCTCTGGTTTAATATGAAATGGCTTTGATATGGGAAATGAGTCATCAACACATACTCAGGATGTGTTGACTCTCTCGTACTGAAGCAACATCAGATTTAGGAATTTACGCTGAAGCATTTATCTCAAAGTATTATTCTGCACATTTTTAAGAAGCTGACTGAACGTACAAGGCGTCAGCTTATTCCAGAGAAGAAAGTCACTTATAGTAATTGTAAAACAATATTAATTTGATCTGGACTAACCTTGATAATATATTAAAAACAGACAATATGAGAAGCTTAGAGGTCAGAATTAGTAACTTATGGACTTCTGTGAACTAAAAGTAAACACTGCTGTATTTTAAGAGGTCAGCAGCAAAAAGGTTTAATACCAGGTGTTACCAGGGTCTAGCATGTGGCAATGCACGGGATATCAACAGTGGCCATTGACTTCAAATGGACGAACTTGCCCACTGACCAACACTAATGAACACAGCCCTGCAGGTACTTGTTTACATGCCTTATAAGCCTTGCATTAGGCGCTTTGACAGGCTACACAGGCTCAATGCCGCCACCTGATGGCATGTTGAAGAATCATAGCACAACAAAACGATGGGCATCATCAAAGCACACGTAAAACCAAGTTCTTATGAGTAATCCAGTCTTCATGCGTATGAATAGCAACTGCGGAACACAAACAGATATTTTCCTCAGTTGGAAAACTGGATGGAGACTCTAAACATGATGCATGTCTGTGCCTGTTAAACATACAAGATGCACTGTCTACTCCGTGAGCCAGGAGCTTAGGCAGACAGGGCTTTTCTGCCTGCAGTTGCAAAATGCTAACTCTGTCCTGATTACCATACCCGCTGCTAGAAAGATCATTTTTTATATATTTTATTTTCCTCTTTCGCCAGTATGGTGTTTCAAATCAAAATGGACCACTCCGCCTACTCTCGTGAACAAATTGGCTCTGCCACTGAATCTTACTTCCATTTCAAATGAGAATCAAATGCAAGTCAGATTCCAGCACTCTGCCTGCCTCTCCATGAATATTACATCTGTTTTCGCTTACAGTTTTTTTTAAGAGATTTACGTTTTAATGCGATTTTAAATTTAGGTTGTTATCCATTTCAAGTTTATTTTTCTTCCTTAAAATAATCTGCAGCGTTCTCTCTGGAGAATGTGTTCCTGTGGTCCAGACACAAGAATATCTGATGGAGCCCAGCCGAGTTAAGGCAGCTGCTTTTTGTTTTTTTTTGCATTGCACTGTTCCTTTGTGCGGACACCCTGAGTGATGTGGTTGTAAAGGGGCCTGGACAGAGTTCTTTATCATAGGTCTATGAGACTTTCAGAGTCTCTCCAGTAATCAGGTCCACATGCCAATAGTGATGGATTCCACTCTGCAGCTACTCTGCCCCAGACAACACACACATACAAATCAGAATTTACATGCCCACGTCTTTCTTGATCAATAAACATTTACTCCTGAGGAGAGACTGCATCTGCAAGCCCGTCTGGTAATCAGACCAAAGTTTTCTATACGAGAAAATGCGTAAGTGGGTTATTTTTGTCAAAGCACATGTATTGTTTTTAATTTTAGTCCCGAGTCAGGATTAGATTGCTATTACTGTCACAGACCAAGCAAACGTAGGCTGACACACAGCCGCTACAGCTGCCAAAATAATAAGGACGCTAATGACACTGCTGTAAAATACAGAGATCATTTTAATCAATTAGCTGAAAGCATTTGCGTGGCGGAGAGGAGAGCGATAAATGGCCGCGCTCCTCAGGTTGGGTGAGGAGGAAGTCGCTCCACTTCAGCCATGACAGATGTTGGAGCAAGCCTGGACGCTGCTGGACTGCTAAAACTTTGCAGACAGACGCTTGATATTTCACATTCGACCTCAGCGCGGATCCAAAGCAAGAAATGTAATACACGTTTGACTGCCGGACTATGAGAGAACAGGCTCATGCTGTGACACAGATTGGAGTTCGAATGTGGAGAGCCTTTCTGCAGGACCAGCAGTTGGCCAAATCCTCTGCTGTCCTATTTTATATTAGTGTAATATTTGTCTTTTTTTTAATGCAAAATTAACATATTCATCCCCCACCAGTCTCCCTAGAATAATCATTTTAACGCCGAGGTGAACGGATTACAGCCAGAAATGGACTTCATGATTATTTTTCTGTATTTTTCTGTCATTATTATTTTAGGTATGAATACTAATGTGTGACAATTTAGTCTCCCCGAACAGAAAAACTTTAGCCTTTTTTTCAGAATACTAATCCGTCACATACTGAAAGTTCTTGCATAATTCTGAGTGCCCCTGCTTCTCGCTGAATCTGTCTGACCGGCGCTGCTATCTCACCCGTGCAGCCAGGGGGAAAGTAGATAGTGTATCATGCCTAAAAGCAAGGAGATTTTTTAGATTCATTTACTCCCCTCTGCAGGGAGGTTAGAGGTCAGAGTCAGCTACAGGCCAGTAGTCCTGAAGCTGGTGGGGATTCAATGTCACCCTCAAGGACATTTTGGTAAGAGTATTTCTTGCAGACTTCTCCGCTATATGGGTCAGTAACCCTGCTCAATGTGCCACCCTGCTGCCCAGAAGTCACCTCTGGAGTGCTTCTCAGTGAATTAAAAAAAATCCCAGCAATATTGAACATTAATTATTTTCCTGCCATTGAGTTGAACAGTTTGGATTTCAGGAGAGATGGTAATGGCTCTGCGGAGTGTCGCTGTCCTAATCTAAATAAAATAAAAAGGATTATGCTTGGCACATTCCCACAGCAGTGTTGTGTCCGTTGTAAATCAATACAAGTCCTAATTGAACAGCATCTCTGTGCAGAACGCTCTCCAGCCTGAGCTTTTCTTCGCTGTGTAGGAGAAAGTGAGTCACATTCATCCCACTGCATGCCATTGTATCTCTAATTACAGAGGGTGCATTCTCATATTTTCATTTAGACTATTTATGGTAAATCATGAAATGCTGCCACAATGCCACCTGCTTCCTCGCCTTCCCTCTCTCTCTGTCTCTCTCTCTCCTTCTGAATTATTGTGAAGGTTTGAATGTTTCATGACTCATCATTGAGGTTACTCTCCCTCCCTTCCCTCACTGTCTCTCATCGCGTCTCCAATAGCCCCACAATCTCTGAGAGTTCAGTTCCCTTGCTCTCACTTTGTATGAGGCAAGTCTAATTAGAGTGAATTATTTGGCTGATGGTCTGTGAAGCACATTGCGCCAATTATCAGTCTACTATAAACAGACTGTTATCTGTGAAATCCCTCTGCCTGAGAGCGTACGAGGATAGAAGCGTGATTAATATGCAAATAAACCAGGTCACAGTTAAAACTATCCATCGGTCAAACTGGAGACTCCTACAGGGGGGCAACTGTGCTCTCTGCTTTTGATTCTGAGCCGGGTGCTTTGTCCTAACATGACAAATGTCTCAGTCAGAGGCGCATTCCTAAAATCATAGAGTTTCAATACTGCTGAATACACGAAGGGCCCATTAAAACATGAAGGAATAACTATTTTATACAGAGGCTCTAAACTGTAGCTTGGGAAACAGTCTGCAAACGTTATGTTAGACCTAATCTTTGAAATGTTCTGCAAGATGTTTAATAATTCACTTAAAACTGCATATCACCATACACGTTGTACTGGGTATGATTGTGTATCCAAGACAATAATACTAGATTTGATTTGATGTTGAAGTTTAGACTCCAGCACTGTTACCTCAAACAGCCTTACAACACAGCGGCTCGTCCTCAGCCTAAAAAGCTTTTCTCGTACTACATCAAATGTGAAAACATATCGTGTAGAAATGTGTGCAAAGCAGCCAAACATGCTTATATTAGAACAAACAAAAACTAGAGTCTGATCTTACAGTTTTCCTGCAATGCTGGGACTAACTAGCTCCGCACTGCAACACAAGAACAATGTTTTTTTTTCTACCATCTCCATGTGTTGGTAAGGATGCTGCCTTTTTGCCCGAGGCACTCAGGTTTAGCCTGCGTTAGCACTATTTAATGTATGTAGCCATCAAGTTCATATTTAAGACCCATGCTAAAGGGTTGTCATTTTGAAATGAGGCAGGTGGAGAAAGCCTTTTCAATGAACTAATGGAGCCAACATGAACTTAATTAGATAGCTACCAACGTCCATTGTTCGGTAAAATCTGTCTGAAATGAGAGACTCCTTCATTCAACAACTGGATGCATAAGAATTACAGATGGAAAATCATTATAACTGTTACCTGCAGCATGCAAAAGACGACAGCTAGACAGGCGTAGCAACCGTTCCTAAGGCGACATCATAATTAGTATACCTCTACAGCAGAAATAACATATTAGACTTTCATTTCCCTTTAAATTGGGTTGAACAGAAGTGAACACTTAAACCTATTGTTGTAAACCTTCAAGTCCAACCTGTGGAGACACCTCAGAGGGTACCAGGGACCTCAGTCCTCTTAGTATAGCTAATAACAGCTTACATAATTCTGCAGTAAACCCCTTTTTAAACAGATATTCTGAAATACTGACATGAAGAAGCCCCGTGATCGCACCAGCTTTGCTTTTTAACACTGGCCCAAACGACGGCGGCATAACGCCGCCGCAGTGTGTGAGCTTAGACAGCACGCGGCTGTTCTGACAGCGAAACAGGGGTGACGCGTAACACAACAAAGTCAGCGGCGTCCAGTGAGACCTCGGCACAGATGTGGATTTACTACCTCTGCTGCCAGCTTAACGTTCTGTGCAGAACGGAGAGGCGGAATAACGGCGCCACGTTCCCGCCCTGAACAAGCTGCATAAAAGGGGCTTCAGAGTTCCTCATGATGTTTACTCTGCAGTTTTCAGCCTCGTCAGCCCACTATACAGTACTAAATCTTATTAGTTATTCTGAATAGCTTGCGCTTTACCACAATTCATTCGGGTCTCATTAAAGTGTTTTAATGAATAAAGAAACAACTTGATGTGCTCCGGTTGTGACCTGTGATGGTTAAGAACGTCATTAGAATCGCCGGCCATCAAAGTGTGATGATTCTAGCTGATGGCAATGAGTGTGGAGAAAAACACTTTTAAAACTTAGAAACTTCAAGTTACATGTGGCTTGTTTGTAGTGTGATTCTTATCATGGCTACACAAAGCAAATAACTGCACACAAACTGGACTTTCCTTTACTGTCACTGAACAGCGTCAAGGTAAAGAAAGAAAGCCGGTGGATGTGGGATCACACTTATGGATTCAACTCTTCATTATATCATTCTGACCCTGAGACGGTGCATGTCTGTGTGTGTGTGTGTGTGTGTGTGTGTGTGTGTGTGTGTGTGTGTGTGTGTGTGTGTGTGTGTGTGTGTGTGTGTGTGTGTGTGTACTGAAAAAAGTGTCATTAATCTTAATGACTTGTGATATTTCAATAAGGAACTGGTAAATTACCATGGCTACCATGTGGACATATCAGCGGCTTTGTCAAATATTAATACATGATATATCAAATTTGCATTACGGGAATTCAATGATCACTGACCTGACACTAACTAACTGAATTAGCAAGCTTCAGAAATATGACAAGACAGAGAATATGAAACCCTTTCATTTACCATGAGCCATGTTCTAGAGTCAGATGCAGCCATAGATAAAGACCTGCTCAGTTTTGTTTTGGTGGCTCATGCAAATTACGTGATCTTGCAGCCTGACAAAAAAAATCTAAAAATAGACCAAGTGTTGACTGCTAAATTAAAGAAAGGTTCACAAAATTCACCAGATAATGACGCATCTGTTTATTTGTGGCATGACAGGAAAAGCAACTTCCTCTGTGCGTGTTATCCATCACCACTAAATACTGCAGAACTTACTCTGCCGTTGTGTACAGCTTCATATACTTTAACATGCACTTACAGTATGACTGATGCACCTCATCATGATCCAAAAAGTCTGCTAGTGTTGTCATGGCTGCAGGAATCTGTCCTTTTTTTGTTTTGGAGGGACTGTGAGCAGCTACAGTTGCCTAGAGGTTAGAGAACGAGGCTTACTGCATAAATGGGAGTGTGGTGATTTGGATATCAGTATTGGCTGAGAACATGCGGGTGAAAAGTGAATGAGTAAGACTCTCATGCTCCTTGAGAGCGAGAAAGTAAAGTGCCCTCAAGCAAGGCACTTTTCATCCAACTGCCGCAGCAGCGTGCTTGTCGACCTTCAGTAGCAGCCCATGTAGTTGGTAATATATTGTATTGGGTGCTTACTGCATCTGAAAGACACAAAACACAAAGATGCACACAAAAATGGACTAAATGTAGCTGAATTCGATGCAATTCACTGAATGACTATCAGAAGACTGGCTCCAGCAGCTGAGGAGCCTCTCTGTGTGGAGTTAACATGTTCTCCCTGTGCCTGTTTCACAGGTTTTGCAGGTTTCACAGGTATCACACAGTTGGACAGCCCATAGACATGCAGGCGGTTTTCTATCTGTATTGTGCCGTATGTGTTAGCCTGGTGATAGACTGGCGATCGGTCGGGGGTGTTCCAGGATGTTGCTCAATGCATGCTGGGACGGGCTCCAGCAACAACCCCCCACCACACCCTCCCAAAACCTGCACAGAATAAGAGAGCATAGAAAATGATGGATATTAATTCCTCGCATGTAGGACACTGAGCCAACTTTCTCTGGGTAAGTACAAGAGTTACAACAATAAAGCCAGACTACGTATCTTTTGAAAGAATAAATAAGACGCTCTTCCTCTTATGAATGAAATGTTCAATTCATGAGCAGTGAAATGCAGCCTTGCTCCGTTCAATACAAAACCTGTTGCTCAGGGATGTGCTGCTGCAGCCTCACTTGGTCCAGAAAGACCATTGGCTTATGGCAGCTAATGTTATCTAATATAGACAGATACTGCTGTACAACTAACATTACCGAGTCAGTTCACTTCACTTCTGTTAAACTATGTGTACACTATGTACATATTAGCATTTCTTAATTGCCATTCTGCGACCACAGGGGCCACGAGTGCATAGCATGGCTTTAATGTGAGAATTTTCAGTGCTGATTATGTTTAATTAAAGAAGCATATGCTGTAATATGTCTGGAGCAATGTGCCTGTAATGTAGTCATCCTTTTCACAGTGCATCAGTTTAAATGTTGCTCTATTGTGCTTTCTGACTGGAAAACAACAGCATAATGTTTCTGGTGATTCATAGCTACGCACATGAAAGGCTATAGGACAACTGGCTAAACGGACTATTCACACCCACATACTCGTATAAAACCCTGAACTACATTCACATTATGTGTGTGCACACTGTGCTCACAATGTTATCATACATGTCATATATACTATACATAGAGACACAAATACATGCACTTTCTGCCTGTATTCATGTGGGTTTCCTTTGTGTAGGTCCGGCAGTTTTCTCCTACATACCAACATCATGCAAGTCAGGAACTGTAAAGTGAGGCGTTGCACAGTGATGGTGTGTCTGTGTGTGTTAACTGCTGATCAGGGTCCCTCTGCTTCAGACTGCTATCTTAGCAACTACTGGATGGACGGTCATGGGTTTTTACAGGCATATACGGCCCCCAAAGGGTGAAGCAACCTGGCTTTCACAGTCTCCTGACTTCTCCCCGAGCAGCACCACCAGGTTGACGGTTTGGGTTTCTGTTAAATGTCTCGATGCCGTACAGACATGCGTGTTATCATTCACCATGATTTGACGATCCCCTGACTTTTCATTCAGTACCACCAGTAGGTCAAAATTTTCATTAACCCTGTGAAATATCCCAACATCTACTTGATGAACCGGTTCATGGTTCCCAGATGATAAATCCTAATGACTTTGATATTCCTCTGGTGCCACCACAAGGTTGACATTTGTGTTTGTGAGGAAAAACGACTCAACAATTACTGGACAGATGAAATGCCATGAAATATGGACCCCTCAGGATGAATTTCAATGACTTTGGTGATGCTTTACGTTTTGATCTGGTGCCATAATCAAGTCAACATTTAGATTTGTTTAATACTTTGATTTATGATGAAATACTTTCAAAACTAATGACATTCCTGTGATCCTCAGTTTGTACTCATTCACAGCTGCAGTAATATATATCATATAATATATATGAGAAAGTCTTGTGGGGTTGCATTGGGTTGGAATCTGCTTAAAAGACTTTGGTGACTTGTTACTGTTCAGTTTCCATCCAAGCAAATTCAGACAAGCAGGACATAGAATTTACCAGGTCTGCAGCTGCTGGATGATGCCTCCGCTTTCTATTTATCTGATTACATTCCAAACTTGGAAAGCATCTATGCAAATCATCCCCATAACCATGCGCCTCAGATCGCGCCCTTGTTGAGCTGTATCAACACAGCATCTTCCCTGTGGTGGAAGGAGGGGTGTTCTGCCCTAATTAACCCACTTAGATTGTATCCTAAGCCAAGATTAAACGATACCTTTCATTCTGTGCCAGCAGTCAGCCTCATTTGTCTTCAGGACACAATCTTCTCTGTTTTAAGTCAAGGGTAAAAGAACAACACTCTGGGTGGTTTACCAATTGTGTAACTCAGAGTCTGGCCAACTCATTCCTGTCAACATTCGGATTTGAAAATGAGGGAAACTGTCCAGCGCCCCGCCCTGGGTCGTCCCAACACCCTCACCACTGTCCGCATCCTTACATTTAGACAACAGGACACAGAGTGAATCCTAAAATCACCACAAGGCAGCGACTTGCTTTAGAACATCAGAGCGACAGGGACTGGCTTTATTATTCCTACATGAAGTGACTACAGTCAGGTGGTCACAAACAGATTCCTGGTTGAAAGTGAAATGCTGTGAACATCCCTGCATTATATACATGAAGACAAAAATAAACTCAGCACTTAGATTATGTAACACTTGAAGGAAACGTACACATCACTTACTCATTATGCTTCTGATTTTGAGAGAAGCTACTGGCAAGAGAGACTTTGACCGACATTACTCTTCATTAAGTGGTAAGCCTCCTCCCGTTCAATGAGATACAAACATTTAGCCTTTTTGGCAGGTACTCCATCCCTCTCACGTTCATCCTTCTTCTTCTCCGTCTGCTTCTTGCGGGTGCCATTTGAGTGAACGTCTTTGTGTCACTAGATGTTACAGCTAATGTTCTACACGCTGCCACCTGCGTCACCGGTGGACTCGGCGGATATGCCGACTTTTTTTCTTTTGGTTTGTTGAGAAAGGTTAAGAACATGACAGGTTTGTGTTTAAAGGGTAGGACAGTGGGAGAGAAGGGTAAAATACGGGGGAATCCCAGGAAAAACGGGGGGTTGAGAGGTCTGAACAGAAACGTCCAGACACAGGACAGAAACGTGTCAGAGCACACTTATGAATTGATGACTTGTGCATCACTCGGCCAGTTTCTTTCTTTTCTTTTTGCCTCTTTGTGTGTGCAGAGAAAGTGGAGGGGGGGGCTCACCATTTACTTTCAATGGAGAAAACTGTTATCACAAAAAACAGGAAATTAGATAGATGAGGCATTCTTCTCCACCTCCAAAAAGTCCATCTTTGGCATTCATGTGAGCCCACCAGGGACCTGTCGAGGTACCTCCCTCCTTATATTCAGGGGGATTAACTCTGGGCGTGATAGAGGACACCCTTGCTTTCCCACATCCCTGTTATAAGAACTAATTAACAGGCAGGAAAAACATTCAGCCTCGAATATTCATTCTGTTCAATTCAAAAGACTTGCAGAGGCCACTCATCCTGAAAATGTCAGTTTGTGCCCAATAGATTTTTTTCCGGCAAAGTGAATTAGTCAGTACTTCAAACTGCGTGTCAGTCAAGCACTTGAGTAATGAATAAGTAATTCAGGTGTTTGCTATCTCGAGGAGGAATAGATCAATTGCAGAGATCTTCAAAATGCAGCCATATCACTCACTGACAGAAGAAGGGAGAGCAATCGATAGATCAGCTTGAAACCTAAATCAGAATGTGATGTGTTTTTACAGCCAGGACTTTCTGACAACCGATAAACAAGATACGTTTTGCATGCGCTCAATAATGTTTGCCGGGGCCGTTCGACTCGGTCAGACTGATTTAACAATTAACTTCTCACCCCACCCTGAAGGCTATACTTAGAGCTTGTCAGCTTTCGGCCACGTGCTTATACAAATGAAAGCAATCCAGATATCTAGTTAAGCTCTCAACAAACTGTAATAAATCTTTCCTGCTGTTTTCCAGAGTTGCCCGTCTTCTATCACACATGGCTGATTTAGATTCCACTCACACTAAAGCGAGGGTAGACAACAAGGAGAGGCTGATCCTCTCTAAGTTAACTTATTTAGAATCAGCCTCAGAGTCTAAACAACGGCTCCCATGTTAAACCTGACCATGTGTAGGTTTCTCTGCAGAGAGATGTGTTTGTGCTCTGAGCACCTCTGAGGTAATCTCTATTCTATTTATGTGTTTTGAAAGAAAAGGACTAAGATAAAAAATGATAGGAACAGACGGGTGCTGTGCACATATCTGTCATGTCGTGGACGCACTTTTGGAATAATCAGTGCCTAAAAACCTTTTTCCATGAAAAAGATGAATGTGGGATTATTGTCGTGCTCTTAAATGGAAAGAGGAGGCCCAGTACTGTTTTGGAGTTCCTTAAAGGTCAAATTTGTGATCGCAGCTTGATTTATCCATAGCTTTAATGGATGGAAGATATATTCCATCAATCAGAAAATTATTCATCATTTTCTAATACAAGGCCTGTCAGTATGTGACAGGGAAAATTTATGATGTGTTATACAACAGCTAAAAATAGACTGATTAATTACAGTAGGGGACTATTGTACTACATATCGCATATCAACAGTATTATGAATTACAATGACTTTAATGGGTTAAGTTTCTAAAAATTCTCAAATGAAGTTTAAATTAACCCTTTAATGGATGAACTTAAACCTATAATAACTTGTTTGTTTGGCCTCTTGCAGACACATGTGAACTCACCTTTGCCATTTCACCTGTCTTTAAGTTGATACGGCAGACTTGTTACCAAATAGTTGCTTATACTCCCAGCAGTAACGTCAGTTAGAGTCACGTTTCTGGTCACTAACTTTGTCAGTCCGCTGCTTGGTGCTGGGGAGGAAGCATGACGTCTGCTCTTTCTCTGAGAACTGCGTCCCGCCACAGCTGGAAACTATGCTGACGAGAGCTGTGAGAGTGAAGGTTGTTGCCATAAAAACAGAAACCGTGAGCTGAACTCAGGCACTAAAACACCCCGTTGAACAGAGAAGAACTTCAGATTTGGGTGATAAATAATCTGATCCATTGTTTGTATGAAAATATTGCTGAGGGTAGATTTAATGTAACTGAGCAAAATCAGGCCAAAAAAATTAGCACTGATATAGCTAACAGCAGAGATGGAAAGAGTACTGAAACATTATACTCAAGTAAAAGTGAAAGTACTTTAGGCTGAAATTCAAAAATGTCAATCCAACATCACGGCCACGAGCCCTGCTTTTCCAAACCAACAATAAATTCAATTTGTACAGACAGATTTTGCAGCCTGTGCATCACTTTATCAATTTATAAATACACGCTGGCCGTCCTCTGCATAGCCTCACAAGAATTAACCAGGAAAGAGGCCAACAATCATGACCATAAATGACCAACAATAAATGCAAAGTGCTATGGACACCGGCGAGTGCAAAAAGCAGCATTATGTTACAGAAATGAAATGAGAGAGGCATATAAACTCCACAGCAGCTGCAGCCACAAACAAACGTATTAAAGCAAAGACTGCCACTGTCGATTAATGGGCCAATTATTCTCTCGATTAGTGCTTTGGCCCATAAAATTAAAAATGGTGAAAAATGGTGATCAGTGTTTCCCAAAGCCCAAGACGATGTCCTCAGATGTCTCCTTTTGTCCACAACCCGAAGACATTCTGTTTACTGACATAGAGGAGTAAAGAAACCAGACGCTTATGTTCACTTCTCATGCAGTTTATCATCTCTCATTTCAAAAAGTCCACAAAAAAACGTCGTAATAAGTGTAAATTAAAATAAACGAGAGAGTAATATGTTACTTCCACCGCTGGATAACAGTGTCAGTCAGTCTGGTTATTAAAAGGACTTTATTCTGTCAACCTCTCTGTCCCTTCCACTGTCCACTGAAGAGGAATAAGCCGGTATGAAAAATGATTCAAACTAAAATAATCTCACATATAGCTAAAGCTAAAAAAAGCTAATTAAGCTAAAGTGAAAAATAAAGCGACGTTGCTGTGGATTTCGGTGCACATGGAGCAGATGGGCTTCTGGTTTGATCCTGTGTGAAATTTAAAGTGGGCCATCAGGGATTTAAAGAATAAAGTAAAAAGGGACGTTTGAAGGTTTGAGACACATTATTATGCTTTTACAAAGAATTAAAGTTGTACATAAAACATTGAACTTTGAGTAAAAGTTTTTTTTTCTTTCTGTCCCTCACAAATTAACTAATAAATTAAACTAAACCTGCTTTTTGTCCTTTGTTCATCATGAGGGAAAAGTTTAAACAAAAGTGTTTTCTGTGCTTGCTGTGGGGGCCAAACTGCTACTGCAGTCTTTTTGATCTAGGAAGGAGTGTGCGTCCTAGAAAGCGTCTCCACCGGGAGCGTCTTGAATGCATCGCGCTGGAGTGCGAAGCCGTGAATAGAAAACACGCTGGAGATGACTGACGGCTGCCTGAAGGTGAGAGGAGCCGCACAGACGCTCAGAGGGAGTCTCTGATCGGACCATCGCATCGGATGGGCACAAGTGGGCAAAGTGAGTGGAGGAGCTCCACCCTCCACTGGTGGCACTGATCATCGAGAACACATCCCGTCACTGCTAAAAAAAAAAAAATCCCATTTCATTTTGCAGGCCTGTCTCGCCGCTGAGCTTCATGAGCTCCTGCCCGTCAATGGAGCCTTTGAGCTGTTTTGAGGAAGTTAGGTGATGCAACCTTCTATCTCATATGCTGAAATGTGGCAAGTCATGCAGATGAAGTACACATATTCTCTCAGAAGTTCAGGCGGGGGTCGAGAGTCTCTGCTGACATTATTGTTTCAGCAACACGGGATGAAAGGCTGTGAACGTGTCTTAGACGTTCACTGAGTCTCACTGACCGGCGTCGACACTGGCGCCCCTCATCTCAGACTGACGCGCGTTCGACAGATGTGAGAGGGAAACATTTGCACATCTGTCACTCCTTCAGTCATAAAAGGGTGAGCTTGCTGTCGTGCATCAAAGGACGGCACAGCATCCGAAAGCTATGAAAATAAGTTTATGTGGAAAAGCGGCAGATATTTGAGATTCCGGGGGCAGAGATGGGGTCTGAGCACCGAGACAAAAGCGTGTGCACGTGAGTCTACAAGCGCCAGGAACGAGACACAAATGTATATATGATTTCTGCAGCATGAAACACGCACTGTAACATGCAGCCAGCGCCTGTAACATACACCGCGTAAAGACCAGGTTTTAAAGCGTTTTGATCAAACTAACATCTCTTAAGCAAATTAAAAAAACAAATTAAGGAGCACCAAAAAGCTAGAAGCTGTAGTACAAATTAATATGCCACATCTGCAGTTGTTTGTGCCTCCAGTTCCACTGATCATGTGAACATTAAAGCGAAATGATTAAACCACAAAGTTAGGGATTTAATCTAAAATAATCAAAAGGGGGTGTATCTATTCAAGCTTGATGTCCCTTGGACGCCATTCAAGTGGCAGACTTTGACTAAAAATCACAGATGTATTTAGCTTTTGATTGTGAATTCGGTGTCAGGTGGGTGGTTTCACTGATGTATGAAAACACGTCTTTTCTATCCTCAATGTTATTTTCAAATGATTTATGTGTCATTTCCTTAGATGAACTTGAAGCTAAAGAAGAACAGGTTACCGTAGTTTTTTGGCGCAGACGTCTCCACCATGTGCCGATTAAGGACTCATTCTGCCGCAGATTTTCTGCCATTACGATTTATTTTAACACTGTAAACGACTTTCACAGCAACAGTTGATAAAATGACCTTGTTTTATGTGAGAGGTGTCGTTGCAGAGATGAACCCACAGACTCTGCGGTTTCGTTGTTTGTCTTTTTTCAGGATTTAATGCTTTGTCCTCAGCTCTCACCACGCCGACAGTGTCGCTTTCAGCAAAAAAGCTCAAAGAACCGACTGCACCCCACCTGCCCAGCACCGGACAGCAGCCTGACAGTCCAAGTTAGCGACTATCTGGTGAACGTAGTGGAACATTTAGCAGATAAAAAGACAGATATTTCCCTCAGGAGTTGCTGGAGACCAAAAATAGAGGTAAAGGAGAGTGAATATGATATATGTGTGTGGCGGTTGGTATTGTCTGTGCTGTTATTTTGAAGGTCCATTTCCTGTGTTCTGTTTTGTGGGCTGTAACTTTACGTTTTGTTTTCCTGAGGCTCCCCTCCCCCCCGATGCGTCGAGGAGTGTTTGGGCACACCTGAGTTCACTTCAGGAGATTAGGACGCCTATTTAACCTCTGCGGAGTGACTCCTCGACGCCAGAGTATACTTCCACGTACCGTGGTATCAGTTGGTCTCAGTCTCCTGTGGTATAGTACGTTTTGATAGCTTGCTGAACCTTTTTGATTAATTGTTTGTCTCTTCTCTTTTTGTTCCAGTGCCTCCCTTGCCCACACAGCCCAGCACTCTCTGGACCTCTCTGAGTTCGTGTTTTGTTTGGACCTCACGCTGCCAGCGATTGTTTCAGTTATTGCCTGTTGTTGCAAAATAAACTTTTGTTAACCTTCTCCGTTTCCGCTCCTGGGTCTCTCTCTGCACCCGCCGTCACAGAATACTCTGGCCACACATGGACCCAGCGGATTCGGACCCCTTTCGAGCGGCGCTCGCCCATCAAGGACTACGTCTCGGCCAGCACGAGGACATGCTGCGGGGAGTAATGGAGGCAGTACAAGGTCTCAGCGTCCAAGTCCGTGACCTCACCGCTTACCTCAGCCGCACGGACACCCGTGGCTCTCCTTCCTCCCCAAGTCCCACACCAGCGCCACCCCCACCGGCAACCGCTGCAGCCCAATCTACCTCTCTGTCTGTCTCTCAGCGTGAGCCGTATGTGCCGGCCCCCGAACCCTTTTCAGGTGAAGTTGGTAATGCTGGGGGGTTTATCTTGCGCTGTTCACTAGTATTTGATCAACAACCCCTTAGTTATCCTTCTGATAGAGCTAAGATAGCTTATACAGTTAATTTGTTACGGGGCAGGGCAGCGCAGTGGGCTACAGCGTTATGGGAACAGCACTCCCCCATTCTCTCGTCTTTCGACAGTTTCTCGAGGGAACTTAGTCGTATTTTTGATCATTCACGACAGGGGCAGGAAACTGCTAAACGCCTATTCTCCTTGGCGCAGGGAGCGAGATCAGTGGCAGATTACTCTATTGACTTCCGTATCGCAGCTTCAGAGAGCGGGTGGGGGGAGTTAGAGCTACGAGGTGTTTTCTTACGGAGTCTTTCTAGTGAGTTAAAGGACGAATTAGCTTCCAGAGATGAACCCGATTCCTTAGAGTCATTAATCTCCCTCGCCATACGCATAGATAACCGCTTGAGAGAAAGACAGAGAGAGAAGGCCCAGACTCGCCTCTCTCATGTTCACGAGCCAGCTTCCCTCGCTCCCCCTTCAGCCAGTGGCGGATCCTCCGGCCACTCCGCTGCTCCCTCCACGTCCTCCTCTCACCCTTCGGAGCCCATGCAGTTGGGTCGGACCCGTCTCCACCCCAGCGAGCGGCAGCGACGTTTCAGCCAGCGGCTCTGTATCTACTGTGGCCAGGGAGGTCATTTTCTCGCTAACTGCCCTCAGACGCCAAAAGGGCAGGCTCACCCGTGACGGAGAGCGCACTGGTGAGTCAGACATCCCCTAATCCCAGCTCTCCCTCCCGTATTACCGTGCCCTCCTGTCTGCTTTGGGGTCGTGAGTCGCTTCCCATGAGGGTCCTGATTGACTCAGGGGCAGACGAGAGCTTCATCCACACCGAACTAGCCACCCAGCTTAAGCTCCCCCTTGAATCCCTCCCGGTGCCCAGAAATGTAACCGCCTTAGACGGCCGACGTATAGCTCAGGTCACTCAACGTACGGTCCCGGTCACGCTCATAATCTCTGGGAATCATAGAGAAGACATCCAATTCTTCGTCATTCCTTCCCCTCAGATTCCCCTGGTGTTGGGCCTCCCCTGGTTGCTTAAACATAACCCCCAGATAGACTGGACTACAGCTAGTATCTCCACCTGGAGCCCATTCTGTCATGCCCACTGTCTTCGTTCGGCCAACCCCTTTTCTTCCCGTGTTTCTCCACCACCTCCCACGCCCCCTGTCCTTACCTCCGTGCCTCCCGAGTACCATGACCTAGCCCCTGTGTTCAGTAAAGAGTTAGCCCTGTCCCTGCCTCCTCATCGCCCCTACGATTGCTCCATAGACCTCCTCCCTGGTGCTCCTCTCCCTTCTAGTCGGCTGTATAACCTGTCACGCCCCGAGAGGGAAGCCATGGAGACATACATCCAGGATTCTCTAGCCTCTGGACTCATCCGCCCCTCATCCTCTCCGTTAGGGGCTGGCTTCTTTTTTGTTAAGAAGAAGGACGCCTCCCTTCGCCCCTGCATCGACTTCCGTGGACTTAACGACATCACCGTTAAGAACAGGTACGCTCTCCCTCTCATCGACCCCTCCTTCGAACCACTCTGCTCCGCCACCATCTTCTCCAAGCTTGATCTGCGTAACGCTTATCACCTCGTCCGGATAAAGGAGGGTGATGAGTGGAAGACAGCTTTCAACACACCGTTAGGTCATTTCGAATATTTAGTCATGCCTTTTGGTCTCACCAACGCCCCCGCTGTCTTCCAGGCTCTCATTAACGATGTCCTCAGAGACATGTTAAACCGGTTTGTTTTCGTTTATTTAGATGACATATTGATTTTCTCTCGAGATCTAGAGGAACATAGACAGCATGTAAGACTAGTGCTTCAGAGACTTCTTGAGAATAAATTGTTTGTTAAAGCGGAGAAGTGCGAGTTTCACTCTGACTCAGTGGGTTTCCTCGGCTATATCATCGCCAAGGGTCAGCTAAGACCCGATCCTGCCAAGATCCAAGCTGTCACGGATTGGCCCGTTCCCACCACCCGGAAGGAGTTGCAGAGGTTTCTCGGCTTCGCTAACTTCTACCGCAGATTTATCCGTGACTACAGTAAGGTAGCTCTTCCCCTCACTAGACTTACTTCTGTGAAAATCCCCTTCCAGTGGTCTCCCGATTCCCAACAGGCTTTCGCCCAGCTTAAAGCACGGTTTACCTCTGCCCCGGTGCTCAAACACCCCGATCCCACTCGTCAGTTCGTGGTCGAGGTGGACGCTTCCGACTCCGGTGCTGGTGCCATCCTCTCCCAGAGAGACCCTCAGACTCATAAACTGCATCCCTGTGCTTTCTTTTCCCGCCGCTTATCCCAGGCCGAGCGGAATTACGACGTCGGGAATAGAGAGTTGCTGGCTGTGGTTTGGGCGCTTCAAGAATGGAGGCACTGGCTGGAGGGCGCTACGGTTCCCTTTTTGATCTGGACTGATCATAAAAACCTCGCCTACTTACGCACCGCGAAGAGGCTTAATCCCCGCCAAGCCAGATGGGCTCTGTTTTTGAGCCGGTTCAATTTCACCCTCTCCTATCGCCCCGGCTCCCGTAACACTAAGCCCGACGCCCTGTCCCGTCTCTATGCCCCTCCCCTGGACTCGGAACATCAGGATGTCATCCTCCCGCCGGCTTGCATCGTGGGGATGGCTACATGGGAGATCGAATCCCTCGTGCTCCAGGCGCAGAAGCAACAACCGGACCCTGGTTCCGGTCCCCCCGATCGCAAGTTTGTCCCGGATTCGGTCCGGTCGCAAGTTCTCCAGTGGGCTCACTCCTCTAGACTTACCTGTCACCCTGGTTTCCACCGCACCCTCCAGTTCCTCCGTCAGAGCTTCTGGTGGCCGAGGATGTACCGCGACACCCGTGCATTTATTGCCGCTTGCTCAGTCTGTGCCAGGGGAAAAGCTTCTCATCATCCCCCTGCGGGGTTACTGCACCCCTTGCCCGTCCCAAGCCGCCCATGGTCTCACATCGCCGTGGACTTTGTTACTGGTCTTCCTCCATCTGAAGGTAACACTGTCATCTTAACTATTATTGATCGCTTTTCCAAGTCTGTGCATTATGTTCCCCTGCCTAAACTGCCTTCTGCCCTCGAGACTGCTAGTCTACTCGTGACTCATGTGTTCAAGCTTCACGGAATTCCCCTCGACGTGGTCTCGGACCGGGGTCCACAGTTCGCTTCCCAGGTGTGGCAGGAGTTCTGTAAGGCGGTGGGGGCCACGGCAAGTCTGTCCTCTGGTTACCATCCCCAGAGTAACGGCCAGACAGAGCGAGCTAACCAACATCTGGAGTCCGCTCTTCGCTGCGTGGCTGCTCATCATCCCGTCTCTTGGAGTACACACCTGCCTTGGATAGAATATGCCCACAACTCCCTCTCCTGTTCGGCCACAGGTATGTCACCGTTTCAGTGCTGTTTGGGTTATCAACCTCCCTTGTTTCCCGAGCAGGAGACTGCGGTATCCGTCCCTTCTGTGAAGGAGCACCTCCGGAGGATTAAGGAGGTATGGCAGTCTGCCAGAGCTGCTCTCACCCGCTCCACGGAGAGGAACCGACGGCTGGCCGACGCTCGCCGCGTCTCCGCCCCCGAGTACCGACCGGGTCAGCAGGTGTGGTTGTCGTCACGGGATCTTCCGTTGGATGTCGAGTCACGTAAGCTCTCTCCCCGTTTTGTCGGTCCTTTCGAGGTGTTGAAGATCATTAATCCGTCTGCCGTCAGGCTCAAGCTACCAGACTCTATGAAGGTCCACCCCACCTTCCATGTTTCCCTGTTGAAGCCGGTGCATTCCAGCGAGCTCAGCCCGCCGGCCGCCGCCCCACCTCCCCCCCGCCTCATTGATGGTCATCCCGCCTACACGGTGTCACGGATCTTGGATGTCCGTCCACGCGGCCGTGGTTTCCAGTTCTTGGTGGATTGGGAGGGTTACGGTCCAGAGGAGCGTTCCTGGGTCTCCAGGGGACTCATTCTGGATGACTCTCTCCTTCGGGACTTTTATGCCGCTCACCCGGACAAGCCGGGTAGAACGCCTGGAGGCGTTCGTTGAGGGGGGGGTACTGTGGCGGTTGGTATTGTCTGTGCTGTTATTTTGAAGGTCCATTTCCTGTGTTCTGTTTTGTGGGCTGTAACTTTACGTTTTGTTTTCCTGAGGCTCCCCTCCCCCCCGATGCGTCGAGGAGTGTTTGGGCACACCTGAGTTCACTTCAGGAGATTAGGACGCCTATTTAACCTCTGCGGAGTGACTCCTCGACGCCAGAGTATACTTCCACGTACCGTGGTATCAGTTGGTCTCAGTCTCCTGTGGTATAGTACGTTTTGATAGCTTGCTGAACCTTTTTGATTAATTGTTTGTCTCTTCTCTTTTTGTTCCAGTGCCTCCCTTGCCCACACAGCCCAGCACTCTCTGGACCTCTCTGAGTTCGTGTTTTGTTTGGACCTCACGCTGCCAGCGATTGTTTCAGTTATTGCCTGTTGTTGCAAAATAAACTTTTGTTAACCTTCTCCGTTTCCGCTCCTGGGTCTCTCTCTGCACCCGCCGTCACAATGTGATTCCAAATGAAGGCTGATGTTGCTCCATATCGGCTGGATAAATATGCAACTGAATTGCGACCCCGTTCACCGCAACAACTTAAAAGGTGATGACGAATGTGTTGTCTTCCTTCAGTTACAGAAATCAGTTACTGCAGGTTTAAGAGTTTTCACGCCTCTGCACAGGTGACAGCCATCGTGTTTATGGGTCGTCCATCCATCCATCTCTCCATCCTGGTCTCTTGAACGTGATGTCTTAGCAACATCTGATGAGAATTTCATTACATCTAGCACAAACTTTCACTTGGACTCAAGGATGAACTTAGTAGATTTTGGTGGTCAAAGGTCACTTTGACCTCACATAATGAATTTTTGGCCATAACTCAAAAATAATTCATATGCTACGTATGTCAAAATTTCACACCAATGTTTCATAGGATTAAATAATGAAGTGATGACATTTTATATGCAAAAGGTCAAAGGTCAACTTCACTGTGACATCATGAAAAACCTTCTCTGCCCATTATTCAACACCATCACTCAGCAACAGAAGTGGAGGTTGTGACCATATTTCACATTTGGTCAAACACTGAAGCGGCTACACTAATCTTGGGCGACCTTGAAACTGTGCTGGCTGTTTGGATCTTCATTGCTGCCGGGTTGAAGATGTCATATTTGAAACATTGTCTACTGTCTTGGCTACGGCTTGCAGAATCAGAATCAGCTTTATGAGCCAAGAACTTGCAACATATACCAGGAATCTGACTCTCTCCAAGAAATGACACACAAATAGACATACAGCAGAACAAGAACAGCAAAGTAAAGTCAAAAAGATAGATAGATAGATAGATAGATAGATAGATAGATAGATAGATAGATAGATAGATCGCAAAAAGTCTGTGAGAAGTCTAGTCTTTTTCCACTTTGAAAAATGTGTCCACTGAACACTGAAGAAGCATGTCACACCCCCAGAAAGCTCATTTAATTCAACTTGCCTTTGGGAAGGAACGGACCAAAAAAGAGTTGAAAGACCGTTTACTGAGGAGATTCCATTCATCTGCGAAACACCGGCTGCAGCTTTATTAGGCCCAGCCTGAGCAGCAAGTGTAGCAAGTAGGCCACAATCATGTAAGTCGCATTATTGATGTGCAAGTTGTTTTCCTGAATTGTCTTGCAGCTTTTATGTGGTTCAGTATATTGGCTGTTTTTCAGTGTATGTTTGCCAGTATTGAGTCATAGATGTAAGAGCAGCATAAAATGTCCAACGAGCTGCACGCTGTCATAGTCCTGGCCTTAATGCCTAAATGCAAGCATTAACGCCTGTTGTTGCTAATTTGCATCATACCTAAATTTATATCTATTGTGTGCAGTGGCGTGCACAGACTTTTTGAAGGGCAGGGGCGGAAAGGAAAAAAAGGGCACATATAGCGTTTCCACTGAAGAGGGCACTTTAGCACACGTTTTGGCTCCCAGGGGGCACTTTAGTATGCGTTTTGGCTCCCAGGGGGCACTTAAGAGCGCGTTTTGGCGTCCAAGAGGGCACTTTAGCGCGCGTTTTGGCGTCCAAGAGGGCACTTTAGCGCATGTTTTGGCTCACAGGGGGCACTTTAGCATGCGTTTTGGCTCCCAAGAGGGCACTTTAGCACACGTTTTGAAGTCCAAGAGGGCACTTTAGAGCCCGTTTTGGCTCCCAGGGGGCACTTTAGCATGCGTTTTGGCTCCCAAGAGGGCACTTTAGCACGCGTTTTGAAGTCCAAGAGGGCACTTTAGAGCGCATTTTGGCTCACAAGAGGGCACTTTAGCACGCGTTTTGGAGTCCAAGAGGGCACTTTAGAGCGCGTTATGGCTCCCAGGGGGCACTTTAGCGCGTGTTTTGGCTCCCAAGAGGGCACTTTAGCACGCGTTTTGAAGTCCAAGAGGGCACTTTAGAGCGCATTTTGGCTCACAAGAGGGCACTTTAGCACGCGTTTTGGAGTCCAAGAGGGCACTTTAGAGCGCATTATGGCTCCCAGGGGGCACTTTAGCGCGTGTTTTGGCTCACAAGAGGGCACTTTAGCACACGTTTTGGGCCCCCCCCGGGCACGCCACTGATTGTGTGTGCTACAGAAAAATTAACAAACTCCTCTTAATTTAGGATCATCATCATTTGAAAGCAGACACACAAAGAATTAATTTTTTAATATGATTCTAAATAAATTCAGGCATCAAGGGGTTAAACGTTAAAATTCTGGTCATATCTTACACATTCTGCACAGCAGAAAACATCCTCTGTCGTCAGATCCTCGACTCCGATGAGCAACAGCTCCCACGAAGGGGCAAAGTGAAAGAAAGCTCAGGAAGAGCAACAGAGGAGGAAGCGGACAGACATGCAGCACATGTCTCTTGGACATACAAGCGTATCACTCAGAGATCTGCATGTGATTCTTATTCAAGGTCAGAGGTCCAGAATTACGTTTAGTCCATTAATTAACGTCACATCTAGCTAGCTACTGTGTCCCGGAGAAAAGGAGACACATTCTGCGTCTGTGATTTAGGAGCTGATAGCAAAGTCACCGCTGTGACGTTAACGTGTGAAATCAGCAGCAGCAACACACAGCGCTCTCTCCAGCTTTTTAATACGCTCATTTTGATATTTCTATTGCTTTCATCTTCTGTTTTGATATGTTTTAATGTGGTGAAATGTTTCTTAAAACGCACAATAAATGAAACATAAACAAAGCGCCACTCTAGCTCACCTTGATTTAAATGTGCTCAGCAGCAGTTGAAACAAGTCTCAGCAGTATGAAAGAATCAACCGGCCTCTCGAGTCGGTCTTTGTACAGTATACTGTACCACGGGACGCCAGATGGCCACAGAAAAAGCCTCTCTTTCATTGCCCGTGCCTTTATCCCGCTCATTAAAAAAGACCCTTTTGAGGAGGGAAAGCCCAGAATACAACCTCAGACCTCAATAAGCCAACTCCCTTATCTGCCTCTGCTTGTAGCAAATCCAGACATAGACGTTTACTGAATGAAATATTTCACCTACTGCGCGCACCAATTATAGGACTGTGTTGTCCAGGTATGAATCACTGACCCCAAACACATGAACAATAATGACCCCCAGTCCTTAAAGTGGTAAGTATTGAATAGCCTGCCGAGTCATTGGCCTCTAATGCCCTGACTGAGGAATAAGAGATGAAGGGGAGAGAGAAGAGGGACAGAAAGCTCTCTGGGCTGCAGCTGCCAGCCCAGCACCTCTCGCGGAATAAAAATGCACCTCTTATCTCTGATTCTGTGGCCTCGGCTTGATCCACACTGATCTAAAATGACTTTGTAGTTCCAGAACATTATCCTGCCTCTGCGCAGCCATCGGTGGCATCGGCCAACACACGAGCATTAATTAGAAATCCATTAAAAGGGCTAGTTCGTCCGCAATGCAGCCATTATCAGATGACATGTCATTACTTTCCCTCCTCGCTGCAGCAGCGAGCGGTGGCGGCTCCTGGCGGGTTCGCGGGAACAAACATCTCATCTGTTTAAGAGGGCCGGCTCGCGAACGCATAATGCATGGCGAGAGGGTGAGGGGTCTTTGGGGGTAATGTGGCGTCCAGGCTGACAGCATGATAACGGTGGTTGGGATATTAATTCGATACATTTATTTGTCAATCCTAAAATATTATGTGCAGCGGCCAAGAGAGCTCAATGCGCCGCAGCTTGAGAAACACGAGCAAGTACAAAAAAACAATGAAGTGACATAAAAATTCTCCGCCGCTTTGACACACACACACACACACACACACACACACACACTGTTTTATTATTCTACCTACCTGCCAAGGGACTGCAGGCACAAAATAGCAATTTGCTAAAACCCGGTACATTACATCTCTCCTTGTCTTATATAAGGTTAATGGTCTTTGTGCATTGCTTCTGCTAAAATAAAGAAACACGAAACTTTGCAATTAGAGGAATTGACAAAAAAAACCCAAGCTAATTAAAGATGCTATAATCAATGGATTAACAGTGCATCAAAATAACAACGATGTGATAGCTGTCACTTGCACAAACCCACACAGAATTATCACCTAACTCTGCAGAGTCTTTAACCCACAAGAGGGCAACTACGGCGGCGAGCCGTTGAACACGAGCTAGCATTTACTACAGAGCTATATTTTCCTCAAGTGTTGGCGGAGAGCAAAAACAGGGCTGGAAGGAAAGTGAGTATTGGACTTAACACGGCTCTAAATGAATCCTAATACTGCTCCGTGTCTGTCGGATGTGTAAACAGGCAACCGTTAGCAACTTATGAGCTGATAATAAGACCATTTTGAACCACACAGAAGTGGGAACAAATGCCTGAAAGTACTTTGCAGCACATAAGTGAAATGAACTTGAAAGTTTGATTCTACTGGATGAATTTTAAGCTTTAATTTTCAACATTCACAGAGACGTGTTTGTGTTTGTTCGTTTGTTATTGGCTCTTTTCTCTTGTGTGCCTTATCTCGCGTCTATTTGTCCTGCTGTACTCGGGCCTCTCCTGCAAAACAGATCTTGATCTCAATGAGACTACCTGATTAAATAAAGTAAAAAAAAAAAAACATCTGAATGATGCGATCGCATTATTAGAACTAAAACAAACACTGTCTGCTCCCTCTCCAGCATTATTGCCAAGCGGCAGACATCCAATCACGTCCGTCAGGTTTTGCCGTCCCTCCTCGTATCTTGTATTTTGACAAAACAATCCCAGCTGAAGAACCACTTTCCACCAAGCAGATGGAGTTTGTTTAGCTGTCACAGAGGAGGATTTATGGATGAAATCACAACAGCTACTGAGCTTGCACGTCAACAGATACACCCTTATGAAAACATAGCAAACTCAACACGCTGATGAGTGCCATATGATATGGCTGAGAGCTCTGGAAAAAAGGCGGCTTAAGAGGACCTTGAGTTGGGATTGCTTTGTCATGATCAGTTCCTCAGGACTAGAATCCACTTTCAGTTCCTGCTGTGTGGTGCACAAGTTGGCAGTCTTCCTCTCTATGTGTGTATCTTTATTCGCAGTGTGCGTTTCCATGCTGTGGAGGATGTGTTGTCAAAGTGGTGGAGGAGTTTATTTAATTTGCTTGTGTTTTGTTTACCTGTATGTGTTTTCTTAAGTCGCAATGCGTTGAGCTGTTGGAGCCATTGTGCATGATGTCATAGCAAGTAAATCCTAATCCAAATAAAAAAAAAACACATTAATACTGCAAGGCAAAATAAGTATTTTCAGTATTTTTGATTATTTTCTCCCACAGGAAAAACTTCAGATCGGAGATGAAACCGTTCCTCCCCCAGCACTGAGACTGATCACGTTAAAAGATATCCAAAGTTGGAGCAGCTCAAATACAAGGACTCAGATGTTCACTCCATCAACTGGGAGAGGGATCATAAGTCTGTGCCAAATCACGCCGCAGTTTGTTTGTGTAGCAGGTGGACTGTGTGCAAACAATAAAACCCATCCCAATCCCATTTGATTTTTGCTATTTTGTGCAGGATAGGTATGCTGTAATCAAATGACACGGTGCAGCTCTCGAACAGGGGAACCGCGCCTCGGGAAATCACGTACAGAAGGCTTTTCTGTAGACGGATGTTGTTCTTACAATGCTGTCCTCTGCAGGGTAAGCAGCTCTCTCATGTTTATACTGAAAAGACCTAAATGACATATTCACGAGAACGAGAATGCATAAAAACCATTTTGACCCAAGATGACTCAATCGGTGTCTTCCTCCAACAAGATAAAATGAAAGGACTAATTAGCGGCGTGCAGATGGCCACCTAAAATTAAGTCCTGCCTGATAATAAAAATGAGCAACTATTGAGAGGAATTCAAATCCCCATATCTTCAGCACACAATTTCTCTCATTCTATGAAAAACACAGTATAAAAGCACAATGAAAGAGGAAAATCTGCATGTACAAAATTAGCCCCGGGCTTATCGTAATGTGCCCTGATTCAGACTGAAACATCTGAGGCTCGAGGCTGAATGCAGAATGCACACAGAGAGAGAAATATTGAGCTGAGTGCACCTGAACCTTAACCTTTCTCCATTTATAGACTTCTGTTCTGTCAATAGTTCTCAGAGGCTCTGGCGAGCAGAGGCCACTTTCTTCTTTGTTTTATATGTTTCCATTGCTTCTGGAGCTTCTGGAGAGACTAATGATACCTACAGTGCGTGTTGGTTTCTGCTCTGTTCTCCACACTCCCTCCATATCCTCATTATCTCCCACTGCGCTCCCATAGACACAACACCTGAGCTGTAATTCTTATCCTTGTTAACTCCTGCAGACTGTGGCGGCGTTGATCGTGTTTACTTGAGCGACATGCTGCTTTTAAACGGTGCTAACACAGCTGGAATGATATAATGCCAAAAAATCCACTTTCGACTATACTTGCGCCTTTCTGGATCAAATCTGTGGGACTGTAAACAAACATGTCTCTCTTTTCGCCGCCGTAGCTGTCGTTCTTCAAGCTCCTGGCACGTGTTGAATGTGTTATGCAACAACAGTGCCGCACCAGGATACCATGACATAGAGTAGATCCTTATGTGCCGTGAGATACTTTAGAAAAATGAGTGGAAAAAGTCGAAAATAATGGTGATCAAGTACAAGAGTGGACATTTGGGAATGCTTCAGATTGCATCCCACAAAGCATCTATGTGAGAGGTTAGCAGGGATTTAGAGATACATACATACATTACTGAGTACAGTAATATAATGACAGGTAACAGGTGTAGAAAAACAAGCAAGTGGAGGAACTTTTGAGGTCGCTGGATTTTGTTGCCTTTGGACAGAATCTTTGTGACGAACTGACTGGCCTGATTCGGGCCAGTTTACACCACTGCATCCTTTCCCGACAACATTTTTGTCTCATTGCGAATCTTTTGTCTGAACTGAGCTGTAAGATAAAGCTTTAATTGCTTTTACACTGTACGTGCACTTGTCATGTCAGGTGTCTCATGTTCACAATACAGATGGGATTTCATACACTTTGCACTGTATTTGAGTCTGTATTCTGTCATCATGACAGAATACAGACTCTGTCCATGACTATTTCCAGAAACTGCTCGCTGACATGGTTGCACTGCAGAGACAGATGCATTTACACCTTTTCTTCATCCGGCTACAATGACAGAAACCACCTCCCAGTCCTCCTGGAGTGCTTCTTCCATGCTTTTACACTTAGACTTTTTTTTAGGTCGAATAGCTATCAGATCCACCAAAGATGCATGAAGTCACTCGGTGTAAATGGGTTTTGAGTGTTCAACCTCTTTTTTCCGCCGCTGCACTTTCTACACACATAAATAGCACATTTACTTTGCTCCTTGGCTGGTTTGTATTTTCCTCTCGCATTTCATAATTGCACCACTCTCTGGTGACTTTCGTGAGTAAGCGGTGATTAGTTGTGCCTCATGTCAGTGCGCTTTGGCATTAAGGTCAAAAAAGTAACACCTACGAAAACAAAGCAATTCAGCAAACAGAAGGCCACCTGGAATGTTTCACGCACTCCAGTCTTGTTCAGGCTTATTTCATCCCCTGAGCTGACAGCATGGCAGGAAAGGTGAAAGTGGGACTGTGGCAGATTGGGTCAAGTTGGCTGCTCCTCTACATGAACTCTGGACATCCGGACGAACATCATGGCCAACCCAATAAAAAAAATAGAATATGGCTGTTTGGCCACAGATCTAACTCCAATCACTGACGTTAGTCTGCATTTGACAGTGTCTCCAGATGGCGGTAGGCAAGGGGACATGGTCACGCGCATCTTTCTCCGCAGTCCCTGCTGCGAGGAAGATGGCAGTACAGTTGCTGTCTATAGTGACAGATTGCTACAGAGGAAGTCTGTCTAAATAAAGTACAAATCTGTAATGAATCCAGTCATATGCTCAGGATTCAGGAAATGCTCTGCTTCTGTTCTGCATGTGAAATACTGTTTTTCCTGATGACTGTGAATGCCACTCGAGCTGCTGCAGGATTGACTGGACACAGATGCCTAAGAGATTTCACTTCATATATGGTCCATAATCATAGCACCTCATAGGCCTCAGATGCTCTGTGGAAATTATGCTAGCAGGGGTCTGGGATGAAACTGCTCCTCTCCATCTGCAAATATATAATTTTAGTTTTCCTCAGCGTTTCAATTGATAAATTTGATGCATTGCTGATAATTTCCCAGCTACTTCACATCTTTGTCCACTGCTGTCATCACGGCGAACCCCGCCAAGGAACCACATGACTCCAGGTGTGAAAAGAAAAGCTATCTGGAGAAATTACAGGGTAAAAGAAGAGCAGCCACTCTGCCAAGCAAGCATGTTTTTTCAAAGTACAGTCTGTATAACCTCAGCAAACAAGTCCTGGAGGGATCCAGTGCTCCTTTGGCATTGAAAATGTTTCATTTTTTTCATAAGATTGGCTTCTCAATGATTCTCGGTGTGAATGTTGTTTTCTTTTTCTATTATTGATGACCCGCCAGACTACCCATAACCCACTGGGTTTATTGCATACATTTTGCTAGAAAATAATGAATTTCCTGTCATAGGAAATAACTTCTCTGCGTAGCAATAGCAGACTATAATGTGTGCACGTATTTATATTGGAGAACCAGAGCACAAAAATGTGATTTCAACCAAATGCAGAATAGTGGAACATAAAAGGTTTGCAACATGCAAAAGAAAAAGAGGTATTAAAACTGTCCTGCATCCAATCCGTGTGATTACAAGAGACAGGAAAAGCTCTGGAATGATGATGGAGAGCTCCAGCTATAACGGAAAGGGAGCCATCTGCTGAAATACGGTCTGGAAAGAGCACAAACAATCAAGATCTTGTTCTCAGCTGCTTTGGCACGCTGGACGTTTACATGGACACAGATCAGTCCACCAGCCTGAAGGTGAGCATTACACGGGACACAAAGTGACAAGACGGAAACTGACACAGAAAACAGATGCCGACACAAACAGACACGCAGCGGGAGAAGATCAATTGTGTCTTCTTGGCTTTCATCAAAGTTTGCCAGGAAAGAAAATGTGTCTGTGCTTTCTCACAGCCCCCAGAGATTTATTTGTAAATGTCACACTTGTCAAATCGTCAGCAACTGTGTCTCCCGTAGATGCCACATTTTTCCTGGAACAGAGAAAACCAGCGGGCGCAAATGACAACATAACCCGCTGATATTTATTTTATTTCATTTTTGGATTTTTTTTTTTTTTTTTTGGTCATCTGCAGGCAAAGGACTCTTAAAACTGGAATCCCCGCTGCAGCTTGTATTGTGACCCTAGCCTCACCATCACCTGCACGCACACACAGACACACGCACGGATGAACACAGCTGTTACAAAATCCTTTCTGCTCCACATCGGCAGACAGGAAGTATTCAGTCACCTCTCAACCACGTCTTGGTTTGTCTCTTATTAAAAATGTTTGCCTGGATGACACCGTTCTGTCTTTAACCAGCTGTGACCGTGTCATCTGTCCCGAGAATCTGAACAATCTGACAGGCCACTGTTTGCTCTTGTCTTAGCTGCATTGTAGAAAAATGAATAAAATAAATCTTTTTCAAATTATATAACAGAATACAAGAAGAAGATGAAATGACGTGTTTCTAAATGTGAAGGTATGTCTGTTTTATATGCCAAAATTTCAAACCGAGCTACAGCAGAGAGCTGGATCACGTCCTCTAATCATAACCAGATTTCTTATTTACCCAAATTGCTCTCTGATGTCGGGTAAAATTAAACATGAGTAAAAGCTTCACTGAAAGAGGAAACCGATGCTCTTTCCACAGAGGACTGAGCAAACACCACCAACACATTATAAAAAATATTGTCAGGAATTTCAGTCATTTGGTTGGGAATGGTTTTAGAATAGCTTCATTGATATCAAATGTAATCATTTCATTAATTTTAATTTAATCACTGGACATCAAAAACAGGGAATGCGTCTGATTTGGAATGTGTAATAATCAGTATTTGCTTTGTATTGAAGTGATACAATGTTAATCAAGGGATTAGAGATTAGCATGTTTATAAATTTATAAGTGTTTGGACTGATCCACGGTCAGAATTAGAGACAACTGTACGGCGAACAGCATGCTCTGAGTCTGCACAACGTGAAGGAAGCATTTGACATTTTTGGAATACCCTTTTTCACTTTCTTACAGAGAGCTAGATGAGAGGACTCTCATGTCTGTGTGGTAAATATGAAGCTACAGCCAGCAGTCGCTGAGCTCAGCTTAGCATAAAGGCTGGAAACAGGGGAAACAACGTGGCTGACTCTGTCCAGAGGCAACAAAGGTAGCAATCCACTTAGCAGCTCCTCTGCAGCTCACTAATTAACACATTACGCCTTGTTTGTTTATGATGCACGAAAGGCAAAGTGTTGGGTGTGGGACTATTTCTGTCCCAGGTGCATTAAATGTGCGCAGTCTTTGCTGGTTGCCTGGCAACCTCACAGTGGCGACCGGACACCAGGTGAGGGCTTTAAAGAAATGTCACCTGTGTACATTTACAGTAAAAATGTTTTTGCACTTTTATACACTAAGAAGAAGCACATTTTAAGCAAGCTGCACTCAGCAGATTCCAGAGGAAGGACAAAAAAAGACAATGTTATGAACATAAGAGACCTTAAAATGTGAGCATGACACAATTTAAACAGGATACAAAAAAAGGAAAGTGACCTGGCAGTCCTACAGGATGCGCTCGTGTTCACACCACAACTCTGCAGCTGCCTGGAGTTTTAGTCATGTGCTCAGATCAACCATTTAGGTGCCATGTGTGAACAGGGTCATCGAGCAGCAGGGAACCAGGCTTCACGACTGATTCAGCCCGCGAAGGTGCTGCTCAGCCTTCATCCCCGCTTTGACAGACGACACTTTTAACAGGCCTATAACTCGTCTGCGCCAGCACAGGCAGAACAACCGTACAAATCATAAATCGCAGTTCATTGTAGCTGTGACATAACTGTTTTTAACACAAATGACTGGACGGGAGGGAAGAGGGAGAGACCAAGAGATTTCCACTACTGCAGTCCATCATATACTGTTTGTGTAATTACTCGCATGCAGGTTCAGCAGGTCTGAATCAATCGAATCATGCTTGATATTCCTGAAGTTACAGTCTGTCAGCCACTGGAGGCTCTTTGCCCATCTGTCACATCTAACATCCCTGAAGCCAGTTTGCTCTTCTGAAACACGGGGAACTGATGCTTTTCACCACTGCATTATGACTGTGGGAAATGATGCGACACATTACATTACAGTATTTTTTCAAAATCACAACAATTGATGTCAGGGGAGTTGTACGTTGAAAGCATGACGTGGTTCCAGCTCTCCTGCATGATGCTTTTCTGTTCATATTGTCGTGAAATGAATACTTTGAGCTTCTGGATCGTTGGTCAAACCAAACACACAGTGCGAAGGCATCACTCTGTTCTGAAGGGCTGGAAGATTGCACAACTAATTGAAAATTGCTTGACTCGTCTGCCCTTTATCTGACAACAATCATCCAACCAAATCTTAATGCTGCAACCTTTAAGTAAGCGCAGCTGAAAACGAAGCTAATTTAGAGTCACACACTACTGTAATATTTCAGGACGGAGAGATTATAAATTTCCTGAATGTGCAGAGTTTGAGGATTATTCCAGTTTTTGAATTGTGCGGCTGTCGCGTTCCTGGTTGCCACAGCGCTAAAGTAAATCTCATTTAGGTGGAAATGGTCACTGAAATTTATAAGCTCCGGAGTGCTCTGCTTCTTTGTCAGATAAATTTACTGGGGTTGAATGAAACGTACCGTTTTAAATGGAAGCAAATATTGCAAACACTAATAATTGTCCCTAAATTGAGCCTAAATGAGCAACTGCGTTATGGGAAATAACGCAACACATTGCATTAAAGCATTTTCTTTTGAAACCACAACAGCTGATCTCGGTGGAGCTCTGCACTGACATGCACCACCAGGGTGGAGAACTGTCAGGGGGTGGAGAACCTTTCCTATCAAGAGCCATTTGAGTTTTTATAACATCCTTCAAGGGCCATACCAAATGATTGCACACATACATCACAATAACCTCTAATGTGATGAGAGGAACTGCTCCTCTTTGGCGAGGCGCTAGATGTTAGATGGTAGTGAGGATGATGAGGATGATACTCGCAGCTGGATTTCCAGGTTTGAGCTCTACTGCTCTGTAGGAGGTTGCCCCAAACAGAGCTGAAATCTTCAGTGCAGGTAAACCTCAGTGGGAAAATCCTCAGGATCAGCTGCCTCCACATTAGATGATGAAGCAAATACTGTATGTTCAGTACCATTGGTTTCCTTTTCACATCCCGAGACCTTTCACCAAATGCCTGAAGGACATTTGGACAAGGTCACAGCAGCCTTTTGTTCATAGACGTGGAAAATGCATGCTTCCTCTGTCCAGGTGCACTTGCACTCATTCTCGCCCGGTGCAGCATGGCACAACTCTACAAACTCTCCTTCTGAATGAGCTTCAGCTTCTTAGCGATTAGCCCGCTCACCATAAAACTTGCCTGTGCGTCACCGTCTCTGTCAGGCCGTGCTCTGGTGAGTTTCTTGGGCGTCTAAACTCCGCCGGAGAACTTCATCTGTGGCGGAGGGAGGGGAGAAAGGTCACCAAGTAGTATGAGGGGGGAGAACCGACAACGCCACCTGGGGAATTGCACCCCAGGAAATACCTCAAGAATATTAACAGTTGGGAGATTAGTAAAGCACACAGATTAATTCTGAAACAGGACGGAGACGTATTGTTTAAATAAATGAATGATTTATTGAAAATCTATATAAACAGGCAGGGCTGAAGCTGCAAAGGAAAAGGGAAAAATTAACTAGTCAAAATAAAACTAAATAAACACTGGAAGGGATTATGAACATTTCTTTATTGCAATATTATCTGAAAAAGGCCTCAACAAATACGATCTAAAAACCAGAGATATAATAAAATACCTAAAAAACTCAACCCAACATAACCTAAGGGTAAGAGTGAGCAGAGGCCATCAGTGGGGAGGCAGACTATGCAGGGGTGCCTAAAGGTGCCACCACTAGTGAAACAAAGCAAACCTCACAGCAATCCTCACAGCAATCTCAACAATCGTGTCCCGGTGCCCTTACTTACATGCAATGTGTAGGACCCTTACCCGGGGTAGCTAGCCTCCCCAACAAAATGGCGCTCCACCTCACTAAAAGAAACAAATACTAATAACAAAATTAACAAATACAGCAACCCAGATGTTTTAATATATTAAAAGAAATAACTCAATATGATGTAAAAGCAAATCAAAATGAGAAACTAAGCACAAAATACAAGAAAGCAAAACAGGAAACCAAACAACCAAACAAACAAAACGAGGGCCAAACACAAAGGCTCTAAAAAGGACAAAACACGAAGGCCCTGGAAGGGCTAAACACAAGGACTCAAAAAGGGCAGCCAAAAGAAGGAGCATGTGCTCACTCAGCCCTTATATAGGCTGGCTGTAATTAAGGGAGTGGCTACTGAGGACTGGAGTCTCGAGGTGCATTCAAAAGCGCTACCTCACAATGTCAGGTGCTCTACCTCACTACACATCCAAGCGCATTTGTCCAAGCAGCAAGCGTGTTTAGCATGCTTGCAGCTAGCTGTGGCGACTCTTGAGATAAGCCTTTTTCCATCACTGTGAGCACGTCGCCACAGGCTAAGCTAAGCACACCTGTTTGACTTTTTCGTCACAGAAAAAAAAAAGCTTGTCCATTTCTCTGAGAAAACGCCCGTATCTACCCTCGTTTCCTTGACAGTCACCATGATGACATGCTATCAACCGCTACGTGTTGTGTTCAAGAACTCCTTGGAAGGACTGTTACTACTACTACTTTATATTATTGCTGTCTAGGGATTTTTTTGTATTTAAAAACTGCCTCGTGGGCCGGAGTAAGTGAAACAGTTTAAAATGTAATATTGTGATCTGTGTCACAGATTTCACTGCATGAGAAGCTGATGGATATCAGTGTCAAACTGTTAAATTAACACTATGAGTAATGACAGTTTTGCCCTTCAACTTCACGCTGTCATTTGTCAGTCGTGAGGGGCTTTACCTGCCGCCATGTCAACATGACCACATGCAGTAACCCTGCAGACTGTCATTGAGAATACATGGCAGGAGACCTTGTTTTGTTGTTCACACCCATCCATCACAGCTCCTTCAGCGCTGATCAAGTCAGCAGTGCACCTGCAGCTAGGCCACTCACAGCTTGCAGAAAGTAGCTGACCTTCACCTCACTGGAAACTTGACCACCAAAAACTGATGAACAGCAACGGCCGCAATCCCAATACACACTCACATCCCCTCTCTGTCCACAAGTTGTGATGTCAGTAAGATTCAAATTTCCAATCTGTGTTTGGCATAAAACGGCAACACGAGGCGATTGATGATTGCAGAGTTTATGTGGGCACTGGCCTACTTGAATGTTAGTGTGTGACTGATGGCTGCATCCATCACTTCAATGTCATTATTCAAAAGACATCAAGTAACTCTTGGGAAAAGTGGGTCAAAAGAAGGAGAACTTGGTGAGTGGACTGATTTGACATAAGGGAGGGTTGCGTCAGAGCATTTGAAGTTTAGTTTTGGCTCTGCAGCCCGTGACAAATCACAGCAGCACTGGAGTTAATGTCTGCGCAGTAACCAAATTAACATTATATGGGCGATCCAGCTAACAGAGACGGCAAAGGTGGAATTCACCTCAGGGTCTGGCGAGTTAACACATAATCCTGCATCGGAGGAATACCTGATGAGGACATGTTTATATGTATGAGGGTCGCTGCCACTTTTTATATCCCCATGAAATGGTGTAGCAGATGGTCATAAAATTCACATGGCTACATGTTAATGTTTCGCTCTCGTGTGCATTTGTGTGTTCATGCATGTGGGAGAGAACCCAGCATTGTTATGAAGAGGAGGCCACGCTGCTTTCTACAGCGATGACCTGAAAACTGGTTTTATTTTTCCTAATCCTTTCGTGGCTAATTTTAAATTACACAGCAGTTGCTTGAGAAGCCGACACAACAATAGACACATATGCAAACTGACTCTGGAGTTAATGACGACATTTACATGCACGCATTAAATCTAGTTTATTGGGAGAAATCTGGTTAGGGCAAGAAATCAGAAAAGACATTTACATGCACTGCAGTAACCTGGTTACCGTAAAACTTCCCAACCCGATGCCATATTTTTGAACGGAGATTGGCACATTTTAAGTGAATTGCTGAAATATGACTCTGCAGCCTGAAGATTTGTAGTCAGACCATTTCCACAACGCAGTGAGAGAAAAGTGTCTGCAGTGAGAGGGCACACTGTGTTTGAATCTTACAAACAGCAGACTGTTGAAGTGAGGGAACTGACTTGTTTAGTTGATTTCAGTTTCAGTCTTATTTGGATTTTACTTGGATGTAATTATGTATTACTATGATTCCAATAAGTAACAATCTTTGTCACAGCAATATCTTCCCTGTCTGAAGTCATGCACAGGCTTTCTTGTGGGAAATTTTTTGGAAATCTGGGTTAGATGTCTCCATGGAAAAGAAAACTGATGAATCATTTAAAGGGATACTTTAAAAAAATATGCGTATTCAGTTTCTCGCCAAGACTTAGAGTAGAAGATCAATACCAGTCTCATGACTGTAAGATAATTATACAGCCAGGAGACTGTCTGCTTCTGTCCAAAGGTAACAAAGTCCACCTACCAGCACTTCTAAAGCTAATTAACGTGTCATATCTTGCTTGTTTAACGCGTCCAAAAATAAAAGTGTAAAAATAAGTCGTGGTGCTCTTTTGGCAGAACCAAAGATTTGTGGGGTAGACAGCCAGGCTAGCTGGTTCCCACAGTTTCCAGCCTTTATGCAAAGCTACACTAACTAGCTGCTGCTGTTAACAAACATGTGTATCTCCTGAAATGTCAGAATATTTCTCACTTATCTGTATTACATCATAAGTAAGCACAGGCATTACTGCAAAAAGCTAAAAAAAAATCAGCATTAATCTAAATGTCAACAAAACTTTCTTAGTCTCTGTTGGTAAATTTGTCCTGTAGATTTGATCCTAAAGATTAACAGTGGACCTTGCAGCTCCCTTGGTCCAGGACTTGCTCAAGGGTAACTTAACATGAATATGTCTGGAAAGAGAAAGGGAGTAAAAGCCACCAAAACACAGGAAGAGCATCCTAACATTGCACTGAAAGAACAGCCCTGCCATTACTGCTGCTGTAAGTGGGCAGATTTTAAAGTTACTCATTATCAAAAGTTTGACTTGACTTTGAAGAAGATGGAGACAGAAGGCATAAAGCAGGGAAATGAAAGCCATTTGATCAGTTGTATTCTACTGAATAATGACTAGATGGGGTAAAGGGGAAGTAGCAGAATAAATGGAAGCGGATGCAGTGTGTGTGTGTTGTGTGTGTGTGTGTGTGTGTGTGCAATCATGAGTAGAATACATGTTTTCAGTTGACAGCCTGGTCCTGCAAAGGTCTTCAAACACACAACTGAATTTACTGGGTTATTTCAAGCTTCAGCTTGGCAGGTTTTAGGCAGACTTTGGTCTGGGGATATTTGCTGAATCTGGCAACCCAGGAGATAACAGAGGCCTAAGATAAAGCGTGAGTGAGTCCACCTCTCACTGTACACATCATTTGTTATGGCTTAGGGAAGTGTTTCCCCACCTTTGTCACACACACCCGCAGAGCCCTGTCAGATGAACTGAAGCGGCCCTTCATCAGCACCACCCGTCACATTATAAGTGTGTTCATTTGAACTGATCTGAAACTGAACGCCATTTAATACTCTTATTTATAGAAAAGTGGATGTTGTTACAAGATTGGTGCCATACAATTGAACTGTCAGTGTTAAGGCGGTTTGTAGACGCTGGACCTTTCAACATTTATCCATTACTCAAAGCTATTTCAGCTGATTATCCATTACTTTTGGCTTCATCTATTTTAATCATTTATTCATTATTTCAGTGAACTGTTCCAGCCATTTATCCATTACTTTCAGCTAACCTCTCTTGTAGCTGCTTGCTTACTAGTTTTCATGTATTCTCAGCAAAAGTTAGTGCTACACCTGACTTAATATTCACACATGTAGTCAGATGCAACACGTGAACACCTCAGTGAAATCTTCCATTGGAATTTTTTCAAATTAATACCACACTATTCTGCAATCATTCCACCCCCCGGCAATGCAGCAGCAGCCTCTGGGTCACAACTACATCTGGTTGGAACAGCACTGGCTTAAGGGATATTTATTTTCTCTAGACAGTGACTTGCATAGCATGTTTTTCTTCTCAGCAAAGGTGCTGGTAATGGAGCAAGGTGAAATTATTTTACTATGAATACATAAAAATCTTAAATCAAACACTGAATACAAAAGTGTTGCTCTGAACTTGGCTCAAGGGGAAGAACATGACACTTCGTCCTTGCTGATGAGGTGCTCACAGTTGGATGTTTCTGGATGCACCACAAAAGTGAAAACAATAACAAAGGAGGATGCATGCAGTGCTGAAGTCGAAGAAATGTCTTTGTGAAGGGCTAGTTATGTTATGTATCAATCAAAATACATTGCACAAATCAATGGCAATCTTTGGTGCACAAGAAGAGAGGCTGAGTCATCTCAACTTTCTGTCCCAGGTCTGACTTGAATCTTGGTTTTAGCATGGATTTGAATTTGAATATCTGCTGAAATCACAAAGTCAGCTTAGTATTATCTGAAAAATGTAGCTGAAATCAGAAGATTCCTGCTCTGCCATGACTTCTATTTCCTGGGCAGACGACTGTAACAGACACTTCAGCTATTCAAAATGCTGCTTTCAGGGTCCAAACATTGAAGAATTGGGGCAGCCGTGGCCTTGAGGTTGGAGAAGCGGCTTGTGACCGGAGGGTCGCTGGTTCAATTCCCCCCACCGGACTGGCAGAGAAACTTGGGTGTGGTGGAGTATCCCCCCCCCCCCCATTAACCGGCTGATGTGCCCTTGAGCAAGGCACTTAACCCCCCTAATATGCTCCCCGGGCGCCTGATGCGGCAGCCCACTGCTCCTGTGTGTCTCACTGCATGTTGCATGTGCATGTGTGTGTTTCAGTAAATCAGTGATGGGTGAAATGCAGAGACTAATTTCCCAGTTTGGGATTAATAAAGTGAATAAAATTTAAATTAAATTAAAACTATGGCTATGGCGTCTCATATGTCAAGTTTCAAGTGATGGCTGGCAATCCAAACTAATGCACAACGTTGTCAGTGTTATCCAACGGTGCTGATTTATTTTAATAGCACAGCAGTCTATTTTCATTTCCAGTACACTTAAGCCAACAGTGACCCTGCATCTGAACAGCTTTGAAGCAGTTACTCCTTTTCTATCTTAGTGTCAACGACTTTGTGACCTGCAACTAATCACTCTAATAGCAGTGGATTGCTCTGTCTGTCAAAGGAGAAAAATACACTTTCTGGTGATGCTTTGACTACAACAGACCCACTGACCAACAGAGTGACACAGAGGTCCTTTATTGTATATTTCCAAGGCGCGTCAACCATTTACCACATCATAATCATTCTAGGTTATTGCTCATTCGGAGCAATAAAATCATCATGAGACCTCAGTGCTGAACATATGGTGCTTTGAACTATAGTGTTGCCGAGGCACTGAAGCTTTAAAATCACGATACATTAATTAGTGGTGAAACTTTGTCATTAATCACACTAAAAGCTTGCTTTTCCCCTCCCACAGATCACAAGTCCCACCGAGAGCTGACTCCTGCAGTCATTATAATTGTACAGTAGGTGCGTTTATGATCTGTTTATACAAATGCAAATCATGAGACTGAAAAATAATTGTATGCTTTGGCAATCTTATCCTAGCAGACTCATCTGGACAAAAGGCACTTTTTAACTCCTGCACTTGATGAGACTGCAGAGTGCTTCTACTCAAGAAATAAACAAATAAATAAAAAGGTAAATTATATGAAAGGTTGTAATGGCCAAGTTTGTTTAATTTGTAAAAATAAGACAGGGAATTGCTTGACATTGATCTGAGGAGAGGATTCTGCATTATTTTTTTGGTCTTTGTTATAACTGAGCCCCTTTGTCTCCTCTTTTACTGCACATGGTTTATAATCGCTGCCATCAGGTTGCTATCTCTGCCTTTGTTGCTAGCAGTGAGGCAGAACTGAGATGGGATTTTCTTTTAGTTGAAATGAATTATTTGCAGCTATTTATTTCTTATCCCTGCAGGCTATTGTTTGTCGAGGTTTCTATTTGCTCGGCAAAAAAACATTCATAAAAGACACAAAAAAAGAAACAAGATGTTTTTCAGAGTGAAAAGAACTTTGCAGCCTTCAGGCATCCAGGTATCCAGGCTATGAACAGTTTTTGCAATGGGTATTCATCATGTAATAATGAAGTAATAACAATAATAATAACAATAATAATAATTTGTAGATTACTTGTCATACACAAAAGGCAGCTCAAAGTGTTTTACAGCACTGAAAATAAAACACAACAGAACAATTTGTAACAATAGAACAAAAGACTGAATAAAAAGGTTGAGAAAAGTAGTATAAATGGTTGTAGAAAGACATAAACAATGTTCCACAATAACTCAATGACTGCCTGAATAAATAGGTCTTCAGCTGATATTTAAAAATGTCACCAGAGCTTGTATAGCTAATGTAACTGGGCATGATGTTGTAGCAAAAAGCAGTTCCCTCACTCATTTTGTGGTCAATTTTAGGAAGAGCTAAAATACCAGCATCAGAAGACCTAAGGTCTCTTGTTGGTTGAAAAGGGGTTAAAAAGTCAAAATGTTAAATGTGTGTAAAATCTAAGTGTAATGTCAATTTATAATGTAACCGTATTTTTACTCTACGTGTGACCTGAAATAACTGTTGAATCTTGTGCTTTCATTCCAGTTTAATCTGTGCCTTCATATCATGTAACCTTGGACGAAGCTTCTTCCCACTGCTTGGTGTTGTGTCAAACTGAAAGTAACATTCATACAAGACAGGATAAAATGCCACTCTTGAACCTTGTAAACCACTTCTTATTTATTGGTAAATACAAAATGGACAGAGGCAAGTTTATCTCATTGCCTTTTATAGAAGTATATTTAGTCCTGAGGTCTCTGTCTCTCTTTGGGTTACTTGCTTCACTAAAACTAACATGATGATCCAGGATCACCGGTATCATGAAGCTGGATATCATCTGCCTCTGTTAATACTGGGGTTTCCAGATACTGGTATAGTATCAGGTTGTTGACCGCCATGTTACAAGCGACATAATCAGAGCCATGAATGAAGTATTGTGATGAGATAAAACAGATTCTCATCCATTGTCATCATCAGACACGATAGGCCATTTGAGTCAGCTGGTTCAACAGAAATGTATAACTGAGTATCATCTGCATAGCTGCATACCATGGAAATTTGTATGGAACTTGTTGATGGAGTAACATAATGGAAGCATAAGGAAAATAGCCAAGACAGCTTCTTTGTGCAATACCAGAAGGCAAGTCATGTGTCACAGATACACCCAGACTATCAGAGAGACCTCACCCCCAAAAGCCAAGTCCACCACTGAACCCATTCAGCCGAAGTCAGTTACAAGAATAATAAAGAGCAGTGGTGGAAGGAGCATTCACTGCATTCAAAATACTACTTGGGTAAAAGAATCAGCAAAGATGCACTTCAAGTATCAAAAGTAAGATAAGTTGTTCTATAAGAATAATGGCTCTTCTGAGTGTTATGTTATTATACTGTATATTACACAGTTAGATTGTCACTGATGGAATAATGTGTACGTAGCATTGTACTTTCGTAGCTATTCAAGGTGGAGCTAGTTTTAGCTTTTGACTTTTTATACTAGTTTCAAAGTAGGAGATTCCTTAAGTGTTTTTCCCAATTCTGTAATCGCATTTCAGATATTTATTTTAATGACATCCCCACTGTTGCCAGACACACAAGAGTCTGCTGGACAGTGTAACAATCCTCTAGGTTTATGTTATCACCACCAGTTTCATGTTTCATGATTGTGGTACGCTGTAGATGCTACACTACCCATGAGCCTTGACAACCATTGCTATGGTGAAGAGGAAAGCGACAGGCACCAAGCAGACTGAAAAAGCATAGTGTCATAATTGCTGGTTCAAAATTCTAAAAGTGCATTCATTTAAACTGTAAACCCCCAATGAGGTGCCCTTGAGCAAGCCCCTTAAGCCCAAATAGCAGTGAAGCTCAGTAGCCAGCAGATGAGACGGTGGTTGTACTGGGCAGCTTCAATGGGTTTAACATCTGGAACTGTGCAAATGTGATAACAGCGTTCCCGCAGAAAGAGCTTCCTTCAGGAAGAATTCAGGATTGCAGTCATTAGGCATGTTTCCATCAAAATGTCAAGACAATAATAAGAAAACTTTTGAAAAGTTGTAAAAAATAAATAAAGAAAGAAAATACAAATGAATGATGATCTGGAGCAAATAAATTAGGCTATGTAGGACACAGTTTGCATCAGAATTTGGCAGTATAGTCTATGTTACATGTTAATAAACAGTGTATAATAAGTGGAGATTGTGAAACGGAATTTAACCAGTTGTTTGCCTACCACCAATAAACCTCATAGACGAAGAAGAAGGAGAAGAAGAAACAGAACCAGTAGCCTTGGCCATCTCTAAAAATGTTCTTTTTTTAACAGCAGAAACAGCTTCTACTTCTTCTGCTGAAACAGGCTAATTGCTATTTATACACTAATTGTGACAAACTCCACACAAATTTGGATAAAATGGTGAAGTGATGACATTTTGCAACCAAAAGGTCACAGCTCAACTTCCCTGTAAGATAAAATACAGAAAAAACACTTTTCTGGCTATAACTCGGAACAGAGGGAGGAGTTTGTGACCATATTTCACATTTGGTCAGATAAAGCTTTGGTGACCACCTTGAAACTGTGCTGATTGTGTAGATCTTCTGTGCTGTATGAAGCATCCACGTTTTACAATTTCTTTGCAGCAACATCCATATTTGAAGCATTGTAGCCCACCACAAGCTCCTTGGTTCTCCTGATGTTGAGCTTCAGGTGATTGTCAGTGCACCATGTGATGAAGCTCTCTATCAGTCCTCTGTGCTCCTCTGTTAAAGTAGTCTCAGAGAAGAGAGCATGTTTCTCACTGGACATTATACAATCCTACATGCCAATATGGTGATAACATCCAACAGGTCAGAAAAAGGTAGTGGAGTAAAAGGTATAGCATTTCCCTCTGAAATATAGTGGAGTAGAAGTATTAAAAATTAATTACTTAAGTAATGCACAAACACCTCACAGTTTTAGCAAAGTACAGTAAACCAGCGCTGAAGTAAATGTGTGTAACATCAGCCCAGAGTCAGGCCCGGCTGCTGTCAGATCTTTTGCTTCCTGGTACGTTTTTGGTCAATGGACTAAACAATTAATGAGATGAGAACTCGCAAGATAAGTCCAAATGATTGCAGCTATGATCAATACTGCGACGTGAGATGCAGACTCCCTCCGCACCCAAGCAAGAGCTGTCAGAGGAGCTGGAAAGAAAAAAAAAACTTAGAAACTAAGAAAAAGAATTGCATTCTTCTTTTGTCGCTTGTAGTTTAACGCTCCACCACTTTCGATATTGATTGTGAGTCTTCCAAGGCTATAAGAAATATTTTGATGCTTTTTTTTTTTTTTTTTTAATCTGCAGACAAAATGCAAGTGTGCGTTATTGTTTGTGTGTCAATACGTGTGTGCGTTTAGGGGGGTGTCACTGTGTGTGTGTGTGTTTGTGTGTGCATGTATACACCGAACGTTTCTTTAATTTAGCTTAGTGAAGCATGGGGACCCACGCCTTGCACCAGCGTTCATTTCATACTCCCATTTGTATCTCACATTTGGAATGCAGATGAGCTTCACTGCTGGTGTTTTAGCAGTAGCTGTTTGGCTTTGTCTTAATGAGGTATCAGTAAATGGGCTTCTATTATACCAGATATGGTGCTTAGAGGCGAGAAACAGAAATATGTTGACACAGACCAGGAGGATGGCTTTAATGAGCTCAGACTGGAGACTTCTCAATTGCGATATGCAGATAAAAATCTTGTCATTAAGTGTGATAACTTGCAAAGTCCTGTGATAAGTAGACTCACGTTTCCTTCAGGGCAGAGCTGATCAAACGTTAAACTACTGCTTCTCACTGCTTACACATCAAAATCAGTGCTGAGCCTCCGAGTGTCACATTTCTCTGAACTAATATTTGTTCTAACACCCCAGCAGGAATTTCATTCTATTTTGAGGCGCTGCAAGTGAGGCGGCACCTACCTCCTCTTCATGATACTCGCACGCAGACAGCTATGCATATTGGAGGCGCACACACACACACGCACGCTGCTCTCAGATGTATTCTCAGACTCCAGAGCTCCTGGGGATCCTGTTGAGAGGGATCGATGATGGTGTCTGCACCTCCTGACCTGCGCTCCAAGTCTCTGTCACCTCTCCTCCAGCCCCCAACAGCCGAGAGGCAAAAAACACGCCGCAAACTCTCCGTGAAATGAGATACTGGCTCTGAAAAATGTCTACAGCTTTATCCGCTCCACGCCACGAAAGGTCCTTCAAATGTACTTATACTTTTAAGAGAGTCGTCTTAAACAAAAGGCTGGAAGTGAAGTAGAGATGCACCTTAAACCGCTGCTGATCTTCGTCAGGTTTCAGTTGTGTGAGATGTTTGAATTCTCAAGGCTAGTTCGTTTTAGAAAAAAAATGCAATTAAAGTGCAGTAGCAAAAACACACACAGGGGAATTAGAATGAAACATGTGCAGGTGATATTAAAAACCCAAGGGGCCCATGAAAGCATCCCACAAAACAAAGAATCAAAAGGCAAACACTTTGAGCCTCTTCACTTTACGTCCCTGCTTAAAGTCTGCATTTTTATATGCAATTTATACAGCTGGGTGATTAAAGCTCTAAACATGTGAACGCTTTTGATCAGACAGTTACTGTAAACAGGCCGTCACATGCAGTTGTAATGAATAAAAAGTCTTCTTTCAAGTGAAAATCTGCGCTTAATCTCTCAAAAACCTCGAGTGCTTAATTCAATTGAGATTGCAGCATTCGACCCGAGAGGAGAATTCCATGTTTTCAAATGAGTCTCCTAATCCCTGACGACAGGTGATGATGGTTTCTCATTTCATTTCTATAAGTGCCACATCGGCAGTCTCACACCTGCAGTTCCATTGCCTGCAGACCAGAGCTCTGATCTGCATGCTGGTCACCGTTAAGTAAACAGTAGCAGTAATAACAGACAACTAGCAGTCAAAGAGGCGTTTGGTGAGGCCGACATTACACCTGAAAGCATAAATAAATCAAAATACTGTGTGACTGGCACTTTTATAGAAGGCACATTATTGCATGCCCTTGGGAAATCCGTCATCTCAGGTCAGTGATTAACAACACAGACAAAAGAAAATGTTTTTTGATAAAAGGGAACTGATAACCTGAGCGTTCCGCAGGAAAACTGAACGCCACTTGACGCTGATGTGTCGGCGGCTGCTTCAAATGCATAATATCATAATGCAGGCGGGTACAGTATGAAGGCACTTGAGTCTCTTTTTCCTGTTTGTGTGCTGAAATGCATCGAAAGCTGTCCTACAGTGAACCTGTCTATTAAAATGCTGCAGAGCAGACACAGTCCAGCCGATGTAGATCCACACTCTGCTGCTTGGACTAACATGACTCATTAACCCAAACAGTGTGCAGCTCAGACGCCTGTGGGCCAGATAGAGGTCTCACACATAACAACTCTGTGACCTACAAAATCTGCTCATATATTACTAATTTGATTTTCCATATGCATTTTGAAATGAACAGTACCTGGAGAGTGCTGGTTACACGGCTCACACATTCTGTGTCGGTAGGTTTGGGCAACTTAAACTTTTCATCGACATAGACATTGATTTTTGAAAACTGAGGTCAAGAGTCCAAAATTCCCCCAGCAGAACCACCCACTTTAGAAATGTTTGACTCACCAACCAAACTCTGTAAGAAATTTGAAAAAAAAGTCGCAACATTTATTTACTATTTAACTGAAAATACTAAATTCGTATCATTTTTTTAATGTAAAAACAGTAAAAATTGGAGCTCTGTGAGCCCGTTCTCAGGCACAGCACTGCTTTGAGCTCATTGCTTTAAATTGCCTAAACCCACACATGGACATAGTTATGACGCTGCAGTTGATCACATGAAATACATCAAGAACAATTTTCAGATTCAGGAAAGAGATTTGAAATAAGATTTCCTGTTCCTGCTGTGAGGTGGAATTTTTAGGAGACGTGATTATTATTGAGCCTTAAAACTTGTAACAAAAATGCCTGAGGTTAACAGTGCTGGGGTATTTGGTGCGGGACCACACAGACCACTAATAATCCAGGCATGTCGCAACAAAGAAATAGTCCAATTCAAATTACATGAGATTTATTCGTCTTGATAAAATTGCATATTTTGAAGCCAGGGCAAGTGCAGTTTGTGACATCTACTAATGTATGTGAAATATCTCCATGAGCAGGTGTCTTCTCCGAGTTCATTCCTGCCTTGAACTCTTACCCTGAGCAAAACCTAATTTCAAAATTAATCCCTAATCCAAAAATCCTAATCCTCAACTACCAACTGAATCGGGTGAAGTGAGGATTGGCCAAAATGACCTCACTTCCTAAAAAAAGTCCAAAGCTCAAAATGACACTCACAAGCAAAACAAAATGAGTCCACGAACACACACACACACACACATACACACACACATACACACATACACACACACACACAGCCTCTCTCTCTCTGTCTTGATCTCTTTTCCAGGCGGGGGATTGGACACACTTCATCCACTGGACAGCATAATCTCACACCCGCTGTTTCCAACGCACTAGGAGCTCAGTACATGAAAGCGAAAGTGTCATGAATGCTACGTCTGGCGCAAGAGTTGTCATGACGAACATACAACTGCAAGCTAAAGAGGTTAATGAGGACCACCGGCTCCTACACAGGTAGAAGGTGACAGCGAGGGAGCTGTAATGAGTGGTGCGAGCTCTGAGCGAAAGAAAACGCTGCATCTGCGCAAACGCGCCCCCAGATTTGAACCAACACGTGTAGCAGGAGTGTTTACGACATATTTGCTTCCTCCTCAGACGTGTTTCGGACAGGTTCGAGCGTGAGAGGCCCTGGCACAGATTAACAGATAGACAGACAGATACACAGAGAGACAGGGAATGGGAGAGGCACGGCGCATGAAAAGAGCAAAGACTTAAAATTCAAGTAAGAGGCTTAGTTTTAGTCAAAGGACTCTTTTTAGTGTCATTCGGTTCTTTATGAAAGCTGACAGGGCAGATTATCTTGACAGCAAGCGGGTCAGAGTGAATGGCATGTCTGTCTTTGAGCACAAAACACAACAATTCCCCACATCAATAACATGCTTCACTGTGCCATGGCTCATCGCCAAATGTGAAACTCTACATGATGTCCCGGTGAAAATGTGGACTGATTTTCCTCCCTGTTGCAGAGGAAAAACAGCTGCTTTATTGGCATGAAACACAATGCTAGCAGCTCTGTGAGGCTGTGCTTGGGCACAGCGGCGCTTTGAGCTAAATGCTCACTTCAGCTCATCATCCTCAGATCATGTCTGTGCTCACCGAAATCAAAATTAGTAATACATAAATGCAAAAAAACAGATTGCGACGTATGCGGCTCAGTCACTCTGCACCTAAAACCTCACAAAACATCAAAAACCATCGAAAACACTGAAATATGCTGCTATTTAAACTCATATATAAACAACATTTGACTGACACTGACATTATTCTCCATATGATCAACGTATGAAATATAGCACTGCAACAGTGAGCCACACATTAATCAGCTTTTTCTCACGTGTACTGTTTTTCTCATACAACTTGTAAATGAACACTCAACATATTTTGCCACAGTATAGCAACATACTGGCGAACATAAACCGAGCACAACTCATTTTAACTAAAGCTACAGTGGTATTTTATCACATTTTCTCATCTGTTAAATGATAGCATGCTAAAATGATCCATTTATTATTTTGCTATTCAGTGAGCACAGTAAGCACAGCTAAGGCTGATGTAATGAGTTTTTAAGGTACTTCAGTCGTAAACCATTTATCTCATGATTGTCTGGACCAAACTTCATGGCCATCCACTCGATGATTAGACATTTTGCAGAAAACCCCAAATGTGAGCTTCATGGTGGCTCAAGAGGAGACGTCTGGGGATCACCAGAGTAGGCAGGTTTCATCCTCTGGCAACCATAAAATTTCATGTAAATCCACCAAATAGATGGTGACGTATTTCAGTCTGGACCAAAGGGGCGGACTGACCCACTGATCCGGTATCACTCCAAAGCCTGCAGAACACCTGCCCGTCTACCACCTCACTAGCCGTCATTTTTTAAATATTGCATCCAAAAAAGTTGATGGAAACAGCTGAACTTAAAAACTTTTATGCTCTTTAATGATGCTTTTATGCTCACTTCAGGTGTTTTTTTTGCCTTTTTATTGCCATATAACTCACATGACCGATCAGCTGTGTCTGCTACAAAACCCAAAAGAAGAAGAAGAAGACGCTGTTTCCACCATCATCGTCTTCCCAGATATTCCCTTAGTGCACTTCGTCTTCATAATCTTTGTCTCCGGACAGCATGAAACACATCTGACACTAGCAGACATGAAAGAACTATTACAACTACAACCGAAACAAATTCCTGCACACCTCTCCATTTTTCTCTCAGGTGGCTAAGGTGACTCATGTTGTTTCTGGTTTTCAGCACTCTACTCCAACCCTCCAGCCCTTGGCAGAGTTTGTCACTCTTTCTATGTTTGTCCTTCGCTCTCGTCATTATCGCCCCCTGCTGGTACTGCATCTTCAGTCAAGTGTTCGTACCCTTGAGCCAGCTAGCATGGGTAAAAAGTACGTACAGCAGCCCTTCCACTCTATTTAGCAATACCAAGCCTTATAACATCGTTAAATTCACACTAAGGGGAAGTTATGAAACCATGACAGGAGAATAATGGTTTATCTGTCTCTTCTAACCAGAAGACACATGATAAGACTGACCTTGCTGCTACAAGACATTGTTATAAATTCTTTTGGTGTAATGAGCCACTCGGTGTCTCTCGCAGAGGAATTTCTGACGGCTGAATTTCCCATCTCAAGCAAATTAGTGACAAAAACCTAATCTAATGAGATCTGAAGGTCACAGTTTGTTTCAGACACCTGCCACCTGTACAGTCTGAAAAAGTTTGGAGGTAAACTGGTTTATTTGGAAATGGTGCAACAGGTTTGTGAGTGTGTACACAGCTTTGCCACAGTGAGGATAGATATATTAGCAACTGTTTGGATTAGACATGATGTGATGTATTCAAATGGCACCGCCCGGGCGAAACGCTCATGATGTTTTCTTTTCACGTGTTAATGCGCCACTGACTGAGGAATCATTACATATTCACTACATATCTGCAAAGCTTTCTCTGTGCCGAGGCTCACAAACATACATTATGAGGAATTATGATGCATTAGGAGCATCACGCGGCTGTCAGATGGAGCACTCTTAACATTCGTCTTATGTAATAATCAAATGATGACTTTGTTCCCCCATATGAGCAAGGTGACTTGAATAGTCCATCAGATAATCCTCATTGGCTCTCTTTGTGCCTCTGAGCGGCCGCCCGTCTGACTGCAACACCCGGTGAGATCGGCCCTGATTCTGAGGCCAACTGAGCCGATCAATGGAGCGGCCCAGCATGGGAAGTGCAAGTTCATTAGTGTTTCAGTGTTGCAGCTGAGGGAAGAAGTGATTTAAAATGATTCAAAGTAAAAAAAAAAAAAAAAAATCACCACAGCTTTATTGACTGTGACAAGCAGCTAACTAAACACTTACATGTTTCAGTAAACATGTTAAAGGGCTGTAGTCGTACAACCCCCATTCCAGAAAAGAAGAAAGTGGCATATACAGCACAAAGACAATATGTTTAATGTTTGACCTCATCAGCTTCACTGATTTTTGTAAATATCTGCTTATTCTGAATTTGATGCAGCAACATGCTTCAAACAAGTTGGGACAGGAGCAACAACAGACTGGGAAAGTTCCAACGATCCAAACAGGTGTTTTTGGAACGTTCCACAGGTAAACAGGTTGATTGGTAACAGGTGATGGTATCAGGATTGGGTATGAAAGGAGCATACTGGAAAGGCTCAGTCGTTCACAAGGGAGGATGGAGCGAGGTTCACCACTTTGTGACTGTATGAAGGACTTTGTTGTCACTAAACACAGTTCTTCAACAAATGATTGTGTTCTGTTTTATTTATGTTTGACACAGAGTCCCAGCTCTTTTGGAATTGGGGTTGTAGTAGATGTGTTTGTGCTTGTCACCTCCTTCTAGACAGCCGTTTCATTCCATTCTTTTCACTTCGGTTTAAAGTCAGCTCGCAGAGACGTGTAGCTTGCTTGAGATCGATAATGCATCACAGTGAACATCATACAGCCTGTGCTTTTGTTTTTGTCAGCGTCACTGTTGTACTGCAGCGGCGAAATCGAGCCGCACTCACAGCTGCATTACCTCATGATGACAATGCACCATAGACACAAAGCACACATGAGGTGCGCTGTCACGGCTTACTGATCTCAAGTATGTTCACAAATTGAACTTTAGGAGGAAACTAAGAACTTGAACAGAATGAAGGAGGACTGCAGCGTGCAGACTTCAGTCCATAATCGTCTTCATAGGTCAAAGTGGAAAGCATGACAACATCCTATTTATGGCTTTTGGGACAACAGGAAGTCATGTAAGACATCATCTGCATTAAGTAGAGTTTATAAGCCCTATTCTTAAATCATTTCATTATGCAGCTGTATAGGTGGAATATTTTCTAAGGTAAACTTCCCCAGTATTTAAAGTGGGTGTGCAGAGAAAGATTTCAACTTAAACATATTTAGTTAGTTCAACATTAACTGGGTTCATATCTATAATAAGTATAAATATGGCCAAAAAATTTTAAGCAGTCATATTTTATATATATATATATATATATATATATATATATATATATATATATATATAACAACATATTTCAAGTAGAAAACATAAAAAATACAAAATCAATTATATAACAAGAAAATCTGAAAAGCACACAATATTAAATCAGTTGAAGATATTTAGCATATAATAAAATCAGCCATCCCTGACCTTAGTAATATCTATGCTAGAGATAGAAATAAAAGGCAATAAGAAGTGAAGATGATGTTCATGCTGTATGGAAATGAATAGGAACAGGTGTTGCTTTCCTGATCTTTGATCTTGACTGAAGCAGCAGCCCAAAAAGCCGAGAGTGAAAAGAACAGAATTTGTATAAAGTGATTAACATCATCAGCTGCTGCGTCCCTTCAGTGCCCCGATATCAAAAAAGAATGATCTCTGCCTGAAAAGAAATAGATCAATAGTTCGATTTTTTTGCCCCCCCTTGAAATGAAATTCATGAGTGCTGAATTTCTTTCAACCTTCCCACAATCAACCTTAATAAGAGTCTAAGTTCATGGTGAATCCCTGAGTTCTAATAAGAAAAGAGCTTTAATTTATACTATCAGTCTGGTGCAATTTCAGAGCATTACTGAAGGATAATAAAATATGCCAATAACTGCCCAACAGGGAGGCTTTTGTGTGAAGCGGCTGCATTTTGTGTGTACCCTCGACAAAATATGACATTTTCAACCATTTCCACCATAAAATAAGCTCCGATTAATTTGTTCAAGGCAACATGTAGATATTATTTTCCAAGCTCACTTGTAACTTCCTTTGCATTTACTTTGCCCAAACTAAATTTCAGTCATATAACAAAAGAGGAGAGGAAGAATTAAATGGCTTTTTAAGAACTATTCATTACTCGGCAGATTCAGCGAAGTTAACAACCAACTTCCTAATAACGATCCCATTAAAAGAGGTAGAAGACACAGAACAAACCCACCATGTGACTCAGAGCTGCTATATTGTCCTCTTCTGAACTCTTGTGACTGCATGGATGCCAAAGTAAGAAGTTCAGTTTCTTTTTATTCGTTTTTCTGCCAAAAGCCTCCGCTGTGCCATCTCCTCCACCGCTGCCTCAGAACCAGATGGCTGCCGTGCAGCACTTCTCCCAGCCCTCATCCTGCAGAATTAAGCAGTGTCATTCATGATGACCTCAGGTGAATAAACCCTCTGGTACTCCTGAATAGTTTTCCACTTCAGCTCTTCGCAGTGAATAAACACTTTTGTCAGCGCGTGGTACCAAAACAGACCGTGGCTCGAGTGCTCTGTGAAAGGTGATGCTGCGTACTGCTTCTCTTTAGGGCTCATGCATCATTGGATTTAACATTTACAGTAAAAAAGATGAAGGAGAACTCTTTTTCTACTTTGAAAACTGCGTTCGCTGAGCACCGAAAAAGCATGTCGCGCCCCCGGAAAGCTCATTTAATTCAAGTTGCTTTTGGGAATGACCTGACCAAGAACTGCAAGACAGAGTTGAAAGACCGTTTACTGAGGAGATTCCATTCATCTGCGAAACGCCGGCTGCAGCTTTATTAGGCCCAGCCTGAGCAGCAAGTGTAGCAAGTAGGCCACAATCATGTAAGTCGTGCTATTTATGTGCAAGTTGTTTTCCTGGATTGTCTTGCAGCTTTTATGTGGTTCAGTATATTGGCAGTGTATGTTTGCCAGTATTGAGTCATAGATGTAAGAGCAGCATAAAACGTCCAATGAGCTGCACGCTGTCGTTGTCCTGCTTGTCTGATGTGAGGTGCTGTCCATGGTGCTGGTGAAACTGACCTAAGCCTCAAACTGTTTGTGTATGAAGTGCTTGGTTGCCGATCCGATATGTATTGAGATTCTTAACTATAGCGATTCTGCAAGTTTTGCAGTTCCACATTACGATTTATTGCAATTTTTGTCTTCTTTATAACACTACAGCGTGGGAAAAAGTTGAACCACACACTTCTAGAGACTGTATATCACGAGTCATCACATGTCAGTGTTTTATTCCAGCACCACCATATACTGCACTATACTGCACATAAAAGTGGGACAAAAGAGGTCTCAGAGAAAATGGAAAATATACATATACACACTTTTGTATGTGTGCATACATGCAGATACACTCACACAGCGTATATGTGCAGCCTCTCCTGCCATGCAGTGTCTCCACTCAGTGGTGGCTGTGCTTTTGTTAACCCATTGGGCATTTTGAGTTTTGACCCTTTCAGGTAGCTGTAGCTGCTCAACATGCAGTATTTATTTTACAGAATAGTGAATTGAGTTAGCAATGAGAGGCCAGCAGCTATTGGTTCATTTCCCCAGAGCATTGGAAATATATCTCTAATTGATCTGATTAATTGATATCTTAAATGTGTAATTTGCCCTTCTCATAAATAATAGGCTGCACAGGGCCTGCATTTAAAACCAAATGTCCGCCCAGTTACAGTCCCCCATGCCGGACTGCATTGGTTTAATCCATACAAGATCAATACTACTCTCATACTGTATCAGCTAAATGCTGCATGAAGCTAAAGCCGTGAGATGGTTAGCTTAGCTTAGCACAAAGACTGAGCTAATAGGGTGTTTGAACACACAATTAAAATGAGTGCTAATTAGTTAATTAGCTTTAGAGGTGTTTCAAGGCATATATTGTTACATTTGGACAGGCCAGTGTTTCCACTTGTGTTCTGTCTTTGTGCTAACTATGCTAAGCTAACCGGCTGCTAACTGTGGCTTGATATTTAACAGTCAAATAGAGAGCGGTATTAATCTCCCCATCTAACTCTCAGCAAAGAAAATTAATAACTGAACCATTCTTTAAAAGCAACAGGCAATCCAGTGAAACGTGGAAAGAACATGTTGCCACTGATATAAATTGATTCACGTATGCAGCTTATCGTAGGTTTGTTTGTTTGTTTTTTCCATATTACCAGAGAAAGATGCTGGTAAATAATATGAGGAGATTATTAAATGTGCCACCACTTTGCTAGAGTTCTCATTAGAAAAAGATTGACGTTGCACTCAATAATTACCCAGCAAGGCCACGAGGGACATTTTTGCACATATGTGCGATGTCATTGAAAGGTACCATCATCTTCAAGTGCATTAATCAGTGCAGCTATCATCGGGCTACTTAATGGATAGAAAAGCAATTTCATTTCCTGAGTTGTGTTATTGTCCTGTTACCTTTCATGTGCGCAGATGCTCATGTCCTGTTGTGTGACAGGCTTTCAGTATTCTAGGTCAGCCTTCCAATGTTCCAGTGTGACTCAAGAATGAAAGGGCATGTACAGGGAAGAAGCAAAAATAGCAGCTGGGCCACAGAAGCCAAAGCTTTGACAAAGCCTCGGACATGTGGGTTCCCTGACCTGAATAACCAAGAGCGCTGCGGAGCGCACGACCAGGTAGACCCCACAGCCGGCGGAGAATCGCACTGTTTTCCTCTCACATTCATCTGCACTTTTCACTCGCTGTTTGCTCTCACAATTTACAGCGAGAGCTGCACACTCACAGATTTCCTAAAAAACAAAGGGCTGCACGAGAAAGCTAATCAAACCAGTTATTTTAATAAATCTCAGCACTGAGACCACGTACAATGTTCTGAAACGATTGCTAATGCGCCTCGGCCCCCTCACACACACATGAAAAGCGTGGGGGCACTCGCTGTTTGGTTTCCAAACATCTTTTCTGCAATCCCTGTCCAATTACTCACACGAGAGAGGTTTCGGTCTTCACTCCAGGGTTAAATGGAATTAGCAAAGCTGAGACCTCATCATCATCCGTTCCATTTTGTTCACACATTCGCATTCGCCTCCTGCCAAGTTTCCATTTTGGAGAGACTTTCAAAGAACAATGGGCACGCAGCACACAGTGTGGCCATGATCTGTGCTACACTGTGCTCATCAGCCACAATTCAATCCCTCACATTAAAGGTGCAGAAGAAGCAATTACTCAGTAAAATACATTGGTAGTCCCGGGGACGCTACAGCGTGTTATCAGTTGAAACAGAAAGAAGTGAGCAGAACTCTGTGGGAGAAGCCGGAGCTCTTGAGCAACATTAGTCATTTTTATGTGGTTCCAACAGAACGGCTGCCAAGCGTCACATGCACACAGTCACAGACACAACGTCCTGCTTTACGCCAAAGCCTTCATGTCACGTAAGGTGCTTCCTGATGTGGGAGGAAATCACAATGTCATTCCTGACTTGTGATTACTTTGGCACATTGCATGTTGCCGGGCCAGAGGCGTATGTGTTCAGGCACATTAACACCACCGCCACGTCAAGCCCTCTCACATCATCCTCCTGGATGATTCTGACTTCCTCCACCCTTTCCTTGTCGGCTGGGAGAGGTTGATTCAGCGGATGGTTCGGGCACAAGTGATCAGAATCGTGAAGCTCAGCGGGGGGGGGCGCGGAGGGGCGAGGGAGGGAAGGGGGGTGGGGGAGAATGAGTCAAACCAGAGATGACAGAGAATTCAAATAGAGAGAAGAAGCGAAGACGCTGAAAGAGAAAAGGAGAGGCTGCTGGTTGGGGTGGTGGAAGGGAAGTTAGGGATGTCGGACTGGAAAGTAGGATAGAGAGAGGGAGAGCGAAGCAAAGGAGTGTGGAAGGAAGAGAGAAACTGGGGGGCTGGAACTTTTCAATTACAGCACACACAGACAACAAAGACCCAGATTTCAAGAGACTACAACAGTCTGCAGCCCGGAGGGAGAAGCTCATTTAGCCTCCTTCATTTCTCCTATCCTTTCTCCACACAAATTACAAGTTGGAATATATAATGCGTTCCTTTTGTTGCACAAGCAAACACAGGGTTTCTTATCATTACAGATGTCCCAAATGCCAAGGTCAGCTACCTGGGGAGGAAGACTTCAAGACAAACTGCCCCGTGCTTTCAATTTCAAAAGTGTTTCAGTTGATTGAGATGGTCCAGACGTCTGTCAGCAGCGCCGACGGTGACTACAGCTGCTTAGGCTTTCAAGATGTGACCCCTCGTTATTGAATTGGCTGTCTTAATTTGAGCTTGAAAAAGGGAGGGGGGGGGGGACGTCCCCTGGCATCCTGAGGTTGTGCTGGCCAAATAACACTAAAGGAAAGGGGAATCAATGGAAGCAGGCTATCGATTCAACCCCAGCATGGATAACAGATACTCTCCTCACAGCCCATTTAACACACGGAGGCCTTTGTCAATCAGGTTTTTATTGACAAGCGTGATGATAAGATGGCTTGAAAGAGACGAGACAAAGGACTCGCAACAGAAAGTGTAATTGCTCCAACATCAAACAACTTCTGGCTGGGGAATTTAGCCTCTTTCATTGTTGCAGCCCCCGAGGAGCAGACACGTGAGTCTAATTAGAGATTCATCTACTGTACCTGTCGACCCCCGAACACACACACACACACACACACAATGCTGCGTCCCTGCTACCTCCTCCAACATAATTTGAAGGTTTGTGGCAGCTAACTTTCCTCTAACGTCATTGAGCTTTCACATGTCTGAAAGATTTGTAGACTGCTTGTCAAGTAGTTGTGATGTTGCTGCAAGGAAGGCGGAGGGGGATGAGGGGCGGCGGGATCCACATCAGCATCTGTTCCTACACCTGTCCCGCCTGTCACTCTCTGAGATACACCATTAGTAAGGTGAATTCACGCAAATATGTTTCGAGCAATTAAAAGTTTATCATTTACAAGCTACAGGTCGAATGTTTCTTTTGAGTAATTGCAAATTAGAGCATCCTTTTGCTGTGAGACATCCGTTTTCTTCAGGCCTAGAGGTGGCAGGTTGAGTGCACTTGAAGTTGAGTCACATCACCACGCTGGCCTCTAATAATTGGTAAATCCGGCCACATGCTTGTGATCATAGCCTGTAGTCCTGCAGGCTCTGAGGCTGTGGCTCAGGGCAAAGAAAGACCAACGCTGGGGGGATAATTACTCTCTTATCAAGCTCCTTTTAACACTTTGACTGTGGCCCATTCACGGAGAGAGGCAGGCTGTGATGGCAAGTAATGAATTATGTGGAGGTAATGGTGAAGGATGGAAGCAGCCCTGATGCACCACCACCATCATCATCATCACCCTGCTGTCCTCAGAACTTGAATCCACTCGGACTGTATGTATTACCCTCATCGCGATGCACTTGCTCGCCCTCCCGCTATCTCACTCGTTAAAAAAAGAGGAAAAAAAGAGGGTGGGGGAAGAAAAGCTCTCTGTGTTGAGGCGGGCGCTCATTCATCCAGCGGCTCTCACTGCAGAGGGGGGGATATCACCGCTCACACGCAACGACTGGTGAGAATCCAGAAGAAAAAGCAGCCGTGCCACAGAGGGGATCGCGCTCGGGATGGAGAAATGCACCTTCTGCGCTCAACCCCTGGACGTACGCGTGAGCGCGCGGGCACCCTCACAATGAACTCCTCCGTGTCCGCGCGTCCGCTGCTGCAACTTCCCACCGAGGAGCGGGTGGATGCTCCGGCGCGGCGGGATCGCCTCGCGAAATAAAGTTGGGCGAGAGCAGGGATCAAGTTGGAGGAGCGCTCGGAACAAAAGGGCTCGACGCGAGTTCGTGAATTCGGCCGGATCGCTGAAGTGGAAGTGGAGAGACTTATTCTTGGGAGCGCGTCATTTGGTCCTCACTGTAGAGTCAGGTACGTGTCTTTTCAGTGTGGTAAAATATTTCATTAATTATTGCTTTAGTCTATTTAACTCGAGTTGAAGAGCAAATGTATTCTTTCTGCCCTCCAAATCTGCGCGACGCACTACTTTTTCATCCCTAAAACGTGTGAAACTGTAACATTGCCACGGTCTGTCCTCCTCTCAGTCCGGAGAGAATGAGGTGTCGCTGGGTGAAGCATGAGCTATCAGAGGATCAGTCATAAGCGGCTGTCTCTGCTATGGGAGGGGGCTGCTCTCAGCCTCTGGCTCTGCTGCTGCTGCTGGACCTCCAGGGCCGCCGCCGGAGCCGGAGCCGCAGCCGGTCAAGGCGACGGCGCCCCCGTCTCCCTGGGCTGGCTGCTGTCGGATAAAGGGCCCTTCCACCAGTCCCTGGAGTTCACGGAGGCTGCGGAGAGGTACCAGCAGGGCTTCAGCACCAGATACAAGATCTACAGGTGAGCCAGGTGGAGAGCTCTGGGTGCTTCTGCTGAATGTGTAGTTCTGGTGCATGCATTTATTATGTCTCTTCCAGAGCTGTGAGTGCTCGCAGGTTTTCGGTTCACGCAGCATGCCGCTGGATAATGTCACTGATGAGCACTTTGAGCCAGAGAGGAACTAATCAGGGAAAGCAGCTGCTGTAGTGTTTGGATTGAAAACCTGCACCCTCTCAGGATGGCCCCCACAGGTATCGCACCTGCACTGAATTAGTTGCAAAGCTGGTGAGCAAATCTGAAGAACTGCTGTAGTGATGCAAAGTGAGCCCTTTGCTCCTGCCTTTAAGTATTCTGGCTGATCAGGGAAATGAAGAGAGCATCCTCCCTGTTCAGGGTTTGACATTTGATAAGTCTTTGATTTTTGATATGAACGGTTATTGCTGGTGTTTCAAAGTGACCCCTGCAGCAGGAGTTCATCCCATGGCAACGTGTGGACAGTTGCTTCCTTTCACTGACTTCCTGCAGTGTCCCTGAGCTGCACTCAGCTGCTGCTGCCTTTGTCTAAATATTCTTAAGCTTTTTTATTGTTCCTGCTTTGTTGCAACTGTTTGTATCCAACATGTCAATCGATGCACCAGTCACACGTCTTCCTCTGTTTAAGTTCCAAATCAGATGGGTCTGAATTAGCTATATTGGTATTTATACTACAATATTTTTGTGTCCATGATTTTGTTGCAGTATCTACAGTTGTTAGGGTCTTATTTAGCATTTTGGTGACTTATCAATGCTTCATCCCTGTGGTGGACATTGCCAAGTGTTTACCAGAGTGAAAAGATATTTTATGGTCTGCATCTGTAGGTTTATAAATCAATAGGCCCATTATCTCCTCTCAGAGATCTTTTAGGCTGTGGTGTTTATCTCTTACAGACACCTGCATTTTCTTTTTCAATGGACCTGCTGCATAAATGTCCCGATAGCCCCCTGACTTGAGGCTTCTTCTCTTCCAAGCCTCCTCCATAATCAGTGAAAATCATTGAAAGTGACAAAGGGGCGGACAGCTCGGACTGTCGAAGGTGGCCACCATCTGTATTGGCTGGCTGACACCTCGCCACCCGAGGGTCTTTTACCCTGAAGCAGCAGCAACCTGTAAGCTGCCTGCTCACATTTCTTACCCGATGGCGGTTTTAAGGATTAGGGATTTTAAGGATGAGTCCAAAATGAGACCCAACCGAGATACAAAAAAAAAAAAAAAAAAAAATCCTGCTGTAACAAGATAATGGCCGACAGGAGAGTCAATATGAGCCAGTTTTCGCTACCTTTGCCTATTTTGACCTATTATCCAATGTCTTGTATGAGATTATACGAGGAAAAGAAACAACTGTGGAGACACAGAAGCCATTTATTCTTAGAAATATGTCATAACTATATTTTACACAGTCCCCACAGAGTTCCAGATGCTCCATATTTTTCTATGTGCTCTTAAGTAGCCCGGGGGCCTAAAGTGCTATTCTGCTCCTCTGACCTCTGTAATAGCGGAAAAACCATCAAGTGGCTGTCAGTCATGCAGCATGTGATTAAGCTGCTCCCTACGTTTGCTCCTTATGTAATTGTTTCCACCCCTAAGAGTTGTTTTCATCACTATTGATTGCTATATACAGTACATACAGCAAGTCTTTATGTTAGCTATCCAAGCATGTTCCTGCAACAAACACCCCTCTGTCTGCAATATGTGCATGTTGCTGGAGTCGCTGAGGGCGAAACCCTGGGCTGGATCCACAACACCCATCTGTCCACCAGGGACGGACACTCAGCCTGTCCCCTCGTTATGATGATTGGCTGTAATGACACACTCCACACTGTCCCGGTTCCCCAATTATTTCGCTGCCGATCATTTTTTCTCACGGCGGTGATTTGATTGCCTCTAAGAAGGAGAGGGAGGTGCACAGAGCTGCCGGCAGCACTGTGGGAGAGGTAGACATGAACCGATGCTGTGGAGGGAGGGAGAGGAGCAGCAGCATCTCCCAGCCTGCTGGCGAATAGCTAGAGTTCAGCGAGCCTTGTGTCCAAAGGGCACGAGCTAACAAATGATGGCAGCTGATGATGTGGGCCTTTATTTTGGTTTCTCATCTTTCTGTTGCTGTGGGAGTTGCAGCGCTGCATTGCAATAAGCTCTGTTTTACCCGCGCAGGAGTTATTTAAAGCTGCGACGAGCTTGTTCACAACAGCAAGCCCTACAACAGATTCCCAGCCAGGGGGTAGCCTACTTCTGCAGCTGAAAGGTGGTACGTGGAAATGTTGTGGAGCAGCTCAGCTAATTTGAACAAGTAGGAATTATAATTCAATTCACTTTAGCCTTATTTCAGACTCATAGGCCCATATCATAATAATAATACACTTTATGTCCACATATTTGTCGTAAGGAGGAAAATACAATTGTTGTGATGCCGATCATTAGAGTATATACTGTTCCAGTTAGCAATAAGCTTGACTCTGTCCAAAGGCAACAAAATCTGCCTACCAGTACCTCTGGTAAACAACACGTGATATGTTGTTTGCTAATCTAATGCTAATGAACTTCTGGCGGTAGCTTCATCTTTACTGTTAAGATTTGAGTGTGATATCGATGCACTCATGCAACTTTCTGCAGGAAGAAACGAATCCTCTTAAAATCAGCTGCGTAGAACTAACTGAAATAACTATTCCAGAAGTTTGTTTCTACGCTCCCTGTTTTCTTTCCAGCAAATTTTCCAGGAAAATTACAGACATGGGGAAAAAAAGTGACTTTTATTTACCAGCATAAAGGTCTAAAAGCAATTTCAGGCTGCAGAAAGAAAAAACAAAACAAATAGATTGCTAAAAAAAAAAAAAGTACAGAAAGAAAATAACAGGGACGTGACCTCGGAGTCCTCAGCAGTTGCCGCAGCCATGGCTACGATTAAGAGTGCAGCAAAACTAGTCAGCAAGTGAGCAGAGAATTTGAAATGGAAAGGTGAAAGTGAGCAAATGGTTGAAATGTAGGGCTCCTCAGGCGATGCAACATTCCAGCTTCGTCATGTGTTAATGATGCATGTGCACGTGTGTGCGGTCAGCTTACAGTGTCCGTGCCTCACCGTACGTAACGAGCATTCGCCTAATCCTTTGCTTTCAGCGCTGCTTGTTAAAGAGCCGCCTGGGGCCCGGTGCACCACCTAAACCAAGTGAGCAAATGTCTCTGTGCGTGTGTGTGTGTGTGTGTGTGTGTGTGTGTGTGTGTGTGTGTGTTGTGGCGTCTCCAGGGAGTTTGGTCGATGGAAGGTCAACAGCCTGGCGGTGGAGAAGCGGGACGGTCCTGGTGGCAGCGGAGGCCTGGCTCTGCCTCTCGACCCCGACTTCATGCACACCATCCGCCAGCTGGGGCGGCGGCCAACCCTCCAGACGATTACAGAGAGTCTAATAAAGAAATATGGCACCCACCTCCTCCTCTCTGCCACTCTGGGAGGTACAGTAGAGTATGCAGAGCTTCAAAGCAAGCCCAATTCACAGAGCTTCTAATGTGATTTTTTTTGTTTTCTTTTTTTCAGCACATGGGGCACCAATTTTACCGTCTGTTGCTTTCTAAACAACAAAGCATATAATAATTTCTCTGGATCAGTGTTTTTTGGCTCGCAAATACAATTAAATCGCTGTGGTTTAGTGTGCAAGAAATAAATTAGAGAAAGCAGTGATAGATTTAATATTTTTGTTTGGCCATCAAAACAGCATCGAACACAATTACTTACACTTTATTAGTGAAAGTGTGGGTTTGCACTAAGAAAATAACACAGATTTGAAGGAACTATCCAAATGTAGATTTTGTTGAGAACAAGGATTGGCGATGCAACGCAGGATTAATTTTGATGTTTGCCGTACTTTTATCTTATTCCCACAAATAGAGTAAGCTTCCAGAAATCGACAGCAAACATACGGTTTGGCTGTAATTATCTCAGAACTGAAGACAAAGCACTTCTTTATAGTTTCACCATTTCATACCAGCGTTCAAAAATCTCTCAGGCAGCAGTCCATCAAGACAAAAGGTACAATCAAGTCCCCTGTCAGTGAACTCAGCAGAACACAGACATTTTTAATAAGAGGAGGAACACCTGGAACAACTCTTCATCTCCTGCTTTTGCAAGATGAGAAGAGAGGTGTTAAGACTAGCTCCAACTGAAGCAGATATCTGTCGCACGCAAATGCTCAAACGCCTGATGTGACCTGTGTTTAAGTTCGCTTGGCAAGGTCATCCAGCAGCCGTGACAGTTATGACTTCAGTCCTTTTCATGACTTGGTTGTAAAGCCATCAAACTTCATAGGGAGCAGGTCGAGGTCGCACACAGAGTGTATAACTTTGACACGGCTGCTTTCTTTTAACACTCATATCTATGAATCATGTTTGGACGCACCATTTGTAAGAGCTTTCGAAGGCGCTCACAGGCAGTGTCACCCCGCCGATTGAGATCGGAATGACTTCTCATACGACTATTTTCTGATCTGCCACAGGAAACAAACTGCACTTTGCTGGAGGTTTTTTTGTTAAACCAAAAGTCAACATTGTTTTTTTCCCTCACCCTGGCCAGGCAGGTTTGTGCCTAAACCTTGAAGCAAACGACAGCTGCAGCAGTCGCAGGTCAGATAAGAGCCACATGAATCATTTCTGTGACGGTCCCGTTTAGCGGTTTTAAACGCCACTGACAGCCGATGTCGTCCTGCCAATAGAGGCGATAGATCTGAAAGCACTTGTGTCGTTTTGGAAGGCAATTTGATCATGTAGTCTGGAGAACTCGTGTGCCTTAATAATGGCCAGCCATCTGGCTAGTGCCAGTTAGCAAATAGATGTAAGCAGAAATAAATTGGCTTGAAGGCTTATATATTTTTTCTTCCTGTCAAATTGGGAAGCTTTGAATAAGATCAATATGACACTTCAGGCAGAAGTTTCTCAGATTAAACTAAATCACATCTTTAGGGAAACATGAAAATACACAGAAATCTTTGGCTGATTGACGGCTTATTACAGCTGAAGATTTCAGGCATTGGTCGTTCTTCGACTGGAACACGTCTGGAGGTGGATGATACTGTTTACCTGTGTATTTACTGTATATCCATCTCCTCAGCACGGCACAGAGGCTCTGTCACAGCTAAATGTCACCTTGCATGGAGCGACGCTCCCAAAGTGCTAGTGGCGAGGGACCAGTTTGGGAAAAGGGCCAATGAGACGTGTATTGACAAAATGGCCTTGACATGCTGTTGAAGTTAAGGGAGGATTTAATGTTGTTAATGTTTGCTAAAGAGCACCTACTGCGAACACACCCCGCGCTTCGAAATGTTGGCTGAAGCCTCGCGCACTGGCTGGATTTCCCTGGTAACTGAGCCTTTCATGAAAAAGACCCAGGCTTATTTAATGACCTGTTAGTTATGTAGGTCACAGTGTGGACACTATGCTTTTGCTTTCGCCTGCAAATGTAATAACCCACAGCTGAATGTAGCAATTTCACACAGTTTCTCTGGAGCACCCGTTGAACATTGTGCTGAGGAATGTGGGAGGTGTTGCAAAAGGAGCGGCTGTGGATGCAGAAGTCAGAGAGAAAGTCAGAAACAACAGCAAAAAAAAAAAAGTGAAAGTTTTCAAGGTTAGGATTTTACTCCGACAGCTTACTGTACAGCTGTCAAACATAATGTGGGAAAAGACTCCGTGAGTCTGTGGGGGTATTAGTTATGGAATAATTGTTAGAGATGTTTCCAAGTGTAGAGCATAGTTGTCTGCCGGAGAAGCAGTGCTGACCTGAGATCTGCTTTGTTTTGAATGTACTTATTTTGTTGTGCAGTGTAATTAAACATAATTGAAATAATTAAGGGAACTCGATCAATGATCTTGAATAATCTTTCCGTCCCCGAGGATTTTTAATAGATGCAGAGACCTTGTCTGTGCCTTTTCCTCCAATCATTCAAACCATCAGTTCCCCCACAGCACTTAATCACTGCTGCGCTTTTCTCTCCGATCTGAAAAGATACTAATGAAAGGTGATTAGTGCTGCTCTGTCAGAGCTAATGAAGCTCTCGTTCCCTCTGCCTGACTGTCACCAGGGGAGGAGGCACTGACGATATTCGTGGACAAGAGGAAGCTCAGCCAGGAGTCTTCGCCCTCGGGGGGCGAGGGCGGCCGTAGCAGCGGCAGCGGCAGCTCAAACGCTACGGGGACAGTGACCCTTGAGGCCCTCCACCAGCTTGCTGCGTCCTACTTCACCGACAGGGAGAGCACCCTGCGCAGGCTGCACCACCTCCAGATCGCATCCACCGCCATACGGGTATGTGGAAGTCAGGCTAGCTGTAAATACAGCAGCGGGTGCTGGTTGAAGTTAACCCATTGTTGCTGCTATGCTACCCCAGTGATTTTTAGTGTGTACATACAGGCCTGCATAATTCTGCAACATTCATAGATTAATTGTGTTTACTGTGAGACTCAGATCAGTGATGGAGGAAGTATCCAGATCATCATTTACGTCATTATGGTGGTTAATCTTCTCGCCTCGCTGAGGTGATGTAGAAGAGTACTCCCAGTTGTGTCAGCTGCTGGGTGTGGTTACAGGTACAACAGACTTGAAACTTCAACCGGAGAGGCAGAAAAACACAGTTTTTCAGTGTGGTGTTCAGTTACTCTTATATTATTCTCTTATTGAATCTGTTTAATTGTGTTGGCGTGAGCAGTGCTGTTTATGTTGTTGTACTGTATGTACTTGGTTGAGGTGGAGTTAAGTTAAACAGCTTTTATACAGCGGGGTAGTTTCATCTGCAACTATAATGCATATTTTACAGTCAATAGTCATAAGACTTAATCTGGAAAGTAACCACTAACCATATATTTATCAAATAAATATAGTGCAACAAACATACGATATTTCTCTCAGATAGAGGAAAGAAGAAGTATTAAGCAGCATAAAATATAAATACTCAAGTCAAGTACAAGTACCTCAGAAGTGTACTTAAGTACAGTGGTAGATTCTGTCACAACATGCAGGTTTAAACTCACAACACTTTGGTAGCTCAACTTGAAGGTGCACAAACAAATCCTTTAAATCCAGCTCAAGGAACTTATTTCCATAACTTCTTTAATCAGGTGGGATTAAGAACAAATGCTTATTTGCAGAATTGGCCTGACGCTCGGAAATTCACCTGCTGTTGCTGCAGAGGTGCTGCAAGACTGGCGCACCTTTATCCCCCTTCAGAAAGCTCACATGTGCAGAAGGAAGTGGGATGATTTGATTTGTATCAGACTTTTACAATAAGGAGGTTGAACGCTAACCGGCCATTATAGACTAACTGACCGACTGCTGAAGCAGCTGAAGACAGTACTACAAGATACAAGGTTTCTAAGGTATCACCCCCCCGCTAGAAAGCTTTAAAGAGGAGAGTGAAGAAGCAGAACAGGGCAGCAGTCATGCGTCCTGTACTATAAAACACCAATCATCCATTTTATCATCTGAAGTGGCTATTAGAGTGTATGCATTAATCAGCCCGGGGGCAAACGTAGATGCTAAAGTGAGTAGCCACTGATGAAGACAAGTGCCCCCCCAAAACTGAGAACGTGTTCCTATGGTTATGCATCAGCCTGATGGATTAGACATATCATTCCATTAATTTCCAGCCAGGCTGACTTCCATTCATTTGCCACTTTGCAGTGTGTGTGGAGTTCTGGCAGATTGAGGATCAGAGCGAGAGAAAGAGAACGAGCTGAGGGAGATGAATACTACATCTTATGAGTTATGTAAAGCAGCACCTGTGATAGCATGGCCATTCATTAAAATCGCATATGGTGGTGGAGATTCAGTGCGAAATAGGAAGGATTCTGAGCATAAACATATGCTAATACGCAGTAAGTTATGTGTTTTTGTGTTTCGGTGTGTCAGAATTTCTAATTTAAATGTCAAGATTAATTACAGTTCGAAATCATTTGAGCAGAGAAGTGGATCGGCTTAAAGTTTTCCAGTCAGAGGGAAGTTGATTTCTTCTCTCAGATCTGAACAAATTATTCTGTCTGAGGAGAGAAAGCTTTCTTATTGAAGACCTTTTCAATATTACTCCACAGTGATTCATTGCATTCAAAATTCATTTGAGGCATAAAATGTCTTTGATAAAGCTTTTTATCTTCTTTTGACCTTTTTTTTTTTTGAAAACACACAAGTAAACAACAGCAACAATAAAATGAGTCAATACATCCAGTTCATGTCAAAGTGACGTGACTGCTGACTGTCGTACTACACTGAGATGATCCCCTGTCCTGTTGTCTGTATTTTAAAGGGGGGACATCCAAACTCAAGAGACGGCACAACTGGCATAGCTGTGTCACAGCGAGCCGTCTCTCCGTCAGACAGAAATAATGAAACGTTCTTTCGATATGCTCACAGGTGACGGAAACCAGAACTGGGCCCCTCGGATGCAGCAACTACGACAATCTGGACACGGTCAGCTCCGTACTGGTTCACAGTCCGGAAAACAAGGTCCAACTACAAGGTAAACTCTGCTCGTTAGTGTGGGGTGGTCTCGCACTGCAGCATTTAACATGACAAATCCTTTTTTAATATCACTGAATGTTCATGAAAAGGTTGACAAAGATTTGTAGAAAATTGGATTTCTTTTTTTGGGGTTGGTATTTAAAGGATAATTTGATATTTTGGAAAACTTCCTTGCAGCTAGAGTTAGATGAGACGGCTGATACCGCTCTCGTGTCTGCAGTTCAACACGTCCTCACACCTAAACGTCTGAATAGGCTGATTGCCAATCATTCCCAAAACAACACACAGTGTATCACCGATGGAGAGTACCAGCGAAAGGCCGGGACCTCGTCGTACCGGACCTTCATCCTCACGTCATTAACGTTGTGAAACAGCTGCAGTTTGTGTAGTTGGTTAGTTTTAGGAAAAAAACATGGATCAAAATGAGAATGTTACTGTTACGTGTACGTGATGTGACTTAAGGAGGATGCAAGTTCAAATCAGTCAACACTGAGTTGTGGTTTTACAAACAGCCCTGTGCTTTTCTGACCCATCCATCCACCCCACTTTCCCCCTATAGGCAGACTTTCTTGCTGTTTTTACTACGTCACCTGACTTCCTCTTTTGAACCCAATAAACGTACATATGAGTCGCAATCACCTGCTTGCACAGTAAACCTACGTTACCATTTTTCTGGTGAGGAGAACCTGTTAATACAAGGCTGCAGCCAGCAGCTGTAGCTTAGCACAAAGGCTGAAAACAGGAGGAAGCAACTACAACAGCAACTGATAACATGAGACATAACGTGTTAGTCAGTGAGGGGTGGAGTTGGTGGTTGGCAGACTTTGCAGCCTTTGGACAGAGCCAGGCTAGCCTGTCTCTGATTCTTTTTGATGAGTTAAACTAAGATGCAAAAGTGGTGTCGATCTTCTCTTCTAACTAAAGTGATGAGCGTGCTTCACAAAATGTCAAACTATAGGTTTACAGGAGTGTTCTCAAGAAATCCCATAAAACAAACAAAACCAAAAATGTATGAGAGCTTTTCTCGAGCCTCTCTGACTTCCCTAACCCGAGGCACTCAGCCCGAAGCCCACTGTCCACTACTAAAGACATTAGTCTTTAAAATCTTTTTTTTTACAGAAAGCTTAGAAATGTCTGGAACCGTGGACACTGTGCTCTTAAGCCAACATTAATCAAACAGGAGCAAATAGGACATTTGGGGGGGGGGACTATCTTCAACTGTGGATTAAAACAAATGTGGTTCATTTGTAAGTATTTACAGCAGCGGGACAGTGTGTGAGGGAGTCAAAATAAACAACAGTCTGTGTGTGGTCGTGGTCCTGCCAGAACATGTCTCCCAGGGCAACAGTGTGGCTCTTTTATTTGGTTTAAATGGTTTTCAGTGGTGGTCTGTGGTGGGGGGAAGAGGGATGTTAGGCTATAGTTAGTTAGTTATTAAGTTCATTCTATTGTCGGCTTTGGTCTTGTCATGGCTTTCGCTGATGATACGAACAATATAGAATATTGCCGACCTTATCCTGTAACATGTTTGTAACTCAAGTGTAATAATTTATTCTTTATGTGACCTCAGCCCGTCCTCATGTCGTCTTTCTCCCTCCGCAGGGCTGCAGGTCATCCTACCAGGCTACTTGCAGAGCCGCTTCATTCAGGCAGCTCTGAACTACATCGGCTGTAAATCTGAAGGTCAGTTTGTGTGCCAGAACAGCGACTGCTGGTGCGAGTGCAGCGTGGACTTCCCCCAGTGTAACTGTCCTCACTCTGACCTGGACACTCTGGAAAACAACCTGCTGCGCATCAGAGACGCCTGGAGGCTGACCAACCAGGAGTTTGAGGAATCCGGTGAGTCAAGGATTTTAATTCGCTGTGACCTCCAGAATGGGATTTGAAAATGTCAGCGTGAATGGTTCTTTCAAAAATCCGCAGGTGGAACATCGGCTTTTAAAATCTTTCTCAGAATTCAGGACTTCAGGAAACAGATTGTTTTTACTGTAAAGGATAATACGCTTGGATTTAAGAACTAACATTAAAAAAAGATTTTGTTCTAAATGCATTCTTGGCTGTCAAACACTGCCAGACACTGAATCAAGAGAGCTGTCAGTCATTGTGTCAAATCAGATGATGGTTCTGATGCTCACTAGGTGCTCAGGGCTGCAGTGTATGAAAACACACACACCTTTTAAAAAGTCCATCTGTCAGCACCAAAGTGACTTGAAGAGCCAAATAAAAACGGTGTAATTAAAGGCATAGTTTGACATTTTAGGAAATACACTTGTTTCCTACTTACCAAGAGTAAGATGAGAACCTGACAAGCTCTCATATATCTCGACTGTAAATGTCAAACATGTGACATCTTGTTTGTTTAATCTATACAAAAACCCAAGTGTAAAAATAGTCTGAACAGAAACACAGGAAACACAAGAAATGAGATACAACGCTTCAATAGTGAGCTTTAGAGGTGGGTTTTGTCTCCTTTGGACAGAGCCAGGCTAGCTGTTCCCCCCTGGTTCCAGTCTTTATCTAGCTTTTTATTTACCGTGCAGACATGAGAGTGGTATCAGTTTCTCATCTAACCTTCAGCAGGAAAGCAAATTGTTTACCAAAATGTCAAACCAAGCAATATCAGTGATTGAAACAATGCCAATAATGTTAAGTTCTCATAATGGAAAAGGATACCTCCGCATTTTATCCAAGTAAAAAGGTAGACCAAGACACACCAAACAATACAAAGAAGATGAGATAAACTAAGGATATGAAAACATAATGGCAGAATGCTGACCTATTGCTTTAATGCGATGACCTTACTACTGCAGCTGAAGCACCACGGAGCTTCTCATGATTGGTGGGCGACTGTAACTGTACCACTGTGGGGCTCTTTCATTGATTGACGTTGACTGGCAGACCTGGTGTGTAAGGGCACGCTTCCTCATTCATGGCTCCTATTGCAATTTGCCTCAGCTCTTTGCACTTAAAAGGGGCAACAATGCAAATAACTGAACCAGCAATGACACAAAGCACCGGGCAATGGCGCACCTTTGACACAGGCTCCTGTGGTGTTGATACCCAGGGGCGGGGTTCAGGTTTGTGTCTATATTGGTATTTTAAATGAAGCCTGTTTCTATATTTATAACACTTTTGACAGTGAGTGACTGTGTGCACGCTGTCACGTGTGCACTTACGTGCAAATATGTTTGTGCTTCTGAGACGACAATTGCAAATGTGCCACGGATGAAAAAGTTTCCTCCTGCAAGCCAGGTAACCTCTCAGAGACACGTCACTTTTTTGTCACGCTTGACATGAGTGATTACGGTTGCGGTTGAACCGGACTTACTTTCACATTGTTCAGGCAGCAATTATGCTTTCAGCGTCTCTCAAGCCTTATTAAGGACTAGTTGCTTTGAAGGTGCACTGTCCTGTTTGTTGACAACACTTTATATATATTAATAGAGAATCTATTCACAGAAACTAAATATGACAGGATTTTGTTCTCTGACATGCTGATGAGACGAGGAAACTTCCCTCCGAAGAACATCAAAATAGCAAAACATGCTTTCTTGGCATGTTTCAGCTGTTATTTCTCCTCTTGAGCTGTTTGCTTTTCTGGGACAAACAGTGGGGAGAAGACAGTTGCTGTTGTTTTTTAAATTGTTACCCCGTGGCTGATAGCCGCAGGCAGAGTTTACTTATTCATGTTCTCTTTCCTACCAGAGGAGTTCCAAAGCTTCGTTGGGAAACTGCCAACCCATTACGCTGTAAACACATCTGTCGTGGAACACTTGTGGAGGACCGATGCCAGCTTGCCCCAGCGCTACAGGCAGCTGGAGGCCAGTAGCGACCAGCTTTTCACCAAAGCTCGCCGCACCGCTAACAAGCTCTTCAGCCTCAGCAAGAGGTGCCGGAAACAGCCCAAAATAGTCCTGCAGAGGCCGAGGTAAGAGGCCGATCGGGAACAAGAGAGGGGAATATTTATGCTGCAGCCAGTTAACCCAAGGTGCTCCCCAAAACTTATAATTATGAAAATGATTTATGCGCCAGGCGTCGGGAGAAAGCGGCGGAGCGAGACGGCACTTATTAGAAGGCACTTGAGGAAAAGTGGTGGTGGAGTGAGGTGAAAAGTGCTGACAGGAGCAAAGCTGCTTCTTCTGTTAAAGCGGGGGAAAGACAAACCGGATCGCTGTCGGCCAAACAGACGTCTGCAGGATAGAACTGCACCACAATCAGTCCATCTTAAAACTGCTCACATGACAATCTGTTTATTTTACCAGGATCAGGAAGTCATGTAAGCTGCTGTGGGCTGTCGATAGTATCTATCCCTGTATTTTTTACTGTTCCAGCTGCTGTTTCAGCAGCGCTCCCACCTGGACACTCAATTTCAGCAGCCTATCAGAGCCTCGGTCATAATTTGGCCCAGATTTATGCCTCTCTCATGAACACTCCATGTTGATAGCTATTTCTGGCAGGGAAATTAACTAAATGACACAATCCATCAGCTCACTAGTCAAATGCAGGCACTGCCTCCTCAGTCCACAATCCAATTACACCTCTTTATCACACCCCTTCTGCTCACACAGAAAAGAATTCAATGGTGGTTTAGGGTCACCGGGAAAGTCGGGTTTTTGGTGTGTCCCTGCGAAACAGAATATTTGTATCTTATTTATTTGCTTTTTACATTGAAATTGTATTAGCATTTTTATTGTGCTGCGTCCACTATAAAACGTTGTATAAACTTTATGGAGTTACAAGACATTAAGATGGATGGATGCATTGGTATGTGCATCTGTTTGTGTGTGTGTGTGTGAGTCTGTGTGTGTCATCACCACCCATCTGCACCAGGAAGGGGAATTCAATGGATTAAAATATTCATTTTGATCTGATTTTGCTTCTGAAACTCCATCTGAGTCAGAGCTTGGCTAAAATTGTTTTCGTTTCACATCAAAACAACACTTTTTTTTTTTTTGTGAAAGGCAGGATTAATCTTCTTTGGCAAAACATTTCCTTCATTGCATGAATCACAAAAACATGAAAAAGACTCGTCTTGACAAATATGAATTAGATATCCTATAAAAGCCAGCACAGCAGCGTAGTATCTCTAAGCCTGAAGTGTTTATCACAACTGTCACCTCTTCCTCAGGCCTCTGAACTTCTGGTCGAGCTACGCCCTCTCCATCTTATACTGCAGTGAGAACAACCAGGTTGGTGTTTACAGTGACGAGAGCCGCAGCTGCTCCTGCCCCTTTAACCATCCGCCTTGCCAGGGCCTCATTCCCTGCTCCGTGGGCGACGGCCCCCGCTGTGCATCCTGTTCCACGGAGAACCGGACACGATGCTCCAGCTGCAACCCCGGCTTCACCCTGACCCAGGGAGCCTGCCGGCCCGCCGTGCCCGACCCCACGGACCCCTACCTGGGCTTGGAGAGTGACCGGGACCTGCAGGATCTGGAGCTGCGCTACCTGCTCCAGCGGCGAGACCCACGCATCGCTCTGCATGCTGTGTTTGTGAGCAATGACGTGCGCGTTAACACTTGGTTTGACCCGTCCTGGAGGAAAAGAATGCTGCTCACCCTCAAGAGCAACCGGGTGAAGTCCAACCGTGTTCATATGCTCCTTGGACTCGCCCTGCAGTTTTGCCTCACCAGAAACAGCACTCTGGAGCCGGCGTTGTCGCTGTTTGTGAATCCGTTCGGGGGCAGCCACTCAGAGAGCTGGACCATGCCTATAGGTCAGCACGGATACCCTGACTGGGAGCGGACCAAGCTGGATATCCCCTTGGACTGCTTTAATTGGACACTGACTCTTGGAAACAGATGGAAGAGCTTTTTTGAGACGGTTCATTTCTACCTGAGGAGTCGTATCAGGGACTCTGGAGTGGCAGGAGGGAACAAGAACATGACGATGTACTATGAGCCACTGGAGGCAACGGAGCCGTCTAACAACATCGGCTACATGAAAGTGAACAGCATGCAGCTGTTCGGATACAGCGTGCACTTTGACCCAGAGGCGATCCAGGACCTGATTCTGCAGATAGACTACCCGTACACTCAGGGATCGCAAGACTCTGCCCTGCTGCAGCTGGTGGAGCTGCGCTACAGGGTTAACCGTCTCTCGCCTCCAGGGGCCCCACACGTGGATCTGTTCGCCTGTCTGCTCCGCCACAGACTCAAACTGTCCAGTGCAGACGTGACCAGGATACTCACTGCCCTGCAAGCTTTCAGTGCCAGACAACCAAACTACGTGGAGTACGAGGCAAATAAACTGTGCAGTTAAAGGCAACTATTTGATGTTTTGTACTATTTCCTTGCCACAGACAGGCCTGTATCCTTTGTCAGCTGGATCCATTTGTGTCAAGTGCGTGGTTTGTTGTTCAAGGCTTTGTTGTACATACAGTACACTATGTGCAATTAAATTTGATGTTTTTAGCATTCCAGTGAAGTTTTATGGATTAAAGCCCCTAAAAACGTGTTTTCAAATCTTAAGTATTTCACTGTAATATGAAACATTTGTGAATGAACAAGCAGTAATCAGAGAATCAAAGGTTGAGGAACAAAACACCCACAGTCGTCATTCATCAGGACTGCGTGGGTGTGGTTTGATCAGATTTAACAGCGGCCAGCCAAGGCAAGCAGACAATCCGACACCTGTCATCATGTTTTGATTCAAATGTTGCTAAACTGATTGGCGCGTGGAAATGCGTGACACATTTAACCTCGCCGACGAAAAGCAATCACCAAAACACAAACACCAGAATCTCCAAATTTGTTCCAACCTTGGCAGAAAGTATTCTGCTCATGCACGAGCCCATCACTCATAAGAAGCTGATTGAGAAAATAATATGTCAGGTCAGGGTGTGTAATACTTTATTCATGTTACATTTTGATCATTTTTACATAAAATGTTAGCAGGCTACAAAACATTCTCGTAGCCTTCCTAGTTATCTCACTGCAGAGTCGTAGTGGTGTGTGCTGTGTTGTTTTTGCCCATCTGGAGACCCAGAACACAAGGTCTCCATTCTCCATTGAGGGAACAGCCTTGGCACAGATTACTAAGTACATAGCGAGAGAAGGGAGGGTCGGAGCAGCCTTCCCCTGTTCCCCCGCCGTCCCCGTCCGCCATTCACAGTTACTGTGATAGATGAGCTGGGGCGCCGCAGAGACATGCCCAGCATCAAACAACAGTAAGCTAGGTATCAGTGACAAGGATAGTACTCTCGCCCGGCGCCGGAACGAGTTGGACCCTCACAAGAGTGACTCTGACCAAAGGGGAAATCAGCTTTAATCCGCCAAGGGCTGTCAACAGTGGAGCCGCAGGCTAGCAGCATGGGGCGGCTTTTATTAGACTAGCATCTGAAGAGCCTGTTGCAAAGACGTAGCTTCATCAAGATTCACCGGACATGAGATTCCTCCTGAGATTAAAGCCAGACACAATCTGCATTGATGCCATCGTTCAGAACGAATGTGACAAGATTAAAAATTAGCTTCATCAGTTTATGCGGCACAAAATAGATTGGCAGCGCTTAGAATTGTGCTCGGGGTGTTGGTTTCATTACAGGTTTTAGCATCTTCCATAGGCTGCCCTTTATTTTAAAGATTGGTTTTACAGTGTTGTTGACCAGCGGTGTTGTCTCCAGGCTGCAACGCATGCCTTTTACTGGCCGATCAGACATCACAGTACTCTGGTATTGGCTAGTTCGGTCACATCCTTTTAAAAATCCTGTAGTACAACTTTTTTTCTTGTGCTCGCAATTGAAAAAAGTTTTGTTTTTAGCTGTTTATGCGCTGGAAGTAGTGGCAGCAGCAATATTAAAGATGCCAAAAAAATCAAACTGCACAGTGTGTTTCAGGAAGAGGTTGAGTGTGAGAGGAAGATACTGAATCTGGACCATGTCCCAGGAAAGGGTTAATGCCGGTGGTTGGAAAGTGAGCATCTGGTGTGTTTTTAAAAATCTTTCTAACAAGCAAATATTCTGCATCTGGGTGTGAAAAATGTGGTACAGCGTTATTGGAAGCAGTCCAGTGCAGCTCTCGGGTGAGTCTGACGGGGAAAAGAAGGAGTTTGTTGTTATGAACGGCTCTGACTTAGACGGCAGGTTTCAGTGCGAGGACGCACATCTCCTCCTCAGCATGAGTTCGAGAAAGTTTCTGGTGCTTTTGATAGAGAAGACTTTCAGGGAGGTTTTTGTTTTCGATTGATTTGGACAAAATGGATGCTGCATTTGCGTAGTCCAGTAGAAAGCAATTACATAGGAAAACACACGGAGTAAATAAAAGTGTCAGTGTGGCTCAAGGCTTACATTAACTGGCAGCTCCGAGTGCTGAAAGGAAACAAGTCTCCAAAGCGTCCTTTTGAGAGCTTCACTAAACCTCAAGGATTATATGCACAAAGAAAGATGAAGTCACCACTGAGGATACAGAATAAACTTAAAGCAATAGCTCCACATTTTATTCACTTTCTTGAGGAGTTAGATGAGAAAATTGACCACTCTCAAGCCTGTATGCTAAATGTGAAATGAGGCTGGTGGTGGTTAGCTTAGTGTAGCACAGAGGCTAAGCTAATGTTTCACTTTTACATTTCAGTTTTTGTAGTAATTAAACAAATGTGATTTAAGATTTTGTTGGATTTGTTGACAAGTAAACTAGATTTTTCCCCAGCTGTCTGCAGGTTTGTGCTTAACTAAGCTAACTGGCTGCTAGCGCTAGCTTCACATTTGAAATACAAGTGGTATTAATCTTATCAAATGCTCTGCTATTCCTTTAGGACTGAGACTGGACTTTTAGTGTGAAATGGACACAGGTGATCAGGTTTGTCTTACCTGCCCTCTTATGTCTAGGCGTAAGAAGGCCACCGAGGCCTGCCAAACATTTATTTCCTTTTCCTTTTGTTTCAGATGAAGTACTTCATTTGAGTCATTTGTGTTCTATCTTACACAAGCTGCGAGAGACCTTTTCAACATCATACGTCATGATTTATGTCACAAACAAATGTGATAAACTCAGCAGAGACCGTGGGCAACGGCTACGGTTTTAGGTTTTGATGTTGTTGCACAAACACCTCTTGAACTATTTGGATATCATTTTTATTAAGGTATCTTGTACCTGTGCTCTACTTGTTAACAGTCATCAAATGCCTATACGAGCGATATTGGAGACACATTATTGATTGAAACACAAGAAGTCAAATGTACACTGTAAACTAAGGACTGCAAACAAAACTCCCAAGAATATAGATATAGTTTAAATAATTGAATATCCTTGTTGATTCCAGTTAATTAAAACAGCATTATTAATCATATAATCACGTAAAGACAATTTCTAATCAATCAGCAACAGACGCCTTTTACAAATATGAGATGTCGGTTTGTCAGTAGGCAGGCAGAGCGGGGTTTTTCATGGGTTAGTGTAGAGTTTCATGGTTGTTTCTGATTTGAGATGTAATTGGCCCCTGTTAACAACTGCCCCTCTTTCCACAGCATGCAATTCCAGAAATCCAGTTTATTAGTTCAGGAAAATGTTGATAAGAAAACAGACCAGGGAATTATTCCTAAATAGTGCGGTGGCCAGAATGTGAACTTGCTGTTGCAACTGCAAAGAACTGAGACAATGATGAGACAATCCGAATGTTAAATCTGAATTTGATTGGAATAATAACAGACTTGCTCTGTTTATTGTCTTACTAATAGCTGTGTAATGGCCTGCTTCTGGTGTTTACCAGCAGCATGCTGTTTGTGCTCACGCAGGAGCCGACTTGACACTTTTACAGTCCGAGGAAACAGGAAGCTCCTCCGCACTTGCACAGGCCCGGATCTGCATCCTGTCTGTTAGTTCTGTCAATTTAGTTCATCGCACTGATGTTTGGATGTGGCTTTGTTTGGAGTTGCTCATCATACCCTGCAGTGAGTTTCTCAATTCGGTACTTTAGTCTAGTTTTAATGAGATTGACCTCAACACGTTTGAGGAACTTATCTGTGTCCTGAAACGTTGATGCCGTTAACTTCAAACTCCACTTGACGTGCGGAGATTTCTGCATCAAAGTCAGCATTCCTCTTGCTGCTGATATACATTAAACGGAACGTATTTTTTTACCCGACTCCTTCATCATCAGAATATTTCTGTTTTTATCCAAGTAGAAAATTTGCATATGTGCTCCTCTGCTAATGGATTCTGGGTCAAATCTTCAACAGCGCAAAGCAAACAAAGCAAACCCACTAAGCGAATAAGAGGCTGCAGGGAAGAAAAGGTACACATACTTCGAGAGGTTCGCAGGGCACGACTATGAATGTGTGCAAGCCGCTATGCACACACACACACACACGTATATATGCTGTACATATACACACACACGGGGCAGAGGCTGAGTGATAAGCAGGAGCTTTGTGTTGGCAGGCTTGTGGGCCTCGGAGGAAACATGAGTTAGACTAATGTGTGTGTCTGTTTAACAAGCATGCTGGTGATGGGAGGCAGGGGCTCAGTGAAGGGGAAGAGTTTATGGAGAGGACGACCCCATGGGAGGCATCAGGAATAATAGCTGACGATACGTCAGAACAGCCCAGACAGCTTGCTTTAAAAGCCATAAGGGAGAGCTTCCTTGGAAACTAACTGAGGAGCATCGCTTCTTTTTAGACCTTTTTACAATAAACAGAGCACGCCCAGGAGCAGGAAACAGGTTATTGATTGCCGCATTTCAATTTAGGGTCATATGTTTTGCATTTGTATTTTAAATCACTAGATATCACTTTTTTTGTCATTAATTTGCAAATATTGTGGCTGCTAAGCGACTGTTTGCTTTGTGTCCTAACTAAACGTCCTCAGGTACCTTCAGTGCCTAATAAGAAAAGCTTTTGTCTGCAGGAGGTGTGGGTGGGCAATGGGGGCATTCATATAGCTTTTCTCTCTTTCACTCTAAATGTTGTCTACTGAGAGCTATTAAAACCCCATTCAATTAGCATAAGGGCATGTTAATTTAGAAAATTAAGAGCGGGGCTGTGTTCTGCCAGCAGTAATAAGAGGTCTAATGTAGGCTGGAATAATGATAAGGCATCAAATAATGTGACGCCAATCCAGCAATGTCATACGACACTTGCAAACCAAATGAGATCTGACACACCATTGTTTGAATGTGGTGTCACAGCTTGTGAAGATATTCAGCACAGCCACTCCGAACTGAACCTTATGATCACCCCAGATTAGCTTTGTTGTAGAGTTTGACTGATGGCTTTCCAATGCAATACTGACATCCCACACTGAAGTCACACTGTCAGTCACGCATCTATAAAATGTGGGCATTTTCATGTCAAAAGTATTAAATATTAAGCGTCTCTCCTTGGATTTTACTTTTGATTGGCTGGAAAATCCTCTCAATCAGAGCTGGAGACCATCTTTTGACACTAAAAATAGCACAAAATAACCAAGACTGCTGGAATGATGAGATTCTGCCAGTAAGGCGGGCTGACAGCCCTGACATTTAATGTTAGGAGAAACTCTGAGATGCATTAAGTATTTAAATAAAGAACAAACTATAAAGATCACAACTGACATTACCTAAAAAAGTCACTTCAGGTTTTAGAGAATTAGGAATGAGGGGAGAGAGGAAACTCTAAAATAAAAGAGCACAACGGCATAAAATATTTGGAAATTGTCAGTATTCATCCTATACATCTACAAACCAATATATTGGTTTGTTTTGCTACTCCAGAAGATTGTCAACTGTGCGATAAAACAAAATGAAGTTACCGATTAGACGCTTCAGAATAATTCAGACCTGGCCATTTTCTCCTCACTATCAGCCATAATCAGCATCATTATCTTATTTCATTTTGAGAGCTGTGTGCTGCACAATAAAATGTTGAGGATCGCTTCCTCACCAAGATTAACAACAACAGGCTTTTGGATTTACATAAAGTCTTTCTGTAATGAGCAGCGCCGGTGCACCCTCCCCCCTCGATACACACACACACACACAAAATACAAAAGCAATGCAACCAGAAGGTTGCAATTCTTCACCCCGCTCCCTCATTATTGCCGCAGCGCTAATGACGCAGTGAGGATCAAGGTGCTGCGCGGAGATGAAAGAGGAGATGCAAAGGATTTACAATGCTTCCCAGATCACTGATAAAGCACAGCGTAAACAAAACTTTGCCTGGGGTTTGCACCACCAGGGAGATGGGATTTAGTCTCCAGCTTCGGCGTCATCCTCTTTAAACTCGCGGCATTAGAGAGGCAGAGAGCAGAAATCCCGACGAAGCCCAACAGAGCTCCAAACTGCAACATCTGAACAAAACCACTCGGGCTGGATTTCCAGGACTCGTTCACAAGCACCGTGCGTTCTCATTATCCCCGTGTCTGCGGAGAACCTGGTGCTTTTCCTAAGTGGCTCTAGAGCAGAACATACTGTATAATAGTCCATTAATCAGTGGCTCGGGAATACTTGTCAGCCTGGAACTTGAGTATCCCTGAAGTACAATCACACTTAGTGATAAATGTCAAGGCCACTTTCACTCGCATCCGCCGTCCACGTGGCCGCGTCACTGTAACTGCCATGGCATTTCTCGTTGCTTTTCTCCGTGAATGACATGCATGAAAGTGAAGCAGATGTGCAATGTGCAGTAAGCTGTTGGAGAATATTTCATCATCTCATTAACAGAAGCCACAATCTTCGCTGTCATCTCTTTCACAGTTTCCCCTTCAAATGTTTACCCCCCAAAACTTCCCCAAAACATTATGTAAGCTACTTTATTATTTATTTTCTTATAAATAGACACAGTTTTTCCTTCTTAAGGGAATAATATAATTACATCAAAGTCTAACTAATGCAGCCTCAACATTTATGAAATGAGTTGTGTCCTGATGCCAGGGCGGCCGACGCTGTTGCTGTTAACGCTTATACGAAGCTACACCAGCCACAGCGCATATTTGTCCCAAACGGTGATTTCAACTGAGGGCCTCATATATTCAATGTTATTAATATTTCAAATCATAAACAAACAATTAGTTCTGTTCATTTATTCAGCAGTGTTGGGTGACACCTCTGAGCCTGGCAGCACTTGCAGCACTCCCCGATCACATTAATCAAGCTGGGGCTGACTCGCACAAAAAAATGCATCTGGAGACCGTTTTGCGATTAAGAGGGAGTAAGTTCTCCTCTAAAAGCACTCGGAATCAGCACTTTCAGCCCGTGGGGACCGTTGGAAAGCAGAAGCTGCCATAACTGGACAAACAGCAATCTCGCAACCGGCAATCCTGCAGCCAATTATTGAGAGGAAACTGGCATATCCAAGGAGCTCCGAAAACCTCCGCCGGATGTGGCAATTATGTCTCAAAATCACAAGCCATTCATCTCTCCGGACGCTATTCACCAGCAGAATAAATAAGCAGATCAGGATGTAGGCTGCGGATTGCTTAGATTAGATTTATATGTCTCCCATTATAGTAATGACTGTTGTAGTAATCCCAGTCCGAGGCTCAGTGGTCTTGGAGCAGAGGGGAACAGGCTGACGTCATGATGACTAAGCCGGTGACTAAGCTCACCTCAAGTGAAAATAAACCACCTACCTAAATGCCCTTTGAAAGTTGTTGTGTCTTCCTTTGCTAAGCTGTCTCTTCAATTAAGAAAGAATTTAGTAAAGCAAAGCCAGGTTGTCTGTGCAGCAGTGGCAGCCGAGGACTCAACTTAACTGGGTCACAGCGAATCCTGTCAGATGGTCCGGGCACATCACGTCTTCTGCTTGTGGACCGAGTAAGGCCACTGAGCTTTAGTTCAGCATCGCACACTGACTCACGCACACACACACACACACACACACAGAGTGACAAACCAGGTTGAGATCACCTGAGGAAGGGCAGAGAGATGAGAGGACAGGCTTTTATTCTCTTTTAACATCCCGTCCGTTTCATTCAGCGGAAAGATGCAGAAACAAGACTACGCGTCTGCAGTCATCTGTGGTCACGCTAGCGGCTCTGTGCGGCCGTGCTCGCTTGCTTTGAGCTACATGCTAACTCCAGTTATGTTTATTTGCCATGTGCACTGGCTTAACGAATGCGACTCGAATTTCAGATGTGGCACAATTACAAAATCAATAGTAAGACGTGAGCAGGCATGAAAAGATGCAAAAATTTGCCCCGAGCGTTTGCAAACCGAGGCAAAGGTTTATTTACACCAGTTCAAAATGCTTTAGCTTGAGTGAAAAATGGCATTTGGCCAGGGAGTTTATGAATTTACTTCATAAATGTTAAGAGACAAGATGAGAGAAAGCATAGAGAGACCGGGGAAAAAACAGAAAGAAGTGCAAAAGAAGTTTCTGCTAAGTTCTGATCTAGTTAAATCACACTGAAATGCACAATACACACACCCACGGTCGGTGCATATGCTGCTCGCTAGCATACCGCTAACATCTGGCTGCTTGCAGCACATAAACACAACGCAAGGTGAACATTTGCTTGGCTTTCTCTCTGATTACACTTTATTTTAGCCTGCTAGCATTTGCGAATCAGCCATAAACTCAAAGCACAGCGAGGATGGTGGGAATGCCATTATTTTAAAGGTATTTGATGTAAATCTGCGCAAATAAAAAGATTAGACCTGACAGTGGCACTAAATGAAAAGTCAGGGGATAATATATTACAATTCGGCCTGAGGAGGATATGAATGTCTGTAGCAAATTTCATGGCACATCAAAACCACAAAGGAAAATAAAGTGAGAGGCAAGCACTGTCCGGGTGCCATTAATGTCTGTGCCCAATCTTGTGCCAATCCATGCAGAAGATGTGGAGATATTTCACTTGGTGGTTGAACATTTTGACCTACTGATTGCACTAATTGACAAGCCAGCGGATAATCACAGTCATTGGACTCATCCTCTGGGGATCATGAACTTACTTACAGTTGCATGACAATCCATAGTTGCTGAGTTTTTGCTTATTATTTTGGTTTGGACTGAAGTCATGGGCCGACATTTCAATCCCTAGAACTGCGGAAATAATAAGAATACAAAAACAACTGAGTTGATGTGACTTGACTTGAGCTACACCAACAGACAGACCAAAAGAAATCATGGGAATGAAACTCCCTTCTCCTCAAATTTTTTTCAGCCTTCAAAACGTACAAGAAACTGGAGCCGCTCACAGTGCTTTCTGTCTCCCTGATGAGCGACTCTTCCAACACTCCCATGCCCTTGTTATGCTGCATTGCGGGCCTGCCAGTCGAAGCTTTCACTCCTAATTTCCACATACATTCATCAGACACAATAACAAGGCTAATTTCAGGGTAAATAATTGTCACCAGTGAGTGTGTGTCATGTCTTTAATGACTCCTCGCTCTGCTTCCAAACACTGCAGGACCTGAAAAGCAATAACAAGAGGGAAAGTGGGAGAGCATCTTCTTTGAAAGTGAAATGTGTCCTTCCTCCCTGCAGGTAAATGCGTCTGTGCTGCGAGCATGCACACTTTTCAGATGATGATGATGAAAGAGCGCTTCAAGTCTGCTTGAAGATGAAAGAGATGTCTGTGTTCCTCTCTGGATTCATTACTCTCAATTCAGGTGTCTCTTACACACTCCTCCGTTATACCTCCCTTCCACCTTTCGGTCCTCGCCCATCACTATTCAAACCCCCGCTCGGCTGTCAGATCCCAGTCTCCACGGCTCAATGGAGTCATCTTCACCCAGAGACGTCCACTAATAGGATCACAATGATGCTCAAAGGACTTTGATGGGGAAATTGAGACAAATCGGGCGAATTTCACAGAGGTTGTTGTACGGCGCGGCCCTGCACTAACTGATTTCCTTGTAGGAAATCTCATTCTCAACATTCAGGGATTTAACAGACAAATGAATGCTCTGCAAAATGCATTTTCACACTCCCACACTTTAATAAACTGAAGGTCAAATCTATTTCAAGGCTTACATTTTGGTTTATTTTTCACCTGCAGGATATGGGAAACAGGGTTTGTCAAACATTTTATTGTGTGTCTTCCTTCTGGCCATCACTGGCGTTGGAAAGCTCGTGCTGGGTAAATTGGGCGAGGTTAGATGGGTCAGGCTGCATGTCGTGCTGTTTCTCTTTGTCCATGTTTTGTTTCCCTGTGTCTTATTTTGTTTTTTCTTTTTTTCATTTCATTTTCCGACTGGCTCGTCATCAGATCTAGGTTGGCTCGTTTCTTCCAGACAGGCTTTGGTGTCGAAGGGCCATACTCTATGAATAAATCTGACTTCTAACAACCATCAAAATTAGTTGAATAATTGTGTTGAATACACAATATTTACCTTCGCTCGCACGTCACGGTTGTCTTGTGCAGAGAAAAGCCTTTTATAAAGATGTATGTTGTCACAATGCAGGTAATGATGGTGAAAGGATGATGAAACGACACAAAGGAAGAAAAACCTCTGGATATAATAGAGTGAAAGTATGAAGCATTCATCCTCTGTCTCCAGCACATGTTGCCATTGTGATGATATGACAGACAGAGAAAACAAATTACAGGGAACAAGGCTCAGGAATGAGAGGCTACCTGACGGTTTACAGAGACGTGTGTTACACCACCAGTCATCCTGATTGACTGTCTGACAGAGCTGATAATCTCGTCTCCTCTCTATCTGTCACTGGCCATTCGCCTCATGTGGTCCACTCGTGCTGTGGCAGGGAAGGGAAGGTAGGGAGGGAAGGGAAGGGATGGAAACGCAGAGGAGGAAAGAAGGCAGCGGCAGTTCTTAAAACACCAACATCTGCGGGGTCTATTTCACGGGTCATAAAGCATGGAAGGCGAGCAGGGTGGCAACGACAGGTCTGACCAGAGACACAGTACTCATAAATCCTGCAGAAGATGATGGAGCGATTTAGGGATGACATCCTAGATTCTGGGGCCTGTGTTTCCCACCTGGAGTCTTGAACAAGAGGAATGAGAGTAAAGGAAATAGTGTGTTTTGAGTGACACCCTCATTGGTTGGTCTATATTGAACTTTTGTCTGTATTTTGATGCCTTTTACTCCTTTTCAGAAACTCTTTAATTCACATATATGACAGACAGACAGATTTGCACCTGCACAAGCCACAGTCTTCCCATTGAGTAGTACATGAGAGTTTTTATTTTACATTGGAAATGGAAATGTGGGCAGCAGTTCAACCTTACAAAATAGCTCAAGTGGAAATATGTTTCTATTTGGAGCCGCAACAACGTGTGCGATATAGAAAACAAGGACATTAAATTCACTAAAACCAAGAACAACAGTCACCAGAAGCTCATCAGAATTCAATCACTTCTCTCTTAAAGTCATGAACAAAAGAGCGAATTTGTCAGTTTTTGTTTTAGCATATTTGTTAAATCACAAGTCTCCACAACCAACTCCCTCCATGCTGCAGACCCCCCATAGAGCTCTGAGACGCTCCCAGAAAGTTATATAAAGTCCTCCCAGTAGGTCTGTCAGTTCTCTCCTCCAAACCATGACTGAGAGCTGAACAAAGACCAGCGTGAGCCTTAAAATCTCACAGATTTGATTTATATTTCATCAATTTCTTTCCTCCACAATTCAGTAAGAGCTGAAAATATAATCAAATTGTGTCATTTAACTATTTATTGATGTAAGTGGAAAATAATGATAGCCTGGTATAATTTAATCCTTCATTTAATCCTGGTGTTTTGATTTGTAACATAGTCTTTAATATGTAATATGAATGGTTAAATATTTTCATTTATCCCTTCATCCATCCTATTCCTGATTGATAGCTGCTAATAAACAGCTGGAAAGGCTTTAGGATGCCTGTGTTTAAATATGCTCCACACACAAGATGTTGTCAACAACCGCAGCACCGTCAGCATAGTTTTTGGCCACACTGGTGATGTGGTTCTGTCAGTCTCTCCGTCAGTCCACCCCTTTGGTCCAGACTGAAATACCCCAACAACTACTGGATGGATTTCCATTGAGCTTTGTACAGAGAATCATGGTCCCCAGAGGATGAATCACACTGATTGGTGACCCCCTGGCTTTTCCTGTAGTCCCCAGAAGCAGGGCTGGACAGGGAGGCAATCTTGGTGTAGCAGCCACAGTCTGTTTTGAAACCTGCACCAGCATCAACTGACAGATACTCTGTCACTGGACGGTGAATACATTTCCCAAACCACTACAAACACCCCTAAAATTAGTCAAAGTCTAGAGGAGCAATATGATTAAATAATCTTATTCCACTCATGTGTGCGGGAAGTCAACAGGAAGTCAGCCGCCTCACCCAAAGGGAGTCTCGTGCATACATGATCCAGAGGCTCAGTTCTAGAAGACCTCTGCTGATGAGGAAACCCACAGTTTTCATAGGAATCAAACGGGGTCTCCAGTCAAAATGTGCCTTTGTCCAGTTATTTGCTTTATGACCAAACACCTGCAGAACTAAATTCATTCCTGTCAGTCTCAGCTGTACTTTGTCCTTCAGTCTAATTAGCAAATGCTAGCCCGCTAACATTAGCAGTGTTGCTGACAGCCTGTTGGCACGTCGATGTTAGCGTTTAGCTCAATGCACCTGTGTGTTTACATACAACCTCACACACACTCACACACACACACATGCTAACACGACTGTAGACTCTTGTAACTGAAATGTGATCTGGTAGCTGTCTGGTGCCATCCTACATGTAGGAAACGACCGAACATCTTTACATACCCCCACATTTCCAGTTCAGTCTTTATGGAACCGCACATCTCTCACAACACCTACCTCTAGGTCCTGGAGACTGAAATGAATGTGCACTAATGCCTATTATTTTAATTGAAGGCAATGAATGACTGGCTTTTATGGTTAACCTGCATATCACCTTTGCACACCATATCAGGAAATGGCTCTTATCTATGTATCATGGTTACAAGAGGTATTTCTGAAATGACCCCAGTCTCTTAAGACATGTTATCCTCTATTAGCGTGACGTTACACCCATTGAAGGCAATCACTAGTGATTCTTAATTAAACATGATCAGCACAGGCTAAGTCTCCATTTCTGTCTTGATAAGCCATAAGAGCTCTCCTGGGTAAAGTGAGAGCTAACATGCAGTGTGTGTGTATGTGGGGGGGGGGATTATGATTAGCTTTAAGCTCTGCTTCGCTCCCGCCGCCCTTGTTCGTCCTCAGCAGTCTGTCCTTAGAAGGCTGAGACGCCCCAGTGAGTTGAAGGAACATGCATTTATATCACCGATGTGGTCGTTAAAACTCTCCAGAGTTTTCACCTCACTCCAGCTTCAGAAACTGACATTTTAAGTTGCATTGCAATTAAGTGGCTCACATTTGGGTTGGGCCTCCAAGAGGACCGTAACCATAAGATAATTTGGCAACTGAAGGCTTGGTGAATTACTTAAGGGGGTGAACTATATGTAAGCTTTATTACTGCTATGGCAGATGCTTAATGAGCCTCAACAATGATAAAATATTTTATAATGACCAAACTCCAGGCAGGGGGTGCTGCAAGAGGGGTAGAAGGAGACAAATAATTTAACAGCCCTCCGTCTGTATAGAGCTGAGAATCATTTTAAATACATCATAAAGACAAATTGGTGCAGTCTAAAAGGCCCCTCGTGTCACATGTTTTACTGCGGCCTAAAATTCCTATCAGCACTCATGACTGACAGCCTGACAAGGTACAGATTCTATATATTGAAAGCAGTTTCCATGTTTCTTAAAATATTCAATGTTTCTAATTAAAATGGTTCATTATGTATGCTGAAAACATACAAAGCTCCCAGAACAATAGCATGGCCGTGAACATTATACCTTCTCCCACACTGCTGCTTCTGGCTTGCAATACCTTTATGTGAGCAATGAAGTATAAAATCCTTTTTAGTCACATTGGACTTTTTAACAAACTGCTACGTCTTTCATGAACACTTGCAATCCATAAGTTTAGTGCTGCACTTAAAACACAATTCATTAATTATTGCAATGTAAATATGATAAGATTAGTGATATTCTTAGTGTCGCCTGCTGAAAGACTTCTTTGTTATCGCTAATGGTCATAAGAGCACAGTGCTCCAAATAGCTCCCTCTTACTGAAAAGACTATCAAAATCTCTTTGGAAGCTAGACAAATCACTTCAATGGCTTTCATCTCCATTTATGAAATTACCCTTTTAGCTTAAGTGCTCTGATGAATTTGCTCAAAACTGAGTGTACTGAAGATGTATTCTCCCTCTCCTTTCCCCGATGTAACTGTAATTCTCTTTTAACATTTCCAGAAAATTACTTGGATTTCTGCCTTGAATGGTAGTTTCAGAAAGTTAACATTAGACGCATGGGCAGTGCTATGAGCATATTGTAAACGTGGAGGTCGCAGCATTGAAGTATGGAGTAAACACTTGGCTGTCCTCAAGAATGGCACTCAAATTTCTATTTTTACATTTTCCATATCTTACATTAGCCGTGCTGTCACTCGGTCGGTCCGGCCCTTTGCTTCAGACTGAAATATTACCATCATCAGGTTAACGTGTTGATCGGGCTGTTCATGATTAAATACTTGCAAACATGACATTCCCTTTAGCTTCAGCCGCATTTTGATTCAGTGCTAATTAGTGGCTACAAGCATGCTAACATGCTAATCTAAGTACATTGTAAAAATTATGCCAGCTAAGCAACAGCATGTGAGCACTGTTACTGGGTGTATGCATGCTGGCATTAGCATTTTGCACCTGTACAGCCTCACGGAGCTGCTAGCATGGCTGCAGACCTTTAATCTTGGTCGCGTAACCCTCACTCCAATCTATGTGCACGTAACACCAGGCCCAGTGTGTAATGGTTTATAAAGGACTTGCAAGCAACCTTTTTCTACAGTAGAAACCATAAATGTAAAGTATCACCTCTGACGCTTTGAAAAACTACCCTGCTTTCACTTCCTCAGAATCACAATCATCGGTAGGCTAATGAGTGTGCCAAGATAATGTGATTCCAAAAGATTTATAACAATCAAACAGTGGAGCGGCCAGGGAGATTGAGCCATTTCACAGACCAGGGGATAGATATCACTATTGCCTTAACTGCAGCCCCTATTTCCACTTCTCATTGCAAGAGAGAATACTGATTTAAGCTATCATCTTCAGACAGGTGCTCTTATAGCCATCATCCATTCCCATTAGGCCTCAATCACACCCACTGATCCCGCTAGACAAAATAGGTCTAGAGGGAGGATACCTTATAGTAAAGATGTATTAAACGTACCGCACTAAAATGTATTCATACAAGAAAATTGCTCATGGCGGTGTACTTTGGTATCCACCTTGGCTCTTTGTTCAAGTGCATTCAGAGAGAAGAGAACCGGCAGAGTCACAGTTGATATGATTGGATTTATTTAAAGCTAAACACTGGCATACATGATAAAATATGCTTGCACGTGCACATCTGCACTCAGTGGATAAGACATGAAAGCGTTTTACACATTTTTTCTGTTGTCTGCTATGGAAATATGCACGATAATGTGGCCCTTTGGGAAGATGCAAGACAAACACAATACTGGGGGGTTTCTGCAGGCAAAGGAAATTGCTCAGGAAACCAAAAACAGCAGTCTCTTGCCTGTTTCTATTCATCTCTCATATCTGCAGAAAATGGTTTGTGTACTAAAATAATGTACAACTTCCATTGCTGGTGTTTAAGACATTCAGCAGCTTGCAGGCATACGTACTCACACAATCCTATTATATGTGACACAAAGCATGCTAAGTGCATCTAAAGCCTTGAATTTAATAGCTCATTTGTGCTCAATGCCAAATGTCTCTCTCTATGTGTAGTTCAAAGGAATCCTTGGTTAGGATTGAATGCAATTTGCTTATTAAGCCTTCATATATCAATGACAACTGTGAGGCTCCATAGAAAATTAGAGCTTTGTTTCTTTTCTTCAGCAGTCCGTTTTCATCCCTGCCTGAGCCTTGAAACACTGAATGGAGCTGACAGACTGTTGCTCTGTAAGCAGAAGGTGAGGAGAGCTGCTGCAGGGTTGTCAGGATGTGACAGATTACAGGTGACACAGCAGAGATGTGAATCTGCTGCCATCTGCTGGACAAACACTGAAGCACACTGTCGCTGTGGATCCAGAACTGCTGAAACTGACTTTTGCTCAGACTCACAAACTTAAAAATAAAAGTGATTTGTCAGATTTATTCTTTATTATTATTTATTTATATTATTTATATAAATCTTAAAATGATTGAAGACTGCTCCAGCAGTCTTTTGGCTTGGTTAAGATTAGATACTAGAGTAGTGGTTCCCAACCCTTTTGGCTTCTGTCCTCTTAAAGCGAAGCACTGTTTAGTCATTTTTCCCTCTCAAATTGATTAGTATAATTTGTCGAGGCTAAAACTATCTAGTGTGTCTACTGTCCTAGATGACTCCTGTATGGAAAACAGAGGTGAGCACTTCTCTGAGGCAGGTTTTGGAGTGATGGTACAAAACATCTTTTTGTTGGCTGAAGCAATGTGTATAATTCAGGACTGTTTCAGGATATTATTTGTATTTGAATTGAATATTTGATCAAATGTTATATGATTCTTTATTCTTTTTCTACTTCATCTATCAGAGTCAAACAATAAGAACAAAGCCTACATTGATGTAGTTACATCTTCACTCTCTGAATTGTCAATGCAGTGCTCCAGTGCTCCAGTTTTGCTTTTTCTTGTTTCCATTTTAACCCAGTTCCTATTATTTCATTCTTATTCATAAATTTATATGTTAGAAATAGAACTTACATTGCTCTTTCACATTAGCAGCTGGAAATAGGAGGAGGTAAGGATGCCACAGAAATTAAGTTTAACACTCTGAAGGCCTGTCTGTGGGCCGCTGTTCCGAGTGTTCAGCACTCTGATCATGTGTTTGCACAACTGCTGCGTTTAAGTTTGCACTCATGCGACACACCCGAGATTCTTGTGATTCAACTGATGCAAAACATTTCAACATACAATCACAACAGCAGGTACAATCAACGCCACCAACAAATTATTACAAAATCGAGGCAACTCACAGATGAAGTGTCCCAGTGATACAACGGCCGGCAGCACTCCAACAAAAACCATATGGTTACATGTCCAGACGATCCAGTCCAGTTAAATATTTAGTCCAAAACAGTATAATAACTAAGAAAAACTGTTTTATTACATCAAATTAGCCAGCGGATGTTATCTCTGTTTTAACTCCATGGTGACATCTTGGCCGCTCTCAACATGGCCGCTGCACTCTCACCTTTTGATTGACATCTCACTTGACCAGTAAGATTCCACATTGACAAGAAAGTGCCTGTTGCTCTGCTTTCAAATAAAGATTGAGCCAATTGCAAACACTTGTGCAGATAACTGGTGCTTTGGATAGCCAATGAAATAAAGATGTTTATCTAGATAACTGTGCTTAATGCCCTCCATGATGTTGTTATCAGTATTTATTGAAAATGGACTTGGGTAAAGCTTTGCGTGGTGGTCACCTGCAGGCATCTACAAAATGAATATAAAAATACCTAGGCAGAAATAAACATCTTGTAGTTCAGTGTGTTCTTGCTGTATTACTCAATGCCAGACACACTTACAGTGATTCTGACTGCTGGGGATAAACGTTCAGAGTGTTACCTTTCAAAAGAGACCGGAACCATGTATGTACTCAAAACAGTGAAACAGCTCTGATTGGCTCTTCCCTTTTAAGATCATTCATGTGATTAATCACGTGACAACTTGAAAGTAAACCTTTACACTTCAGTTTCACTCACAGTTTGTCTTTTTCTTCAGCGTTTTTTTTTTACCCATGGTGGTTAGATGTAATTCTTAGAAAACTGATAAATAAAGGCATAGATAGATAGATAGATAGATAGATAGAGAACTCTAACATGAAGCAACAAGGTCACATGTTGGTTGGTCAGTGGTCTCCAGGGTGAACACAAGAGTGAGCAGTGAGACCACGGAGTGATTTCTGTTTGGCTCTCTGTCATCACTGCTGTGAGTGTATCTCTAGTACCCAGGAACCGTGTCTGGCGTGAGAAATAGCACGGCGTGTGGCCTTCAATGGTCCCCTCTCACTAAAGGACACACTGTGTTAGATTATCTCCCCCCGGGTAAATGATAACAGAGATGAAGGTGAGACCAGGACAGACACGTGTTTGACGTTCACTGACTTCAAAACCTGGAAATCATCTAAGATATTGTCAAATTAACTGCACACAGTGGTCTCGTGCTTGTCAGCCCAGCTTTGATGCTTTAGAGTAAAAGATAGCAAAAGGACACCCAGTTTTGGATTTGCTTTCATGTTTTGATGTGTCGCTGAGGACGGGGGTGTGTTTGTGCGAGCCTGGCATTTGGAGAAATCGGGCAAACCTGCGTTATCTCACTCTGTAGTAAAAGAAGCGTCCCCTTTTGTTGCGTGTTCACTTTGTGATAAACGCTGACATGTCAGGTGCACGTTTAGTTCATTTCCAGTATGTTACACACAGAGTTTGGTCATAATAAATGTTTTTTTCTAGATGAAAATGAACCCGCAGTGGCTTCAGCAGGCATGTAGCCAACAATGCTCTTGCCTCAGAGAAGAAACCAGAGCTCGGAGCTCATTGCTGATAAAATCCGGATGTGATTTCCACAGTGCTCTATCTTTCAGATAGATAGGAAATATGACCGCCCATGTGACAAATGTTGTGTCTCATCAAATGATGCATGGTATTCCTCCCCTGGGGAGCGCAGCATTCCCACACATGACTGTGGCTTGCAGTGGGACACCAGGGGATCCACTGAGGCTGGAATGTGGCAACATGGGAAGTTTGTTGATCATCGCTGTCACATTCGCTCTCAGTTAAATGACGAAAGGCACCCAAACAGCAATACTGTCAGTCTCTAAAAGCTTTAATACTTAATGCGAAATTTATAACGACTATAAATCCACAGTGTAAAAATGAATACATCTGTTTTCGTCCCATCGTTGGTGTTTTGAGAAAAAGGTCAAATTCAGAACTCTTTAATGGTTTAACTTCTTTTCTTTATTTCCATTTGGCACTCAGGAATTATGAGCCAAATGAATGAGAGGGATGTCAGTTTGCAGTATATCTGCATGCTATTGTCGCCATCTGAGTGAAATGATGATATAATTATACGTAGAGTCATCCGTGTTTAGGTGAAACGGCTTAACGGTTTTCTGCTGAGCTTCACTGGATTGAATTCAAACACCAAAATCAGTCTCATCAGCAGGGTCAGGCTGGACTGGTTTTCACAGAAAACATCTAAAAATGTTAGAAGAATTAAAGTAACATACAATGGAAACACATTAAATCATATGGACTACAATTTATCAGAAAACTTCTAACTAAACTAATTCTGTTTATGTTAAAGCCTTCAAAAACTAAACTACATTTAAAAATCTGCACTGTAGGCAGGCTGCTTTCTCTGTCAACTTCCTAAAAGTAAAGCACCTGAGAACCCCTGTGCACCCTGGGGATTTTATTTTGCCTAACACAGAAATGCTTAAAGGATAACTTTCGTTTTTTACAACCTGGACTTTATTTGTAGCATTAAATACGACCATATAGACACCCCGACAACTTTGGTGGCATTTGGAGTCGTTTTGAAGAAATTAGCCCCAGAGGAGCGGCGCGTATATCCGTATAATGCGAGTAATTGGGGCACCCGTGCGTAGCCTCTATAAACGCATAATCTGCGGCGAAAATCGTTCATATTCCAATATTTTGCTATGATATGCTGGCGCTATTCCCCTCTGAGCCCGTGGTGGCATGTTATCAACATCCAGTGTCTCTAGACAACTACTTCTGACGTGGATAACGTCATTTTCGAGCGCCGCGCGCTGCAAGCAACCAGCCACAACACGGCTAACTCTGCGGCGGTCGGCTAGTTTAGCATTTTTCACAAAATGGATGAATATTTTTCCGACGCTGAGGTGGTGGACGATGACTTTGTTTACAATGGACGTCCTTACCGTTTTGAGCTAGAGTACACGGACGAGGAGCTCGTTGAAAGGAGGGCAGAGGCAGAGAGAGGAACAGTTGGCCAAACAACAACAAACGGCTGCGCGTCCACGAGTAGACGGTAACTGGTGGTGTTCTTGTGGACAATGTTCATCGATGACAACAGGAGGATGTGTCAATAAACGTCTGTATCACAACACTGGAGGATTTCCGCGCAATGATAAACCGGGCTGTGGTGGAGACGTTTTTTCGTGTCCCTAAAGTGAACTGGAAGACCCAGCCAAAGCCTGCAGGACCAAATGGGCAACTTTCGATTGAGTAAGTAGCTTACACACATGTATAGGTTGTTTATTTGCCTTGGTTTTGTTTGCCAGAAGTTTATCATTGCGCGGAAATCCTCCAGTGTTGTGATACAGACATTTATTGACACATCCAGAGGCGTATCTCCTGGCCGCAAGTCCCACTCTGAGCAACAGAGGCATTCCTCCTCTGTTGTCATCGATGAACATTGTCCACAAGAACACCACCAGTTACCGTCTACTCGTGGACGCGCAGCCGTTTGTGTTTGTTTGGCGAGCTGTTCCTCTCTCTGCCTCCGCGTCCTCCTTTCAACGAGCTCCTCATCCGTGTACTCTGGCTGAAAACGGTAAGGACGTCCATCGTAAACAAAGTCATCGTCCACCACCTCAGAGTCGGAAAAATATTCATCCATTTTGTGATAAATAACAAAATGACGTCATCCACGTCAGAAGTAGTTGTCTAGAGACACTGGATGTTGATAACATGCCACCACGGGCTCAGAGGGGAATAGCGCCAGCATATCTTAACAAAATATTGGAATATGAACGAGTTTCGCCGCAGATTATGCGTTTATAGAGGCTACGCACGGGTGCCCCAATTACTCGCATTATACGGATATACGCGCCGCTCTTCTGGGGCTAATTTCTTCAAAACGACTCCAAATGCCACCAAAGTTGTCTGGGTGTCTATATGGTCGTATTTAATGCTACAAATAAAGTCCAGGTTGTAAAAAACGAAAGTTATCCTTTAACTCAGCCTGATCAGTCAGGTTACTGGTCACACTACTGTGTGTGTCACTAATACGACTTTATAGAACAGGAGTATGCATCTTTCACACAGTAACTGCTCCGCTGTAGTCCTTTTATCCGTGTTTAGTCATTTGCTTTTATCTGGAATTTATCTTTTTCCATTAATTTAGTCAGTTTTGATCATCGTAAGGTGTTTTTTTTATTTTTTTTGTTGAAGAAACAGAAAGTTTACTCGTGAGTCACCGCAGTGTTAGACAGGCAGCAGCGTCTGATTGAATCTCTTAAAGCAAGCAGAGCGACGGTTGCTATGTGGGTGGATGTTTCATGCTGGCACTCAACAGCCTTGAGCAGGTTTTAAAGCATTTAAACTAATTGTTGTACAGTATGAGCCATGGCTTCCTACACCTCCATTTGAAGATGGCGTACTGTGAAACCGCCATTATGCTTAGTAAACTACCTGTTCCACCACCTCCACTCTTAATGTGAAACACTTTGTCTTGTTTCAAAGATTTGGAAGTGCTTTTCTGCCAGCACAGCCATGAAAGGATTACCTTAGGTTAAACCTTCCAACACAAGTGGGAGGATTTCACACACAATCCAAAAAGATGGAGGAGGAATCAGGTGCATTCATCATTTTAATTGCCTATGTGAGACTATGTAAATTGAGGATCTATGATAATTAAAGGAGCATTAAGTAATCCATGACCTTTATCAATCATTGTAACTGTCTCATCCCACACAAGCCCCTGGCACAGCCCCCTCTGCTCCTGTGCCCTACATTTTCTCAGTTCAGATGAGTAGAGATGCAACAGAAAGGTCGAGTGGACAGCCAGAAAGGTTATGCTGTAATATCAGCACTGCTTTGTCACACAGCAGCTCTGGGAAGGAGCAGGTGAAAATGTGCACAGGTGTAGGCTTGAGCTGTCTTGAAAATCAGGTTGATGAGCACTGATGAGCAGACAAGACAGTGAGTTTGTCATCATGAGCTGGGACAGTCATCAGTGAGTCATTGTTGGTGTTGAGCAACAACTTGTCAACAGCTACAGATGTGCTTTCTGTGGACTATAACTATCACTTTTTTACTGTGAGGCAAAAAAACCCTCACTTTATATGAGGGCAGGTATTCATGACAGTTCTCTTATTTCAAATAAACCCTGAAGGAACTATTACGCTCTGTATATTTGACACTGTAAATTATTAGCAACTAGTGCCATTAGTCAGAATTCCATAGGGGTTCGTATGTGCAGGATGCTATTTGTAGTCCATCATATTAATATTAGATGTTAGGCAGAGGTTAGTTTCATTCTTAGTGATTTTAAGTTCCTGTAGAAAGGTTTGCATCTCTAATAATATTCATGCAGAAATACCAGGCAATGATGTAACGAAACTAAGAGCCATGCAGCACTGATTTCATGCAGCAACATGCTTCAAACAAGTCAAGACAGGAGCAACAAAAGACTAAGAAAGCTGTGGAACGCTCCAAAATCACCTGTTTGGATCATTCCACAGGTGAACAGGTTGATTGGTAACAGGTGATAGTGTCATGATTTGACATGAAAGGAGCCTCCTGGAAAGGCTCAGTCGTTCACAAGCAAGGATGGAGCGAGGTTCACCACTTTGTGAACACATGACTGTGTAAATGATATTACTACATGGGCTCAGGAACACATCGTAAAACAGTTTTCACATTTAATGTTTCTAAGGCGACAAAGCATATTTTTCATACAGATTCTTTGTGGAAAATTGCAGTCATATTATTTTCCTACATGTATTGTTTAAACATTTGCCCTGCAGAAGTAGGAAACAGGAAACAGGAAAGCATTGGTGGGAGTCTTCTAGTATGTGATAGGGAGGATTTCCACATCTTCATTTTAAGCTCTGTTTCCACAAAGTTTCACATATTTAACAAGCTGCTGCAGAAAAGATTTAAACTTTCCCCAGAACATGGACTGTTCTGGGGAAAGTTCCAGCATGATGCTAGTAGTAAGAAAGACACTTGTAGAAAATGCCTATATTCCTCACACTATGAACACACTTTGAAACAAGTGTTGACAGTCAGCACATCCACCGAGGTCTCTTGGAAACCCAAAGATCAGCCAGACAGACAATGAAATGTTGTGACTTCAACTTTAATCTGCAGCTGGTGGAGGAAGGGGCATTTAAAGGTCAGATGTGATTACCTTTGCTGTCTGCTCAGCTTGAATTCCTTTGATATTTTGCAGCCAAATACCGATAAGCTTCGACCATATACATTTGGAGGTGTCATCTTTATTTACTTTGTTTTGGACAAAGCACCTTATAGAGGTATTTATGTGTAACGCAGGCATTGTCAACGTGAAAATAGACCTGGAAATTCATGCCCACTTGAAGAAGCTCTGGAAGCCACCTTCCCTGTGCTATATTTCTCTAGGCCATTTTAATATTCCACAACGTTTCCATCTCTTTTGTTCCTTCAGGTTAGCTGTAATGCTAATTAGAGACCAGCTTGTTTTTGTCCAACTCTGTGCTGCATAGCAATGAGATGGATCTAACACACTCCTTGCACCCTTTGAGCCGTTGTCTCTGCTCCCAGCTCAGCTTTGTAGAGGAGCTGAAGAAACAATCATCCTGCACATTAATTCTCTCTGAACTTCTGCTGGACTCCCTGCAGGCCTGAAGCAAGCTGTTGTAGATGCAGTCCTACTGAGGAGCTCCAGCATGCACAAGCTGCCAAACAGCCAGTCCCACTTCTTTTCATTTTCCATGAGCACTGACATGCGTGTGTGTCCTGTGTGGTGGATGCCGGAATCACTTGTGGGGCATTAGTACATCAAATTGAGGATTGCTCCAGGATTATGGGAAGTAGCGCTGTGATTACACTGAATTAAAAATAAACCAGTGTTTACCACAAACATGCAATTTACTATTTACTATTTTCAATCTTAAAACATCAGTGAGGAACCTCTCCTTCCTACAAAGTGTGCAATCAGTCTAAAGAGACTACGATTTACGACTAGATTTACTACCAACTTTAATATTCAGCCAGTTTTTTCTGATTATATGAGATTTACTTATTTAACTCTTGGAAATCAGATGCTTGCTTAGTTATCTTTGAAAGGGCCAAACAAAGTTGATTAACTTTCATCTTCCCTACGGGACATCCATTGGTTTCAGTGGAGCTTGGAGCTATAAACTGCTGTAATGTAATAAAGCAGAATGAAACCCACAGTGCACATCCTCCTTCCTCCTGAAAAAGACCTTTGGTTCACAGTCCTGATTTTTTGCTGCCAGTGTTGGTCAGCTCACTTTGATCCGGACTAAAATAACAACTATTGGATGGATTCTTATGAGAGTTTGTACAGACGTTGATGGTCTTCAGACGATGAATCCTGATGACTTGATGATCCTTTGATTATTCCGCCAGCACCACCATGAGGTTGATATTTGTGGTTTTGAGCAAATCTCTCAAAAACAATGGGATGGGTTACCATAAAATTTGAAACAGACATTCATCTTCCCCAGAGGAACTGCAGCAATCCTCTTTTCCTATAGTGCTTTCCTCAGGTCAAAATTTCTATTTGTCCAGCACTCACTCATTTCTGACTGAATACTGACCAACTAATAATATTCCCATCAGCCTCTGCTGCACTTTCTGATTCGCACTAACTAGCTCGTAGATTTTAGCAAGCTAACATGCTAAATGCTAGATGGTTATTATTTTACCTGCCAAACATCAGCATGTTAGCATTGTAATTGTGAGCATGCTAGTATGCTGCCTTACAGTTACAGATGTGGCATTTAGCACTAGCATTAGCACACAAGTTAGCTACATAATGCTAATAGACAACCTATGATCATGAGCTAGCTAGCAGGCATTCATAACTCAGACATATTCAATCAGTCACAAGAGGAGAGTTATCACTTACTGGCAGGTACGCCATGCTGAGGTTGATTGCAGACGGTACGTGGTAAGACTAAATCATACCTTTTGAAATTATGCTCATTTGACTGGCTGAAACAGAAGGAGCCATGTGATTTGCTACCAATTTTTCCCTGTTCAAAAAAATGTAATTGGGACTCGAGCCAGGGGAAAGTCAAAAATCCCACATAGATGCAGAGAAGTTCACAAATGAGCAATTTGTCAACGCAGGGTCAACAGTCTTCATAGAAATTAAACATCATCCAAATATGTTTTTGATGATAACCTTGTTTTTTTTTTTAATTGGATTTTTTATTATCATGCAACTGCCTGTGCATTCATTAATACTGACACTCGTCTGACTCCATACAGAGCCGCTGGTGTGGCCGTGGGCTCTTAGTCCTGATCTAATGATCCACATTGACAGTTCCTTTCTGAGAAGAGCTCAGCCAACATCTCCCCTCTCCAGTGTTGCCAAGCAGGCGGGTCGCTCACCAGATGCTTGCTCAGATACTTTCAACAGGCCTGTCCCAGAATATTCTCCACCTGTCCTCCAAAAAGCCTCAGCGCTTAAAAGCCGACAAACATTTACTTAGGCTACTCTGTTGTAATGGAAAGAGAAAAAGCCCACATGCTGCTGGTTGAAAGTGACACCATGATGTTATTGATGCAGTTACGTATGTTGTTGTCACAGTCTAATATATTTCAATTACCTTCTTGTGTGCTCTTTTCCTTTTAAAGTTCAAAGTAAAGCATCTCATTTCATTATCTAGGCGTTAATAGACCTGAATTCATGACTCAGGCAGATTTTTTTTCAATGCCATTCCTTATAATAAACTACTTTACTATAAACATTTATATTCTTATATCATTTGATTTGTTCTCTTATGTCATAGGGTTTTATACTCTTTATCAGTCTTATATGTTGTTAACCTTTGCTCCTTGAAAGAACATTGTGACATGTTGCCAAACCTCATGGCTTGAGCTACTAAATTTAATAAATGGTATAATACATGTGGAAAAGACCCCAGTGCCCTCATCACACCGACATGTCTGTCTTGTTTACTGGCACCTCATTAACCTTCTGTTCCTCCTCACTCTGTTTTCTCACAAGTCAGCCATATTACAGAATAAGAGAAGACATATTAGTGGTGTATAGTGTCCCTGATAATTTCCCATAAAACTGATTCTTCCCTGCCTGCTGCTGGATTTCTGGCAATGTACCCAATTAACTGTGTGTCTACCAGCGTCCTGCTGGTGCATTGCTGGCCTTGCTGTGGGCATGTTTGTTTCGGTGCTAGCGGGTGCAGTCCTATTAGCCTCCTGCAGAGAATTCTTTGGAAAGAGGAAACCACTTTTTTTTTCCTCTGGCTGTCCTTTGTAATTATTCTAAGAAACTCTAAATATCTTACCAAACGTGTGCGCAGTGTGACTGTGTAACCATGAGGAAGATGCGGTTATAATTGATCTAAGCAACAGTAGTTGACTGACTCTGTCAGAATGATTGTTTCTCCAGATTACAGGAGCAAACTTGTGCAGCTTGATACCAGATGGGTGAAAAACAGCTCATGCATGTATTTATAAAACCCGGTGTGTCAGAATTAAAAAAACATTCAGCTTTAGCGGGCAGGTACAGAGAGACAGAGACAGATGGGTGTATCTACCAGCGCTGGATACACTGGATCCTCGTTTTCATGTACAGTCATTGATATTCCACTGAAGCTGAGGCTACTTAACATTGATTTATCATCCTTGCTGCTGCATCTCCAGATGTTCGATGGCCAGCTGACATTTGATAATACATAGATAGGATCATGTGCACCACTGGTGGCCATTGGCAGGGCTTCTTAGTTGGGATGCTATGGTAAGCCTCCACCTGCTCTGTCAGATAGGTAGCTGAGTGAATATGCAGATCATGGCTTCTCTGTCCACTGCCAGATGGTGCCTCTCCATCTGTATCTGTATACAGCATTAGACTCAAAAGATGCTCTCCAAAGCAAGAGATGACCCACCAAATGCCCTGTGTTTGGTCTATTCTTTATCATCGCTTTGACCTATGCTGGCAACAGGCTCAAAAAATAAAATCTAAACATGTGCACTTCAGTGGAGGGGGAGGAGGAGGAGGAGGAGAAGTGGTGAAGTAGGAGGAAACAGTTGTTTTTGGAAGCCTTCCAGATCGAGGCTGGGGTCACATCAGCTGGGAAATGGACAGACTATCTGGGAATTCCATGCTGCTGTGTACTTTCCGCATTTGGAAGCCCCTTCCAGAAACCAGGCTCTGACTGGATGAAAGTCATCGCAGCCAGCGTGGGGCAGGAAGCGGTGTCTGTCCCAGTGCGTCAAGACAATGACTTTTACAACACAGCTTTATTTTATAAATTAACAATAATCATCGATCAGCTTTGAACAAGTTACGTTTACAGCCGGCCCTTATTTTCTTTCTGAGGAGGAACCCTCTTCATTTGATACGGTTTTGCAGTTCTTAAACTGATTGACTCAAGATAGATTTAAGATATTTAGACTCGATCTTGTATGAGAAATGTCTGTATGAAGAAGATAAATTTGCCCTCTCTGAAAGCTCTCAGCTGATGCTTTCCTGCACAAAGTTCAGTAAACATAGCCTCAAACTGCAAAACAGCTTGCTGCTGTTTCTATGAAGCATGTAAGTGTGCAGAATGGAAAGTATGCCAAGGTTCAGCAATAATTACAAGATGTACCTGCCACGTTCAAGAAAGCCCTCCACAATTTCACTTTGAGCATGAATGAATAACTATTATATATATTTATATATATATATATATATATATATGGATCTTACCTTTAGGTTTCTAAGGTGTAATTATCCTACTGAGGGCTGAGTTGCAACAAAGAGGGTTACTTATTGGGAACTTCACCCTAATTTTGTAAATAAAACATGATTCCAGTAAAGTCTTTTTTGGTTGTCTTTAAGGATTACTACAATAACTGTATATTTGGACAGGTGTATGGACAGGTGTATGAAAGAGGGAACGGGGCACACTTGCTGCATATGTGTGGGTCCCAGATTTTTGCGATGTTCAAACCTACAATAACTGGTTTGATTGGGGGCAGCTTAAACCACTATGCTAGCAAGTTGATATGGCTAACTTGTTAGCAAATAATTGCCTATATACACCTCTAAGAGATACGGAGCAACATTGTCAACCATTCTGAGTCGTGTTTGTGCCCACCTGATGAATGTAAGTTCAATTATCACTCTCTTTTTAGCTCTCATTTTGGTCCCCACCAACTCCTGAAGTCAATGTTTGGCTCTTTAGCTGCTAAATGCTCTACTGTAGCCACTTGCTAGCTGCTGTGTGTGGTTTGTTGCCGGGCAGAAAGCAAACTTCTTTTTAAAACCTTTTCACTGTAAATCACTAGTAATAGATCCTTCATTAATATAGAAATCCATTGTTAACACAAAAAATATTGATAAGAGCTGCTTCAGCAGTTTGTGGAGCGTCTTCCTCTCCACCACCAACTCTGAGATCTCCAGAGTTATGACCAAATTAGCTTGTTTACAAATGCAAGCTATTCAACTGAGAATTAATTGGAAAAAAAGAAATTAAAATATTGAAAACATCAAACAACCAACACCTGTCATTTTATTGTGCTGCTAAAGGACGCCATGTCTTGCTGAGGCACCCTGTCGTCACCTCGCCTTTTACTGTGTGTCAGAGACAGAAAAGCCTTGAAAACTTTCACTTAATTGCACTTTTCTTCATCACAAAAAATATAGATTTCTGGGTCATTTCTGCTGACTGCAGATGAATGGTGACTGGAGCCAGACAAGGCCAAAGAATGAAACATCAGCTTCATGTTTTTTTCAAATCATCAGTTTATGACCTAAATGTTAACAATGTGAACACCATTATCGCCGTGTGGGCTGTTATGACTTCTTTGTGCCATCTACTATAAGCCTAAGAAGTTTTTCATGTAATATCTGGATGTGTGTGTGTGTGTAATAGCAGTAGCCTTGTGTATTTCTTAATAATGCCATTGTTGAGTAACCCAGATGGCAACAAAATCAATAATGACACTTACAAAAGAGCTGTTGATCAGGCTGTCGGTGTAACTGTGTCAATGGGCACAATAAGGTGGGCGTATACAGAAGGATCCTATTCTGTCTAATGTCTGGTGATATAACATCAGTTACATCTGTACTTGAGTCATACAGTGGCAGGAGTTGTGTCAGTATATAAAAGTAGCCCAGGAGCCAAAAGTGTAATCCATTAGTTAAGCTTTTAAAAGAAAGAGCAGCAAACATCTGCAGTCGAATGAGATGCGAACATTAAAGCAGTAATTTTGGATCCGGCAGTTTTGGAAATTAAATGCAAATTTTCTAACATTGCTTTGTGAAAAATACATGTATATTAATAAGGGGCTGAGTGTTAAATCTCGCAGTGTTATCCAGTATCTGCAGTGATCCGTAAATGGAAAGAACGTGGCTGTGATATGAATGAGAATAACATGTTTTTGTCGCAAGAAACACGTCCGGACCATGTTTTTTTTTTTGTTTTGTTTTTTTTCACCCTGTATCAAACTCTTGATGAGCAACCGCCAACGAAAACATGTTTACAACATGTCAAGTATCTTCAAGAAGGAAGGCCCGACCGGCTCAGGACTGGAACATGATCGAGCCACAATGTCCTGAAAAACACTGACCCGAGAGAGAAAATAGACTGTCCGCTCTTCAGGCTCTGAACTTCACCCTACTCATGGTCGTGAATGATAGTGTGCGTCTGACGAAGAAAAGAGGCTGAAGGTTGTCTTTCAACTCAATTTTCATCTCTTTATTTGAGTTGGAGAACAAGAAAATTAAGTTGTGTACTCTCTGCTTGTTTTTCCTTTTTCTTTATATATGACATAAAAAAAACTGTTCTCCAAACACAATACGATGTTGATGATGATGATACGAGGGTATGAACCTACATACTCCAGCTACACTCTCACTGTTCTCCACTGCTAAGAATTTTATTTCCTGTTCCCGAGCTCAGACAAAACCAAAAGCAAAGTCTTCTCTCAGTGCATTTGAGCAGGAGCAGGAGTGCATCATCTCAGCAGATCCTTCAGTGAGGCTGCAGCCTTAAACTCGACTTCAGCCAAAGCATGAAACAAGTACAAAGAAAGGAAAAATCTCTTTGGCTGGAGGCAACAACAATAGAAGAAACAGAAGAAAAAAATGCAATTTTTATGGACATCTTTACAGTATAATCACATCAGTTCATACTATACACACATTTAACATTTATGTCCCTGTTTCATATGACACACCATCCAGCAGGTAATTTACTGTGATGTATTATTAGTCCTGCAAGGGATTTTAATGTTTGTTGTTGATACAGAACAGAGACATGAATCCAGTCACAATCATCATTTTACCTTGTAGGAAAGCAGTATTTTCTGTAATTTGAACATAGACTGAAATATTCATGAAATATTCAATACATAAAAAAACTGGTGGGTATGTGAAGTTTTTATTTTAATTTATTTTTGATTCTTGTTATTAGTGACCCAATAACATTAAAAAAATACAAGGAAAATCATTTTTACATTGCTTTTTTCTTGGAGCGGACATTAAAGGGTTAAAATTCACTGTTATGCAGTGTTTTCATGGTAAGCTCACGATATGATGTATTATAAATATGAATATGAATATATTAATGAATATATCTCGTTTGTGTTGGGAGATTTATAAATGTAATCTCTCTTATTATATTGTGTTTTTAAAAATTAGTTCATTCTCGTGCTCTGGTCGTATGCCTGCTTTAGATATAGTTGCTGTCCCCATAAGGGTTAGGTTAGGTTGTATTTTCTCCTTACATCGTCTCAGATCAACATGCTGTACCCTACAGTGTGAGGAGAACTCTAAAATTCCTTCTTAAACTTTCCACTTAAAGCCAATTAATGCTGTTTCTTCACAATACTGAAAGAGATGGATTACTGGCTCTTCTTCCTGACAGAATCAGCTTAACCAACACTGCTGCATGCCCCATTTTTCAGCATTTTCCCTGCAGGAAGTTCCTTTCTTCCTATCAGGCCTGTAAGACTTTTTCAATAGAAGGAGCAGGTCCTTATTTCAGGCTGAAGTGACCTGGCGTTGACACTCTGAGCTGTTCATCGGACAAAGCGGCCGGTTAGAGGGAAAGTATTGTTCAGGGCTGCTGGCAGAGGAAGCAAACTCAGACACTTTCAATCAGCTCTCTGCCTTTTCACCCTCCTGCCTCATTTTCCTCTTCCTGAGCACTTCCTGTGGACTTACTGAGAAACAACCTGCTAGCAGAGTTTACTGTTTACTGGCTCGCTGTCCACTCTAAATATAGATTTTCTTATCTAATGAACAATAGTTTTCTCGCCCCTGAGGTTATATATAGGCAGTTATCTTTGCTTCGTCATCCCTTGACAGAAAAAGACAGACAAGAATGACTGTCCAGACGGGGACTGTGTGAACTGATGAAGACGATGTAATGTAAACACACTTTGCTTCATTCAGCCTGCTCTCTCCATTCAGGAAAATATTGAAGATAATGAGCTAAATAAAGAAGTAAATATAGGACTTTTGGGCCACGGAACAGTTGTTTGGTAATAATGCTTATCATTATATTGTGTGTGTACCGCGTTTCCGGAGAAATCTAATGAATAGGTCTTGTTTTTTTCTGTTTTGTATTACTGTAATTGTTTCCCACTCTGCTTTTTTTTTATTTGGCATTTTAATGGTGTGCTTATCTTTTATTTTATGCTGTTTTCAGTTTTTATGGTGTTCCTACTGTCCCCCCTTTGCGTATTTATTATCTATTTATCTGTACCTGCCATGTGCAATTTCTGTTAAAACTGTGAAATTCTCTTCAGGTTTTTTGCAGTATAGTTTTCATGGCAATATTTTCGCCATATTTTTCCACATGAGCGAGCTCAGAGGAATGGATTAAACCATCTTTATCTGCTCTAATGTGAGCTGCAAGTGTTAGCATGCGGCTAACCAGCTTACTTCCCACAGCACTAAAGGAGCATTACATCCGCAGGCAGTGTGCACTTTGTTGGCTTTCTGCGTTATTTTGTGGGGCTACAGGTCACATTGGAAAAACAGTTGTTCAGGCCTGACACATTAAAGTGTGAGCTGCAGATATCACAATTTAATGATAGCAGCTCAGTCCTGCTCTTTGTTTTGGGGATGTTCACAGTCCAGCAGCTCCATCCGAACCTGCGTTAGATACCAGCCGGTACTCTTTTCTGCCCTCTCCTTATCAGGGTCTGGAGAATTCATAATGGACCTGAATACACTGCATTACCCAGGGGGCACTAGGTGACACTCACCTGTTCCCTGCTTTTCTCGGTCTGTGCTTGAGGGCATTCATTTGCACTTTAAGAGAAACTTATCTTATCTTAAAGGCACCCTGATGACTTCACTGCTCCATGTACTAAAGCTGGCTATTTCACACCAATAATCGAGATGGTCGTCCCGTTGGTTAGATAGATGTATGTCGTGAACATCAGCAGCATCTCCCATATCTTTTATTGACTGTAGAAATTCAGAATGCAGCTTGTCATTGGCTCTTCTCAGACGACGACTCACTGCAATGTGCCATCCTCGTAGGACCTGTCTGCCTCCAGCATCCTGAGGCGAGCAGGAAAGATTATGACTGACTCCTTCCACTCGGCACACAAACAAACGTTTCCCTCCAGCAAGAGGCTGCAGTCCATCAAGACCAAAGCCTCACGCCACAATCAGAGTTCCTGCCCGACTGCAGCTGCCCCCATCAACAAGGACCCCTGCTGAGACTCACTCTTGTCCCACTGTGTGGACATTGTAGTGTTACATTAATGTGTTTATTATTCGCACATCTGGGAACCTGACACTTTGATGCACTACATAAATGCAAATATTTGGATTATTATTTTTGCAGAGTGCACATATTCTTTAAACTGTGAACATTTATGCATCAAACACTGAGCAATTCGTTTCACTTTTCACTATTTTTATTGTAATTTCCCGATTCATGCCTTCCAGAGCTTGTTTTTTCTCTTACTCTATATTTAGTCTATGATTAAACCACAACACCTCCTTGTTATGAAGAGGGAAACAATAAAGAAAATAAAAAACACATTAAAAAGAATTAACCAAAAATATACAGGCAAAAGCAAATGAATAACAGAAAGAGGAAAAGATGAAATAAACAAGGTTCAAGAAAAGCCAGATTATAAAGGCCGGTCTTAAATTTGCTTCGCTTAAGTTTACGTCTTCATGTAAATAACAGATTTAACCCTTTAGCATCATTCCAGTATAGATACATGGTTTCCACTAGACAGCGACAGCAGCAGTATTTCTACGTTGTGTTATTGTTGCTTTTAGTGAAGTAAAGGACCTGATCATGTTTCTGATCTGCTCATTTAGGTCATTTTGGAATTAAACCAGTTTGGTGATTTAGATACGAAGACTCATTGACCCGAGTCCTGAGACCACACGTAACTGCTATTAAAGGAAAGCACTGTCGACACGTCCTCACTTCAGGGGATTTTCTGTCCTTGTGAGAACGTTTGGTTCCCCTTATTGAAATGTAACACACACACACATACACACACACACACACACCCTGACTGAGCACAAAGACATTTAAGAGTTGTGAAGTAATTCAGTCACTGTGGCCATCACACATGTTGCTCAGCAGTGAGGAAGTAGTCTGAAGGAAAATCAGTGTCGAGGAGTCTCCTCATCCTCCCACACGTCTCATTTCATTGGCTGAGAGGTGTGATGTCACAGAGTGGACTACCCTATAAAAAGTCACCCTCCCACACAGACAGCAGACCAGCTGAGACTCACTTACAGGAAGGAGGACAGCTCTGTGAGGCGCTACATACTTTACGAACAACTGTCAAAACCTTTGGGAATAACCACCAGCGAACCAACATCTCATCATGTGCAGAGGACTGGACTCACTGCCGATCACCTGCCTGGAGAGGTGAGATCACGACATTTCTCTGTTTTGGAGGAACAGCAGTTATTCTTCTGCTTCTACAAAACAACAGCTGAACTTAGTCGCCTTTAAATTCTCTTTGTAACATTTTCTCTGGTTTTATCGTCGCAGGGCAAAGGAGCTGAAGGCTTTGTTTGGAAGTTTACTACAAAAGTCAGATCACAGCATCACTGGCCAGTCGAAGAAGAATGACAAACTGAGGTGAGACACACATTCGTATTCTCTTTTTAAGCATGTCAGTCAAGTCAAAGTGAGCCGCGGTGTTTTTTAGAGCTTCTCCTGATGGTGTTTTTCTGTCTTTCTGCAGACTAAATGCTGATGAGCCTCTGAAATGGAACGAGTCGTTTGACAAACTGCTGTCCAGTCAAAGTAAGTCCTCCAGATCTCATCTGATGCAAATGTCTCGATCGCTCTGCATGTTTTGAGATGACTCCCAGGTGTTAACTGTCTCCCCTCTCTTGTTTCCAGATGGACTGTGCCTGTTCAGAGCGTTCCTGGTCTCAGAGTTCAGTGAGGAGAACATCGCCTTCTACTTGGCTTGCGAGGACTACCAGGCGACTAAGTCCTCAAAACTGGCCCCCAAAGCCAAGAAGATTTATGACGAGTTCATCAGCTCCGATGCACCACGAGAGGTAAATATCAAATAGCCTCCGCGAGACATATTAAAATGACGTTCTGCTGGCTTCTCTTACCCTGCTGTGAGGCTGATAATCACCTGTCCACCTCTTTGGTTCCCCTGCAGGTAAATCTTGACCACCTGACCAAAGCCATCACAAAGGAGAACGTGGAGCATCCTAAGCACTCCTGTTTTGAGCTGGCCCAAGCCAAAATCTACACCCTGATGGAGAAAGACTGCTACCCTCGCTTCCTCAAGTCCCCCGCTTACCTGGAGGTCAGCAGAAAGGCCAAGACAGGCTAAAGACCTTCATTACAAACTGTCCAGCACGCAGCAGCAGACGTGACGCGATCGCTCCTCAAAAGGGACATCAGCTTACTGAAGCAGAGACTGGAAAGGTTCACACGGAACAAACGCCTCGGCCCAGGCAGCTTGGTGCCAGGCCGTGCAGTTATTTTGGAGCCCGGCGGTTGCACACAGATCGCGGTCCGGGCTGGAAGCTAAAGGTCACATGAAGCTGTGAGAAGAGACTGACACAGACTGAGTTGCAGGCGCTGTCTGCCTCCAGCAGAGACACCTGTACTGTACATACAGGGCTGCGTGAGCGGCCGCCGCAGGGGCATCAGTTGTAAAATGCAGATATACATGAGTTGCTTTCACACAACAAAACTACCACTGGGAGACATAGCACTAGCGTTTATTTATTCATTATTTATTTAAAGTTATTCTATTCTCATTTTTATAATGTGAATGTTGGTTGTGCAGCCTGTTGGTGAAAACTGGTTCCTATTTCATGTTTTTTTCTATCTGAAGTACTGTATGTAAAAAAAGTGCATTGAATAAAAGTCATTTTCAGAGACAAAAACGTTATTGTTTTGCTCCATGGAAACTCAACTTGTGAAGAAGGTGGATGTGGTTACTGAGGTCAGGAAAAACGTGGGCGGACGGAAGAAGGCTTGCTCATGTGCGTTGTTATAGATGCTAACTTATCGGCGGCCTCAGTGGTTCCACTTCACAAGTATGTCGCTGGATGACTCCTCTTCTCCACTGTTACAGCGAACGGACGATATAAAGCAAGTGTGTGTAAGTTCTTGTGGGATTCCAGTAATTCTTGAGTTTAGATGGACTGAAAGCTTCAATAATCACCAGAGGGGAAACAAACAGGAGGCACAAGTCAGACAGGTCATAGCAGACAGAAATATTCCTATTCCTTTATTCCTTTAGGTTGCACTGTGTGTGTGTGTGTGTGTGTGTGTCCCAAAAAAACGACATCATTTTGCCGGGAGGCGTTGGAGTGTGATGGACGGTCGCCATGGAGACAGCAGCCACCTACCGAGCACCTCCACAGGCAGGTTTGTTTACTACCGCGCAGCAGCCGGTAGGTGACTCACCGCAGCCTCCCCTCCTTTTCGTAAATCGGCTCCTTCCCTCCATTCTCCTGCCGTCCATCATCGCCACCTCCTCGCCGCCCTCCCACTGCAACTCCTGCTCAAACACTCAGCCGCTAAAGAGGCGAGGGCGATGTCATTAACACCGCTCACACACTGGTGGAAAATGACAGAGGCCACCTCTCCACTCCACCCCTCTTTGTCTCTGTCCTCCTCACCCAGCAGTGATGTGTAATGAGGCCTCGTCTGAACGTGGACACACAGTCGTTGAGATTCACTGAAGAAACACTGATTGTTTTTTGGGGGGGACTCAGCAAACTGAAACTCTAGCAGCTGGACTTGACTTTTAATTGTCACTTACTCTTTGCTGTAGCAGCTGATGTTACACACACATATGCATGCGTATTATTTTCACGTAGTGTGAAGCTTTCTGTTTGGGCAGATGTGCGTGATTAATGTCAATCTCAGAATATCCTTTGGAAAAAGCAGCGTGTCGAGGCCTGATCAGGCGCGGCGGCGTGTGGGTGGACAGAACTTGTCTCAACTTTTTCTAAAAGTTCTTATGTATCTTATGATTTGGTGTTATCAGGAGGGCGTCGTCTGGACTTTTGGAATAAACGAAAACACAATCACAGCGAAACAGAGAGAGCGAAAAGATACCAGGGCAGACATGAATGATTTATTTTGATGCTTCAAGGAAAATAGGTTCAGTGCAGCAACAAAAACTTGGATCAGCATCAGAAATACGCAGAATGTAAAAACCGTTAAAGACTGAAAGTGAGCACGTCTGGCTGTAGAGATCCTGCTCTAATCAAATCCAGGCAGGAGTCTATTGTGATCCCAAGCTATGCATTTTTGTGTGATGTGTGTAACTGTATACAGATGGCAGGACAAAAGAACTCAGAAATGAGTAAATGACAGATGAATCATGAATGCCAGTCAGAGCATGGCGGGGCTTGGAGCTCATTTCCTGCTATTTTTCATCTTTTTACAGCTTTAATTACATAATAAGACGCTGCATGAAATATTTCCTCCTTGTGTATTTCAGCTAAGCACCATCTTAATATTTGAGGTCCATCACCTTCATTCCTCAAAGAACTAATTTTTTTACCTTGGAGAAATCTCACTACTCACAGTCAGTGGGTGAAGATACTTCAGTAAAAAATACCACAGTGTAGAAATACTCTGTTCCAAGTCAAAGTACTGCATTCAAAATCTCACTGAAGCAACATTACGTAAGTATTAGCATCAAAATATACTTAATCTTAACAACAGTAAAAGCACTCATTATACGGAAAGGACCTTAATATATATTATATTACTGGATTCTAGTTAGTAATGCATGAATGTGTGGCATCACTCATTTCCTTTAGCTGATAAAGGTGGGGTTGACTTTAAATACGTTATATATTGATGGGTATTTCCTAATCCATAATAATATATCATGTAATAGTTAATTCATATTTTCTGTTAATAACCTGAATCTGTAAACTATCTGGTAAGTCTGGCTGTTAAATGTAGGTCAGTAGAAGTATTGCATAACAAAGTTACATAAAAAGTTTGTACAGCACATAAGAACTTAGTATTAACAAACTTGTAAAGGGTTACAGGATGAAGAGTGAATGATAAAGCCTTTGTTACTGTGTTTATTTTGGGAATCAAGTGCAGAATAAACTGAGATGTTGAGGTTTTGGAGGTGGCTTTATGTTGTTGTTATTATGGACAATAAATAGGTAATAACACCTAACATCACGCGGTTCAAATTTCAGATGATGTTATTTTAGTGGCTTTGGATTAAGCACGGATGACAGACATGAACAGATGCACCAGAAACAGAAACTGCAGCCAAAAACAACACCAAGATATAAACAGAGAGGAAGGACTGTAACTCTGCATGGGGAAGAACTGTCCCTTAAAGGGAAGTTTTGGAGACATATTTAGGTTCTTAACATATGAATGTGTGCATGGTGGCAGGCCTGAGTGCAAACCTTTTTCAGGTGTTGTGTCCATCTGTACTCCATTAACCAAACAAACTACTCTGGTGTTTTCCAATGTTAACTTACAGTAAAGGAAACAGTGTTTAAAGCTAATTTAAGATCCTGGAATGGACATGATTGGAGCTCAGCTTTATTAGTCTATTTTTAACTGTTTCCAAAAGAACAAGAAAGTGGCTGCCAAAGCCAACTATAAAACGGATAAACTGCTGGAGGCTTTTTGACAGTCACTTAAAGTAACAGAGAAAATCCTCCAGGACTGAGCTGACAAGATCTGAAGAAATATCGTTTTTACAGCCCGCCTCTTTACAGTAACTCAGTGTTGTGAGGAAAACTGATGACGATTTAAATGTCGCCGTAACATCAGAAACTGTCCCTGTGAATGTTTCCATGTAAATCCTGTGATGCTGCATTTAGTCAGGGTCCATTCTCCAACACTGAAAATATAAATCTCTCCTTTTTCTTCCATAAATCCCTGAATCCAGTCCAGCGAGGGACTTTCATTGCCTTTTTATTAGTCATCCTCTCTTTGTTTCACCTTTCATGTCCTGTCATCTCTTCTTTACTCACTATCAGAATAAAGGTCAAAATGTCCTGCTGTAAAAAACGATCAGAGGTACAGATATGATTCTGTGGTGTTGCTTTTCGCCTTTCCATGAAGCAGCAGCCGTCCAACTCATTATAGAAAAAAACACATCTGAATAAAAACGATAACCCAGAAGCAAAACAGGACTCTGCTCTGAAACTGCAGCCATTGCTCAACCAATTTCTGTGACAGACTGTTCATTTTACTGTAATGTCTCTTTTATTTGTTTGAAGGCGGAGGTATAACCTCCATCTTCAGGTTTAGAATAGTTATTCTGTGCCGGCTCGCCTGAAATAACCCTAATGTGTTTGCACAAGAGGAAAAACAAGAAGATTAAGTTTTATTTGGGCTTTCTTTACATTCAGGATCATAAAGTTTTACAGTCCACACAGTGAACACATCCCACACCTGCATGAGCTGGCATGGGAGAGGCTAAACCCGGCCTCTTTTTTTTTTTTCTTTACATAAGTGTTTCTAAAGCATGGATCAGTGTAAGTGGGCTGCTTCAAATGTCAGTAAGGTGGAGACATAATGTGGCACAAAAAGAGGTGGAGCTCCGTTAAGCGGTGGATCTGGCTCATCTGGGCAGCCACTCCGCTGGCAGAAATGAGTCAACGTGCTCACTTAAAAAGATATTTGCTGCGCGAGTGGTGATTAATAAGCGTCGCCGGCGGTGCTTGAACTTGGGAGAGCGGTGTAAAAACAAAGAGCCGCAGTCATGGGTACCAGGTTACCAGGGGAACAAACCCTGCACAGCACAGCGCTCCCATCCCAACGCTCGCACTGAAATGCTCAATTATACCACGAGAGCTTGAGCTCATTTTCATTTCATTTGGCTTGCAAAACGAAAAATAAAAACATGGGCTGCTACCGTGAGTAAACCCCTTTGTGTCGACTTGCTGGAAATAGCCTCTTGTCAGGCATCACAAACACTTCATCTGATTATAGGTGATATTAAAACGCTGGTGAGAGTTATGAGAATATGCCGCTGTTCTTGTTTTGTCAGCATCTGGTCTGCATTATTTCATCGCACAGCGCCGTATGAAGACAGCAGGGAGTCGAGCCTCATGCGGCGGATAATGATGGCTCACCTCGCCGAGGTGAAGCCACACGTGTTTGCTATTAGTTCAACTTTCCACAGAGAGCCTGAGGAGATGGAGTTTGACTTTTCTCCGTCCAGAGACATGCAAATCAGACAGACTGGAGACTCTAAATTGCCCAGAGGTGTGAATGTACGTGTGTGATGTGATGTGACTTGGTTGTCTGTATGTTCAGGCCTGTCCAGGGTGTTTGCCTCTGGTGCTCCCACTGTAGGCCGGAGGAGGTGGACAGAAAGAAAATAAATAATCAAGTTGTCCCACAGGAGGCTCTTTCTGTGGTGTTTACCATGTGACGTGTTCCTTCTTTCTAATTTGTTGAAGATTCTGCTGCTGTAGATTTCAGGAAACGTCCTCATGACAGCAAAGCTCCACTTTCCTGGTTAAATGAGGCAGCTGTCTGCTTCCCTGCTTACAATTCATTTCAGGACACAAGAACACAAACTCTCCCACATTGTTACATTTTTACAGGGAATTTACTTTTCCACATGCATGCAAATAACATGAGTAAATGACAGTTTAAAGCAAAATAAAAGTACTTCCCACCATGTGTTTGTCTGTTTTGTTTACTACTCCTTTATGTATGCTGCATTAGCAGGATGAATCGCCCTGATGGGATTTGACTTGAGACAATATTGTGAAAAGTATGAACCCTTAAAAGCTGGAGTTAAAGTCCGGACATTAATCAAGCGCTAATTGAGTGATGCAGTTAACAGCATCAGGATTAAGGTTCACCGAGTTCAACTCCAAAGCAGATTATTAAAGTGGGAACTCCGAGTTCTGAGTAAATATGTGCATACAGTCAAGCTGAGGTCAACGTGCTCATTAAAGAGAAAGTCTGACATTTGGGAAATATGATTATTCTCTTTGTTGGCGAGGGTTGGAGAATGTTGACACCGCTCTCCCGTTGGTGTGGTAAATATGAGGATGCAGCCATGAAACAATTAGCTTAGCTTAGCTCAGCAAGAAACAGGGGAGATAGCTTGCCTGGCTGTGTCTTAAGGTAACAAAATCCACCTGCCGGCCTCTCCAAAGCTCACTAATCAATTCATTTCACCTCACTGGTTTGGTCTGTACAAACGGCAGGAAGTGACACAGCCAGAAAATAAGCTGGCACCGTCTCCTGGCTAGATTCATAGTTAGCGTACAGATGTGAGAGTGGTAGCAATTTTCTTGTCTACCTGCCAGAAAGCCAATGAGCATGCACAAGTGTTATTCTGCATCACAATCTCAGCACTTTCTGCGTCACACATTTTCAATGCTAATGCTACGTTTGCCGCTATTCTACAAGTGGAGGGAAGCCTGTCATGACCAGCAGACTCCTCCCGCCCACTCCCAGTCACCAGACTGCTCAGACACTGATCTCCTCTCTTTTATATAAGAGCTGAGCTCGCTCCCAATCCGGCAGACACAGGTGGGGTCATACTATTCAGGACGTTTTTGAGGTCAAAGTAAACCAGGAAGAATTCTGGGAGGAGCAGCGATGATGTCAGATAAGCACTTTGCATGAACCCTGGCTGCACCAGCAGTGTGTTTATTCCACGCTGCGCTGGCTTTATAAACTCAGCTGGCAGTTATGAGGTTAAGTGATGCACACAACAATCCTTCAAGTCCGTTTTCAGCGTGGAGCACAAAGACACAGGAAACAGTGTGACGTAGGTCCACCGCCGCCACATGACTAAGTGAGAAATAATGGAGAGCGTGTGTGGCAATAACTGTGTGGCTTTCACAGTGACAAGGTAATTGGGTTTGCGGGAAGGTCAGCTTTGTGCTCGGCCGCTCTGACAAACAGCAGGCTGTGTGTTTAGCCACCTGTGAAGAGCGACGAATGCCTAAAAGCAGCTGATCTCATGTCAGTCTGCGCTCAGTCACGTGCCAGTTTGTGGATATCGGCTCAACACCTGATTCCTATTTGCCAGTGTGTCAGATTCATTCATGCTCGGTTTTGTGGCAATCAGCACAGTGACTTGTTTTTCATTTAGTTTCATTCTTTGCACTTTGCTACAAAGGTCGTTGGTCCGACACTTTGAACAGTGAATCTTCTCGACAACTATTGGATGGCCTGACTTTTGGTACACACATTTACGGTCCCCAGAGGATGAATCCTACTCACTTTGGCCATCATCTTTTTATCTAGCGCCACCATGAGGTCCTATCTGTCATGTACTTTGTTTTATGACTGAATATCTGCCACACACTTCAGCCTCAGCTGCACTTTGTGTAGCACTAATTAGCAAGTGTTAGCATGCTAACACACTAAATTACATGACAAGGGTCAAAGCGCACACCTGCTAAACATCAGTATGTTAGCACTGTCGTTTTGAGCATATTAGCATTCTTATGTTAGCATTTCCCTCAAGGCGCCGCTGTGCCTCGGGCCGTATCCAGACCGACAGTAATCCTGCACGACAAAACATAGTTCCGTCATTTATTTGAATGGAGCCAGTGTGGCAGTGCAGCAGGGGTGTGAACCAATCTGTTGCCATGACAACTCTACAGAGTTGATAATTATTATGATGCTGTGTGTTGTTTTGGCATCCGATAAGCCTTCAAACTAGCAGATCTGTCACTCAAATTGGACTTTCTGAATCATATTTCATGTCTCACCTGCGCATGCAGCGACACACCAACACTTTGTCGTTTCAACACAGGTCTGTTGTCAGTCTGAAGGCCCACTACGCCTAACACTCTCTTTAGAATAACTCAACAAATGTGATTTCTGTTTTGATTAATTTCTCTAATTTGTATGCTTGTGTGTTTTTTTGTTTGTTTGTTTGTACTCCGAAGAATATCAATCAAACTGGTACTGAGCTGTTTTGATAAGATATCTCAAAATGCTTTCATTTTCCCAAATTATGTCTTTTTGAATGTGTATTAAAGGGAACATCAATCAAACTGGTGTTAGCCTAGTCATTAAGAGAACGTTGGTGATCTGGTTTTGCAAGTAAACACATTATAGTCTTGTCTGTGACAAGAGAAAAATTGCCTAAAGAAAATCTTGCCAGCCAAAATGTTGATTTGTTCCCCTCAAAAACTAATCCAACATGGAGTAAAGAGAGAAATGGTGTGTTACAGCCTGAGTCTAAACCGTAGTGTGTGTATCTACAGTAACTACAAACACACAGCATCAAAGATTAAAAACTCACAGCTCTCCTCACATGGTGAATGACAAGCAAAGAGAGATACAAGAAGATAAACTGAAGACACACTTGGCCTTCATTGCTCCCCTCATCAACTAACCAATCAAACAGCAGATGGGGATTTACCTGACGCTGAGTATTAGAATAACTGCAGCATATGACAGTCGTGCATCCTCTACGACTAATCTGGGGGGGGTACTCACTTGGACACAAGAGGTTTCAACTCTTGTCTGCCGAAGTGCAGCATCACAAATGACCCAAATAAAGTGTCAACACGTGACAGCCTTGTCACCAGCCATCGCAGCGGCTTGGACGAGGTGGCACGTGCAGCAAACAGTCATTCAGGCTGCTGGAACTGGACGCCCCGAGTGAGAACGCCAACTACTCAAAATGAGCTGATTTACAGGAGAGGACCTCCTGAAGCACCTGATTCGATATTTCTGTTCGAGCGTGATCTCAGGGAAGACTTTGTCCGCATAAAACAGCGTCCCCACCCTTTTGTCCACAAACAGAAGAAGTAACGGGGTTGATTTTCTGGAGTGACACAGCATTCTGTCCATTTGAACAGAGTCTCTCTGTGCCTTACACTGAGGTGGAGGGGATGACAACCACACCTCTCACAGGTGTACAAAGGACGAGCTGCACAAACAGATAAAGACGGACATGAGAATAAAAAGGCGCTCAGTGAATATATGATGGGATGTATGACTTTGGCTCTTCTCCTTGTTCATTTGCTGTTATGTGATTTACATCCTGTAATATGCAAAGAACTCTGTTGCCACCTGCTGGAGAGATGGCATGACTGAAGTCTGATCTGTCAGCAGAATGTATGTGTTAAACCGACAGGTGAGAGCAAAACAAAGGTGCTGGCTTCACTTCAGATTTGAGGAAAACAAATTGATGTTTTACAGTGTGTGGGTGAAATGTTCCTCGTCTATTTTCCTGCAGCTTAACGGGGGAGAATGAAATTATATTTACATGCTGAGTGTAGATACAATTACTAAAGAAAATAATGGTCAATGCAAAATATTTTCTTGGATTTAAAGATGCTATAATCCAAATTTTCAAAGCAGCATTGGCTCAAATTGCTATGTGCATGTGAAAGGTGTTTCTTATTGTGACAAATCCACAGAGGGTTACCACCTATCAACCCTGCAGCCCCCCTCAGGTCTATATTTCACTTGGTTCACTCTGACTGCTCGCGTCACCTTCTTTTCCGGCCACAGCACCGATCACTGCTACCTGTGTGCCAGCACGGGAATGTCACCACAGACACATATATAAACACTCTGGCACACTGCAAAATACAGAGAGATTTATTTCTACTGTGTGAGCTCGTTCAGACAGGGCTTGAATGTAACTGATGTTCTGTAGAAGTCCTGCACTCCAGTTTTTTGGCATCTGGGGCAGCAGAAACATTGAAACACTGACATATATGGCGAACGTTTTAGCAAAATTAGTTGCTTATTTAAGCATCCAGCAGTTGCGGAGCAACATTTGCATTCACTTTTGTCCACCTGATGAATGTAAGTCTAAACATGCACTCTTTAAGCTCTGTTTTTGGTCTCCACCAACTCCTGACGCCACTATCTGGCCCTTTAGCTGCTGAATGCTCCACTCTGTTCATCAGCTAGCTGCTAACTGCTCCTGGCTGCTGGTTGGTGCTGAGCAGGTAGTGTACAGTGAGCTTTTTCCTCTGAAAACAGCTTCCGGCTAAAAACAGTGAAGTGGAGGACTGATGCTTAACGTGATTGGGCTGAAACTCATTATAAACCTCCATAAACTGAGGGGAGCTGCAGATGTGTATAGTAATTATAGGTATTTCCATAATTTTCACACTGTCACATTGTTTTCACATTGTCATTTGACAGATTTCTTATAAAAACATAGAATATAGCTGATTCAGAAAGTGATATGTCAGCATTGTGTTCCCATGTGACCAAAGTTATTCTACATTTAAATTCAATCTGCAGAGCAAACATTCATTATGATTTCGGTCTCATTTATGATCAAAATGTCTTTTTAAAGGCACGCAGACAGAAAGACAGGGCCAACAAACACCAGGTACAAAACACAGCAAAATACATTATGCTTCACTGAACCTGTATCCTCCTGTAAAACTGCAGAGCAAGTATCTTTATTCCAAAATTACCAGCAGGCTGTTTTCATTTGACCTTAAAGGAAGCTGAAACATTTCATTCCACCTCTGCCTCTTGATAATTTCAGCCCTTTTAATAGACCTCCAGAACCAGACTGCATGCAGCAACCGGAAGAATAAAGGTTAAGACTGTCAGCACTCACACCTCTGAGGATGCCTTTGCATGGTGGAGCTTCACCAGGCTAAAAGCATAATTACAGTGTCAGCTCCTTGCAGAGCCACTGATGCGTCTGTCAGTCAGTCTTTTGTCAGACTTTGTCTACCTCTGCTGCAGGTGCACGAGTTTCTCTTCAATCAATGGCTATATTAATCCTCATATTCCAGGAGGGAACAAAGAGCCCCTGGAGGACCCCTGGGAGCTACAGGGAGGCTGGTGGGGGACTTGTTTATTCCCTGTGAAGCCACTAGATGTCACACAACCAAACACCATCTGAATAGCTGCTGATAGAGTCCCTGGAAGCTGAGTCCGTCTTCATCTGTTAGGTTTGACACCAAGTTGACCGGCTAATAAGGGCCCGCTGCTTGTGAATATTGATCGCTCACTCTGATCAATTAGCGCCTGGACTGCGGTGCTTCGAGGAAGAAACACTCATGTGTTGAGATCCGTGCGTCATCGGGACCCCGGCGGCGGTGGCCGCGGCGCGTACTGCTTCTCCGTCGTGCCTCAGACCGGAGCGAGGGGGTCAGTGAGCGCTCACGCCGATCGCCGATCAGCGCGTTTATTGAGCCCGGCGACCACCCAAAGCGTCGCGACCGGCGCGCCTCAACCCGGATGACCTCCGGAGTGACGCGTCTCTCCGGTGACGGTGCGGACGGAGCAGCGCCGGAGGAGATGCGCATATCTGCAGGTGCTCTAGCGCTGTCGTAAAGCAAGAGCGAGTCCGCGATCGTTAAAGAGATGCCAGGGGTAACCAAGTACAATTTAGTGGATGACGCGCAGGATTTGAGGATCCCCATGCACAACGACGAGGTGTTCAAACATGGGGTCTGCTTCGAGGCAAAGGTAAGGACCCTCCGCAACAGATGCTCTGTGAGGGGCAGCGATCATTGAAGGCTTGGAGACCAGTCAGTCATGTCTCTGCTAGTCTAACAACAACCGCTACATGTTTTCATCCCCGCGCTTGTGTGATGCTGATGGTGACTGTTGACCTTAAAATAGTTGGATTTTAGTCTACTTTGCATGACTTTGAAACGGTTGTGATTAAATCATGTACTTACTTGCAGGGACAAGTGTTGCTCTAACTGATAACTTGACGAACGCTGACTTCATTCATTTCTTTTATACCATGTTTTGAGAAATCTGTGATAAGTGAAGAGCAATCCGAGTTTGAACATTTTGGTCTTTGCCTTCTGACGTGTAAAAAGGCTGCAACTAATTGTTATTTCCATTATTGATTCATCTGCCAATTATTATCTCTATCTTTCTCTATCTTAATTGTTTGGTCTATAAGACATCAGAAAACCATTTGATGGCATTGTTGTATCCCATCGACAGACCAAAATGTGTAAGGAAACGCAACAATTTTCAGATTTGTGAAGCTGGAACCATCAAGTATTTGATGGAAAGCATTCAGTTGATTAATCCAAGTATTGCAGCTATAGTGTGTAATGATTTAGACATAGAGGGGAATATTTCCGAAAGCATGTGAAAAAGCTGTCAAAACTACAATGGGAATAAACAATCTGTCAGCCCAGCGTGCTCCAGGCAGTCAGTGGCATTCATCCCCTGGAAGTGTCAATCATTAAAGCTTTCTCTCATGTTTTGCAGTACATTGGCAGTTTGGAGGTGGGTCGCCCCGGCAGCCGAATGGAGATAGTCGCTGCAATGAGGAGAATCCGAGTAAGACACTTGAATATGTGACTTCCCTGAATCCAGACTACTGAACTTGACCCCTGACCCCTTTAATCAACTCTCTCTCTCTCCTGACCCACCTTGTGCACAGGATCCTCACTCCCCTCAACAACCTCTTTACACATAAATCACCGGTCTGTGTAAAACCACACACTCAGGCAGATTCAGTGGGCTGTCAGCAGTGATTTAAATCACGTCAGGGTTCGGGGGGCGCATTTTATGGCTGAGGAGAGATACAGCGTGCAGGTTTTTATGTGAAACCATTAGAAAGCCCAACAGCTCTGGAGCCTCCCTTTAGATCAGACAAGGCCACTGGAAGCACTAATGCCCTGTCATTACACATCGCTGCAGTGTTACAGCCAGGCGCGGGGAGGAGAGGATTTAACTGCTTGTCAGCTGTTAGATCTAATCTAACAACCAAGTCATTGTGTCAACTCGGAGGTCGGACACATCCCCAGTGACACCCGGGAAGGACTAAATCCTGATCCCCCGAGTGCAGAGCGGTATAATGGCCATTTGATTGCACTGGCTCAGATTTAGTGAAGCTCGCTGACAGATCACTCAGGAAACTCAATGATGTCTAAATCTTCTTTTTAGATTTTCTTTACAATTTGCCGTAATGCGCTGGATGACAAACACCGTGCAGCAGCTCAGGATGGAAATAATACACAAGGTTACCCAAACGCTGCTGAAGACCTTGCGGGCCAAGTCTGTACTGCACCTTTTTCATCTGTCCTCAAAGGAGGTTTTATTACATTTCTGTGTTGTGTGGCTCTTATCTAAAAGCAGAGTTTGGAAAATAATTTTCTGCAAGGCTTCAAACCAAAAGTAACAAATTGAAGGCGATAAGGAAAATAGAAGAAAAGCAAACACATTAAGAGACAAAGAAATATTTTAAAATTAATGCAATAACAACACGATATCAAATGTGGGCAGGATTAAAGTTAACAGCACATGAGTCTGTCTGTAAGACAGTGGGGGCTGTTTGTGAGCCCTGTGTCATTAAGAGTCCCCGCTGCAGGTGAGGTTCCCTCTGAATATTCAAAAGCTGACTTGTCCTCCAAGCACTCACAGTGGCTCAGAGATAAGACTGGAGGTGAGTTGACACAACCTGGAGAGAATACGCTGTGCCTGGGGGCCATTGTTAGTCTGAGTTAGTTTCAGGTGCAGGAAAATGTGGCGGCAACGCTTCCTGTGTTCCACTTCGTCGCTCTCTGACAGCAGTGTGTGTGTGTGTATGTGTGTGTGTGTGTGTGTGTGTGTGTGTGTGTGGAGATGGATGGTCCTCTTGTCCCAGTTTGCATGGGGCGCATTAGCCTGCATAACACACGCACATTACAGGAGCGGTGTCCTTCACCTGAGCTCTGACTGCACATGCAGGAAAACTCACACACACACACACACACACACACACACACACACACACACACAGTGATGAGACGGATGGACCAGATGAGAGCATGTGACAAGGTGGAAGGGTCTGTTGAGTCTTCTGGTGAGGTGCTTTCCACGGATCACAGGCTCATAGACAAGCTGCTCCTGGTTCATTAAGGCTGAAATCACCAGATATGCTGCTAACAATTATCCCATTTCCTCTTTCCTGTGAGATTTCTTTTGTTCAAAAATGTCAATATAAGAGTGAGAAGAGGATAAAAGGCAGCACTGGGTTGTTATTTTTACACAAACCAAAGAAAAGATGACAGAGAATATCCAAGTCTGTCAGGCAGAGTGGGCGGCGGCTTGTTCGCTGAAGAAGGACGCTAATTTCACAGGCTTCATCTGATCAATTAATCATCTGATGTTGGACTGTGCGTTTTCAGAGCGAGGCGTGTTATTTCACATAGATTCTGGTTGTTCTTAGATCTGCGGGTCTGATATTCGTAGCCTGAGCCTGCAGTGGAAGCAGAGGCTACAGGCTCCGGCATTAATCACGCAGAGGGATGAAAGTGTCCCGCACATGCCTGCCTCCCCCCGGGAAGCCTGCCTTTGAAAGCTTAAACAGCTCCCAGGAACAGAAACTGACAGTTTCTCAGTGTTTACTCAACCTCACATTTCCCATAAGAAGAAGACAGTCAAAAATATCTTTCTGTGTGCATGATCCCTTCTCTCCTTTCCAATAAATCATTTATCTTGTATAAATAGCGCCATCTGTGCCGGCCCCACATATTTAATGCCAGTCACATCACGTGACGCAGTAATCAATCTGGTTTGGATTAACTTCTTTGGCCAACTTCTTTGGGTGTTAATTTGACTGTAATTTTTCCTTCACAGTATGAATTCAAACTGAAGAACATCAAGAAAAAGAAGGTCAACATTGTCGTCTCCACTGATTGCATCAAAGTGATTCTGCGCAAAAAGAAGAAGGTCAGTCCCGTAAAATGTGACTTTATGTGAGCGACGTCTTTCGGCTTTGGGACTTTTGTGACTGTCGGCCCTTGTGTTTGTGTGTTGCAACAGAGGAAAGGCTGGTCGTGGGATGAGAACACCGTCCTGGTGACGCAGGATCCCATCTACAGGTTGGCCCCTCGGGACGTATGTTCAATAAAAAGCCGAATAACTCACTCACACATCACGCCTTGTCTTCCTTTGAACAGGATCTTCTATGTCTCTCATGACGCCCAAGACTTGAAGATCTTCAGCTACATCGCCAGAGATGGACAGAGCAACGTTTTCCGCTGCAATGTGTTCAAGTCAAAGAGGAAAGTAGGTCTGATTCCTGATTAACGCAAAAAAAAAGATAAGTGAGATTCTTTAATTTTCTGATGCAAAGATGCAAACCAGCAATGAACCGATGCTGCTGTGGAATAAGTCTTTGTCAGCAGCATAAGCGATAAGCCTGATACAACTTCCTTCACTGTGTCACTGAGCTCTGTTGTTGCCCAAAAACTACTAAAAGCACAGCAGCCGCACTGTTGCACTGGGTGATCACTGACACCATGATAAACATGATCGCTGGAGTGTACTTCCAGTCAATCCCACATAGTCTGTAACAGCACCGAGTCTCAGCACTCATTAAAGCATCAAATCCGCTGCTGAAAATCATCCCCAAAGACGACCCGATCCATCGTTCGTTTAATGTTTGCTAAAAACCAAAGTGCCCAGCAGCTTTAGGAAGTCATTTAGCCTTTTTAAAAGTGAAAACATGTTTTCCTGACCGGTTTTCAAACGAGTCAACATCAGCAGCCCTGTATGTTTATCTGCTCTCTTGCCGAGATAGATGAGAGGATGGATACAACTCTGGTGTTTGTCTGAAGCTTTGGGAAGCAGCTGGTTAGCCTAGCTTAGCATAAAGACTGGAAACAGAAGGAAACAGTTAGCCTGAAGGTAACAAACCTCTAATCACCTCTAAAGCTAGCAACATTGCATCTCATTTATTTGCTCTGTATAAAAACTGTTTGGTTTCGGCCCCTTTTGGACAAGCTAGCTGTTTACCGCTGTTTCCATCCTCTGTGCTAAGCTAAGCTAACCAGCAGGATCTTTATATTTACAGATAATGGAGTGGTACCAGTCTTCTCAGTAAGAAATCACAAGCAAAATGCTGAATGTGCTCGGGACTGAGAACAACGTGACAGACTGGGGATGTTGCGAAGTATTAAGAGACAAACACGTTGTTGGTTTTGGTGTTATTGTGGCTTTTGTTGACACTAACAGAAGAACAGAATATCTCCAGCGTTATCTTTTAAGCAGACTGCAAACAGCTATGAACCACAGCCAGTCAGCCCCTGTGCATAGCGGCTAATGGTGGTTTCACGCCCGTTGTCTCAGTGATGCATAGCCCTGCTGGACCACACATGAACACTCACTGTGAGAGTCAGAGGCCTCGTGTGTGCTCTGACAAAATGCTTCTGTAAATTAACGCCATGTTCTTCTCCAATCTCATCATATCTGCATATCAAGCAGAGACATTTTTTTCCCCCTCCATGACAAAGACAGAGCATCAGCGAGGTTGACTCTCATCTCTTCACCATGGATACCAGACAGACAGCGACTTAGTGAAGCTGCATACTAATCATCCTGGTTGGAAGAGAGAAGAAGGGAGAAGAAGAGGGGCTTTTTCACTTAGCACTTAAAGACATTTTCACCACTGCCGAGCGAACGCCCACCACATTGTCAGGGACTCGGCCAGCGGTGCCTCGGTGCCTCCCCGGGGCTGCAGAGTCTTATCTGAGCGATGCAGGCCAAGCGTGTGTGCTGAGTAGGAGGAGATGGACCAGCTGATAAAAGGAGATTTGATTTATTTTCATCGCTCCATGTTGCGGCCCAGCGGGGCTTAGATGTCAGCTCATTACAGCTGCAGAGCCTTTTGTGTTCGGCCTTTGGAGGGCTGGTAGTTTAATTTTTAAAACAAAATTACATTTTGAATCGATGGAGCAAAATGATAAATCCCGTGGCTTTATTCCTGGGTTATTTTCTTTTGCTCTTTAACTTGATTGAAGTAGCCTGAGAAACGCTGACATATTGACTGAATGCCTTCAGGCAGCATAATCCTGTAGAAGGACATGACAATACTTTCATTTCAATGCTGCTTCTGCCACTATTCAATATAAAAAAAAAAAACACGAAAAAAACTCACCTTTAGTGAGATTGAGGAAGGACACGGTGGATAAAGTTTAATTCCAGAGGATTTCAGATGCCGCCGCTCGACTGTGTATTAGGACTTAAGGTAGAAAAGAAGCCTTGAAATCGATCAGAGAAGTGCTGGTGTCTCAAAGGCAGCATAGATTTTATTTTATTTTTTTCGGTATGTTCATCTGAATAAACACTGATTTAACACATTTAAGCCAGGACAAAATTTAGTGCTTGATTTGTGCAATAGCAATACATTTATAGATAACAGAAGAGTGAAAACACAGCTACAACCATTATTTTCATTATTGATTATTTTCTAAATCATCTGGCCTCTAAAACCACAGCTCCCTGAAGCTCAAGAGAATGTCTTGTAATTTCTGACTCATTGCAAGTGAAAGTGTCCCTGATGAGGTGACCTGATGATGCTGACACACCTGCAGAGCTTCCAGCAAAAACAACAAATTCTATCCCCCCTCCCTCTGCCATTGGAGTTACTTGCTTCTGAAATAGACCGATCCATCACTGTGACAGCAGAACGTATGCAGAGCAGACGGACAAGGACGAGCAGCTGGAGCTCTGTGCTCCTAATATCTTCTTACTTTAATTTGACCCCCCCCCCTTCTGTCTTCACCTCCCATTCTGCACCAGCATCCCCCTTTTTTCCTCTTTACTACTGTGTCCGTTTTTCTTTTTCTTCCTCTTTACCTTTGCACACAAACACACACGCATTCATCGATCTACTTCTCTTCCTGTGCAACTCCTTTAGCACCTCATTTTCTCCCCCTCTGGACCTCTTCATTCATTTCTGCATCCTCCTGCTGCTGCTGCCTGCCCCGCCCCGGCTCTCCAAACCCCTAACACACACACACACACACATACACACACACACACACATTTCCTCTGTGTCCTCCCTCGCAGTCTCAGGCCATGAGGATCGTGCGGACGGTGGGTCAGGCCTTCGATGTGTGTCACCAGCTGACCCTGCAGCAGAAAAGCGATGACCAGGAGGATGAGGAGGGGAAGGCGGAGGAGTCAGAGGCAGTGCCAGGTGACTCCTATCTACACACACACACACACACTCACACAGAATTACATCCACAAATCTGGTCTGCTCTCCCCCCACATCGCTGTCTCTCTCTCTCCTTCTGTCACACACACAAACTAAATCCACTTTCTTCTCCTCACTCAGCAACACACACACTCCCCAGGCCTTCTTCTACTTCTTCTTCCTCTCTCTCTCTCTCACAAACAAAAACCGTCAGCGCCTGCAGAAACTAACCGTGGCGACTGAGCACACCTCCCAGAGAAAAGATGTCATTATCCAGCACTGATAGATTTTTTCAGCTGCTCGCCATGCTGCAGCTGCAGATGTGTTTTGGTGTGTCGTGCGAGCCATTGATCAAAGACCTTGTGAGGGCTTCTGGCAGTTCTTTGCTGTCACTGCCTCTAGATATGTAGCAAACTATGAAGCTCAAAGTAAAAATGACTTATATCTGTCTGATCTCTCTGCAGCAAAGAAGAGGTTTGCAATGTCAGAGGAAACTGACCTTGAAGCCACAACAGAGGAGAGCATTGAGTGCGTCTCTTCATCAGACCTGGAGAAGAGCAAAAAGGACGAGGCCCTCGCTAACGATGGCAAGGTAGAGTCCAGAAGTCGTCCTTGATCATTTCAGCGTTGCTCATACAAAGTGTAGTTTATGGACGCTTATGGCACCACTCTGTATGAGACAGCATCTAAAATATGGGGCTGCAATCACCACGTTTTCATTATAAATTATCACCAATATCATCATCATGCTTTTGTTTGACCCATACCAGGGACTAAAAGTCAGGATATCGAAGCCTCTGCTGAAAGTTGGTCCCCTATGTGTATTAATAATTCACTGGAGTCTTCCTTAAAATGATTAATCGATCGGTTTTCTGACGGACCAATCCATTAATCAGTTAATTGTTACAGCTCGACTGAATTTAACGTCATAAAAAGCTTAAGTCCTGCTTCTGAACTGCCTCTTTCCTGTTCCCTCTTCCTGCCATGACACAAACAAGAAACTGTATCAAGCATAAAACTGGCGATACAGGATGTACTGTGGCAGAGCAAACTTTTTGGTTTTCCAATATTTTAGAAAAGAAATGACCTAAAAAATCCGTCAGTAAATAATTCTGGGCCTCTCACAGAGTCGTGATGAAAGTTTGGCCACATATGGAGCCAAATGAAAATCACTGAGTCTGAGCCAGAGATGTAAAGCCAGCGACCGCGTCTTCAGGGCTTGTTTGCGAAGAACTTTTCCACGAAGCTGTTCATTATTGATGTGATCGGTGATGATTTATTAATGAAACCATCGCAAGGTTTACTGCCTAATCCTGAGCTGTCGAACAAGCGGCTATCTGCTCTCTGATGTTTGTCAGCTCAAGTCTCTGCGGCACTCTCGGCTTTACCGCCAAACGCAGAGAAGGAGTGTCGTGCTGGCGAGGAGGTAATTGGCTTGATTTGAATTTTACATCTAATCACATGTTTACAGCAAGAACAAGATAATCGGCTTTATTATTTCGATACGTGATTCTGCCACAATAAAACGTCAGCAAATCATTTGTCCAAATCTCACCTCCAATTTCTCCCTCTCCTGTGTGCAATTTGAAGGTCAAGTGTCCTTCATAGTCCAGCATTAATGGCATGAGAGTCCATATTGATCTCCCATCTCAGATATGACAGATACGTCGTGTCCTTCATGGCTGCTCTTCCCACAGCAGCACTCTAACATAATTGTGTGAGTCATAATTCCTGAACAGTCGACCCGTCTAGCAGCAGCCCGTCCAGTCAATCTGTAGATCTAGTTACCGACTGAATCCCCATTAAAACACCATCTTCAGAATTAGATTAAATGAGGCGACTTCGTACTTTGCATTAGAGCCTGGATTTCTTTGATATGACTGGAGTGAACTGTACGGCATGATTGATTTATTATGCTTTGGTTGTGGAGCCTCAACTCAGCTTTGGAACTTAAAGCTGCTCTAATCAACGTCTTTATATTAAGAGTCGATCAAATGACTGCGTGTTTCTGAAAGGAGTCGCTCGTAATGATTCCCTGCAGCTCTACGGAGCGTTTCAGCGTCTTTCTGCTCATTGTTTTGGTTTTGCTGATTTGGTTTATAGCATCCTTTATGGCAGGCAGATGTTTTTTTTAGCGAAAGCCCAGCACCAAACAGCAGGCGGGGACGGTTAGCAACTAGCTGAGCTGGAGTGAATAAACACAGAGCTAAGAGTATTGAACTTACATACATTCTAAAAGAAGTCTCCAAACATCAGCTTAAACAGTGCCACGACCCACTGAGCCATACTGCGACTGTGTGTTTCTCACTGACCAGAAACTACAATAACATATTTCTATCCTCAGCGTGCACAGTGGCAACAGAAAATGATTTAACGTCGGCCTCAAACGTCGGTAAATGTCACGCTTTGGTGTCAGCTGCTGAAAATCAAAGAGCGGGCTCTTCTTTCTGAGCTCATCTCACAGCTCACCCGTAATTCAAGTGGAAATCTATGACAGAACACGAAATGTTCCATCAACAGCAGCCTCAGCAGAGCACCCACAGCTTCTTTATTGATCTACCTTTGGTGTGAGATACAAGTGCCTCTTTCATTTTTTTTGTTTTTTTTTTTCAAATTTATACAACCTGACATGGTAGATGTAGCAGTGATCTCTCTCCGTCTCTCCGCCTAAAAACTGACTACACCTCACCCTGTCCACCTGCACCACACACAGCTCAAACAAACACGGAGTTGTGCTGTGGAAAGTTATTTTTGGAAAATGTTAGAAAGCAAATCACGAACTAAAGTGGCATTGTAGCTCAATGCTGGCAGAGAGAGACTTCTTTAGATGTGTTTCTACATGCAAGCTTTCATGTGATGCTTTACTTTCCATATGCAGGATTTGTGTCTTGTTTTTACCTTTATTTTGGCAGCATCGTTGCTGCCGGGGGTCCATTGCTGTGGAGATTTTTCTAGTACGCTATTCAAGTATGTCCTGTCATGTTCAGCACTGCTTTTCCTCATATTTCTTGTGATTGAACTCAAATTTCTGTTGGTGTTGCTTATGTTTTTATGTGTTCATGGTGGCTATGAACACCCTGGCTACTCCATACAAATTACTTTTGCTTACTGTCATCTCTGCTGCAGGTGTCCAATGACCCATCTCTCCTGCTGAGCTCCCCCAGCCTCGGAGCCTCTGTGTCGGGTCAGTTGGCATCAGAGGCCCCCTGCTCTGAAGAGCACCAGGTCCAGCTCCTCCAGAAACAACTGCAGCAGCAGGAACAACAGGCGCTGGCAGCTTCAGCACAGGTACTGATGGCTATGATTCTGACCTCTCTCTGATGTAACATCTGATGGCAGCATTGGTTTATACAGTGATAGTTTGCTGAATTCATTCAAATGCAAAGCCGTTTATCAAAGATGACAACACAAATACTGCAGCACATCTATTGTTGCCCTTGCTGTAGTTTCCGTGGTTGCCATGGTCACACAGCGACCATGCAAGTTGAAAAAGTCGCACCGTCATAAACTGTGACGGCAAAGAGTGATGAACACTGATGAGAGCGAGAGCTGCCACTGTGTTTATGTTGGAAACACGGGAGCTGTCTGAAGGTTGTCAGACGTATGCTTCCACATGTCATCGGTACCACAAATACCACATGTAAAACACTATGATTCCCATTAAATATACATTGGATGGTATCTAAAGTACCAAAAAAGCAGATCCAGAAGTATTGTATTGAAGTTTAAAAATTCTAAAGTCTGAAAGCACATTAGTCTTCAGCCATGTTAGTGGCTCTCAGCTGCATTTGATACATACATAGGACTTAAACATGAACATCAGCATGCTAACATGCTTATGCAAAGCAGGTGTATCGCTTACCACGGTCACCATCTTAGTTTAGCCTGTTAGCATGCTGATAACTACTAATTAGAATAAACCACAACGCTGATGCTGAGTAGAGTATTGGACAAATCAGATTTTGACTTGATGGCATGAGATCCAAAGGATCCACATTTGTTAACCTGCTGGTGACTCGAGCCCAGAGAATCACGAGATATTTTAGTCTGGAGCAAAGCGGTGGGTCGACCAACAAGCAACCACCTGGCATTGCCATCCATGGAGCTGCTAGCATGACTAAAAACTCGTAGATAAGACCAAATATCGAGTGAACTCAGTTTGAAGAGCGTGTTGGCTTGATGAGTGCCTGACTTAACCAAAGGTACAAGTTCAACTTAAGGTTGTATTAAACTGAGCATCAGAATCATGAAGTTCATGGAAGTATTCTGTCTTTGAATCTGGCGAATGATAGTGAGAATGAGGCGCTATTTCCATTTTCAGCCAGTTGTGTGTTAAATAGGATGTATCAAGATATTTGGGGTTATTCAATTCTCACCTCATTCATTCACACACTTTCACTTTTGAAAAGTTTCACATCAAATCAGATGTGCCTGAGTCTCTGTTTCAAGGCCTGTGGAGGTTTAAAGCGAACCTTTTGCGAGTTTCAGAGTTTCTGACGTCTTTTGGCCAGTCTCGTTGATAGACGTTGATTCCTAATGATGTGTCATTAATGTCTAAAGAGTGAAGCTTTTGACTTTGAACAAGCTCCAAACATAAGAGCCACTGCAGAATTTAATTAGTAGATTTCCTCCTAACGACAGCGTGGCTTTTAATAAATGTCTGTGTCTAATGAGAATGAATAAAACAGCAAAAAGCAAAAAGGGAAGAAGCCATCTATTTTTTTTCTGCTCCACCAGTTTTTGCATGTGTGTGTGCGTGTTGGTCTGTTCAGGTCCATGTGCTCCAGGAGCAGCTGTCGGTGGAGGTGTGTGCGCGGACTGATGCCCAGGCCAGAGTGCAGAGGCTGCTGCAGCAGAACACCGACCTGCTGCAGCACATTTCCCTGCTGGTCAAACAGATCCAGGAGCTGGAGCTCAAAGCTGCTGGCCAGTTAACATCCAGTGAGTGGCTGTCTTGCTGTCAGCTTTCTCTTTCCTTTCACAGTGTTTTAAATCTTCTCTTTCCATGTTTTCTCCTCTGCTAATTTCCATCAAAAAAAAAATCCTTTCCTGAGCTCATCTCTCTTCCTTTCATCTCTCTTCTCTTTGCCTTCCTGTCGTTATGGCTCCTTTTCTCATCCAGTTCTGGCACGCAATTAATTATCCGTGGCAGCCCTCTCTAAGGACTCAGTTCTGCTCTCCCCTCCCTGCATTTAGCCAGTGGAGATATGCTGCCGTATACTCATGAATTATCAAATCCTGTCAGCACAGACGTCACCTACCTCCATAAAATCTCATCTGCTTTGCTCAAACCTCTCATCTCCTGTCATCTCTGTTTACATGTGATGACTAGATATTCTGTCTGTGCTTTGTTTCACACATGCTTCTTTGGATGTTTTGTCTCTGTCCTTAGTGGGCTCCCAGGACAGTCTCCTGGAGATCACGTTCCGCGCCAAGCCCCCCAGCATGGCCCGTGAGCCCCTCACCACTTCCTCATCTACGGGCGCTTTAGCAGCTCACACCCTGCTCCCGATTAGTGACGCCGCCTGGGTCTCCGCCCTCCCCGGGCCCTGCTCTCCAGGCACCGTGGGCACCGACACCAGCCCCCTGGGGCTCGGCGGCAATGCAGTCCGGCTCGAGTGCTTCCGCTTCTCCTCCCGGGGGCCGGAGGGCCAGGAGCAGGGCCAGGACACAGGGGAGACTCCCAGCGACGGTGCCCCGGATGAAGGCTCGCTGCTGGGGGAGCAGGTCCTGGGAGCCCTGGAGCTGCTCCGGTTCAGGGAGTCGGGGATCGGCTCGGAGTACGAATCAAACACAGATGAGAGCGACGACCGGGACAGCTGGGGGCACGGGGAGGCAGTGGGGGCTGACGGTGCCGCTCGACTCTTAAACGTGCTGAATGCGGAGAATCTGCCGGACTGCTTAGGGGACGAGATGGCTGTGTAGTGGTGCTCGTAAAGCTGCACAAGGCAACATTGCACTTCAGGGTGAAATTCAGAGTCTGAAGGACTTTAAAAATAAATCATGTGACATCAGCAAACTGCAATTATTTGTGTGTCGTAGTGGACAGAGCAACGAAGTTTAACCTTTAAGTTTTGATTTGCACTGAGTCAATGTCAATGTGTATAATTGAATTGATAAATTTGATCCTAATGCTTCAGGTAATGATGATGATTTCATAAAAACAAACTTGATTGGATAACAATTTGATCAATCTTTATCACTCACTACATGCCTATGACTTTATGAATGTTCAATTATCAATACTCACACCAAATAATAGCATTATATAGTAATAATAAGTAATCATAATACTACTTTACTGAACCTTTATTAGCTATAAACATGTTTAACAAATCAAGTGTGTTTCTATCAAATCAGTAATGTCTTTATTAAATCAATTTAAACAAGACTAACAGTCTACAGCCATGCTCACGGCTCTGTAAGGCAGAGCTGGATGCTAGCGTTGGCATGCCAACATACGTGAATGATGTTTACCATTGTCATCACGTATTTGGGAATTAGCGATAAACACAAGGTGCAGACAGGCTGATGTCATGTCATGAGGTTTGCAGGTGCTCAGTCATCAGTTAAAGTATTGAGAATTTGACCTGAGAGTAAATCATCAACCATCAGTGCAATTACACCTTGATAAACCTTTTTGCAGCTAATTGTTCTTGAGGTCCACACCACATACACGAGATATTATTTACTGTAATTCTGAAAACTGAAGAATGTCTTTATTGTTTCTGTGTTTCTCAGTTCAATTTCAGCTCCAAAGCCAAGAAAATTATGATCTACTTGTACCACTTCTAGATATGAATTTGGCACCGTGCAGCTTTATGCACCCCCTGAGCTGTCAGGTCGTGTAAACACTGTGGTGTTGCAGGCTCTGTCTGTGTGCGTGTCATACTGTGTGCGTGTCAGCTTGATGATTGTTGTACCTCACACCTGTCCGGTCTACCTGACTTGGTGCCGTCTCTGCTCGCTGGGCTTGTTGCGCTGTGGTTGTGTCTGTGTTTATGGGTTTGTGGCACATCCGGCATGGTCGTGGTCATTTTTGCTGTTTTCCGATGAAGAGCTGTGAAGAAAAGACTGTCTGGATATGCTAACACATTTTTTTGGACTGTGAAAATTCGAACCTTACTGTGCTTGTTATGACACGTAATCTGTAATTACACATGGGTTTAAAATGAGCATGTATCTCTCACAGAATGATTTTTTCTCCTCTTTTCAATACATTGTATATAGTTTGATTAACTTATATGCACTGCATACAATACATAGCATGGTTTTATTCACACTAGTCTTCATCCTGTTTTATATTATTAAAGATTTTCTGATAAGGTGTCTCAGAGGGAAACATCTCACTGTCTGCTGCCTTCGGCTGTTCGAGCATGTAGCCTCCACGTACTGCAAGTATTATTTGTTAATGCTGTGTTGCGGCAACGATAAACTGCTGCGTCACCTTTCAGATGCGTTGGAATACCAATTCAGAGGAAGACGGAGGCATATGAGACTTCTGGACGCACTTCATATTTTTCTGGCGAGCTGTTGCACCAGCTCCACCTCGCTGACTGTCAGCCAGCTCCTTGAATCACCGAATGGGGGGACGTGTCTTTGAGCCCTTTCCAGAATCAATGAATCTCGCCCTGGCCCTCCTCCCTCTCCTCCTCTTCCTCCCTCACCTTCCTGCACTCTTTCCCCTGAAGCCACCTCTTTCCCGCTCTCTTGCACTCACAATCTGTCTGCTGCATCCATATTTCTCTGTCAATCTCTGTCATTTCTCCCCAAGGTTACATCCATCCACATAAAGTGTGCTAAAAATTAAAGTGCACTTAAATCAGCCCTTTCTCTTTGTAGGATTACATGCCCTTTCTCAAATGCTGCCTGGTGTCATGATATGTTCATCGCACTTGGTGTGAGTTACTAATTGCTGAGATGAATCCATGGCTGATTTAAAAAAAGCGAAATATGTCTGACATAATGATCAGCAGCACCAGTTTCTGTGCTGACCTTTTCAAAATATTTTCCTCATTAGTGTTTATAATTGGTTGAGAAAATGGGATGTGGGCATGCAGAAGGTCTTCTGTGAGGGCGATGGCTCTCTGTTACTGTTAGAGACCAACACGCCAGCTGTGGTCATTACACAGGGTCATCTTCCATTAAGCTTGCTGTGTGTGCAAACAGCAGCGGCTTGATGTAACGCTGCAGATAAGCTGGAAAATGTGAAGAATATCAGCCATTACCCACCCACATCCACCTCGACACCCTGCGGCTCCGCTGCTGCAGCTGCTACTGCTGCTGCTGCTGACACAGATAGTGGGCAGCCTCCAGGACGTGGCCTCTGCTTTCATTTGCTTAATCATAATGAAAAATGATCAGTGTCATTTTGCTCACCCCCTCTTGTATTCTGCTGGTAAAATGCATTCAGAAAATATTGTTTAACTGTTCACACAGTGTAATGTTTATCCCTTGGTTTGGTCTTTTAAGCCAGGCTCGCACTGTGGCTCCCTGGATGGAAATGTCAGCTGGTTGGTCCACTTCAGTCCAGACTGAAATATCTACAACGGAGATATGCTGTAATGAAGTGATTGTAATGAATCCTCAGGATATAAATCCTTATGACTTTGGTCATCCCTTGGCATGTCCTCTAGCATCACCAACGGGTCAGTATTTTCACTAATTTAGTATTGAAATATAAAGAATTACTCAGCACAAACAGCCATTCATGGTTCCCAGATGATGAATCCCACTGAGACTTTATTGATGTCTAGTTTTTCCACTTGTGCTTCCATGAAGTTGTGGTTTTGAATGAAATGTGTGAGCCACTATTGGGTGGATTGCCATGAAATTTACTACAAACATTCATGTTCACCTCAGGATGAATTGAGATAACTTTGATCCTCTGACTTTTCCTGTAGCACCGTCATCCAGTCAGAATTTTTATTTTGAACCTGAAGCAGGCAGCAGCATTTGTTAGGCCTCATGAATCTTTCAGTCTCATTTCCTGAAAAATAATTGATACTCAGCAGGCTAGCTTATCTTAGCACAAAGAGTAAAGTAAATTAACACTGTTGATGCTAATCTCAGACGAGCATGAAGAGTGCGGCAGGGAAACTGCTTGCCTGGCTGTTTCCAGCCTTTGTGCTAATCTGTTTGACATCTAACTATAATGAACAAATCAGAAATTCGCAACACTCAGCTGTCTTTATTTAACCACTGCCTGCACATAATCAGAACAGAAAACACAGTCCCTCCTTATCTCTTTCTTCATACTTTGAAGCATCCTGACATGTGCTCGATGCCTTCAGTGTACCATTGCTGTAGGATATTCCACTCATGATATTTCCCCCTCGAATATATATTCTCACAATAGAAATAAACAATTTTCTCTTATGCAATGACACTCCATCAGCTAATAAGGACCTTATTTTTCCCTCAGACAGTCCCTATATGTTACTTCCATTGATTGCAGGACTCCTCTAGAAGACAGGCCAGATAATAAGCAAACACTGCAGGGTTTGCCTCAGCTAAAATAAGTAGTAGCAATTTGTTAGTAATACAAATTCCATAGCATACATGCAAGTAATTAAATTACCAAAAGGCACCTCAGCTGGAGTTAGGAGGACATAACTCCAGCTGAGGTGCAGGTTTACTCACACTCCCTGAACAAGTGACAGTAGTTTAGCCTTGTGTGTGTGTAGCAGCTGCCCCAGCCAAGGAGTGTGACACCTCTACAGTAACCTGCTCCTCAGACCTGGGTGTGTGTTGGTACTGTGGGAGCACTCAACAGATGGCATCAGTTTCACCTGGACCTGGTCCCCCTTGAGTCATCTCCACCACCAAAGATTTAGGAGTGGAACTGGCTCCTACCATACTGTGCAAAGGTGGCTGCTAGCTTTTCTATTAACTGGCTACTGGTTGGCTGGTACATGGGCAGGTGAAGGACCTCTGAGTACCTGGAGTAGTATTCTGACACTACCAGATGAGACTGCCTCTAGTATTCACACAGGTATGCGCCTTATTTTTGCCATGGTGTGGAAGGTTAATACAGTTGGCACCACCGTCTCTTTCTTCTGTGTGCTTCTGTTCTGCAATACTTGCACTGTGTTACTTTTGTTTGATGTCCTGTTAATTTCTTTTTCATCGCACTGACTGGTTGTCTCTCCCTCTCTGCATTTCACTGACCCATGGTTCCATTCTCATGAAGGTGGGAATCAGAATGCCGCTGACCACTAAACCCTCTACCTCTGTCAACTCACCTTGAAGAAGTCCAGGACTGTCTCAGGTATTTTCCTTTCATCAGATGGCCACTACCTGGAGCTGGGGGTCTCTGGCTGTGTGGTCTCTGATCTCTTTTATCCATAGGTGCAGGGACCAGGGGGTGCGTTACCCCTCCAATATTGGAGACAGGCGCATTTGTCCCAGCCAAAAATTATACCAGAGAAAAATATTTGATTTTGAAATCTTTAATTATCTTTTCAGTTAAGCCATGTTAACCCTGGAATGGTCACTTGTCCTCTATTTAACTACCTGCCAACTTTGTCAGTGTTCACAAGTACATTTTTGTCATCTCATTCCAGCTCAGTGATACCAAAGACAAGGCGGAACCAGCAGCAGGACTTACTTTTTTTTTTTTTAAGAGTTTTTTTTGAGGATTTTGATCAATAAAACATGTTACACCATGCACCTGTGTGTGCTACTAAATTTGTCTTTGTGCTGCTGAAATATTTAACTCGCTAGTAGCTGCCACCTGAATAATCGGTCGGTGCCGGTGTGCACAGCAGTTTTTCCAAGAAACATTTGAAAAAAAAAGAAAGAAAGTAAAACATAATGTAAGATTTTGTGAATGTTTTGCAGTTGAGTTAATTTATGACATATTTCCGCTCAAACTATTCATAGATCTGTCAGGTTTCCGATATGTGTCCCCACCTATGTTAAACTCATTCCTCCGCCCTTGCTTGTATGGTGTAGCTGGGACGTGGCCCGGGAACGAGTCTGTGTGTGCATCATCATCGCTGGACATCTCATCACCAAAACTTTGCACTTGGCCCTTAAAGAGAGCATCCGCTGCAGCCTGTGCATTAAAGTGCACGAGTCTTAGCTGTCAAGTCTAAACTGGTATCTCTCAAAGTGTCCACAGGCCCAAACAATAAGTCAACCATTGTTTCTCTGTTTGAGCATACCTGATCATTCTATGTCGCTGAGTCTTCTGGAGCAGCCCAGTCCTCACCAGCTGTCCAGTCTTCACCATGGTGCTGCACCAGGACCTTTCAAGCCTGTAAATACTCCCTGGTGACCTACTGGTCATATATTTATGTAGAGTACCAACCCAATGAACTGTATTTTATAAATGAATCCACTATTAAGAGCAGCTTGGAGCAGGCATTAGTTAGCCAACATCACACACCCAGGCAAAATCTCTCTGCTCTATGATAAAAGTCCCAGATCACAGCGTGCCAACTGCATTTTGGTAATTTAATTACTTGCATTCATGCTATGAAATTTGTATTACAAACAAATTGCTAGTACTTATTTTAGCTGAGGCAAAGCCTGCAGTATTTGCTTATTATCTGGCCTGTCTTGTAGAGGAGTCCTGTGCTCATATGAAACTTGTTCCAAGATAAAATGGTTTTAAATAAAGCTACCGCAAAAGGACCCAATCCCAAATTTTGCCCATTTTTCCAAACAAGTTAATCCTGCCATGAAGTTAGCAAACCTCAGACTTAAAAACCACTGTATCTGTCTCTTAGTCATGTTTCCATCATTTTTGGGGATATTGCATAGACTTACATTCACTTTCTGGAGACTTACCATAACCATAACCACTACTTGCTTAATTAACCTCACACTAACCTAAAGTAACCCAAGTCTTCACCTTCCAATTTAATGATTTAATGATTTACATTATGGGGAGTTGTGCTTTGTCCCCATAACTAAGGTGAGTCCCCACAATGTGATTGTGTAAACCTTAATGTCAATAATGTCTTAATGCACACAACATTAGTAATACATGGCCACACACACACATACACACACAGTTCTATTAGATCAGAACACGTGTGTGTGTGTGTGTGTGTGTGTGTGAGAGAGAGAGAGAGAGAGAGTGTGTGTGTGACATGTACTTTGCTTTCAAAAATATTGAGATCTTAAGTTTGCTCAGACAAAATGGTTCGATTTAAAATTCTAAATACATGAATGTAAACTCTGGTACTTCTTATATTCAGTAAAGGGCCTGACATCCTGTTTTCCAATGTTTGTGTTTTTATTTACTTTAATAATCCCAAACTGGGAAATTACTCTCTCTGATTCACTGAAACACACAACAGGATGGCATTTCACTGGACTCCACTTCTTGGGGCTGCAGTTATGACTCAGACATTTCAGAGGTGAATGACAACACCTGATCTGAATGTTGATAAGGAGATTGCAAAAGTCTGCTTCTGCTTCTTGAATCCGGAAAACCTGGAGACAGAAGTGGATGATTTTGAAGAACAAGAAGAACTGTCAACCACAGAGACAGGAACAACCTCCAGACTTGCCATTGAGTCAGAAGAGAGTCCAAAACTTGACTCCTGTGGGTCTCCCTCCTCTACTAGTGCAGCCATCATTGAGGCAGCAGAAGAGCTCATCTCCCAGCTGGTTGAAGAGGCTGTCAGGGCACTGCAGACCGTTGAGGCTGAGACAGACTCTGGCCTGTCAGTGGCCATACAAGCCTCTGTCGATGGCCAGTCCTCCAGCATCACCGCTGCTGCCAGCTGCCTGGTGTCACTCACAGATTTGGATGAGTTCGTCAAGTCAGCCAAGACTACCAGTAGTAGCTTCTGGACAACAATCAGGACCAGGTCCAGTCCATGGCCTGATGATGACATCTCCTCATCTTCTCCTCACGTTATTCATTAAATGACAATTAAATGTAACATCAGTAAATATAATTTCATTACATATACATTGTGCTGTGTGTATACACTGTTTTATCTGCCTTCTTATCAAAATGAATACTTGAATAGCGATGGTTCTAGCTGTTAGTTGAACACTCGCATGGGAAGGCTGACTTGAAACTGACTTCCTCTGTTACCGACAAACAGACTGAAGTGCAACACACGCCTTTGTGTATATGTCAGGGATAATGTAGAGTGAGCAGATTCCTGTGGAGAAATAAACCCTGACAATACACCCTGACAGGATGACATATTCATTCATCCTGAAGGTATTTATTTCTCCATAGGAACCTGCTCACTCTACATTATCCCGCTTAGAACACGGCTTACTACTGAAGCATTTAATAATGTGACACAAAACAGTGATTAAAACATATTTTATTGATTTAAAATGAGCCTACTCTCCTTTGTCACCGCTCTCACTACGTAGCGGCACTGAAAGTAAACGCGTTTGTTGCCTAGCAACCGCCCCTCACTGTGTGCAGGCCGGCAGGCAGGATAACTTATTTCTTTACAGTTTTTTACCGTAATCATGTCAAATGTGGAGAAGTGACGGGATATCCCAAACTTTCAGACAGACAAGTGAAGCATCTCAAAATTCTCAGTCTTAAGGACCAAAGAAAGACCTCATGAGAACGGCGTGACGAGATCAACACCACAATGACTACTGGTGCAACAGTATCTTCAAGAACTGTGCATCGGAAACTGGGAGAAGAGGGCCTTGTTGACAGAATAGCAGCAAAGAAACAGTTAGTAAAAGAGAAAAAATAGAGTGAAACACCTGAAATTTGCAAAAGAACACAGGAAATGGCCAAAGGAAGAGATTGGTATAAAGTGTTTGAATATTTTGGCAACAAGCGAAGAGCGTATGTTGGACGGAGGGAGGGGGAGAGATATAAAAATGACAGTCTCTTGCCAGTTAAACAGTTAAACACGGAGGGGGTAGTATTATGGCATTTAAGGCTCAGGAACATGTGACTTAGTGAAAACTGATGACATCATAGATAAGAAAGTATACCACAACCTTCTGGTGAGGCACACAGTACAATCTGGGAGTCGTCTTATTGGGCCTGGATTTGTTTTCCAAGAGGACAATGACCCTAAACTATTGCCAGAAGGAATCTGCTGGAACATTGAAAATGATGGTGACCTTGACCCCATCGAGCAATTAGTATTAGCATTAGCATTAGTGTTGAAGTTCTCATGAACTATGCCAAAGAGACTTGCTGTTGTAACTGCTGCACAAGGTGGACATACCAAATATTAAAGTCGATAAAAACAGGACTCACTTCATCTGATATTTGTTGTGCACAGAGCAACCATCTGCGTTTTTCATGAACGTTATGAATACACATGCTGTATGTAGGGAGTGTGTTGTAGGATTAAGCCTTTCTTTAAGAAATTATGTGGCCTGTTAAAACAGCCCCAGATTAAAAGCACACAAACATGTAAGGACAGGGGTGTCCACTTACTTTTGGCCATATATGCAGTATACATATTATACAACAGATGTCATGTGCTTTTCCATGCTACAAAATCAGTGATTCACATATTGATTTTAAATCATCAAAACAAGCTTCTGCCTCCTCTCTGCGGCAGCTGCTGTGTCCATTTTACTTTTACTCCCAGCTGCGACACATGTTGTTTGTATCCAGCAAGTTTTTTCTAAAACATCATGTATCCCTCAGTAATTAGCAGGTTCTCCTCTGCAGGAAAACGAACTCCAGTCTGTTTTTGTCAGTAGCTCTTGCTGGAAGCTGCCAGACCCTGCCGCTCTCAGCTGCCACTGTGGGCCATAATTGAAACCATTTGTGGATCAGGTGGAATTCTGGGATTTTGGCCTCACCTCAAAAAACTCCCAAAACGTGTTATTTTCTCTCTTTCTTTCCTCCAGCCATCAAGACTGTTACATCAGCCTTCATTTCCTCTCCCTCTTCCTCTCTCCCCCTCTCTCTCTCTTTCTCCCTCTCTCTCTCTCTCTCTTTTCCATTCCCAGAAAGTTCTTGCGAGGAAGAGGTCAGTGACTCGCATCGCTGAATGCATCAACTCACAGTAGATGTGGAATTTTCCCTGAAACAGATGGTTTCATAATAACGAGAGAGGAACTCGCAAAAGTAAGTCAAATCCATATTTTTCTCATTCATGAAGTGTCCACGTTGACTTTGAAAGAAGTTTGTGTCAGCTCAGCTCAGTATAGAGAATGACCTCATATAGGAAAATACATAATACAGGTTTAAAATAAGCTAAAGCACAAGAAATACATCTATTTGTTCACATTAAAGTCAAGAAGGGTGCAATATTAAAGCTTTTTTTGCTTTTTCTTTTGCAGTTTTTTAATCAGCGTCTGAAAAATACACAGGAAAAAGGTTATTCCACTGGAGAGCGTCAGCTCTGCAGAAATGGAAACTGCTGAGAAACAGATTACAGATTGGTTTTTGCTAATAAATTTAGTGTACGGTCTTAATTTCTTTTCATGTGCATATGTTAAAGAAAAGGAGGTAATAATGCACCCCTACTACAGTAAGACTACACGTTATACACTTCACGCTGACACAGAACGACATTGTCTCCCTACATCTACCATGTGGAAGACTGTAAGTGCAGTTTCTGAACAGTTCTTAGAGAGTAGACCTGAATGTGTTAGAGCTATAAGTCACTGAGACCTTCACAGGGCTTTTACAAGCTAAATAAAATGCAGGTACTGTAATGGGAGAGAGCAAGAAGGTACAAGGAGTGGACTGTGTGTGCACTGACCACACTGGTTTCAGGGATGTTCAACTCAAAGTCAGCTCCAACTCCTGTTTCATTACATCTACTTTACATGCTTTAACTTTGATTGCTTTCTCTGTATATTTTTTTCTGATTCCTTTTATATTCTTAATGTACTTATTATTTATTACATACTAGTCTCAGAGTATGACGCCCTGCATGTCAGTACACACAGTGTTTGTGTCCGTCGACTTAAACCTTCCTGAAAGCACAGGATTTGCTGTATAAGCCTCGCTGCCGCGATGTATAATCAATAACTGTGCTGCTAATCTCATCCACTGATGCATGACCTTCCTGAAACTTTTAGGTGTGCACGGGTGAGATGAAGGTCATGAAGGTTCAGCAGATCTCACACCATGTCCTCCTTATCCTGCTGGCTGCCACTGTGCGATCTCAAGTCAACCCAGGTATGGTAGATATTCATCTTTTACATCCACGTCATTCATTCTCAGAGCAGCAGGGGGTTTAATATGTTGCTCAAGAACATTTTGGTAGGACATGTTGTTTGCTGCAGGGATGGCACCTCGGTGGTTTAAATAGGTAGGTTCACCCTGCTCAGTGCACGTGTCAGTCAGACAACCAGACATATAATGAATTTAATTGTGTGTAGGTTTAGTTTTTAATGTTTGAAGCCAGTAACGTGGATATGCCATATATAAGCCTAAAATAACTTCTTTATATTCCTGGGGGCCAAGAATGTTGTCAAGATGGAGAAGGAAAGCAGTTTTAGGTGGGTGGGCTTAGAACGCAAGAATGTAATGTGTGTGTGTGTGTGTGTGTGTGTGTGTCTGTGGATGGGCGTGTGTATGAGAATGTGTGTATGTGGTTTACCTAATGGTCAGACAGCAAATATCCTCAGAACAGGCAGACCTTTCACAAGCAGGGGGCATTCGTGGAAAAAAAAAATTTGCAGGCATAGTTGCAGGTAACACATGCACCCACACACACTCTCTCTGTCTCACACACACACACACGTGCACTCATTTGACTTTCCCACTTAGAATATTTCCACTGTAAAAGGCTTATTTGTTCTGCTGCTCTCAAAGTGCATGTCTTGGCGTCCGGTGCGGGAAGGTGAATAAAACGCAGACGTCCCATAATTACCAGGTAGAGATGGAGAGAATAAACACTCTGGTAGCATCAGTGAGCAGATGTGCAGTCTGGTCAGTGAATTACACTAACACACTGGTCGTCTGTTGTGAAACGTATTTTTTCGTGCCCTCACAACATAAAAGTTAATGCCCAGCAGATACATTAAAACTCAGGGGTGCCTCTCACGTGTAGAAGTTATGAAAAAATGAAGAGCAGGCACCTCTGAGGCCACTCCCGTTTCATTTTGCTTAAACTGGCACCTACACAGTGATGCCTCTGTTTGGCTTTGAGGCCTTGCAGGGCTGCAGGAAGGGGACTGGGGGGAAGGGACGGGACCTGACCACTTCACACTCCCCTCCTCACATCCTGCAAATGCACAGAAAGGATAAAAACTCATATGGCACGTGAGCGCAGTCAGGTGTCCCACTCATCGACGCAAACACATAAAAAACGTGTCCAGAATGTGAGCGCCATGTGTCTCAGTGACGCTTCATGTGTTTGCAGAGATGTGTCGGTATCCTCTCGGTATGACCGGCGGGCAGATTCAGGACGAGGACATCTCTGCATCCAGTCAGTGGTCTGAGTCAACTGCTGCGAGATTTGGCAGGCATGTTGGATGATACATTTCTTTTCTTATATCTGAGTTTATTTTTATCTGCTTTGGTCAACAAACTTCAGTTCCAATATGAGAAATACATACATACAGTCTCCTTCCTTATTGATAATCTGTTATGAGTTCAACCCTGGTGGCCATTGCTATTCGTGCCGAGTTCTTCTCCTATTTATTCCAAACTAACCACTGCTTTGGCTTTTAAAAAGTCCAGCAGCAAGACATAGTAATCAACAGTACGAATTAATTAACTTAGAAAAGATTGTGCATTCTAGAGAAAGTACCTTAAAATGCTCTCTATTCATATCTTGCAAATTTTCTCAGTCTTCCTCTTAATTTCCATGCTCCTCTCCTCTCCTCCTCCTGAACCCTTTGCCTCACGCCTCCTCTCCTATTTCCTCCTCCTCTTCAGGCTTGACTTAGACAACGGAGACGGTGACGGGGCCTGGTGTCCTGACATCATGTCAGAGCCCGACGGCCTCAAAGAGTATCTGCAGGTGGACCTGCGTTCACTGCACTTCATCACACTGGTGGGCACCCAAGGTCGCCATGCCGACGGCATGGGTAACGAGTTTGCCCAGAGGTACAGGATCAAGTACAGCCGCGACGGCAGCAACTGGGTGGGCTGGCATGACAGGAAGGGAAGGCAGGTGAGCATGACGAGATAATGCTGTGCAGCAGTGTTTCTCATTAGAGACACTACGACTGAGTTTAGGTCCACGTGTTATCATGTCATGACAGCTTAATTGGATAAGGTGCAGAACCACTATGTGTGTGTGTGTGTGTGTGTATATATATATACACTTTATACTTTGTCTTCACACTTTTCAGAGGGAAATTGTGGACTATTTACTCCACTGTATTTATCTAACTGCTTTACTAACTAGCTAGCCTACTTTACTTAAAGATGAGCTTATAAAAGCAGGAACACAGGAAGACAAATAAATGCATATTCCCTGTCCTTTTGAGCTTATAAAATGTGATGCATTGCTGTTAAACTACCTAATACTAATGAAATATTAGCAAAAATACTATTAAAAATAAAAGAAAACATAATAAATTAATATATAGAGCAATAGTACAACACTCACAGGAGCAATTTTCTGAAAGGTAAATACTATTGCTTTTAACACACACTTACAAAGCAGGACTTTTTTTTGTAACAGAGCATTTTTATATCACAGTTTAGATACTGTCACTAAAGTAAATGATCTAAATGCTTCCTCCACTGGTGAGAGATGGCAAAAAGTTAGAACAAAAGATGGTATCTTCTTTGCAGGAGAGCTCATGGAAAATGCAGCCAATTAGGAAATAGTAGAACCAGCAGCAGCGCTGGCATAAAAGGCCCCTGCTTCTTTACAGATTTCCCAGGTTTTGATTTGACAGTCACATATTTGCTGCTAAAATGCTACACACATCACCGTAGTCATTCAGCAACCTCAGTTTCCTGCAGCAGAGTTTTGGTTGAAGGCGTCAAAGCATTAACACCACATATATTTAGGTGGTTTGAGTTTCCCTTCAGTCACTCACTCACTCTCATCCGTGTCATCTGCGTCTCCCCTGCCAGGTCATTGAGGGGAACAGGAATGCGTATGATGTGGTGCTGAAGGATCTGGAGCCTCCCATCATCGCGCGTTTTGTCCGCTTTATGCCTGTGACGGACCACTCCATGATCGTGTGTATGAGAGTGGAGCTCTACGGCTGCGAATGGCTCGGTTAGTCAATACTTTCCACCGCAGAGTGTGACGGCTTCATCGTGTCACACTGGCATCATCTAGCTGTTGTTTTTTTTTATATATATAGTTAAGATTTTTTCTAACTTATCAGTTTCATTCTGACTTTTTAATGACACGCTGAAAATGTTGTTCACTGTCATAATATCCTGTAAGCATGCAGTGAGTAAATCCATCCTCACCTTTGACCTTTGACCTGCCCTCTGTAGATGGCCTGATGTCTTACAGCATTCCAGATGGGCACCAAATGATCTACAGAGGCCTGGATGTCTACTTTAATGACTCTGTGTATGATGGAGCATCAGCTGAAAGGTTGAGATTGTATTGCTGCCTCTAGAAAGAAAGATGTAGGCCACAATTAGGGCTTATTTTGATCATAGTTATCATGTTGTTTACCTCCTGTGAGTGCAGTCATTTTCTCTGCACTCCTTGGTGAATAAACCTTAAAGTGCTCCTGTTTTCTATCCTCATTCCTCCCATCCATCCCTCCGCTAGGCTGACAAAGGGCCTCGGCCAGCTGACAGACGGCACCTGGGGTCTGGACGACTTTCTCCACAGCCACACATACAGCATGTGGCCGGGGTACGACTACGTGGGCTGGAGCAACAAGAGCTTCCCCAAAGGTTACGTGGAGATGATCTTCGAGTTCGACCACATCCGAAACTTCACCTCCATGAAGGTAAGGAACCGGTTCAGCTTAGTTCACCGAACAGCTTAAAAGTGAAAAAGTGGAGGATTTTTTTATATGCTGAGCCAGCGCTTCACTGAAGTCAGCTGTGCTGCGCCGTGCCGGGCAAGCACCCCTCTTCTATAGCTGCTGCAGATTTTATTGGGCAATAAATTTCATAAAATGGTGCAAAATAGCCTCACAGTGGGAAAATGATATTTTCTGTATAATTAGCATATTTGTCAAGGGTAAGTGCTGTGGCCAGAGATCAGAGAGATGGAAGATGATATTTTTCAGCGGCAGCACAGGAAGGCAGATTAGTCACTGCTACATCTGCTCCTGCATCATCTCCCCCTTTGATTCGGACTGCTTTGAGCACTTTTGTGTCCATTGAGTCATCATGGTCACAGAAAGACAAAGAAATCCATATTCCCTGTCCATATTAGCTGGATAATTGACTATTTGCAAGATGCTGATTAAGATAACTTGCTCTCAGCCAGATATCCCACCTCCACCTCCACAGGTTCACTGTAATAACATGCTCAGCCGAGGGGTGAGGATGTTCAGGCAGGTCAGCTGTTTCTTCCGGTCGGGGTCAGACTGGGAGGCTGACCCGGTGACCTTCAGGCCCACTGTTGACCGCCTCAGCCAAAGTGCCCGCTTCATCACCGTGTCGCTCGGGGACCGCACAGCCAGCGCCATCAAATGCCGTTTCCACTTCAGCGACCAATGGATGCTATTCAGTGAGGTGGCCTTCCAGTCAGGTAAAAATGGGATCAGGTGCGGGTGCCATCCTCCAGTTGGTGCCTCATTAGAAGCCTGGCTTTGATATTGTATCTCATTTGAATGGGTTTCTACCTGCCACGCAGTGTAAATGTTGTCTTACTTTCCTTCCTTCAGCTTTGTCCTCCCTTTTCTTTCTCTCACAGGCTCAGCAGTGTACAACACATCTCTGACTCCTCGCAAACACGGACACCCCACAAACACAATACCAGGTCAGGAGCTAAACCCCTTTTTTTATGTGAGTAGTGATTGTAATTTTAGTGAAGTGACAGTCAGGCACTGGAGAAAAATGCTGGCAAGAGGGAGCGCAGGCTGGTTTGATATATGGCTGCTGGGAAGTGATGTGGTGGTAAACAAAACACAGGCTGAGTATAATCCTCAGTCAACCACGAATATAATCCAAAAGATCGTTTATTTGTGATTTTTATCAATTAAGCTTGACCTGGTGTCACATAAATTACTATGATGTGTAGTAATTTAGCTCAGATTAAAAGCAAATAATTGTTGTTTGGGGTGGTTTCAAAATGTTTTCTAGGTAAACAGTGCCACCTGCTGACAGCATCAGAAATTACTGATCATTGAAATGAATGTCATAAACTGCAGTTACAATGAAACATGAAGAGGAAAGTGCAATAAGCATACTGTAATAAGAAAATGAACTGCAATGGATTAAATCAAATCCGCCTCAACTCCCTGCTCTCGTCTGGTTGGTTAGGGGATGATCCTACTCATAAAGTAGATGACAGCAACACCCGGATCCTGATTGGCTGCTTGGTGGCTATCATTGCCATCCTATTGACTATCATAGTCATCATCCTGTGGAGGCAGGTCTGGCAAAAGATGCTTGAGAAGGTGAGAAAAGAGGTTTCTTTCAATATGTTTGTATTGGTCTTATGTACTGTATTGTTGATAATCAAAGAAGGCTGAAAGTGTGCAAATCCAACCCCAGTTGGATAAAGGTGCAGGTCAAAAAGTAGCAAACAAAGGAAAAAGGAGAGGTTGTCCATACACTGATGTTTGCAAGCAGCCAGGAAATATCAAATATCGAAGAAAAATACTGAAGAGAGGACTGTAGCCCAGATTATACACCAGACGAAACAAATCACTAAGTGGTCTGGGTTTTATTTTTGCACCAGGAGACAGATCATCCAAGAGGAGTTTAAGGAAATGACTTTTTGAATTATCGTATCTATAAGATGGGTTTTATGAGCTGAAATGGACGGCATCCCATAGCACTTCATCTCAAGCCGGTGACTAACAGCAGCCAATGGTATATTGCTGTTACTTAAGTTTGTAAAAGTTCTCTTAGGGGTGGTGATCTGCAGAAAGAAATATGACATATTTTGGATTTACACATTTTATGCATTTATAGATTTTCACATTTCCATGCACAGACCACCTCTCCTTTCCCCTCAGTCGCAATAACTGCTGTTATCCTAGTATGTCGTCTTTCTATTTAAAAATCTGATGTCCAGCAGTGTCCTGTAACAACGAGAACAAATCTCCTGCAGATTATTTGACATAAACACCAAATAACAGACCTCAACTCTCACACACTTACTTTCTTAGGCGTCTCGACGCATGCTGGATGATGAACTCACAGCCCGTCTTGCAGTTCAAACCCACGCCTTTTCCTCCCACCACTCCTCCCTCTCCAGTGAGGGCGGCTCCACCTCCAACTCCACCTATGAGAGAATCTTCCCCCTCTGCGCCGACTACCAGGAGCCTTCACGCCTTATCCGGAAACTACCTGAGTTCGCTCAGTCCACCGAACACCTCGGTAAGATAAAAGCACAATGCAATAAATCCTGTGAGGGTTGTTACAGCTATAGCTGCTGCAGTGTGCGTATTTGTGCGTTCCCGCATCAGGACCAAGCACCTCCTGTCGAGCCCTTGCAACCAGTGGTTCAGACAGTGCCCCCCACTACGCGGAGGCAGACATCATCAGCCTCCAGGAGTCTTCAGACAGCAGCACCTACTCCATCACAGCCGCCAACATGAATCTGTTTGCTGGCACTGATTCCTCCATGAGAGAGTTCCCCAGACACAAACTCACCTTCAAGGAGAAGCTGGGAGAGGGCCAGTTCGGAGAAGTATATTCAGCTTTGTAGTTCTAATGTTTGCTTGCATTGATTTGACATTTTAGAAATATGTTAGATCCATCTGGCTGTTCTCTCTTTTCCAGAGCTACGCTGATTTATCTTTAAAGCTCTCGTTTTGAAAACTGAATGATGGATTTTGCTGTGTGGTAAAAGCACGAGTGTGAAATGCAGCGTCGATACAGTGCATGCTGACAAATAGGCATCGCTTAGTGAGATTAAACAACTGAACAGATGGTTTCAAGTGGTGCCAAGAGGATGATGGGCTGAGAAAGTACTTTTTAAAACAGGTGCACTTGTGTGAGGCAGAGGGCATGCAGGACTTTTTGGATGAGGATTTGTCTATAGAGGGAAACAATGAGTCACCTCTGCTGGTTGCTGTGAAAACACTGCGGGAAGACGCCAACAAGAATGCAAGGTTGGTACATGAGTCTCCAGCTGGTTGCTATTATTACAAAAGATGATAACATATCCCTTTAATTGCAATTGTTTGTCCTCGCTGTGCTGCAGGAATGACTTCCTAAAGGAGATCCGAATCATGTCTCGTCTGAGGGACCCCAACATTGTGCGACTGCTGGCGGTGTGTGTGGACACAGACCCGCTGTGTATGATCACCGAGTACATGGAAAATGGAGACCTGAACCAGTTCCTCTGCAGTCTCAGACTAAAAGAGGCTGCTGATGAAGACAAGACAGAGCTGGAGGGAAAAGAGGGAAAGAGTATGATTTGGTAGGCTCATATTTTCCCATTATATGTGTTGTGTGTATGTACACTATATTGTACTCATTCACTTTCTTTGTGGTCTCCTCTGCTCTTTAGCTACAGTAAACTAATTGGCATGGCTGTGCAGATCGCATCCGGCATGAAGTACTTGTCCTCTCTCAACTTTGTCCACCGTGATCTTGCGACCCGCAACTGCCTGGTGGGTAAGAACTACACCATAAAGATTGCTGATTTTGGCATGAGTCGGAACCTGTACAGAGGGGACTACTACAGGATCCAGGGCCGGGCCGTCCTGCCCATTCGCTGGATGTCCTGGGAGAGCATCCTGCTGGTGAGTGCCTTGATCTCTGTTCAAACTGTGTGTATGTCAATGTAGCCGGTCTGGCCTACCAATCTTGTCTCACTGCAATAAATCTCAGCGTTGTGTTGTGTAAATGGATGAGACGGGGACCATAGCTGTTTTGCCACTGGAGCAGGATTTATTTCAGGCCAGCTGTGCAAAATGAAATAAAAATCAGTACAGCAACTCTTCTGGGTTTCTACATGCACACCTCTCTCCTCAGCGGAGTCTCACGCCGTCAGAGCTAATGCATGTTTTTATAAATTCATATAATTCATTCAACCTAACATTTGGAAACACAAATACATTTTTACACTCAACAGTGGCAATTTTTATGTTTTATAATGAACATTATAACATCAATGACAAATCATGAGCTCACATACCTGTGCAAAATGAAATAAAAATCAGTACAGCAACTCTTCTGGGTTTCTACATGCACACCTCTAAAAGAAAGAGGAGAAACACGGCAGACTGCATGAGAAACAACACACATGCTCTTCTCTTAGCCTAGCTTAAAGATCGGTAAACTAGCATGTGAATACCGCTACTGTACGTTACATAAAGTGCCTCAAAAAAGTCAACACAAAGCACACCTTATGTTCATATGATACATGTGAACCCAACAACACAAATTTCAACAACTTCGGAGTGTTTTTAACTGTGCTTGAGCTCTGAGAACAAGAGCGACTAAATCAAGTTACCTCTCCTCAGCGGAGTCTCACGCCGTCTGAGGAGAGTAGCGCGAAATTACAGGAAGTGCCGTCCTTACAGGAAGTCACCAAAATAAAACGAATTTCAAAATAAAATACCAATATACGTAAGATAAATAATCCAACATGAAAACGATATGACAAAATGAAAATAAATACTAAGGATGGACTTTTGGTGAATTATGACTGTGATGCATGAACACACCTGTTACATCAACATCATTTGACGGCTAGTAATATCGCAGCTGTGATAATGAATACAGGCCAACATCCACATGAAGTCAGTGCTGGATTGTATTTGGATCTGAGCTGCCTGTTCTCTCAGGGTAAGTTCACCATGGCCAGTGACGTGTGGGCCTTCGGCGTGACTCTGTGGGAGATTCTGACTCTGTGTAAGGAGCAGCCCTACTCCCAGCTCTCTGACGAGCAGGTCATTGAAAACACAGGCGAGTTCTTCAGGGACCAGGGCAAGCAGGTGAGCATCACACAGGTTTAGGCTGCCAGATCCTTCACAGCAGTCTGTTTATTGTCAATCACCGTTTGTTTGTGGTAATCATACAAACCATGCCATATTTTCCCTGCATGTGTATCTCACAGTGCCAAAGTTGCAATTTTCGAATAAAAACACTACTCATAGCCATTTTAACATTACTCCTACGTTGATATTTTATCTTGTGCTCCCAGGTGTATCTGCCAAAACCTCCCTGTTGCCCTGATAGAGTCTACAATGATCTCATGCTGAGCTGCTGGAGGAGGAATGCCAAGCAGAGGCCGAGCTTTCAGGAGATACACACTCAGCTGATGGAGAGCATGGCGTAGCAGATGGAAGCGATGAATTCTCTCTGCCATGCACTGCCACGTTCGCTCCCTTCAGGCTGGGTTAATGTGGAATGAACTTGGAGTCAGAAACATGTTTTTCATTCTTTTTTTGCTTGCTTGCCACAGTGGTGCTGTAAATATTAAGAACTAAGGAGAAGGTATACACTTGAACAGAGTCTTATATTGTAGATATCATGCAAAGTAGCACTATTCACACCTCTGTGTATTTATTAATTTCCTTTAATTTCCTATGCTATGTCTATTTATAGAGTACTTCGTGGTAATTCTAGGTTTTGAAACACAATTGTGAATATTTTTATTTCTTTTCCATACATGCATCTAATTCTATTGCACATTTATTAGAGAATGTCAGTACAGTTGTGTTTTATGAATGTTTCTATTTTTGAGCATATGGCATTATGATAACTGTTGTCGGTGTGACAGTGTTTTTTACCCTGCAGCAGTTCTTGACATGTTTTATATACTTGTTTATGTCCCTTTGCAGAAATAAATAACATTTTTATTGTTGAGTATTTCCCTATTAATAGCTGTCAAACCAAAGATCCCTGTAAATAAAGAAAAAGTAATATTGAGCACTGCTTGTCATTCTTTCCTTGCTTTACAGCTTGCATTACGTTTATAGTGAGACGTTCAATCGTTGCGCTCTTTTACTGTTTAGGGCCTCCTCGCTCTCCGTAATGGACGCTGATTGGCCAGTTGTTTGCTGGGGCGTAGTCACACCACATATTTGCTCGTGCATATAGGCTGGGTTCTTTACGATGAATCGGGCGATGGGCCGTCCACCGTTAAGGTGATTTCACGACAGGTTAGAGACCTTATCCCGGTTCTGAGTTCACCTACAGCCGCTGCACACTCCGGCCAGACATGGAGAAAGTTGTCATTGTAACCGGCGCCAACAGGTGGGTCCGCTGAAACTGCGTTTTTACTGTGAATAGACAGTTTGTCGCGTTGCTAACTGACAACAACAGTGAGTCTGTGTGTTAACTCGTAGCTTCAGTGATAGCTTTAATGTTTTTTATATACGGTGGGTCAGACATTTCACAATACAAAGATTAAAATGTATATTTCAGTTTTAATACCGAGTGATAAATTGGCCCGTTCGATGCATCAGCCGATATTAGCCTCTGGCTAATATTATAGTATTGGTGTATGTTAACTCGTAAGTGACACAAATTTACAGTACAGAAATGGCAAATATGTGTTGTTTGAGAAAGTGTCACGTACATGTTTGTCCACCATACGTTTGTTTTTGTCTACGCATTAAACAAACATGTCAATTAGAGAGAGGCGTTCACTTGAATTTTTTTTAACAGTTGAGAGAGCCAGGCTAGCTGTTCCCTCCGCTTCCATTCATCCTCATTCATGAGTTCCTGTGTTGAAACATTTGTTTTTCAGGAAGTATAAAGCACAAGTCTTTCAGTTTTTCCATTTAATACAAATGTTGTAATTTTCACGCTCAAAGTATACTTGAGTCCGACTGGCGCTGACTTGGTCTTTGTGTGTTCATCCAGAGCACAGCTGGCCTGGGATATCTGCATTAAAATTATGTGATTTACAGAGTAAAAAGGTTCTTATTATCCTCTACATTGTAAAAATGTTGACTGGCAAACTGATGTTTACAATCTTTTACAAACAGTTGATTTACTCAGTAAATCTGATGATCACACAGTTTCTTAGTGACGTTTGTTTACATGCTTGTGTTTGTCTGCTATCTGTCACTTTGTGCAGCGGCATTGGCCTGGCCCTGTGTGAAAGGCTGCTGACGGAGGACAGCCAGCTTCGGTTGTGTCTAGCCTGCAGAAACATGCAGCGGGCCGAAGCCGCCCGCTCCGCCCTCCTGACCTCTCACACCGACGCTCATGTGGACTTACTGCACCTTGATGTGGGCTCTGTGCAGTCAGTGCTCACTGCTGCTCAGGAGGTCAAGGCCAGGTACTGATACCACCACACAGTCACGTCCTGACGCTGTGGATACACTGCTTTAGAGCTCCCCTTTCTCACAACTATTCAGATTGATTAATGCATTTGTTTTTCCACAGATACAACAGAATTGACTTTCTGTATCTAAATGCAGGAATTATGCCCAATCCACAAGTGAATGTCAAAGCTTTTTTCAAGGGTCTTTTCTCCAGGTAAACTTCCAAAGCCACTTCCTAACCAGCTTTGCTTTGACTTGTGCCTTTTTATTTTAATATCATATCAGTTTAAAGCTTGGTGGCTGTGTGCCAGTGCAACTTGTCCACTGTCTGTGCTGTTGTGTGATAGCGTACCCTCTCACTGCAGGAATGTCGTCAACATGTTTGCGACAGCAGAGGGTCTCTTAACTCAACAGGACCTCCTCAACTCTGATGGTCTGCAGGAAGTTTTTGCCACCAACCTGTTCGGTCACTTTCTCCTGGTACACTATGCACACATACATGAATGTAAAAGACGATAACAAATTCCTTTTGACATAGTATATATATAGTCCCCAGTGTTGTATGTTGCTGTGACATAGTGTTGTAGTACCTGCATGTGGTGGCAGACATATTTGTTAAAAACAATACTGTTAGCAATGGTTGATATGGATAAAATTCTGTGTATTTAATGTTATTTTGTGAGAGAAACATTGTGATAAAGTATATTTTATGAAAAAACAGTTGAGAAACTTAATGAAAGAAGCAAACACAGATGGCTGTTTTTGGCAAATTTCCGTCTGATATTGTCATATCACCCAATCTTTCAACATAAAAGGTCAAATCTTAGAGCTAAGATTTTGCTCTTTCTTTTATTTAAATGAAGCAGCAAGTTTTGTAATAAATAAATGTTCCTGCTGCTAATGGTAGTATATTGTAGCTTTTAAACTGAGAAATAGCCTCAATCCATAATTTATCATAGAACAACAGTATGTAGAATATAATGAGGCAGCTGTTATGCTCTATGATAGCTTCCAAGGCTTAATCAGATCTGCAACTTCTTAATGCAGTGTAGCTTAAATGTTTTTTCCCATCTGTGACATTGTAGTTTAATTCCTGTCATTACTCATGTGTTTTGCCCGTGGAACTGATGTCCTCATCTCTGGTCTAGATCAGGGAGCTGGAGCCTCTGCTGTGTGAGACAGGTCACATGTCCAGAGTAGTGTGGACCTCCTCGAGTAACGCTCGCCGCTCTGCCTTCAGCATGGAGGACATCCAGCACAGAAATGGGACGGAGCCCTACAGCTCCTCCAAGTACGCATCAGACATGCTCAGCGTGGCACTCAACAGACACAAGAACAGCCAGGTGTGTCTGTCACACAGTGTGAAGATTACCTGTTGCTTGCTTGCGGTCAGCTGCGCATTTGCCTCCTTCCTGCACAAAGTGGAAAAGTATGACTTTCCAAGATCCAATTTTTTTTAGCTTTTTGCCATCTCATGACTTCATCTCCCTCCTGAAACCCCTGTAGGTGTACTCCTCGCATTGATCCCCACTAACTTTAAAGGTGTAATATCTGCTCTCTCACCCTGCCTTTAAGGCCTGATACTCTGAGGGTCTGGGTGAGGACATACCCAGATTTTCCCCCTCGTTTACCCGTATGCATACTTTCTGGCCCTGCCCTGCCTTACATTCATATTGCTGGTCTGTATTTAAAATCATTTCGAATATAGTGCAGGCTTCCTTGGAACCTTCCTCCATGGTCTCAAGGTTCAGTGTTCTCGATGTCACCTTTCTGAGACATGGCAGAGAATTGGTGGCAGTCATTACAGTGATTGCAAGGCGCAGGATCCTTCTTGAGTGAAAGGAGTCCTCTGTCCCACACATGGTGGATCTCAGATGTTTTTGGCTTTAATAAATTAGAAAAGATTGGGTACACCATACATGGCTCGACAGCTCATTTTCACAAGTCCTGGCGCCAATCTCGAGGCATGTCATCTCTCCTAATGTTGTCTAATGTTTGACAATCCACCCAAAATCAGTTTTATCAGACAGGCTTGACAGGCGGCCGTAAAAATTATGTCGCTCACACACAACGGACGCTATATTCAGCTTGAATAAAGCTTGGATTTCCTGAATAAATCCCACTAGTGACCAATTTTTACAGCGTTAAAAAAAAATCCTAAAAAAATCTATTTAAATTCACACCTCTACTGCATCATTATCGCCCTTCTGCACTGTCCATCTGTATGCTCATCCTCCTCATTATCATGATTGATAGAAGCCTGTTGATACGAAGCCTGAGTTGAAAAACTTATAATTTGATTAAATACTCATCTGTTTTGTTAAGTAAGTGTTTCCTCCTCTTTGTCACAGGGGCTGTTCTCCTCTGTAGTCTGTCCAGGACTGGTGATGACTAATCTGACCTACGGTATCCTCCCCTCCTGCTTCTGGACTCTCATCATGCCCATCATGTGGCTGGTGAGTGACGTCTGTTTTTAATTCCCTTCCTCCGTGTGAAACTTGATTGGAGTTGCGTATAAACTGTCTCATGTTATCGTGACATATGTCCTGTGTGTGCTGAACAGATTCGGATCTTCACCAACACGTTCACACTTACGGCGTACAACGGAGCAGAGGCGCTGGTATGTCTCCAAACCTGCTCTATCGCTGTCTTTATGAAAACAAGTCAAGGATTCACATCTTTACAATGAATGCACTGTAATCATGAAGCCCTGCTCTGGCTCTTCACAGCACTGGCTGTTTCTCCAAAAGCCAGAGTCTCTGGATCCAAGATCAAAGTATCACAGTTTAACATCAGGACTTGGAACAAACTACACTCAGCCTCGACAGGTGAGGAACCAGAGACCATTACTTTCATAGGCATCATACTGCTCACGTCTGCTGTGTGTGAACCTCAGAATCATGCTGCTTAGAGAAATTAAAAGATCCACGAGCAAGACTGGGATCACTCATCTGCTCCCTAAGCTGCTTTGTTTATATATAATATCAGATTGTCTGTGTTTTTGCTCTCGTTTCAGATGGACATCGATGAAGGAATGTGTGAAGTCTTCTATTCAAAACTTCTTGAACTTGAGAAAGTAATCAGGGGGGAAACTGAGAGTAATGCCGACAAGGCAGCTAATGGTCTCCGGTAATGGAAGGTTTTTGCTCTTGTAAATGAACCATGTGCAGTTTGTGATGAAGAACAATAACAGTGCTCTTATTAATTTCATTTTTGCCAATTGTACTGTTGAGTTATGTGTCTTTGTGGGTTTTTTTTTCTGTTTTTCACATTTTCATATTGAACAACTATATATATTTATATATATATTTATATATATATATATATATATATATATATATATATATATATATATATATATATATATATATATATATATATATATATATATATATATTTTAATGCTTTCCTGTTGTAATATAGAATTTGCTGCCTGCCTGTGTGTCTTCATCTGATAGCTGGATCATGTTTCTTGTACAAGAGGCTTCCTCCCTTACAGCTTTCCATTTGCCGACCACCAACGCTACCATCAGCTGTCATCAGTGGCTTCTTTGAACAGAAATCATACATCGTGTGCACAGTTAGCCGACTGTGATGGCTTGTTTAAATAAACTGAACAGCTCTACAGGTCTGTAATCTGCCAAACCGGTTTCAGTTGATTCAGGAGAGTGACGTTCGAAACAGTGAACCGTAATACAACTCATCCTTTCACAACCTCTTTAACACAAGCTATGTTCACTGATGTCTTCCTTAAATTGTGTGTGGCTGGCTGGCTTTCACTGTTCCTGACACATGTGCACTGCTCCCACTCTGATTTGCAAGTTATTTGCCTTTTCTGTTTGAAGTTGACTTAAATTCAGAAACAATTAAACATCTGTTATTTTATCACAGCAACCGAAGGGGAAAGAGGAGAAAATACCCATCAAGCAGCAGCTCCTCAGAATGTTTTTCTTTTTTATTGTGAGTTAAACCAATATGCCTCAACGCTGCTAGTTATTTGTTAAACATAGTGACGTGCTGAGAGATGCAGCCTGTGGTTCAGTTACAGTCACGCTGTGCTCTGAAGTCATCTTGTTTAAACCCTCGTCCATGTCGTCAGGCGCTGTGACTCGAGGTTAGTGGGATTATTTTAACCACAAGGTGGGCTGGAAAAGAGTGGTGGGAAGTAATGAAGTACGTTTACTCAAGTAGCAACTGTATTTAAGTACACTTCTGAGTGTGCTTGTACAGCATTATTGAAATTCTATGGTACTTTCTACTTTTTCTGCTCAACACTAGAGAAAACACTGACTGTTGTACTACTGTTGTGACACAGGTGCACAGGGTGGAGTCATCAGATATTCAAAGGGAACAAAAGATCATGTTAAAGGAAGGTTTATTCCTATTTCAGTGTTCAGTAATGAAAAAATCCTTCTGTGAAACGACATTGATGCTAAGTCAGCTGAGCTGTCATCCAACTGATTTTAACACAGGAGTTGTTATTAAGGTCTATATGCACACGTGTTTCCAGTGTATGCAATAAAAACTCCCTGCATGCTGAGGAGTCAGCAGCATATTCAACTGGGTAAAACATGAGAATCTCTGACTGACCTTTCTTTTTTTATTTTGATTACTGGAGAAATCAGTCTTTTTACCCAACCATAACAGAATCATGTTAGGTTTTTAATTAATTCTTGAGTGATAAATATAAACCGTTTAAATCCACCTCCAGTCTTTTTGTCCTGGATTACAGACAAATTAAAGTTTGTCCTTCACTAAAAAGACATTTGTCTCAGTTTCTCTTTCAGGAGAAAGACATATTTCCACTTCGTCCTAAAGTCTTCTTATCAGTTACAGACATAATGCTAAAATAATCAATATCTCCATGAGACTTAACATGCTCGTGTTCTGATTATTGACAGCTTGTATTGATGATTTCAAGTGTTGTTCATCTTTGCACTGCCAAACCAGACTTCATCTTTTAGTGTTTAAAGAAGAAATCTTTGCTCTCCTCAGCGGCACATTGTCAGACTGACCTCACGTTAACAAGCCGGGCCTGAACAGGTTTCATGCTTGACATCCATGAGTGGAAATACACCCCTCAGGTTGTATGAAGGAGTGTCTGAACTGATCTTCCCTCAGTGTGACAGCCTCCTCAGTGTGCTGGAGGGCTGACTGTACAGAGGGCAGATATGTTACCACCAGCTGTTACTCAACATGCCACCACTGGCCCCAAACACAACATTTGCTGCTTTTTATAAACCCACAAATCCCACTTAATCTTGCAATACGCGTGTCTGTGGCATCAGCACAGAGTCACAGCTGCACACTCCAGTGAGATCTTACTGAGTTTCTAATGGCAGTAACTGTCCAGGATCATCAGAATGTGAACAAATACTTATATTGGTGTTTGATTCTGGGGTTGAATAAATATGTTCATTTTTACCATTGAATATTAACATGCATGCACATGCTGGTTTTCTGCAGCCACAGATCTCTCCAGCCTAATAAGAGGCATGTGACATCCTCTCAGACATTAAAACCCGGATTATTCTTGGAGGACATGAGCGCACATCGTTACATAATGTAAATAAAAACATTGCGGCCACCGTGTGTTCAGATTGGTGCGCGCCGCGCGATGTCCCGGATGGTGCTCGCACCGGAAGAGAAGGGGTAGCTCTCCCAGCCATCTTGTGGCAGCATCCAGCGAATTGTTCGCATCAAGCCTCGTAGAATCGGAGGTGAATCCCGCTGAAGGGGCGCCATCATGCCCGGACACCTGCAGGAAGGCTTCGGCTGCGTCGTAACCAACCGGTTCGACCAGTTATTGGACGATGAGTCCGACCCGTTCGAGATCCTGAAAGCTGCTGAAAACAAGAAGAAGGAGGGGGCCGCCGCTGGGTCCACCAAGACCGCGGCTCAAGCCGCCAAGCAGCCGAAGAAGGAGTCACAGAAGGACAGAAAGAACCCGCTGCTGGACAAGAAGGAGGAGTCCCAGGCTCCAGTCCCCCTGAAGAAGGAAGGTAAGGTCTCCACCTGCTCCCCCGCTTGTGTGCGGTGCATGTGCATTTTCGCCTTTTTTGCATCAACTGTCATGTGCAGCTCCTGTTAGCCGCGTTAGCTGCTGCTGGCCAGTTCAACACAGCGTGAGGTCAACCTCCCGGACTGAGCTGAGCCAGACAACAAGAGGGGTCCGTGCTGTCTCACAGCAAACGCTCAGGTGCGTCCCCCCGCGGGGTCCCGTGCACGCCGGCGAGCCTGTGTCGCAGACCTGCTTCCACCAGCATCCGTCAGGAAGGTGTAGCGCTGGGTTGCCGTCTGCTGGAGGATGCTTCGTGCAGCGTCTACGCAGCTCCGCTAGCAGCTGCAGGCTTCGCAAAGCAAATGCGCAGATATTCACCTGCTGGACTGGACGCACGGCTCTTTGTTTGGACTCATGGTTCCTCCTCTCACTGTTAACTTTAGTGTTTTTAAGCGTGGTCCTCAAACTGAGTTCACAAACTCCACCGAGTTAATGCACAGCGAGGCCCGCTGGTACTCAGTAGTGATGGTGGTTGCTCAGACAGATCAGGAGCTTATATGGTTAGTTTGCATGACAGCTGGTTCGTTCCTGCACGAACGCGGTTTAAACTACTGCTGACACAGGCACAAACGCTACATCATGAAATGATCACAACAGCAGAAATGACTGTCTCCTGGAGGTGTTCAGTCCTTTGTTCTTGCTTCTGTGTTTATCAGGTATCAGGCGGGTTGGCCGAAGACCAGACCAGCAGGGCCAGCCAGGTTCCCAGCATCAGGGCGGGCAGGGCGAAGGGCGAACCGGAGACAAGAGGCCGGACCGGAGGCCTCCCCGCGAGCGCCGCTTCGAGAAGCCCAATGAGGACAAGCCTGAGGGCGGTGGAGAGTTCTCCACAGACAAGTGAGTAGCCGTGATGAACGACAAAGAGCACATACTGATAAGCTCAAGGCTGTCTGCCGCCATCACACCAACATGTGTGCGGGGGGTGTTTGATATACAATCTGTAAAGCTCACTGAACCTCCACAGCACAGCCGTCTGTTTTTATTAAGCCTGACCGCTCTGACTCTGACGTCCAGAGCAGATACATGCACGTGCGTCACACAAGCTTTTTCTGCCTCATTCAGCGTCTGTTTGTGTCCCATCAGGCCTTCTGGAGACAGGCCCCCGAGAGGGCGTGGTGGTGGCCGGGGTGGGCGTGGTGGAAGAGGACGGGGCATGGGCCGAGGAGACGGCTTTGACTCCCGTGGGAAGCGAGACTTTGACAGACACAGCGGCAGTGACAAATCGTGAGTCAGTCCTGGACTCTGGGACCTTAGCAGACCAGTGGATCCAGAAATAGAAATGACTCCTTCGCAGCAGCCCATTCTCAAGTGTTTATTATCCAGAGATGCATTCTAGAGCTCCTTACCTGCCAAAGGTTGCAGGACCAGGTGACACCGTTAAATGCATGATGGCGGTGGTGCTTAACACTGAATAATGAGGTCTCAGATTAGGATCAACAGCGCTCTTTCCCATCGAAATCATGTACATTAAGCTACTTTTGAAAACACACTTGAGGTCAAGGGTTGTTGTTGGCTTCAGAGTTACTGTTCATTGTAGTCTGAGTATTTTTAGGCCACAAACAGTGTGTGATGTGTGTGTGTGCTTTCCTTTCTGTTTGCTCCAGCAATCTGAAAAGTGAGGAGAAGCGCAGCGGCAGTGGCTCAAACAACTGGGGCAATGTGAAGGATGAAGTGAGGTGAGTTTTGGAGAGCAGACATGTGGCCTGTTTATCTGAGCGTCACTGTCTGCAGGATAATGATGCACATCTGAAATGTGTTGCTTACTGTGTGCGGTCTGCAGAAAGGCGCTCTGTTTTCCTATTCGCTGCACCAGTTTTAATGGAGCATTTTTGCAGAATAGTGTCTGGGAAATACAGCGCTTTTTTTATTGTTTTTTTTTGTGGAGAAAAAAACATTTGTGACACTTAATGTGTTCAGAAATGTTTACAAATCAATTCTAGCTTTTTATTATTCTAGTGTGTGTGAACATTAGATTATAATGGATGCCACACACAGTATTGAGCGCATGAGCTAGCTTGGGAAGGGACCACTGAGAGGTAATATTTCAGCCGGAGGCAGCAGATGAGTATTGACAAGGTGGCTGTGTGTGTTTGTTCCCAGCGAGGCTGAACAGACCGCTGCTCCTGAGACGGCCCCAGAGGGGGAGGAAAACGCACCTGCCGGCTCTGAGAACAAGTGAGTATCCACTTCCTGTTTGCGCGGTCAATGAGGGAATCTCCAGTAAAAGTCGTCTGAAGCGGCTGGAGGTGGACGTCATCACGCCGTCCCGTGTCACAAATAGTGCGTCCGCATGTGCCTTTTGGTCACAAAGCTTCAGTGCAAACGGGATAAACACTGACTGACCTTTTGGCCCCGGGATTAGAGAGCATGTATAGAGCTAAGAGGATTGGCTGTTTGAGGTTTAAGGTCCTACATTGTTGTGCGCTGGCTCTCCAGGGAGAACGAGGTTGAAGAAGTGAAAAACGAAGGCCCCAAAGAGATGACCCTGGACGAGTGGAAGGCCATGCAGGACAAGGAGCGCACCAAGGTGGAGTTCAACATCCGCAAGCCCAACGAAGGAGCCGACAGCCAGTGGAAGAAGGGATACGTGCTGCACAAGTCCAAGAGTGAAGATGTGAGTATGGATGATATGATGGAGGATAGAGAGCTTTTCCCTTCACTTGAACCTGCTGCCACAGTCCACATCAGCTCTGTGCAGGCCAACACACGTCACTGTGACCTGACATGTCCGTTTAGTCTTTAAGTGTGCAAACTTATCCTTTGACTTGGCTCAGTCAAAAATTAGATATTGCTGCTTTTAGATTTTAAGCATGATGATTTGGCAGGTTGTCAGTGAATCCAAAACCAGACAAAATACAGCAAATACAGAATGAGCAAACATGAGTAAAGCACAGATAAAGGTTAAATTAAGGCCACAAAGAGCAATCATTTATTACAAGTTAATCTTCTAAATATGTTCTTTGTTAATAGTTTTATCTGTACAAGTTTCGTCTGAATGAACGAAGCTGGAACCAGCAGATGTTTGAAGCAGCTGAAATGATCAATCAGTTATCAGAATAGTCACAGATTAATTTTGAGCCATATTTCCAAAGCAGACCGCCTGCCAGCGTCGCTCTGTTTTATGTGTCATGTGATTGATGTATTTAAATAGAAGATTGCTGGGCCCGGTTTGGTAACTCGTGTGTAGCGTGCCCGTCATTGTGTGTCTCACCACCTGATCTGACAGTGTATCCATTAAAAACCTTCTGCTGTCTGTACATTTCAGAGGCCTGTTGGTGCTTTGATTGACGCCGCAGAGACAGAAGCAGACACACACACTCTGTACCACAAGGTATCTGCAGCTCTCACACTCCTTTCACCCACACAGTCCACTGCACATTCAGTGTTAATCTGTATAAAAGCACCTGCTTATAAAATGGTGAATGATTAAACACTCTCTCAAATGCTAAAAATGGTTTCTGCATTAGTTTTTGGGGGGTGGCTCCAGAGAAGTGAAGGATCTAAAGACAGAGTTGGTGCTCAGCACGAAGATGTCCGCTCACTTCATCACCGTTTTGAAAAGCGACCTCTCAGTCAGCGTCTAACACGCTGTCACCATCTGTTTTTATCAGCAGGCCAACCCCGATGAGTCCGGCGACCACCACTTCCGCAAACCAGCCAACGACATCACATCCCAGCTGGAGATCAACTTTGGAGACCTGGGCCGCCCCGGCCGCGGGCGCGGGGGAGCTCGCGGTGGCAGGGGAGGCCGCGGAGGGGGAGGCAGCAGGACGGCACGCGGGGGAGGACGGTCTGAAAAGGTGACAATAAAAGCCGACCGTCGCTGCCAACAACAAAGGTTTAGTGTCCCTCACAAAAGGTTTAGCTCACTGACTCTGAACAGGCTGTGAAACCACTGACTTGGAAAACGTGCTGCGGAACACTGAGGCCCTGAAATAACAGACCAGCCACCACATGCTCCATGATGCAGAGCTCACAGCCTGGATCTGTGCTGCCGTGGTGCTTGGTGTTGTGAATTTAGGGTTTTATAATAGGTATTCATTTAAAGGGCTGGAAGCTGGAATCATTTTCTTACCACTGTTTAATTATTTTTAAATCTCTAAGCCTGCAGCCAACAAGTTAATAATCAGTTAATGTGATAGTTTTGTGTGGTGACGAGTCGAGACAGATGGCCCTCAGTTTTCTTCAGCCCAAACTGACGTATTCTGAATGAGGAGACAGTCCAACATCCAAATGTACAAAACTAAGAAATCGAGCAAAACCTCATTTAGTGTGTTTTGAAGCAGTACATTTCTGGCATTTCTGCTCAAAAATGACTTAAAACAGCTATTCAGGTATCAGAATTATTGCAGACTAATTTTCTGCTGATGGACTTATTATTTCAGGTGTATTTGATTTAGATATTTACTGAATTAAATGAGAATTTTACGCAACTGTATTTTATTCAGGCAAAGTTCTTGTCTCCTGTGTTTTTTGACAACAAGAAATGGAAAAGGAGCTCTGTAGGAAAACATTAGTACATTCCAGAAAGTGAATAATCAGTTAATATTCTAACAGTATAAGTATTGTAAGCATAAACCGAGGTGCTGTGTCAGCACTAGACCATAAAGACCTAAGACGGCCTTTAAAGAAGCGTTCTGAAAGCTGAGCATTGTTAGATAAACTCCACAGAATTCACTAAATCCTTTATGTCTCTGTAGCAGAAACACAAAACTAAAACTGTTTGAGAGCTTCAATTTTGGCTTCAATTGGAAAGTAGCACCTTTGCCCAGTTTATTAACTTTTTTTATTATCAATAAATAATAAAATTTTAGAAAAATGAATTTGTACATATTTAAAGTTAAACTGCAAATAGGTGACACAAGTAAATATGTCAGGTGCTTTGGATGAAAGCATATATGACACATTTGTCTTTGTCATAATTATGGTCATTATTCTGATTAAAACCTCTAGATTATTGCTAATCTGTGTTTTGGTATAACTTTGGGGAACTATGAAAAAGCCACTTCTTTCATCTCCAGTAGTCTCCTCACTGGCAGCTAAACACTAACCATGTTAACACACAGCCCAGTGAAGGGCTGTGTGTTAACAGGTGTCCGGTTCCTGCTGGATAAAGTTCCAGTTCTTGTTCCGCATATGAATTTGTCTCTGTCACAATCTTCCTCCTCCTCAAACATGTCTCTCACCCACTGAGCCAACGTCATAATCTGGGACTAAATCTTCCAATTCATTGTTGTTTTCATCATCAGAGTAACTGCTGCACTCTCTGTCAGTGTCTCTTACCCCACGTGTGCCACCATGCATTTCATCAGTCATGTATTTAATCCCAAAAGTTTAAAAGTATACTCCTTGTTAAAGTCAGGCTTGCCATTATTTTATTTTTTTACCAGGAAAATCTTCTGGAGATTACACATTCGAGCGTAGATTTAGAAAATGTCAACGTTAAGAATGAATCTTTGATGCTGAAACACTCCTGAGATCTGAAGGGGACCTGTAGATTAATTTAATGATCTGTCAGTTCATCACTAAGAGTAACATCTTTAATGTGAGCCATTGTTACTATAAAAACACTGATTACAGCAGCTGCAGTAGAAGCACTCTTACCCTTGTCCTTTGTGTTTGTTCCTGCAGGCTAGCGGAGTGTCAGTCCCCAACGTGGATGATCCTGAGGCCTTCCCAGCCCTGGCCTAAAGGCTCCTTTTCCACCACCAGCCCACCCATCAGCCCTTCCGGGCCCCTCCTCTACGAGGCTTGCATGCTTACCACATCTTCAAGTATATAAGAAAACAGAGGAAAAAAAAAGATTTTAAATGACAAAAAAAGACTGTCATCCCATACCACTCACACCACCAGAGGACTAAAATTTTACCTGTTTTAAAGGAGAACAAAAGACAAAAAAAAGGCGGAAAAAGGACCTCTTGTTACACTGAAGTTTTGTATTTAGGAACATGAAAGCAGGGATGTTTTCATACTTTTTTTCTTTTTTTCAGAGATTATGCATACTTCATAATTCTTTCGAGTCGTTTCTTTTTTTGTGCTGCTTGAATTTATGCTTTTCTGCCATTAGGTTGAAGTGTGTATATCTCTCCCCCTGAAGCTTTTGTGCTTTTTTTTTTTTTTTTTTCCCCCCATTGACTTCAGCTCAGTATTATGGGGTCATCTTAGACAAGATTTTCTACTGGAGTTTTTCTTCCCAGTAATTACACACTCATGTGGTAGCACTACACTACATAGAAAACTCGTACTAGATATCTGACGTATGGCTAAACATGCATTTAAAGTGTAATTACTCTGATCCTGACTACCCATCCCTTTTGCGAGGCACAAATTCAGGATGGGTAACAAGGCAAAGTGACTTCCTACTAAAGCTTGGTATTTTTCTGCTTGTTGTGCAGTGAAAGTAAATGCCTCGTTTCCTTTATTTTTTCTTTTTTTTTTTGATAGCTTGCCTTTTTTTGGTGGACCAGTGGTTAGTAATGCTTTGTATCCCCTGATCCAGATGTGCTACCTGTGTTTTCAGGGTGTCCCAGGGCCCAATGTATATCTCTAGGCTGGTCCTCATAGGTCATACAGACCGTACTACTTGTATCTTCAGGACCACTAAGCAAATATTGTATTTTTTTGTTAAGGATATGTGTGTGCACTTGTGTGTGAGCGTGTGCTACAAAGCGTGAGGTTGAGTGTGTGAATTTGACAGCTAGTTACTTAGGATTTAAGTATTCCTCTACTCTGAACTTGCCATTCTCAAACAGTAGACTGCAAGTTCTCGTGTCTTTTGAGAAGTGATTGTTGAAATCTAGGTCAGAATGATAGATAGACCGTGGACATATCTCGCTCTTACAGTATCTGTAATGTCTTTCAGATCTCAAAGCACTTGGTTTTATCAGCACCAGTCCTCTGAAGATTGTGCCCCCCCCCCTTCTGTAAACCGTATTTGCTGTTTTGTATTTTTATTTTATCGGTGCAGCAGCACTAATGCATAATTTGTCTGAAAGAACTGTCGGCTGTCATTGTGGAACAATCATGAGCTACAGAATGTAACGTAAGCTAATGGTGCTTTGAGCCGCCTGTGTCAGCATTTCCAGTGAGCATTTTATTTTAATGAAGCGGGTATATTTCACATCGGGGTGGGGTCGGAGGGGTGGGGTTAATGAACACAACTGAATTTAAAGCTTTACATGCTGCGCTCTGCAAACGCTTGCTGGTGATGCTCTGATACAGGAGGCCGGAGCAGTTTTCTTGTAGGACTGTTTGAGCCACAAGACGGTGAAACTTTCTCTGCAAACATCCCTGTTCTAATAAATTGCTTTAGAGGTGTTACATGTATCCTGCCGGTGGCTGCTGGGTTGTTTAAGGTCAATGCTGTGATTTTAAGGTGCACACAAAAGTGCTGTGGACTCTTAAATTCTTGAAGCTGTGATTTCAGTACACTACTCCAAGTTAAACCCATATAAAGTTGGGAGGTTAATGGTCCAGAGAGGATTGATTTACACTTAGTTGCCAGTTTATTAGGCACAGATAGCTAAAACTAATGCAGTCTGATAGAGCAGCTCTGCAATGAAGGTCCTAATGTTGAGGCTCTTGTTTTGAGCCTGTTAAAATTGTACTAAAAAGAGTTCAGAACATTTAAGCTGCCCTCATTTGAATAATTTGGTTGGACAGAAAGACTTAAACTCAACATCTTTACAAACTACAGCGTCCAAAATGAGTCAACACATCTCTACAGTAACTTCATGAAGGAAGGGTTTATGCTACTGCTGGGCCGCTGTGTTGGACTGACCGGTGTTAGCTAGCTGTGCCTAATGCAACTTTACGTCTTGAACCAACTGACGGTCATTCGTGTATATTGTGCATTGTCTGTAAATGTAACTTTCATATAAGTAAGTTTTGGGTTTAAGCCCGTTTTACAGTGAAATTTTAGACCAAATTCTCTGTTTTGAAAGATGTAATGTTGCCTCGTGTCAACCTGATAATGTGCGACATAACGTTAAATAATGGAGGCTGTCCGAGAACCTTTCCATCAGTAAACATTAAAGTAACTTAAAAGTAGTGCTCAATCAAATGCTTTTTATGTCAAGTACAATTTAAATTAGACGTTTGGGGACGTATTTCGAGACCTTGTCACTCTCAGTTTCTATGGTTGTCTGCTTTTATTTAGCTATCGAGGTGACTTGAGTGGCTAAATTTAAGTCTTGAAACAATTTTAAGCTAACAAAGTGCTTAATAATCTTGCATGTTCGAAGTATGATAATTGAACCAAGATGTGTCACTCCTTTCCATTTCCGTTATCGCCGGCAGAATCCCACTTCACTGAGGTTTGCTGCACGCATGCGCTGAAAGACTCGTAGGCTTCCGTCTGAATGATGGCAGAACTTCATAAACGTCGACATGAGCGCGGCGACAGAAACTTGTCTCCCGCAGGAGCATCCTCTCAGACCGAAAGAGCCACATCCGGCGACAGCCCCGCGGCAGCGCTCAGACTTTTAGCTGCGGGATTTTACGGAGTCAGTTCATTCCTCATCGTAGTTGTCAACAAAAGCGTCCTCACCAACTACAGGTAAAGGTACAAAGTACATGCAGCGTACTAAGTCCAAGCTTCCTGTCGGACAGTTGACCGCCTGTGTGTCAGCCATGACAGCAGGGCGGAGAGCGGCAGTTTGAATAGCGGGGACCTGAAGTGTGGAGCAGACTTACTGTGGATTTAGATCGTGTTCATACAGAGGAGGAGAGGAGGCTCGTCCTCCTCAGTCTGGCCTGAACAGTGTGTTTACACCTTCAACAGGTTGATCACGATGGAAACAGCCGTAGCCCCGCAGCGGCCCTCTCACCTGGAGGTTTAGACTAGCCTTCAACCAAACTGAGTGCAATTTACAGAGTATTTAGAGAAAAAGCTTTAAAATTCACATTTCATGTATTCAGGGATAACGAATTATTCATATTCTTTCCTTTAGTAAAAGTATGAAATCCACAATGTAAAATACTCATTTACAAGTGACAGTCTTGCATTTGAAATTTAGGAAGCGGAAGTAAGAGTTTTTACCAAATTGTCTTAAAGCAAATTCTATCTTGCAAATGAACTGAAGTGGAATTCTCAAACCATAAAACTCACCTTTTCTTACTGGGTCTGGTATGACCAGTAGCTCACAGTGGCTAGTGTTAGAAAAACTTCACATAAATATTGCTGTGTAGTTAATATTATCAAATCATTTCACTGACTTAATGACTCCCGTCTAGTTGTGCTACTGTTGAAGTTTTACCATTCACTGACAGCTCATACTGTAAACGTTTGAAAATCAAGATATTTATTACGCAGCAGAATGATCCTTGTCGGTGTTATGTGGTATTGTATGTCATAAAGCTGTATTATTATCATTACTGAACTGCAATGTGCAACAATAGGCACGCAGCTTGTTAATGTAGTTATGTTGTAAGCGGTTGAGGTGGAGCTTATTTGTACTATTTGAATAGTAGTAGATAGTTAAATTTACTGTATAGCAATGAAAAAATGTTATAATTGTTTTTTGAATTGTAATCTTGAAAGTAGCATTTTAACAGTCAGATGTTGCAGAGCACATGTAGTGGAGTAGAAGTACAAAATAGCATCCATGAAAGTACCTCTGTCAAACATGTACTTAAATAGGGTAATTTAGAAGGTTTATTTGCTCTTTCTGCCATGTTGGTCTTATAGAAAATATGCTAAATCCTTATTTTATTATTTCTATTTTGACGTTTTGCATAAAAACAGTCAAGAATAGCCTCTGAAACCCCACTTGCGTAACATGTTTGTAAGTAGAGATGTCCTCCTGAGCAGAAATATTACTGAGGGAAGTGAACCTGCGCTAATGTTGTCGAGTATTTGCATTATTGACCCGTTTTCTCATTCGTGCCATTTGTGTGCGTGTTTTACAGATTTCCATCGTCAACATGTGTCGGAATCGGCCAAGTAAGTTTTGTCCCACACTGAGTCACAGATGCTTCCTGCTGACCTGAGCGCAGCCTGACCGTCTCCTTGCTTCCATAACCCCGCAGATGCTGGCAACCATCGTCGTTCTGAGGACCGGGAAGATGTTGGGCGTGATCTCGTTTCCAGATGTGGATCTGAGTATACCACGCAAGGTGAGACTGTGAAGTGGCTTCCTCACTTGGTCTGAGATACATGACAATGAGAAGAACCCCACTGAAGATCGAAACTGCTGCTTTTGTGTGTGTGTGTGTGTGTGTGTGTGTGTGTGTCTTTCCAGATGTTCCCACTGCCTCTGCTGTACGTCGGGAATCAAATATCAGGGCTGTTTGGGACACAACGACTCAAGTTAGCGCCTGTTATCTGTGAATTGGTGTGTTATTATACAATAAGAAACATGATTTCATGAAACATGCAACAACATAGCATGTTTTCCTTTCTCCTAGTTTGCCCATGTTTACAGTCCTGAGGCGGTTCGGTATTTTTATCACCATGGTGTTCGAGGGATTCTTGCTGAAGTAAGTTCGGCTTCATGTTTCTTCAGCATCGTTTAACAAGAATGTTCTCACACCTGCAAATGAATGATTCGAAGCCATTTCCTCCGCTCACAGAAAGTCTTCCACTACGTCGGTTAAAATCACGGTGTTCACCATGATCCTTGGCGCCTTTATTGCAGCCAGGTGAGCTGGCCTTATACACATGTACTGACATTATCAAGCTTACAGGCGGCACGCGTGAGCCTGCATCTCACCCTCTGACACACTTTGTGTTTCGCAGCGCTGATTTAGCTTTTGACCTTGAGGGCTACGTATTCATAATGCTGAATAATGTCCTGACAGCGGCCAGCGGGGCGTACGTGAAGCAGAAACTGGATTCCAAGGTGAGCGGGGCAGCTAATCGTACTACCTCGCTGTGAGCGATGCGTCTTTGCTGCATCATTTGTTGAAGGATAATACTGCACGCTGCTGTTCCTGTAGGAGCTGGGCAAATATGGCCTCCTCTACTACAACGCTCTAATCATGATTTTCCCCACCATGGCATATGCTTACTACTCAGGGGACTTACAAATGGTAGGCTTTTTTTAAACACAAATTGGTATTTTTAATTTAGTGTGCGACATCTAGTTAATGCTGACAATCTCCTCTGTGTGTGTGTGTGTGTGTGTAGGCACTGCAGTATAATGGATGGTCTGATCAGCTGTTTGTTGTGCAGTTTCTGCTCTCCTGTGTCATGGGGTAAACTCGAGATCCATAATTCATTAATAGATAATATCCCGCATGGCTGCTCTTGTCTAATTCTACTTCAATGTGTTGCACAGCTTCATCTTAATGTACTCCATCATGCTGTCCACACAGTACAACTCGGCACTCACCACCGCCATCGTGGGCTGTATTAAGGTACGTCACTTGCGGGCTGGTAAGACTCATGAATGCAGACGTGTGCAGTGACTCTGTCTGTGACTCCTGCAGAACATCCTCGTGACCTACATTGGAATGGTGTTCGGTGGAGACTACATATTTACCTGGACTAACTTCATAGGCCTGAACATCAGGTAAGAGAAGCAGCAGTTAATTTGTGCTGATGGTAGCTGGTGTTTTCTGCGTGTGAACACATTTTGATGCGTATATTCCCCACAGCATTGCTGGGAGCCTGGTGTACTCCTATATCACCTTCACACAGGAGCAAACAAGTAAGAACCTTTAATTGTTTAAGGTTTTGTCAAGTTTTCCTGTTTTTTTTATTTGTATGGAGAAAAAAAAGCTGCAATATTTGCACAAACTGAAAATGCTGCAGGTTGCTGAGATGTTTTGCATCACGTCTAACAGAAAAGGCGTAAACCACAGAGTCCCGACCCGGCACTGAAGAACTGCGCACATCCACATTTCATGTTGTGTGTCCTGTATGTGGAGACATGTTTTTAAACCATGCTGTAAAAACATGTTTTTGTTTTTTGTCAGATATTTTTGCTGCAATCATTAAGTGTTTTCTGAAACACTATGTACAACTTTCAAATCTATAATTACGACAAAGTGCCTTAATTGTTATATTTGATAAATCAATAAAAGTAAAGTACAGATTATGATTTTTTTTCAATACTATTTAATACAGTACTCACATGCCGTAATCATTCCCTTTCCTCCATACTGACTTTTAATCGATTCTTGTCTAACACAAATACTCTGTTAGAAAAGGAGACAAAATCCAGTCTGTTAAAAATACTTTCCCAGATTCAGCTGAAATGAAGCTTAGCTGGAAGTGGCCACCATGATACTATCACCTGTTACCAATCAACCCGTTCCACAACTTTCCCAGTCTTTAGTTGCTCCTGAACCAACATGTTTGAAACATGTTGCTGCATCAAATTCAGAATAAGCAGATATTTACAAATATATAGATATTTAAAAATCAATTAAGCTGATGAGGTGAAACATTAAATATATTGTCTCTGTACTGTTTTCATTTGAGTATATGTTAAAAAGGATCTAATGGTGAAGTGCTGGGTTTTTGCTGTATTCAAGTCTGCACAGTTTGAAAACTCACAATGCAACAACTCAGACTCATTAATACATTTATTAAATATACCCAATGTTATTCCATTCATAGCCAGGTCTTGGAATACAGTTTTTATTCATGTCGTCATTTACAGAGAAAAAAAACAAGACATCATTGTCAACAAAGGGAAAGAAAAGACTACATGGATCAACATTATTTGAGACAAACTTATCTTAAATCTGTGAATGTAAGTTCAAAGCTGGAGTACAAAATAAAACGCTTAAGCATTAAGCTGAACAGCTACTGTACCAAAACAAATGAAGGTCTTCCAGCTCACACACCCATGTCAACCTGGTCTGTTTAACAGCTGGACACCCACTGCTCTGAAGCCACTCACTGAGGAAAGACAGTAGATAACTGGAACTGAACACTTTGAGTCAGCAGAGGTTTTAAACCAAAGGCAAGCTGCACACTCAACCACCACGTGGGCCTTCTTCTCTTTAACACACAAAAAATGAGGCTCTCTGCGACAGACATTTCAGATCGAGCAGGTTCACACGGGAATGGGAAGTGCTGCCAAACAGAGAGGGAAAGAGGAATGGCTACTTTTTTTATTACATCCATCTCAGAGCAACACAGGCAAACGATCTCTCAACAAAAAGCACGGCCTACAAGGAAGACCAGAAAATACAGAGATAAACAGACAGTTATCAAAAATGTACCAACTGCTCAAGGTAAGAAATCTATACAAACTTTACATTAAAAATCACGGACATTCTGTCTAGTAAAAACAAAGCGTTAAGCAAAGCACTGACCATGAAAATCCAAAAATACAGCCATCTTCTACATGACGAGTTATAATACAGGACATCACTGATGTCAGCTGCGTTACACAAACAAACCTGCGGGGGGACTAGCCCATTGGTTTATTTATCAGAATCGAACAGCCATGATCAAGGCCAGAGCGGGTTCAGAAGTGAAGGAGTGAAAATGTAATTCTGCTGGGTTTCGACACCACTCCTTATCGATAAAGATGAGAAACATACAATCAAAGTGCAACTAAAGAGGGCCGGCAGCAGCACCGGCCTCGCTCCTCTTGTGTTTTCTTTTTTTGCCTCTTTTTGACAACTTCGGCACAGAATCGTTTAAAACATGTCCCGTTTCATCAAATGTTCAAATAGCTTGAACAGCACTTACCCATCATAGTTTTCTTTTGTTAAAAAATATAAATATCTCTTGTGTAAAAAAATATCACAGGTGGTTTCTTTTCTTTGAGTACAAATAGAAAAAGGAAATTCTTGGCAAAATTTTGTCAGTCAGTCTCCGGAAAGGGAATGAAGATGATGGGTAGAAGATGTTCTGCAGGACATGATGGAGCTGTGGTACTTTGGGATGAGCTTTGCAGGCAGTCAGTACATGGATGGGTTGGAGGGACGGTGAAGCCGGGTGGGGAGGATCCACTGCCCCTCCAGGAGGACCAGCTGCAGTTTGGTTGGCTGTGTTCTTCAAGGTGTGACCTTCAGTGACCTTTGACCTTATCTAAGAGTGAGTCTTTGCTCTCAGGAGATACTGCGCTCACGGGCCAAGAGGGGCTCATCTTCCTCATCACCCCTTACCTCTGCCCGTAAGTGGGATTACGGGGAATATTTTTTCACCCCAATTCAGTGCCTATTAGTCAGCATCACTGAACTCTGGATCCTTCAGTTCTCCTGTGTTCTGGATGGTTCCACCTCACTTTGGCGCAAAGGTTCTGCCTCCGTCCTGCATCTCTTGGCCGGCCTTTCATGTGCTGTTGCCGTGTCTCTGTGGTCCAGTGGAGGCTCCAGAGAACCATTTCGGTCGTGGCTGGGCGCGCTGGGCTGGCTGCAGCCGTTGGAGTTGTTGTCTGGAATGGGAGGAGGAGCCTCCACTGCTGGATGAGAGGGACCGTTGGACTGAACTGACTCAGGTTTGACTTGATTAGCTGAAGGCAACTGAACGCCTTCCACTGGGTGGCTTGAATTGTGGCTTGCAATACCTGCCAAAGACAGTGAAAAGTAAGCAGTTAGAGACCATTAAAATATTAAAGACACAAAAACTTAAACTGCAGACACTGTGGGATATCCACAGTAAGAAGGACTGCAGACTATCGAAAGATGTCATTGCTGAAATGATTTAATTTATTTGGCAATGCTAGCAGCATTACAAATGAAAATAATTCCCACTGTAATGATGTGGAGGCAGAAACAGATATATTAAAACCTGGGCAAAAGAAAAAAATGATGGCTGGATATCATTTAGTGGTCTCTCAGATATTTTAAATAACTTATCTGGTGCTCTGGCACATTCATATATTTCTATGTCATTAAATTGTGGGTGATCCAGAGAGCATTTTATACATTATGTTTCCTGTGTCACGTTAAAATAAAGGCCAAGTGAAGCTGAAGACCACTAAATCAGCGGGAAGACAAGTTTGCATGGCTGGACAGAGAAAAGACATGGTAATCTGATTAAATTTTCATTGTGTCTTGGTTTAGACTTTAAAATGAAAGGAGTCTTTAATAACAGTTTGTGTGTGCACTCTGGTAAGTACTTCACATTCACCAGCTCACCGTTCTGACTGCTGCTGTCTTCCTTCTCCGAGTGGCTGGCGCTGCTGCTGGAAGTGGTGGGAGGAGGCGACGCCGCCCTGCTGGACGTCACGCTCTCCGTCTCGTCCAGTAATCTGTCCATGTAGTCTCTGATGACACACAGCAGCACACCAGCTGTTACACACAGCCTTGACATGGTCTAAATACTAAAAACATGTATGTGGTCTGGTCTGCCATTATTTTTCTAACAGTGATTGCAGGTGGGTCCTAGATAATTGTAGTGTGTCATGCACACTTTATGTTGCAGTACATGTAGTCCATCCCAACAATTTGCTGTGGGACAGTGAGATGCTGTGGCTGTTGAGGTGGTATCACCAGTTATGTTGCCACACCCAAAAGGTTTTCCATACAAAAAAAAATGCCAGGTAAACCAAACTCATTTCATTCATTCACTTATATACACATTTTTTTAATTCCCATATTTTCTCATTGTTTCCATAAAACAAGTTTAAATAGACTTGAACTCATATGCCAAAATGAATGAAAATCCATCCTGACGGATTAGTTCAGGCCCTGTTTTGAGAGTTTTGTCTTAGATCTCATTGTGGATGAAAACAAGGTCATTTTTTTCTTCTTCAGTACATTGATGTTATAATATACCCATCAATTATAGTTAGAAAGAAAATATAATAAAATTTTTACTAATTTAGTTGGGATTGTCTACCCAGTGGTCAGGCTTGCCTTTGTACAGCACATTAGACTCCTGGTGTCTTCCTGAAGTATTTCAACAGAATAAGAACTGATGGATATTTAAGATCTGCTTGAACAAAGCTTAGTGTTACATGTGTGTCTGAAAAAAGGACCCACCAGCGGCCGACTTATTTTCACGCAAAACAAATTGAGAATCTGTTTACATCAGTAAGTTTGATCTGTGTATTATGGTTCTGAATCATGAAACATCTTTAGGAATATTAGAAACAACAAACATAACCAAACATAAAACAAGAATACCATTTATTCTATGAATAATATCTGTATTAGTAATACCCTATACAACTGCATATATGTTGTTTTTTTTTTAAACTTACGTGACACCAGGGTGAAGGTTGTATTTCCTTTTCCCAAGTCTGGTTTGCTGTGCAAAGAAATCATAACGCTCAGACTTCTTCCACATGTAATAAAAGGCCACACATTCTCCTACAGACCTAGTTCTCACCTGAAAGATTTAATTCAGCAGACATGAAATAACCATTATTACCATCGTCTTAAGAGATTGATTCAGTACAATTTCAAATAAGAGACAAATCAAATTATTCATTTGGTCATATCATCTACAGACACTTCAACACTGTAAAAACGAAGAAATTTGATTTGTCTCAAAATGCAACAAGGTTGAAATGTAGCCAATTCCAACCCTGAGCATCCAACAGCCACATAACAACAAACACATCAACATGAATTTAACATGGTCATGATTACCAAAATTATTTTAATGTTATCAATATACTCTCATGACATATTAAGCAGAAATGGTCATTAATGTAACTCTGAAACATTTCTCTTACCTTGTTGGCCTGTATTAAATGAAAGTCTTTCCCATAAGCTTTTAGTCCTTGTTCAAAATTTCTACATTCCTCTTCAGTCCAGACAGAAAGCTCCTCTGTCACAAAGAGAAGAAGTATTAATCTTACACCTGCAAGACCCTCTTCATAATATAAGTCCAAGCACAGAGGGACATATCACACCACACATGCTCCATCAGAGAAGACTGCAGGTAAATATGTGACGGACTTTATTGTCTTCTTACCTCTGGCTGCTTTTACATTAAACCTAAGTCTTCTTAAAGCTTCCTCTGTGTCAAAGTCACATTTCACCAGCTCATACAAAGCCTACAGGGAAACAAACAAATGTAAAGTTTACTTTACCCGTGTGAAAAGCTAGAAACATGTCATACAGCACTATCACAACTCACTTGATTTAAAGCAAGATTTCAACAAACCCAAGAAAAGATCAACAACATATCGGTCTGTATTACACCTTCCCCCTTCCCCTTCCCTACCCCGTCTCTGGCATTCAGTTTAAAGTCCAGTCCTTTCCACTCAAGATGCAAATCTTTAAAAGTGGCTTAAAAATACACACTTTCATTTTCAGTACTTAACTAAAACAGCTGGGTAGTGTAGTCTTTAACTGAAGGCACTCAAACTTCAGCCACAGGTGATACACAATTACTGACTCAAAATAAACTACAGTGGTCGTGTTTATTGTTATGATGGAACACGTCACCCAGTGCAACCCTTTGGCTCACTTTTAATGTTTTGATTGATTACAATGACGGCCTGTGGCACAAAGGCATAAGATATATCAGGCACAGACAACAGGAGAATCCAATTACTGTAGGTTTTGGTCTTTTCATGGGATTTGTTCACAAAAAGAAAACATAGACCTTAGCCAGCCTTGCAACCCAGTATAAACTAAGGATATATTGCTGTCACCTGTTCATTGTCTTTGATATGGGATCCCTCTGGGATTGCATCCACTCCCTTCTCCTCGCCCGTCCGCCTTGATGCCTCCGTCAAAAACTCCACCACTTTGCCTTCAGGAAGACACTCGGGGTTCCACAACAACTGGTCATCATTTTCATAAACTACAAGAAAAATTCAAAGCAAACAGGCAATGTGATGTCAGCCTTTTGTCTACTGTACCATCTTCAGTTCTTCTGACAGTGACAGTGACGCAACAAACAGCCATCTTACCTTTTTCATTGTCTTTATATTTACACAGACCAACAGGGGTTTCTGCCTGATACATGGAGCCCACCATGATTTCCTGATGGGAATAGTGACAGTCAGACAAAGGGATTAGACAAACATAAACTGACACTGCTCATGATGCAAATCCTGACATAATAGGAGGACGTCTGTATGTAAAATAATCCGAGCGAGGTGTTTAGAATTTAAAACAAACCACGTTTTTGTTCTAACAAATGGTTTTAGCAGTGTAGTGTAAATCCAGCTGCAGCCTGACAGAACAAGTTTCTGACACACTGATAAATGAGGTTCATGTATACCTTTTTCCAGTCTTCAGATGGAACATAGTCTTCATCTTCATCTGACTCCTCCTCTGCATCATTGTTACCTGCGAGACAATGAATGAACAATAAATCTCACAAGACAATCTGTAGGGTTTTCTAATACAGACATCAACACACAAAATTTAGTTGCAACAAGAGCAAAAAAGAGGAAGAAAATAAGGTAAGATGGCTCATACTTTCAAAGTACTTGAGTTTCTGTGGGCGAATAAGTTCTGCTGTGCCAAGGGACCGGACGGAGCGTGTGCGACCCTCAGATGTTGCCTGGGCCTCATCCCCTTGTCCTGATGAGTTCTTTACACCCTCACCCTGAAAACACACCAAAAGGTTGCAAACAATGCTGAAATTAGACAGAACAGTCAAGACAAAATATATTAAGCTGATGGAAACCATATCATTGTCAGGAGAATGAAGATATACCAACATACCTCATTTCTTTTCAACTCGCCAGTACTTCTGCTGCTTTCATCATTGTCTAGGTCCTCTTCCTCATCCTCTTCATCATCATCCTCTTCTTCCTCAGGTTCTTCCTCCTCTTCCTCATCCTCATCTGCTGGTGAACCGCCGCCATAGCCATATAGATTCAGCAGCTCATGAATGGGCATCTCCCCCTCCTGTTGAAAGAAAAGTGACACTGTTTTCTAAACTGTAAAACTCTGAATTGATTGAATTTACATCGAACAATCTATTGCCTAAAGGAATGATTTTTATCTAGATTTAAAGAACAAAATTCCAAACTCAGGACGGGAGCTGGCCATTACTCTCAAATGAGAGAGACTGTTGAAATGTTGAGCTACACAGCAAAGTTTATTACCAGACAGGGCTAACAAAACCAGATATGAGCTCAAATCCTGAAACTCACCCGTGCAAGATCTTCAATCTCGTTGGCGTTGGTCTCATCTGCTGCCTCCAACATTTCCTCTTCCTCCAGGGTGCGTTCATCATCAAAGTCATGGACAAGCATGTCTGCTGATGGGTCGAAATCATGGTCATCGGAACCTGCTGAACCTCCTAGAAAAATAACAGCAAATATAAAAGATTGAAAATATGAATGAATGAAACATTAGAGTAACATAACATGGTCAACATGTATAAAATCTTCTATCTTGGTCTAAGTAATAGTACATTAGATAAAAACACAATGAAACCTCTTACAGATAAAATACCCAGATGGGGAAGTCTACAGGAACTGTTTACCAAAAATCAAGTCATCTCACAGATGCAAAAATCTACATTGATGATCATCATTGTGATCATACTCATTGATTTCCAGTGTTTCCCAAAATGGCCTCCTATATTTAGAGATATTAAAATGCTTGATACCAGTGTATAAACACAATGGAAAAAATCTCTGACAGTAGCCAACTTCATATTGTCTCACAATACATATTCTAATTTTCTTGCCCAAACCTAGACTGAATAAGCAAATTGCAGGTATATTCACACAGGTTTGCCTTGCAGTTGTAGTACTTTAGTATTACTTAATAAACTGAACTATTGTATACAAACCATTAGAAAATGTTTAACATAAAAATTCTATTTATTAAGTATTATTGTTGTTAATAACATAATAACAATAATTTGATATTATACAGGTAATCAATTCGGGAATAATAGCAGGTTCAACTCCTGTGTTTTGGATTTTGGTGGAGCTGATTTCCTTTCTTACCATTTATCCAAAATTTTAAGTTTGGATGTAGTTTTAAACAACAAATTGAATCCGTATTATACATAACATAGAAGTTTTTACCACAGATTTTAAACCTATGTCATATACCCAACACGATTAAAAAAAGGCTTCAACTTCACGTACCTGGGCTCGAATTCCCGAGGGAGGGCTGGAAAACGGAAAAGAGGGACATAAATAAAGTTAAAGAACAGCTTCAGAGGCAAAGATGTCATTGAATGTACAATCAGAAAAGGTCCGCTGCAGTTTGTAACTTCACATATTGAAGTTGTTCTGACCGGGAAACATAAATGGGAGTGGAGAAAAAGCGCGCCCGACCCTGTGCCCTAAAAGCTGACTGCAGTTTAACACGAAAAGAAACAAAGAAGACTATCACTACTTCCTGTAGGAAAATTTCGGCTGTATCTCAAGACTACGAACACTATAGGTAACTAACAATGGTGTTTACCGCCCGTCTTCAATCACAGTTAGCCACAACAGGCGAGTGCTCAGTTAATTTACTCAACTGGCTAACTTACATCACAAATTACAAGTCAATCCTCCTTTATATATTTAGCTAACGCGTCCAAGTTAAGCTTTATATCAACCGCCACCACATAATGCTATAAAACAACACGCAAAATATCTCTAACCATGAAACTATGGCTATATATCTGATTAAAAACGTCAATATATATAGCAAAGTATTCTTAAACAAAACCGCCAAGTAACATCGCTAACGCCGCAGCTACCTTCCGTCAGGGCTAGCGCAGCTAACGTTAGCTAAATCCGAAGTTTACTAAACATGCCTGTGTCCACAAATGGCTATTATCTAGCAACGCAAACAGCGGGGTCTTAATTTCGTGTAGTAAAGCCACAATACACACACGATGTACACACTCGACTGAAGTAACTATCTTGCGGTATAAAATTATTTTTCCTAATATTTATTTCACTTTCTTACCTCCGCCATGTTTGCAATCCTGTTGGGTCACGTCAGGGGTCAGCGACAGTTCCCGGATGTAGAGCCCCGCCCACCTGCGGTATCAAGAGCACAACGCTTCCAATGAGTGGATGCTGCTGTGACATACATGAGTTATTATGCCCATTATGTAACGTTATATTCATAAAGACCAATGATCAAACTAAACATATAGGTTTAAAAATTCTATTGTATTGAACACCTGTAATACCCTGTGTTTTCGATTTTTTCATTACATTTAAATCATTGAAATTCAGTGTATTGATATGCAGTAAAATAAGAAAGACAGTCAGGAATAGATATATGTGAAATGCTTTTGACCCTTTGTTAAAGTAGTCTAAATGCAGTATAAATGGAAATAGCAGTGGTGTTGACCACTCTCATTAGAAACTGACCTTTAGAACATATACGAATCAACTTCACAAAAGAAAGATGCAGAAGCTTTTTCAGGCTTTTGATTATATTTTCAAGTTCAAATCCTAGAAAGATCCTGGAAATCCTGGAAAATCAAGAAGAATAATATCAAGGATGTCAAGTTCATAGCAATATCGGATCCATAGAAAACATACTTAATATGCAAATGTTGTGTTGTACATACTGTAAATTCTCATGTCCAGACTGTAATGCTGCACCAAAATGGTTAATTCAAGGGTGGATTACAGGTCCTTGTGAACAGGGATGAATATTAAAAATGAAAGATGAGTACGGACATAATTCAACACAATGTGAGAGATAAAGGAGTGTACAATATAAAGAAGTTAATAACAAATAAATTAAATAATAATAAGTGTTTTCATTCACCGGATGCCAAAAAGAGCATTTTACAGTGGATCACCTGTTTGAAGTGACAAGGGCCAAAACACCTGACTCGACTTCAAAATAACAGTTCCATTATAATGGTCAGTAGCTTGAGTTTAGTATAGCAGCATGCACTCTTCTTAGCAAAGGATACATTCATAATACAAACTATATATTTTTTTTCATGATTATAGCCAGCCAGTAATGATACTATTCCATGACACACATCAATGTGTCAACAAGTGTACCAGTTAATGCAACTGTCTCTTCTTGGAATTACTGATTTATGTTCATGATAGTTGGCACACACACCACTATGTTGCTATGTAGAGAGCCATCACCTCAGTTTGTTGTAGGATCGATATCTCAAGCGATCCATTAGACAACACTTTGCTAAATCCATGGCAATAAAAACCCTGCAGTTCAGACATAAAAGATCAATTCTTTCTCTTTAACATTTGCAAAACTGTAGTCAATTAGGGATCATAACAATGGCCCTAGATTCCCACACATATCCTGAATGACCAGATTGACATCCGTTGTTAAAGGTGCATGATGATTACCAAAGATAATATACACCATTTACTCAGGAATCACCTGAAGAAGACTTTGGAAAGCGTGTGACATCACTGGAGACTCTGCTTAAAAGCGCTGATGAGGGCAGATGTTTTCTCAGAATAAACAACATGAGATCCCTACTCCTGCTTATGATGCTGCTGAGCATGTTGTGTGCAGCTGCAGCACAGGGTCAGGCTCAGGATAACGCAAACACACTGAGGCTGTGTGGCCGGGCATTTCTGCGGGCGGTGGTGTACACCTGTGGCGGATCCAGGTGGAGAAGACTGTTGGGAGAAGAGGAGACTTTGCAAGACGGTGAGTACACAGCCACTTTAATCCATATTTTTTGCTTTGCAGTTAATTTTCCAAATGTAAACCAAATTACAGCCTTGACTTCTGGTAAACAGAGACTGATCTCTTGGCAGGTAGTGAAGAGCCAAAACTGAAGACAGCAGGCGTGCAAGTGATGGCCCGTCATTGGCGAGACCAAAACCAGGCACTGATATCAGTGTGCTGTGAACTAGGCTGTCGAAGGAGTGACCTCTCCATGCTCTGCTAGAGGGGAACATCCCAAGCGGGTCATCATCAATCTGTCATAATCATTCATTAGTTTAAAATATATATATATATATCTGCAGAACATTGTTGAGTTGTGAATGTGATTTCATTTTCCATGCTAGCAAAATAAAAAACACCATGAATTTTGGCTAAAAATCTGTGTTTTATTTTTTTACACATTACAAAATATACAACTCTCTATCTTTTCCTGTGGTAAATGCATGACTAAACTGAGTCTCATCTATCAGAGTCCATTCAATGCTTACAACAATCACTCAAAGTAAACAGCGTAGACATTTGCCACACCAAACAGTGAGCTGTTCTTGAAGTTGTAAGAGACAAATGTGTCATTAGATGCGTCCCACAGACAGCGGCTGCTGATTTGCATGCTCTGCCCGGCGAGCTCGCCGATGTGGACCAGGACGACAATCTTATACCGAGGAATCATGAGGTCTTTCACACGGGCCCTTATCACCTGGGAGGGGCAATCCAAAGAATGAAACTGGCAGAACAGAAATTCCATCATATTCAATGCAGGAATGAGCTTTACAGATTTATTTACCTCAGATATTGTTTTTGTCATTTTCTGAGACCACTCTACTTCATATTTCTCCTCTTGGAGGTAACTGGTGAGTACATCCTTCAGTATGTCTGTGACAGCAGGAACAGGGAAGCGTTTGTAAGGTCCTGTGGTCCAAAAAACAAAGACAACAATACTTTGGCAAATACGTTTTACTTCATATGCACTTGCTTTGCTTAGTAAAAAAATATTGTGATGCATTGATTTGAACTTGGAAAGTACAGCACATCAGTAAAAACGGTATGATGGATTAAAATCAATTAATATTGCATCAAAATATGTGCTGCTTTGACAGGTTTCTGGTCTGTTCATCTTACATCCCCCAAGAACCAGCAGCATACAAGATCTTGTAGTTTAATGCCAAACATTTAACTAAAAAAGTACCTCAGTGTAAAATTGTAGTAAGGCTGATGAGCTGAAATTAATCAAACCAAAATAAATAAAATGGAAACAATGTCCAAACATTCTGATGAACTGAATCTTTTGAAGAATCAAAATCAAATCACTGTTGTGTTGAACTCTTACAGTCAGTGATGATGCTGTGGTGCACATGTTTGCCACACAGGTGAATGTTGCCTCACCTAACTGGTAGGTGTTCTCCATTGTTACAGCCATCCGAGCATTGTCATCCTGGTGACCTAGTTCATCCAAGCACGATACAGTACTTATAGAGCTGAAAGACATGATCGTATTGAAGGAGCTGTCATAAGGAGATGAACAGAAGACGCTGACCTCCACATAAGCAATAACTTAAGAGGAGCTGACTGGAACGTTTAAGCCAAACATAGTGCCGGCTATTTGGAATATCAGTCATAACCTCTGCCAGTTATGTACTGGTATAGATGACAGAAGAACGAGAAAGATAAAATGTGGGTATTACTTGCATAGTCTACTCACTCCTTAGTCCTGCCAGTTGTGTCTTTGCCTCTGACTCCATGGCTTCCCTCTGAGGGCGCCTTGCCTGCCCTCTTCTCTCTCCTTTGGGATTTGTCTTTCAGCAGGTCAGACATGACGGCTTCCCCTTCCTTTAGCTCGTGCTCATAGGATGATAACCTAAATGTACTGATGTTAGCTTAATTAATATCTGGAAAGATAAATGGATACAGGAGTAAAGTTGTACTCTAGCTAACTGACACGCGAGGATATCACGTATCAAACACATACTGTCGACAATGAAAACTCATACGGAAATGAAATGAAAATAAGAGCTTCATGAATGCGACCACTGCTGCGCTAGCTTCTCTGGGTATCTTAGGTTACCAAACATGCTAGCTATTAAGAGTTGACTCGTTTGTTCCAGCCATGATTGTTTTCATTAAGTACAAACAGAATAGTTTTACAGATTGTCGCGTCAATTAGGTAATACAGAAACATTACTGAAGGAAAATTAACATTTTGTTGTTGTTGTTGTTGTTTTACCGGTTTCAGGACCCCTTGGACCGAGCTGAACGAGGTGAGCCCGTGGAGCTTGTCGTTGTCATGACAACCCTGACCCGTCAGTCAGTGGGAGGGACTTCTCGTAGGAGCTCTTCCTGCTGAGGTGTATGAGTGCACTGCTTTTAGAGAAGACATTACAGTTGAATTTTGGTTTAGGCTGATTAGGTTCATGGTTTTTAACCGTATCATCAGCTTTCATCACTATTATATTTAATTCTACTGTTATTCATAACTGCTGATGAAGATTATGGGATGTGGTTGAAAGCTCCTGAAAAAGCAATTAAATGGAGTACGAAGAAGAAAAACAGCTTTCCCCATAAGGTTTATTAAGTAGCCATTCTAAGGAGGTGCTCAGGACTTCTCATCGTTTTGGCTGGACTGTTTCCAAGGTCAAGAATGAACTCTGAACCTTAGCTTTTAAGGCAACATGGACACATAAGTCCACTGACTAAATGGTGAGATTGTTTTCTCAACTAGTCTAATAGTATTTGCCTCCATAAAATCTCCTGTCTTCTGACCTGAATTTGACCATTCATGATGAGTAATATACTTATGTATATCGTTGAACAAATGAGAGGCAGATACATGGCTCATATTTCCTCTTCTTTATTACCAAGTAAAACAGGTATTACATTATATTGATTTTTTTAATATATTTACTTTCAAAATCTTTGGATGGGAAATTTACATGAAATGTTTGCATATTCTGTGTCTAATGCAGTGAAAGGAATACAGCCAAGAAGTTGTAGAAAAAATAAACTTACAGAAACCCTCCCATATTGGAGGACTTAGTTTATGCTCAAAAATAAGGCAAAGAAAAACAGAAGCGTTAGTAACAGAAACAGTGAACTGTTGTTCTTAATCAACTGAAGAAAAATATGTTCTTTTTTTCTTTTACTAAGAACTAAATGAAATATTACACCCAGGCCCAAACTGTGAGTCAACACATTAAAACATTCTATAAAACGTGATGTTCAAACACATATCAGCATGTGACATGAAGCCATGAACTGATTTATTCATGAAATTGAAGGTGTGTTTTGTGTGCAGGTCAAACACAGGAGAATGTCAAACACCTATATCAGATGCATGGAATGGGAATATCGATGAATACATGCCAAATTTATTGACGATGGGTTTCTGAAGGTGCAACAACAGCGAAACAGAGATTGGAGGTTTAAGTGAAGGCAAAAAGTCTCCTCTCATAGCACGATTATACAATAACACACGAATCATGACCTTATTGAAATGGATAAACTGGTATTGCATTGATCAGACTGGTGATGGACAAATGCAGATTTCATGCGGCACCGTTCGGAGTTATTCATCAACAGTAACATTTTTTTTTGTACAAGAAACCCACATGTAAAACAATACATGATGAGTGGTGGTGTCGTTACATAGAACCTAATGCATTATGAGTGCTGACATCAATAAACCAAGAGACAATCACAGACACATCCATATGCCCAGAGAAATATTTGAAACATAGCTTTTTATGTACACTTTTTACACTTAAGTTTTTAAATATTGCTATTAGAAAATGATAAAACATTTATTTAACATGGTGGAAAAGAAAGGAAATAAAACAGGACACAGGGAATAGTGTTGCCTTCCTGATACACATGTTTCATTACTCTGTGATGTCCCCTATAATACTCGTCAAGACCTCTATCAAAGATCAAGCTCAAAGGAATTGGCCAAGTTTTTAAGCAGCATCAAAGGCAACTCCTACAATCTTCATCCCAGGTCCTCTCTATGTTTCTTTTACGAAACTTAAAGCTCCTGTTCACCACCGTATGGCACTCACATCTGGCTCTGTATGTGTCTCACATCGTAAGGCCCGTTCAAACGCAACTTCTGTAACATTAACAGATTAAATTAACCAAACTCTTCCCATGAAAGTAGCAGCTTCTGTTAGTCACACAAGTATCGCCTCATTGGTAGAAAAGTTGATCATTCACACACCACCACAAATACCACTAAAGTCCTGTGTTGAGGGAAATCTGATGGATCTCAGCATTGCACGTACCCATAGTGGTGATGTAATGATTTCGTTCTGCAGCAGGTCCAACAGGTGTCGGTGTAACTGATTGGCTGACAGTTTCAACTCTCTGTTCACATGACCCGCTAACGGCAAACTGCCATCTAAGTAACTGTAAAGGCTGCACGTGTAGAAGTTTAGGATTACATATATGTGCTTCAGTCCTGCTCCCAGGATGGGACATTTTGAGCATCAAAAAAAAAAGCAGGCACAATTCTAATTTGTAGAGAAATTGTTATCCCTCTGTTATAGTGATGTTCGCTATTATCCACATAAACACACAATAACAAACTGATCTGCTAAGTGTGTGCCAGTAGAAAGGTATATAGGCACACCAGGGCTGCACACTATGAATAAGTTCTTTACACAATTTTAGTTTTCATTTAGTTCATCTGTACTGATAAGCTTTCAGAATAGCTGTCTTGGCAGGTTGCTATTAATGCAACAAAGCTAGTTGGCTAACTTGACAACTATCAGCTACACAACCAAGACATTATAATCATTAATGGAGCCCCTATTCAAAAAGTGAACTACCTCAGAAACTAGCCGTGAACACAACATTTTAGTCTGATTTTACAGCAGCTAAATATTCGACAATGTCCACCAGCTAATTGCTAACTTTTATATCTGCTGTTTGGTGCTGAGCAGGTAGTGTACAGTTGTACACTGGGTTCATCAGAGCTTTTTATGCTGCCAGTAGCTGCCTGCTGCAGACAAAAGCAATGCTAAGAGAGCTGTGAGAGTGAATCCAAACAGTGAAGCTGCAGACTGGAAAACCCAAAAAAATGAGCTAAACGAAGCTATTCGTGTTTGTCACTACGAGTAACATCTTTCACATAAAAGTAACTATGAAATCCATTGTTAACATAAAATTATGAATTATATCTACTTTAAACTTAAAAGGGAAAACTTGGATTTAAATTTAAGATAAGGCAAGTCACACCATCTTGCATGATGATTATTTCTCTACAAAGTGTAATTCACGTGCTCGCAGACAAAGTGTTACTGTGCTGAAAACTCCTCGTCATGAGATCTGGACTGAGGCACTAATATAATTCCATATAAAAAGCACCTTCATGTAAAGAGTGCTGATGTCAGTCCAGCGCTGCGGGTCATGCTGAACTGTGAACTGACCAGTCACCTTCAATCACGAGACTGACAGAACGGGCTGTGACATTTCAAAGGCAGGCCGCCTACACAGAAACATGAGTTCTGCTCAGCGACGCTAAAGCTCGGTCACACATGGTGGAGAAACGTCTGATTTGAGGTGGCAGTGTAAATAAGATATTACCATGAAACCTAGAACGTATTGGAACACAACTGCAAAGCAACCCTATACTACACTTTTTTTTGGACATTTTCAATTCTTTTCCACCTTGTTTAAGATTGTTTTAGTATTATATAATCTATTCACATTATCGTTTACAGTGCATTTGCAATGACCACCAGTTAGACAAAAGAAATGGCAATGAATAAGGCTGGATCACTGTATGAATCCACAATTATGTTAACAAGAACAAAGAATCAGGGTTTTCCTATATTTTACCCCATGTAAGCCCAGAAGTGTTCCAAGTGCACAAAACTAATGATTTGTATTTACTTGCATAAACTCAGCAGCAGTCAGTCTACTGAATGTGATGTTATGAAGTCAAATATCATCTGTGTGTGTGTGTGTGTGTGTGTTGTGTTACTCTGTTAAATCTCAACCATTAATTCTAATGGTCGCTAAAGATGGAGTTTCAAATGCACTAAACATGGGATGGATCCATAGTCTTCACAGTCAAAAAGCCGTTGATTCTTTTGGTTCCCTTCACAAATGGGTCCACTAATTATCCGCCAAATATTTCCCTGTGAAGCAAAACAACACATGTCAGAGAGCTGAGAAGTTCGGCCTCGAGTGTCCATAAGGTCACACACATCTCCGACACTCAAACTGACCTGCAGCGAATCTCTTCTTGACCAGCGATAGCCGGTAGCCGGTCCCGACCAGCTGGATGTCGCACCCTGACAGAGTGCTCCCCTCACTGGTGAACTGGACTGCCAGCTGGGACGGTCTACAGGGACCTTCTGTCATCTGGAACCGGCCCAGGAGAGCCCCTACTCCTGTGGGACACAGATACAGTACTGATAGTTCTGGGTTTTTGTGCATCTGTTTCTTACAGTTACTTTGTGTAGTATAAAGGCACATTTAGATTGGAAAGAATATAAACTTCTAGACTCAAGGCAAAAGACGTCTACCGAGATTTCACTTTTAAAGTCCACTGACGTGAGGGAGCATATATGAGAATAAGATGTTTGCTTAACACGCAGTTTATGCAAGAACACCTACCTCCATTTTCAGATCTATGAGAGAGGCTGGGGATCTTCCACTGTATCGTCTGCTGCTCTGGATTCCTTGGTGAGAAAATAATTCTACATTAAAGCCATGTGAAATATATTCGGCCTAAATCCAGGGCCACGCTAACAGAGAAATCCTGATTATTAAGTGTTCTTGTTGCACATAGAAGCTCAAAACTAATATAAAAGTGCTCATTTATCACTGGCCACTGAGCCAGCAGCTATATTCCAGCATGCATACACCTCCTACAAGTAGATGGAAGGTAAACAGCGTACCAACATAACATCATTTCCTGTTTTATTTCCAACTTACTACATTGTATTTAAACATCCTATAATTTCATAATTTCTCTTCATTAGCCCCTAGAGCCGAGTCTGAATGCAGGGAGTCTTTACCAGGTGGCGGGGGGGATCATGGCCTGGAGTTTGGCAATGCCTCCATCCACAGGAACCAGGAAGTGGATGTTGTGTAGTGGCATGGGGGCGGCCATGGCCTCGGTGTTGTATTTGTAGTCTATTCTAAGGTCTGTGTTGGTGGCATCGCCTCGCCAGCTCACCGCCAGGTTCAGAGGAGTGGACTGGATCCCCTCTGCCGACACCTGGGGCACACAGAAACATAGACAAGACAGTGAGATACATGGCTGCAGCTAGATCAACACGTGTTAGATACATAGACAAATACATCCACGTGATACCTGATACTTGATCATGTCCACGTTGTAGTATGTCGCCTGAGGCTTCTGTTCAGCCACTTTTTTCAGATGGCTCATCAAGTTTGGCATGTTCACCCAGAACTCCTTGGAGTCGACACTGTCTGTTATGGGATCACTGAGGAATGAGAGGTACGCATATAATTCAGACAATCTCAACATGAAGATACAGGTTTGTATTCTAATAACAAAGGGCAGGCAAATTATTGTGCGTGTTTGCCTGTAATGTTATTCTTACCAGCACAGCAGCTGTGGATTGGGGAGGACCTGCTCCAGTCGGCTGTAGTTGCTGATGCTAAAGGTGAGGACGGGTTGAGATGGGTGGCTGGAAAAATGCCTGGTTATGCCTGCAGGGAAGGACAGCACCATCTCCCCTGTGATCTTCACAACACATCTGGGACGGAGGGAAAGAAGAGACCATGCTGACTAACAACATACACTCTCCGATTCCCTTTTGTACCAAAATGTGCTAATGCTGGTCATTGTGCTGTACATAACGGGGAAATGTGGGCCTACTTGCTGGGGTCAGCGCCTTTGAAGTAGGCGTTGATGGTTTCTGTGAAGGCAGCTGCCACTGGCAAAGTGTCCTGGGGTCCCATTGTGAGCGGACTGGGTCCTCTGGAGCATCCTGTTGAAAACACACACAGAAAAAAACACCTTTAAAACCTACACTGGGACTACATCGATTCTCTTGGATTTGTTCCCTATGCACTCAAATGTTCAGCCATGGGTTACACGCAGAGGATAGGGGAGTACAAACAAACAAAAGCAAACAGACTACATCAAAACTCAGCAATCCATCTAGAAATTCTAGGTGAGTGAGCAGGACCTGGGATGGATGGGCAGCAGTATTCTGGCTCAGTGAGCGTGAGCGTGGACAGGACTGCAGGTGAAAGGAGGGCAGGTGCTTTCAGCCCATGCACTACAGTAGCATTCTGACGCAACTCACCTTCAAAAGCTAAATAAAACCTGCCATGGTCAAACCACACCAGAGGCTGTGAGGCCTCTGAGTGAGCAGAGACATGAGGAGGAGAGAATCATGGAGAGGGACAAGACTGTGAGGCAAGGACACGGTGATGAGCAACAGACAACATGGACAGAGATGTGACACCAAAGAGGAATAGGAGGAACAAGACAACTTGCTGGTAGCAGACCTGCAGTGGACATGTTAAGGTCCCTTCCTAAGGTTGGAGTGGATGCTGCACTCTGCAAAGTAATGGAGGAGATGGAGGAAGAGCTCTCCGCCCGGGCCAGGGGGGCGAAAGGTGGAGGGCTGCCTGAAACCGGTGGACTGAAGGGTCGAGACTGAAGACGGTCCACAACAGCACACATGCGAGAAAAACAAGAAAGTGGAAAAAGGAAGGCGAATGCTTTCTTTTATAATGGCATATACAGTGATCGGTTTTATCTAAATGTCAGAATAAAAAGTCACAGTAAACAGTCAGAGAAATGAAAGGACACTTCACATGTACCAGGTCTGTGATTGGTTTCCCCGGGGGCAGCTTAGGTCGCGAGGACGGTCGAGGAGGAGGAGGCGGAGGGACTGGACTGCCTCGAGACTGAGGCGTGGCAGGACGAGCTGGAGACGAGGGGCCTGCGGCACATACCAGTGTCTGTGGTTAGCACTGCCTTCAGATCACAGCGAGAGAGATCATCATTCAACCTCAGCTCCAACATTTCTGCTCTCACAGTCATGCTTCACACAGTGTCTATCTATCTATCTATCTATCTATCTATCTATCTATCTATCTATCTATCACCACCAAGTGTCGGTTAGTACATCTGTTTTGGTAAATGTAACTAGGCTTCTTTTTCTTTTGTATTATTAGATTAGGAATTACATTTGGCATCTGTCTCTATATTAAAGTTACTGTAGGAACATGAAAGAAGTATGTAACCTGACCAAGGAAACATTACTGAGGAAGAGGAATACAGAGGACATTACCTTCAACACGCCACCAGATGTCAGTAAGAAACCCATTTACTTCCACTCAGCACATGATACTGACATGTTCAATTATTGTAAGTATGACGACAGTCAAAACCCCACCTTAGTTAGTTTCTTTTCAGATTGCAGTGTCTTAAGATTTGGTGAGACTGTAGGAGGTTTTTGTACTTGTGATTTTTGTGACATTACAAATCTGTAGTATTATCTTAGTGTTAATGTAGTTTTATTTTATGGCAGCGTTGCTGCAGTTTAACTCTTCCTGGAAGGAGTGAACAAGATGGAGTTCCTTTATCAGCCTGTGTGGCTCTAACCAACAAAGTACTAATGAAAGTTTCCCTTGACGTGGACGATAATGTAATTCTGTAATATGATTAATTACTTTGCATAGTTACATTAATCAGCGCTCAAGTCAAAGTATTATTTTATAAGTTGATACAAGCTTCCTGCATATTAAGTGAGTCAGCGAGTCAAAATAAGACTTCTGTCCTTTGTTGTATTTACCAGAAAAATCATCAAAATATAAATAATCTTTATATTTACTGAAAAGAGTAAACACAAAAGGTGGCTGCTGTTCATGAGACAGTCATGAGTGTTCTGTCGCTGGTTACAGTCAACATCTAACAAAACGTGAGCAGGTTGCAAAGGACGTGCATTTAAAGTATCTGTCATGTTTTTGGTGGTACTGATGGCAGCGTCAGCCTCACTTTTTCGAACAAACCAAGCTTTAGGAAACACAGGTTAAATACACTCCCATGATCATAGTAGCAGCATAAAAGGCTATTGTGAGAATTAAGAGAGAGACTGAGCACTCACTGCTGCCTGAGTAGGGCCCTGGTGAAGACATAATAGACCTGTAGGTGGTTGGAGGGAGAGGAGGCGGCGTGCCCCTGAAGCTTGGCGTCAGCTCTCTGGGTGAACCCACAAAGTCTGGGATATCATCTCTCAGGTATGCTCCCTCAGGAGTCCTCTTCCCCCCGACGCCCGCCAGGACCAGGGGTGAGATGACTCCTGCCCGAGGAGACCTCCGCTCTGCTGGCAGAGGGGGCACGGGGCTGATGGGAGCGGGGGACGACGAGTACTCTGCAAACTGCAGCACCTCCTCATCGATCGCATCGTCGTCGAGGCATAGAGGAGGCGAATTAGAGGGGGAGAAGTCGGGAGGCAGGGGGGGGGCTGGTTCATCCGGAGGAGGAGGTCCGAGCACAATGGAGGGGGGTGAGTCTGGTGGCGTGAAAGGGGGAGGAGACCTGGGAGAAAACGGCGGAGGCGAAGGCGGGGGCTCGTTTGGCGGCGGACCTGGAGAGAGGCAGGGGGTGGAGGGGGTGGACGAGGGCGTGTCTGGGGGAGGAGAGTCCGGTGGAGGAGGGGGGGCGGGTTCATCGGGCGGCGGGGGTCTGTCCTCGGTGAAAGTAACCCATCTGGGAGACACCATGCCCTCACTGGTGCGGGGGCTGTCCATGGGGCCGAACACGTCGTCCAGGTCAGCGGCAGGGGGGCCTCGGTAAGAGGCGGGGGACAGGACGTTCAGGTAGATGGGGGCCGAGCTGCGAGCTGCCCTTCCATTGGGTAGATCAGCTGCAAAGAATGTGAGGATGCATTTAGATCAAAGCTCTCGTGAGATCTAACTGCGTGATTGTGTTAAACTGCTGCTTTTCAAGCTAAATTTACCAGCAGAGTCTGAAGGATAGCCGTAATGACTTCTTGATGGAATGTTTTTTGGAGGAAGCGGAGGAGGAGCTGCAACAAGGATGACAGTTCAGCACCACAGATTGCAGTATTTCAAATATATACTGATGTCCCTCCTACAACAAAGATAATGTGATGTTCACTGATGTCAGCTCACCTCCTGTAGGGAAACTTCTGCTCAGCAGTGATTCTGAGCACGACCTCGAGTCCCCCCAGACTTCAGTAGGGACCACTGTGATTGACAAACAAACGATAAAATGTTACCTCTGTGCTGCACCTGCTGCACGGCATGCTTGGTATCAATTCACGTCATGTCCTTTTGACAGGAGACTGACCATCATATCTGGCATATTTGGTCTCTGAAGGCAGCCCAAAAAAGGCAGGAACGTTCTGCGACAGCCTGTCACTGCAGGAAGAGACGTACAACCATCAGAAACAACTCCTACTTTTTAAAATTGCTGCTCTGACCTTATTCAAGGCACATCTGGACCAACAACACACAGAGTGTATAAGAGGGATAATCCGTCAGTGGTCAGTATTGCTGAAGGAATGACAGACCTTAGCGTCTCAGGGGCAGGACTTGGTGTAGGGGTGGAGCGTCTGGGTCTGGCAATCTCTTCACCTATGACAATCATAACAAAAACTCAACTGTTGTTCTGTTCCACTTGTATCTCAACAAATTATCACAAAAAGCTGCTTTTTGGCCCCTTAATGGCATTAGATGGCTTCAGGGATGGTAATATCAGTGTGTTGGTTGGTCAAAAACAAAAGAGAGAAATATGTCAACACTACAAAGTTTTGGTCGTGATCCCTTCATTTTTCATTAAAGCCATCATCAGGTCGCAATTTCTGTTGTTCACGACCAACACATGCAAAACCACTGACATTCCCATCATCCCCAGCTGTGCTTTGTGTTTCATGCTAATTACCAAATGCTAGCATGCTAAGATGCTACACTAGGTTGATGAGCGTGGTCAACATTTTATCTGATAAGCATCAGCATGCTAGCATTGCCGTTGTAAGCATATTAGTATTATGTCAAAGCGGTACTGTGAGGAGGATAGCTTTAACAAATGTGCTTCCATGAAGGTGTACTTACAGGACAAATTCCTTTTTATCTGCCCCTGTAAAAGATAAAATCCAAACAAAACAGAAATTAAGGATGTAGACATACATTGTGAAAACATTTTATTGTTATATTCAATTTCAAGATTTTTTTTTATTAAAACAGGTAAGAAAGCAGTAAGATTAGGTGGATGATGTTTGAGCTTATTACATAAATTCCTTGTCACAAATATAATTTAATATATCACATCAGTCATACCAAGAAACTATATTGTTGATAAGTTTGCATCAGAAATGCTGTAACCATTTCTGATGCAAACTTTTCTTGTTTTAAGAAAAATGGGATTTTGAGATTAATCACATTTGATTTAGCTGGATTATTCTTATTTTCCTGAGTATCCCTTTAACTTTGGGCTCTGCATTTAAAAAAAAAAATGGGTCATGCAGCAGAGATTAGGAGGCCATGTTTCAGGCTGTCAGCTTTGTAACAGCCAGCAGATGGGGTAAGAAACTCACCGGGCTGCGTCTCTGAGACCAGCAAAAAGGAAGAGAGAACAGACCTGGGTCAGAGAGTGAGTGACAAATCAGTCAAATGGACACCAACTAAAACTGCACACACCGCACCTCTTTACTTGCACCGCAAAGCCTTAATAATGCAACATGAGCCATAACACCCTTGAGATGAGGACAATACCAGCATCACCCACAATGAACGCACACAGAGCCGCACACTGAATGTAGCAGGTCGCTCAGCATCTGAGCTCCACTGAGGCCAAATCAATAGGTTTGCAGCTTTGTGTGTGTGTTACGTTTACTGTGCATTATGTAACTCGGGCGCTTTGCCAGACAGGTTCAAGTAAAGCTGTAGCTAAACAGTAAAAAAATCAACAAAAAGAGGTGAGGTCATTTAAGGCCCAGAGAGGACACAACACTGAGGGTGAGACAGAAACTGCATGCAGGAAAAAATAAAGGGTCAAACCATAAGGGCTTTTTTTAAATGAGCTATCACAGGAAGTGGTAAGTATTCCCAAGTGAATTCATGCCATGCAGTCCCTGTTAGTGGTGATACAGATGTGAAAATAAATGACCAGCTTACCGGACTTCTCCTCTACGAGATGACAGCAGAAAAGTGGGAAGAAAAGACAAACGCAGAGAGGGTGTAAGACAGAGGGAGACAGAGAGAATTCAACAGCTACTACAATGTGCAACCTGCAGTGTGTGTGTGATTTGTGTCCTTCAGTAGTGTGTAGCAGAACAAGAGTGCTGATCAGCAGCGCTCACCAGTGATGGAGAGAGCGCCAGGCCCCCCACTGAGGCTTTTAGCTCGTCCATAGATGGAGGGACACACTTGGCACTGTCCGACACCAGCGGCTTGATCTTAATTTTGAACTTTTTCTTGCTGTCCTCGTCGTCCTCTGAGTCGCTGGAGGAGAAAAACTGCTTTCCTTTGGAGGCTGGTGAACGTACGTCAAGGACAAGCGACGCAGGAGGAGGAGCTAATCAGGCTTCTACAGCGTTCAAAGATAAATACATTCAGTCTGAAAACACTGCACACATGCAGACCAGCTCTGCAGCCAGTGGTGGAGAGTAACTGAGTACATTTATTCAAGTACTGCACCTAAGTAATATTTTGAGTGTTTCCTCCACAATACAGAGGTAAATACTGTCATCTTCACTCCCCTGCATATATTTGCTCACTTTAGTTACTTTACAGATGCAGACTAATAATACAAAATATAATCAACAATTAAATTATGACGGCAGATTAAGATAAAACTTTATTGATCCGTGGGGAGAAATTCACAACCTATGCAGTGGATAAAGTACATAAAGTAGTTGAAATAAGCCCCACCTTTAACAGCTGTGCATTAAAGTGGTGGAGAGATAAATGCATCAATAATTAGAATCCAGTAATGTAATGTACTGAACATCCTTCTGAAATCGTCCACTCTGCAGGATTTATGTTTGGTGCTTTTAAGCATATTTTGATTGCATTTTTTTTTTTTTTTACTTAAATGAAAATTTGACTAGAGTATTTCCACACTACACTGTGGTATTGCTACCTTTACTTCAGGTCGGAGCACTTCTTCCACCTCTGGCTGCAGCAGAGGAGTGAGCTGTGCGCTCTGTGTCTCTGTATGCTGTGTCCCAGTTAGCAATATTACACCTGCTATATGTAACTGACACTCCTGCTCTGCCTCAGCTAAATCATCCTGCTCGGGGGAAGTCTCCGTAGTACCAGCTCTCTATGAATCCATGTCAAACATGCAGCTGCTGACACCAGCAGGAGCAGAAACTACAAATACCAGCGAACTGGGGGTCAGTTGTTAATGAACGTTGTGGCTCAGTGACGATGCCAGTCTGAATGTAACGTGGCTCCGTCCAGATGCCCCTCCTGCTCCTTTTCTCTTTTTTTTTTTTTGCCGCTGGAGGGATGTACACATGTGATGTGGCAAGAGAGGGAGCGACTATTGATTTGGCCTATTTAATGCTGAGGAGCACTCACCCAATGAGTCACTCAGCCAAACAGCTCAATAGTTTTGCAGGAAAAGAGTCCCAAGACTGCCGCTGCAACTACTTCCTCACTAAAAGGATATCATCACCCTCGTCACCGGGCCGGAGACTGAAGCCCTCCTCATCCACGTCGGGAGAGGCCTGGGAAAGAGAGAGGTGACAGTCATTTCAAGTCTATCACACGCTGCAACAGAGGCATCGCTAAACTTCCATCTTCCCTGTGAACTGCTCTGCATATCAATGTGGATCAGATTTCACAGATGGCTTGCCTGAGACGGTCAGCTTCCTGGCTGCAGCTCCTGCTGACTCACAGAATATGCAGCTCTATTCACGGCGTTTACTCAGTCATTTTAAAGCTAGCATTACGTGACGCTGATTGCCACGGCACGGCTAAAAGCATTTCACGCCAAAGCCGTGAAGTCGCTGCATGGTCGGAAACATCAAAAAGAGGGAGTGCGAGTAAAACAAGCGCATACTTACATATCTGTCCCAGTCAATCTCCCCATAGAAACCATTCGGTGCTCCGTTGGCCTTTTTCTAGCAACAAGACAGAGAAAAGACAGAAAGATGAAAGAAGAAGATCATAAAGCTTAAGACAAATAAAGTCAGCTTTAAAATGTCTGTGTGGAGAAATGTCAGAGTCTGGTTTCATCACAATTTGGCTTTCAATTTTGTAGTTTTGGTCATTATGCCTGTCAGTAAAAATGCTGCATGCATCAAGCGAATTGTGGAAAAACTGTTCTAAATAATGAAAAGAAATATGAGCGGCCAGATGAGCAGACAGCTTATGCTAACCTAGCCATGTTGTGCTAACTTATTTGGAAGAAGAAGAAAAAAAGGAAACCGCTGAATTAGTAGCACAACAGTCCATTACAATTTGCAGACTGACCTCCTACAACCTGTCTGACTTCTCATGTTTCGGACTTTGCTGTCGTGACAGCGGCGTGTTTCCAAATCTCAGCAGTTTCTCTGGTGAGTGCAAAGTTTCCATAACAAAGTAGCACTGATGGCCAAGACTACAAAAGTTAGGAACCAAGTTGCGATGAACAGTGATTGTCCTTTACAGGCATTTCACAGCTTTTTCACAGAAAATGTAAAATGTACGTACACTTCCTTTCTTTCCGCTTCCACTCCCTTCTTTGTCAGGTGAGCTCCTGTTAGAAGTAAGAAAGAAAACCATTGCAAGTTGCCAGAATAAAATGTTTACATTGTTCATTTCTGCAAGCCACTGATATGTCCGATTTGTAGGTTTTTTTTGTGTTGCATCAACGTTTCTACAACAGGTATCAAAGCGCCGTCATTTAGATTACGGGACATATTCAGTATATGAGCCGAGTTTTTTCTCATCAGCAGGAGGATCTGCTGTTTGAGCCGTGTTTCTTAAAACAGGTATTTCAAACGAGAAGTCGGGACATTTTCAAGCCATGTTTGTAGCAACTAAACTGGGTATTTTTAAAGTCTGAACATAAATAAATGTTAAGCTTCAACAAATCTGTGGTTTGCAGAAACGTACAATGGCAACATTTTATCATCCATCAGGGGTCTTCAAAGTGGGGTTGAGTATCTTTTGAAATCATTCAATAGGAGTGTAATACAATATCTAAGCTTGGTAATGAAAAAATAATACAATTTTTTCACTTTTTTTTCAATCTCACTTTCACAAAATGAACATTACCTTCTACAGTAGCCTAAACACAAACATCAGCCAGAAATTTATCTCAATAAAATAGTGTAAAATTAGCATCATTGTGATTTAAATCAGGAACTATCTCATCAGAGATAGATCTTTCTGTACTTGACAGCTTTTATTAGCGGATGCTGGAGATTTCGCAGCCCTATTTGCTCACATTCTCAAACTGGTGAATTTTCAAGCAGCTGTTTTCAGTGTAAAACTTGGCATGTTAGTGGTGTTACGAGTGTGTGGCCGAGCTAACTCACGTTGCGTCTGTATCCTTGTCTTTCTTTCGTAAGCCCAGGGCTTTCCTTGTTCGATTTTTCAGTCCTAGTGCAGAGAGAGCAAGGGAGAGAACAACAACATGAAGAATTCATTTCAAGCTTTAGAGCCGAATATAAAGTTAACTGTCTTGTCATTAAAATGCACTTAAAAGGAAATAACACAGAGGAGTAACAGGCTGATGTACAGCAAGTCGAGCTTGTGGATACACAGGAAATACAGTGACCCCAATAAGTTGATAGAAATTAATGTATCGACTCGGGACACAAACATCCTGCCACCTGGAGAAAACCTCCACATACAATGAAGCAGCGCAGACACAATCCCATTAAGTGTCCCCTCCCTGACCATATAAAATGGAAAGAAAACACGAGCAACGGCTGATCAATGTGTCCACTTCATTAGAGGGATCCACTACAGCAGCCTGTCAGCCAAACTGGATGCCAAGACCCCTGCAGCACTGACGGTTGGCACCACGCAGCGATCGAATCAGGATGACGGGGAAACCTAACAAAGATTCAATGTGTGCAATGCCGTAAGGTTTCTGTGTAAGGATTGCGAGGTGGAATTCTTCTGTAATGATTCATCTGTGTTTTGATTTCTGGTGACTGACTAAGAGCATGGATCAACAAACATTTACAACATTTACAATGAATAAATAAGGTACAATGAATAAAAACAGCGCTCAAAACACAAGCACAGAATCACCCATAAAAACTTCTGAGATCTCTAGTTGTTGTTTAAAGTACAAACCTCAGTGCTGGTTACAGCTTCTCACACATCAGGATTTGCTTCAGCTGACGGTTAATTCTTCTGGGTTTTTGGGCTTATTGTAAGACAAAATATGGAGTAGGCCTATGAAGCAGCAACTTTGGGCTCTGGAAATTGGGATGGATTTGACTACATGATTAATAAATTAAAAAAGACTTTAACTGATAATGAAATTAATCTGCGGTTGCAGCCCGAGCCATGAAAACTCCACATTTAGTGGATCATACCATTCACCCCGAGAGTGCGATCACTTCAAATTTATGTCAGCAAGACTCTACAGCCACGCTAGCAGCTCTGATGCTGTGCTGAGGAAAAGTGGGGCTTTGAGCTAAATGCTACAGTCAGCATGCCAACATGCTCTCAGTGACAATGTCCTCATATCGATGTTTAGCAGGTTCACTATATAGACAGGCGGGGATAAGTGGAGCTTCCAACTGTAACTACATTAATAACTAAAAATCCAACACCTTTCTCAACAGTATGTCATGTGGCTCACTTCATTTGTTTAGATGCTAGTTATTTAATCTATTTGCCTTTAACAAACAATAGGCCACAGAGTAGGTGTAGGCTAAACGTCATGGCTCTGTAATTACATTAAAACCTCAGGAAGACACTTTTTTCACAGGGACTGATGAAAAAAACCTGCTTCAGGTAACAAAAGCTCGTGGAACAGAGGCGAGCCTGGATCTCTACTAGCTTAGAGTGTTAGCAAGAAAACGCTGCATGCTAACATGTTCACGATCTTAGTTTAGTGTGTTAGCAAGCTAATATTTGCTAATTAGCATTAAAGACAAAGCACAGCTGAGCTGAGAGGTGGTTCCTAAGATAAAAGCTCAGAGGAAAAGTCAAAGCATCACCACAGGCGGTAGCATTCATCCTCTGGGGATCATGAACTAAACTTCATGGCAATCTTTCCAATGATTGTTGAGATATTTCAGTCTGGAAAGTTTTGAGTGGACCTGAACTGATCACAGACAGACAGACAGTCCATCCACAGAGCCTAGCCGCTAGCATAGCTAACATTAGAAAATGATAAGCATTTGATTTGGATCATTGAAAACAGACACAGAGCTGTAGACTGTCTGACTATAACCAAACAAGAAACCGTCACATGTCAAATTGAGGCGAATGGCTGCTCAGCATTGGTTTGTCCTGCTCTGTACGCCAGCAACAGAGAGGAGGACAAGCCAAAGCCCAGCAAACTGAGTTTTTTCACTCTTAATGAAGCTTAATGAGTTAATTCGCATTGGCAATCCTCCTGCTTCCCTCAGGTCAAACATATAGAGGCAATAAGATTTTGTTCAACATGTACCTGCATGATACCGCTGATAAAAGACACACTGTTTGCCAGATTTGTAAAACAAAAGGCACCGCAGGAAAGCCATCAACAGTTAAGTCCACTGATGGCAAAAGAAATCACAGAAGGAGCATTTTTTCTGTTTTGACTGTGCTGTGGAGCATGTTTTTGTCCCAAAATAGACAACTGACAGGTTTGCATAACAGTGTTTTAGAAGACAGGCGAGCACAGTTGATTCTCACATCCATATAAGAGCGACGGGGACACGTGACAGACAGTTGGGTGGACGAACATTTTGTGCTGCTCAGAGGCAGCTCAGTTTGTGTCCTGTGTTCATCATCTCTCTTTGTAACAGGAAGGCTGCGTTTTTAAACAGGAACACATGATATGGCCTGAGCTGACGTTTTGCATTGTTCGTGTTTTTTAGTGGCATTGTTATAGCGGTATTTTGTTTTGAAATTGAAAATCACTCTGAAATCCAAATAAATATTGAGTCACTGATTTGGTGAATCATCCCACTCACACTGAAATCCTGATAATAAGAATGAATACTATAAACGTAAAGGAGCGGAGCTTAGTACCATTCGCTTGCTCTCTGGGTACTGAAGGACATGTCAGGGCCTGTGATGTATTGGTAGCTAGCTGGTCTGCTCAATAGCACAGATTATCCCTGCATCACGGCTCTTCATAGATGGAGACAGCTCTGAACAGCCAGCCTTCTGTCCAGTCCTCGCCTGCATGCGTCTCGTGTGATAAGGAGTAAAAGCGGAGGACGTTAATATGTAACAAACCTGCTGAACAGCACGCTACATAATGAGGGAGCACAAGTTTTCAGTTCACGTTGTGCATCAGAGGAGAACTGTTGCTTTTCTAACCCATTTGCAAAGTTTGCCTGAGGACAACCCTACAACACTCATTAAACAGAGGTATCATTGTAATTAATGGCATTAGCTGTAAATATGGTTCAGTTTGGGTCTTGTTCTTCGTGCTAATTCACAGAAACAAGGTGTTCGGACACATCTCTGCTCGGACCATCGTGGTGATTTCACATGTGCTAACTACAGAAGGCAGACACTTTTCATAACCGCTGACCATTTTTCAGTGCAGCATAACGTAACGCACCATCGTCTTGCACCATCATCCCAGTTTCAAAATAGGGTTTCAAATGCACGTCCTCGGGCATTCAGGCAAACGTGAAAAAAGTTGGTGAAATGGCTGTACAGATTTCTAGGCACCCATTTGTCCCCATCCATTTCACCGTGGTATGAAATTCATCTTGACGCTCTAAGCCTGAATAAGACGAGAAGTAGCCTTTTCTTTACAATCTTTTGGCCGTCTAAGACATCAGATCCGGACATTAAATAGCAACTTTTAAAATCCAAGTAACTTTAAACTTAAACTTAAAAGTTATGTCTACACACCGACTCCAAACCACATGCTGGTTTCTTAGTAGCCTTGTAATGTATCTGTAATGTGTGTATAATCACATGCATAATCAAGGTCCACTTACTCGATTCCTTTTAGCTGCATCTTGTGGCCTTCAATGGCAGATGATGCAGCTGAAAGCTCAAAAAAATGATGATGTAAGAGTTCTTCTAGAGCTTTCAGCTGCATCTGCTGGCCTTCATCAGAGGATGGACTTTACTACAGAACACAGTGCGTCTGCAGATGAAGGCCACTAGATGCGACTGGAAGCTTCAGAAGAAATGATGAAAGTGGACTTTTAAGTTCAGCGTTTTGACTGTTTGTCCTCTGGGTTTGGCTTTCTGAAAACGCAGCTCATTAAGGTCACTCTTCAGCTGATTCTCAAACCTCTGATGACGGCGTTCCTAATAAATGTCTGAACAAACCGCTGAGAAGGCAAACAGACAAACTGTCAGTTATTCATGCTGGTCGTGCATCAGTGTGAAAAATCTCCGCTTGCCATTCTTTACACACCTGCCTCTGACACAGCAACACTGGCTGCTTAACAACACCGTGCCTCCGTTGCCAGAGATATAGAGATATAGGTTTGAGACAAGGAGGAAAGAAAGGAGCAACACGACCAAAACTGGGACCAACTGGTTTTGAACAATGTCCAGGAAAGATTTGCTCACCGCTGATACACTTGGCATGCACTCCAGTCCCTACAACTCCACCTTTAAAGGTGCACCGACAAACGTGAGCACCTGTGTGCTAGCTGTAAATACAGCATTTTATGATCTGTTTTGTTGTATGACCTTTATTCAATTTTAATTTGACAGTTTAAAACAACAGAAGAACTTCAACATTGTACTAGCTCACAAAAAAACTGTTCTTTGGCAGGTGGCAAACAAATAAATGGCACATTACCATCACCTACTAATTAATACTTCTAATATTATACTGTAATTCCACCCTTTAGCCTGCCTCCTAACTGACTATACAGTGTGGTTAGATGATGAAATGTGCTTCTTTTTGTCTTTTTAACTGTTCTATGCAATGGAAAACCTCCAGAAAGGTTTCACATTTTGCCAAGTTGATTTTCATACAGTTCTGGCATTAACTGCATCAAAAAGGCTGCCTGAACAGAAGGAAACGGATGCAACACCTTTTGCCAGGCTCTAATAAATGGTCAGCATTGGTGTAAAGTATGTATTATTTGTAGTTACAGAGCTGAAACATTCAAAACCACCGGTATGGACCTTGGAGTCAATGTCAAGTGACAGTTGATAAATCTGAGGCACAAGTATGAGCTTAGAGTTCGAAAAGGGGTCATCTGGACCAATTTAATCCTTGACTAAGATGCTCATTTCACACTGAGAGAGACTGTTGAGCAGTCTAAGATACTGTAATCCATGTTCCTGAGATGCTGTGATTAGTTATGTTGTTCTAGAGTCATAAAACCCACACGCTGCATCCACAAGAAGGCTGTTACTGGAGCGAATGCACCGCAGCCGGGTTTGAGTCCAAATACCGTGTACTGAATGTCACTAACTGCACCTGACAGCCTATACTGTGTATTTAGCAATGCACGTGTAGCTCGCAAAGGCTATGACAAGCGTGTGACATCTGTGTTGTTGTGAAGCTCCTGAACTGAGCACAATATCATGGCAGGGTGACTCCAGGCCTTTTGCTAATAATAGCCACCTTCCATTACCACGTTGGCATTAATGGATGGTAAAGGCCCAGCATCTGCCATGCAGGGTTAGATCTATGATTTAGCTCCTCCATCCAGTTTATTATGTACTTTACCTCATTTCCACCACCTACCTTTGGAACAGCATCCTTTACTTCACTTCACGGTTTAAATACTTGCCCTATTGGCATGATAGTATAACACGTACTGATAGCAACTGCAGCATGAATGAGAACAGCTTCCTGGACCGTTCACATCTCTCCTCAAATGCGCCTTTACAGACAGACTGAGTGCACAAATAAAGACCAGAGTATAATCTGCGCGTGTTAACAGTGACATGCACAGGCACATGTGCAAACACACGCACAAACAACAGGACATGAGCAAGTGCAGGACTACACTGCTGTGCACATCAGTTCCCCCTTCACGAATCCACGCCTCACACACCTTCGCTTACGTGTCAATCTGTGACAAACAGCGTCACACACACACACACACACACACACACACACACACACACACACACACACAACGCCTACATTGTCACACTGGTCATGCACATACTCAGCTCAGTTCAGCTCAAAGGTCCTTACGTTACGACAGATCTCATCACTGTAGTCACTGGCTTTAATGGCCCAGCAGGACACAAGAGGGCAGGAAGAGGACGCAGGGGGGAAAAAAACATGGCAAATGAAGGAGGAGGAGATGTCCACAGATGATTTACCTTGCATCATGATTGCAGATTTTCATCCTACGTTGTCCTCCGGTGCGCAGGCGGACAGAAATGGAGAGATCGAGCCGGTCAAAGGATGCCTGGGCAGGGCATAGCTAATTCTGCACAGCTCCCCAGCGAAGCACGATGTTGATTCCCTCCACCCCCAAGGGCCCCACTCCCAGACACCCGCACAGGGAGGTGGGGTGGGGGCACAGCTGAGAGGAGGCAGCAGCGGCGGAGGACACAGTGGGAAGAGACGCCAGAGGGATACGGCGCAAATCGGGGGATGGGGGTCCTCTCCGTGTGCGCGTTAGGCCCCGGACGCACGAGCGGCACCGACACACGCCATCTCTGCGAGGGGGGATGCTGAGGAAAGGTAGAGGAGGAAAAAAAGAGAGAGGCAGAGAGAGCAAGAGAGAGACCGGGAGAGAGAGGGGAGGAGGGAGGGAGTGGGAGGTTCGCTGATGTCACATCTGCACTAAACCAATCCCTGCAACCGTGGTCACATGGCTGCTGTCCCCTGATGCCTTACCACCTCTCGGCTAGCCTCGAGCAGACACACTACAGCAGCCAGTCGCATACATATTATACAAGGTCTCACATAATGGAGCAGACTATTTGGCAGAATAGTTCCTTAAATTTAAATGAGAGCACGTCTAAATGCTTCTTCAAAATAATGAAGTGTGGGATTTCCCATGTTTGTGTTTGTTAGTGGACATTTTTCTACCTTTGAGTGATGTGATTCAATTTCTATTTAGAATTTAAGGGCACTTGAGCTCTAAAGGACGGTGAGGACCAAACATAAAATACACGAGTCCAGAAAGTGGGACAAAAACATCAGTCAGCCACAGACATGCAGACAAACACAGGATCACAAAAGAGGTCAGACTCAGTTAAAAAGCCAGTGAGGAAGAGAGTCTCTGTAAGTCCTTTGTTGGAATCTTGAATAGACTGAAAAAATAATCCAATAGCAGAGGAAAGAGGATTGTATGATTCTGTCCTGAGCGACAGATGAGAGCCTTGATAAAAGGCCTTGATAAAAGGGCCTCAGGTTTCTCGGCGAAAGGAGTTCAGCAATATATACTGTATGACGGCACAAGAGCATGCAGGGCTTTTCAGGCAGGTATTCTGCAACTGAAAGGGGATTGGCGAAGTACGAGGGGAAATACTGTTTCTTTCTGGTCTTGTTAGAGGTTTGGTCTGCGGTGTTCTGGACCATCATGGAGGCTGAACAGAGGATCCTGAGTAACTGACTGTTGATAACTTAGTCCAGGTCAAGAAAACAAAAATGTCCTTGTTTGGAGCTAAATAAAGTCAGGTTTCAAATCTCAATGCTAAATGAAATGGTTCATCTTGAGGGGGGACAAAGTGTACAAGTTTTAAAGGCACCCTCTGGACTTTTTGACCCACAGTGGAGCTACAGAACCATGTTTTAATCAGTGGGTCCCCATTTAATTTATCCATGTGCATCCGTATTAGGATGCACAAGCATGCAGGTGGCGCTGTGCACATTCCTGCTGGTGTTTGCACACTATTACTCTGATCAACAGGTGGGCTGGATGATATGGCCAAGAAATGAAGTCTTAATTTATTCAAACTTTTCAGGATTCACCAAAATTACAACACTCCGAGTTTCAATTTTATGATTCAGCCAATTTAATCAATGTATCGAACAGCTCAGCTTGCTAGTAAACACAGATGAAAACAATGCTGGATTTAAATGATAAAGTTAAGTAGTTATCAAGGTTGAGTCTAGTGGAAGGAAATAACTTCTGATTAATTCATTCATCCGAAGAATCATCCAGTCTTTGTTGTCCTCAAGGCAGCGAGTGAAACCTGATCAATAGCTGCATTACTGGACTGTAAAGGCCCTGAAAACTCTTCTTCTCAATCAGCTTTGAACCACGAGAGATGAGTTCCAACATGAACATCTCTACCAAAGTTACAGCACTGTTGGTTTTTTCACATAAGAGATCTCTGTATTCATGCTTTTAGTCACTGGTTTGGGTGGGGATCAGCTGGAAGAAGGAGATGTCATGTACTTCCATGGACCAATCACAATTTAATAAACAGTTAGATGAAAATACAATGACAGTTGTGGGATTGTGGCTTGACAGTGTTTATTTGGACATGAATATTTGATGTTGCAGAGAAATACTCATGATTTGAAACACATATTTCAGAAAATTTAAGGAGAGATTCAATTAAACGTCAACAACATAACAACATAATGGAAAGAGACGTTCTTCTGTTTTTATACGGCCAAATGGGGAAAATAAATGGAGAAGAGGATTGGACCATCAGTCAAGCCTTAGGGTAGCCTGCAGGATATGGAAGATGAGGATGGGCAAGAATTCCCAGTGGAACTGTGAAGTTTTGTCTTGGATAAATGTGAGGAAACCAGTCCAAAGCAGAACCAGAGGGACACTTGTGCTTTAGCTGATGAACCGGAATAATGTGGTTTGCACTGTCAAAGGCTGCAGTCAGACCTAAGAACAAGAGGACGCCAAGAGAAGATCATTTGTCCAATTGTAAGAGGACAGGTTTTGTTCTGTGGAAAAACTGAAGACAGATCCAGGGTTTTTTTTTTTTAAGAAGCCATTGGACAAAACTACCTTCTCTAGCAGTCTGGAAACAAAAGGGGAATATATCGACTGCGCACAACTGCAAGCTGCAAGATTGTTTCTATTGTTAAAAATGCGTCACACTGGAGGACAGCAGCGTGTCGACCACCGCAGAGTACACACTGTCAGCTATAATCACAACACACGCTCACATTATAGCCTGGAAGAAAGAGAGAGAGGCAAAGGACACACTCCTCCTCATACTAGTGCCACGAGTGTTCCGCTTTGGTAGAAAAGCTGAGCTGCTCTAGTGATAGCAATGGTACGATTATTCAGCTGCTTTAACGGCCGCATATTGGACTATCGGAGCAGAGTGACTCACCCTCACTGATAGGGAAGGGACAGATGGGGGAAGGCAGTTAGAGGATAGTGTTGTGCATGTGTGTGTACGAGTGTGTGTACGAGTGTGTTGGGGGTAGAGAGGTTTCTGCTGCGGAGGTCGTGTAATTTTAAAAGACGAACATACAAAAAAAAGACAAATTGGACCTCACACATGTGTTTTCTCTTCCTCTGCTGCTTCTATTGCCCCATGTTAAGCTGCTGATGAAAATGTGAGTGTAATCCCTGCACACAGACTTCATAGGCTACTTTATACTGTATGTTTAATGTACTATAGGTGTGAGTTTCAGTGCCCTTGAGTCAACCAAGTTAATCATTTAGAGGCCTGGAAACAGAAGCTAACACCTTTATCTAGTGTCATCACTTCTTACTATTCCCACTACTGGTGTGTACTTGTGGTTGTTGATAGCCTGGGCATCCTGGAGTAACTGTTAATGAGCTTACCTGCAGAAACGTGACACACCACACGGGCTGCTCCTGTGTGCTTTTCTTAAACCGGCTCCTTACATAAGATGCCGTCCAGGCAGGGGTCAGAGGTCACGGCAGCTGGGATTAGCTAAAAGAGTGCTGGACAGAGCAAAACACATGGACGGAGATCTGTGAGCGGAGGGAAGCTGACAACACGCCGTGGCTATTTGATGCTGTCAGACACACAGGGGTGAATGGAAACTGTGAACACATCACAAATATATCTGAGAGAATGATGCAGGAAAGAAAAAGTCTGCTCGCGGGCTGATTAGGCTGTATTTTCCTCTTCCACATATAAACCAAGCCATGCTAATTTCGCATTGATTAAATTCAGTACGATAATAAAAAGAATGCATATTGTGATGGCCTTCACTGCAGGAAACAATGACAGGATTACTATGAACTGTAAATCCTTTCACACTGTGTGGCTCAATACCACCACCTAGTGAATGAAGTCACTGGAAGCTTACATGAGCTCTATTTTTCAGGCTCCAAGATACCAATTCGCCCTCATCATCATTATCATCATATGAGGCAGAAACTGAAGACTATAGCTGCTGTTTCACCCAGAAACAAACTTCTCCCTGTGCAGAGATCATATTTCACTAAACTCTATCAGGAAAAATCTATTCAGAGTGTGGGCATGTTTTCTCTGGCTATTGTTTTCTCCATTTTTCTGACACTCTTACACACGTACAATACCTTGTGGTTTTAATGCAATTCTAGCTGACATCCATATCATTATATCTTATTGAGCTTATTGCAGTTTGTTTGTCACAACTGGTTATAATGCATGAGAATAGTTTGGAACCTGCACAAAGTTACCTGTATTACAGGGTTGCTCTAGATTCAGAGCATCCCTGCTAATAGGAACTAGCAGGACATCCCTGTGTGTACATTTTTATATGTGTAGCATACCATTAAGACAAGCTAACCACAAACGCACACACACCATATCGTCCCTCAGTATTATCACAAATTACATTAATACATAATGTCTCCCTCTTCAGCATCTGTGCAATGAAAGGCGGTCTGTGTCCTTGTTGTCCGTCCTGTGGGTGTAAAGGACTCGTCAGGGCCCGACAGAGTGACAGCATCACTGTAGGTCATGTTGATGCTGTCGACCACGCTGAGCTGATGTAACCTTGCAAGCGCTCTGTCTCCTGCGCTCCCACCAGAGGACGGCAGGCCTGGTCAGCTTTGGTAGACGATAGCTAATTACTCACAGACTCTAAATCCACTTGCATCTAACAAAGGCTAGAGGCAACTTTTTCTGATTTTTAGAGAGATAAATACATTCAGACGTGTTAGAATAATGCAATACTTTGATATTACTAGCTCGTGGAGACCTTTTATGGCATCTTCTCTATACTATGTGTATCAATCTCTTCTACTGTATGCCACTACAGTCACAAGCTGTTCTCTTATTTTAGTGTTTGTGTTCCTAATTTATTGTAGGGCTTTGTTTTCAGTTTGCCTGTTGTTGATGGAACAACAGCAGGTGAAAATTAATTTTGTTGCATTAAACTTCACTAAAACAAGCCGCAGTTTCCAGGACATAAAGTACGTGCAAGACAGCAAGGTTTTTATATCCTCACTCATATCACAGACTGGTCACTGTCATTTATAACCCACAATAGTTAGCAATGAGTGATAACTCAGCCAAAAAATGCAGAGAACTTGTACCATGATGTTTGGTTCAAAGGAACATAACAAGGTGAGAAAATTAACGTTTTAAAATTGTGAACCTCTACTTGCTGTTTACAGATAAATGTTTAAATTCACCAGATGCTAAATCTTAAATCATTATTTTTTTGTCTGAAATCTGCTGGTCATTGTCATATTTTACCAGCAATTGGCTGGTGGCTGATGCTAATTTCCAACCAAACAGCATGGCTGCACTCTCCATCGATAATAAGTCCTTCAGCCATTTATGTTTATCATAGCAGTCCAGTTTACAGATTTTGCAGTTCTTAAGTATTGTCCTCTTTGCAAAAATAAAAGCAATACACTGACAATACCTTGTGCAGTTGTTTAAGTACATAAACAAGCTGTTCTTAATTCCTCTGAGTAACAAGTTAAGACTCAACAGGTTGTTCCAGGTTGTTAGAAGTTGTTTAGATGGCTGACTTTAAAGCACATGTTAAGTATAATTTTGAAATCTTAGAAGCTGTGTGTTTATGTCTAACCTTTTGAAAGTAAAGGTGGGAGTCAGGGGTCTGAAAGGAAAGTTACAGTAGCTTTCTATAAGGTTAGTCAGCCACTACCAAGAGGAAGGAAAGGGGAAGAAGAATAACTGGACACTTTTGATCAAATAATCCAGCAGGAACCCAAGTGACACAACCATGAGAAAAGTCTCTACAGACAGAATCATGTTCAGGTAACACACTGAAATGTTGCTACATCATCAAAGAGAGACAAAATAACCTCTTTACAATGAGGTATTAAACAGTTTTTAACATAGTTTTACGTCACCATCAGGAATAGCATGACAGTGTTAGGGCTGTAGCAGAGGAGATTTTTGTGTGTCTGCACTGGTTCTTTGGAAGTGGGAGCTGAAAGCCAGATTTAGAGCCTCAGAATTGTCAGCAAAGTATTTTTCTGCCACTGCAAAGACAGCCGAAGCCTTCGTGAACTCTTTGTGTAGCTCCCAGCAGGAGGATCAGCTGAGGGAAGTCTGATATGCTGTAGTCAAAGTACTTGCACAAGGATCCGGTGATAATAGCAGCTGCTTTAAGAATACACTGTGAAGGTAACAGGGCCAGGTTGAAATAGAGAAATGCAAGCAGACATAAAATCGATTAAAATGAGAAATCCTGTCACCTTTCTCTACGTTTCATTAAGTGTTTCAATGCTGCCATTCATCATTCAGAAATATCGGGGCACATCAAATGTGCAAAAAAAATAAAAAAACATAGTCAGACCAAATGTGTCGAGTGTTTTGACTATAAAGTCACTTCTGATATTAGCTGTTACTGTTTTCTGCTGGTAGGATTCACTGAGGACATTTCAATGCTGGTTCACAACATGCTCAAGAGAGTTTACCTTTTGGTGTTCCAGGTGGGCAAAAGGGGCAACTGCCTCTGCTCGCTCTGCTTTTACCAAGTGTTCATGAAGATGCCTTTGGAAACAAGACATGAATACAGATTAATGATATGTTATTCATACACAATTTCTGAGACCTGGTGGGTCAGTGCAGATGATCCAAGTCTACGTTCTCCCATGAATCTCTCATCTGCTTCATCCTCCTCTTCATAAATCAAAAAGTCAATGTGAAAAAATTGGTCTTCCCCTCATTGCTGTCTAATTGCTTTAAATGGGCTCAGTGAAATCAAGTTAAATGGACTCATTTGAGCTCCAGACAAAAAGTGTGAACAGCAACACAGACTCACTTTTGTTTCCCATATACGAGAAATGCGTCTCGCCAAACACAACCTCTCTGTGCTGAAGAATCTTCCCCTCCAGCACCTGTTTTTTATGGAGCAGATAAGAGACATTAAGTGTTCATGGAGGCTGTGCGGTGTTGTTATGACCGTCTCCTAAAGGCACTCGTGGATGTCAGCTGAGCCAGCGGGCAGCACAAAGAACCACAGAAACAGCACATTAACCCTTCATGAAAACTCTTCTCTCATGTTTTACACCACACTTGAGCAAAGACATGAACATTTCGGCAGAAAATGACAGTATTCATTGACAGTGAGTCACAAATATGAGTAGCAAGCCATTCTTTTTTTGCTTTCTGCCACTAGGTGGCGCAGCAGCACTATCAACACACACAGCAGCACACACTAAAAGCATCCAGTCAGCTCAGGGTGGATTGATGATGAACACAAAGCATCTGTTTTCTTACCACTAATGAAAATTTGGGCTGAACGTCATGTGACAATAACCACAGTCGACACAGTGATGTAGTTTGTCTGAGCGCTGTGACCTGATCAGGAAGGTGTGATGGATGATGTCAAATATCAAGACAAACTGAACATGCCACTGAAAGGTGTGTCGGCCTCACAGGCGGCGATGGTATTGTGGATCAGGAGGTGGCAGTGTTATACACCGGTGAATTAACCAATTGTCTCTGGGCAGAAAAGGCAGAACACTGAGAAATGTGGTGAGGGAAAAAAAGGAGCAAAGAGGATGATGTAATCCTTTAAAGGGACATTCACAAAAATCAAAATATGGTAACAATAGACACAGGGCTGTGGTGCCGGGCTGACATTGCTTTGCTTTGATTGCTTTCATTATCGATTGAAATGCCAGACAATAGTTTAAAAATCCTGTCACAATTCATCTTCATACAGCTTGCTTTGTCCGACCAGCAGTTGAAAACCCAAAGACATTCAATTCACAATGAAATGAACACAAATTGAGAAGCTGGAACTAGCTAGTATTTTGGCATTTGTGCATGACAAATTACTTAAAGGATTACTCAAGAAGTTATACTTGCTGCTTATCAATTTCAAGTGAACTGACTGATGCATCAGGCCGAGTATAAAATCTCTTTGAGAATGGAGAGCACTGCTTCAGCTCTATGTGTGTTGGTGGGGGTGTGAGCGGTGAGAGAATCAGTCAGTCAGGGGCAACAGGTGAACAATTAATCTTAACATATAAAGACGTAGTCATGGTTATATGTGGTATCTATTTTGTAGTTATTATAGGATATACTAGACATAGGTGGTCACGTAAATGCTGTGTAGTACATTGTTAATCAGCCAACAAACAAAACAAATAGAGGTGAACTGTTAGAAAATGTCACGTAAACTAGGAAAAGTGAACGAACAAAAGCATTTTACATTCAAGTTCTGGTATTTGCAGGGATCACTTCCACCGACGCTGTTAATGGAGAAAAGCTGTGGGAGTTATGGTCTCATCCGAGGTGAATCTGCATGAATATTTTAGTTATAGCAACATTATATTTAATGAAAACCTTCATAGGGGAAAAAAATTGTAAACTAGGTCGTTTTTTAATTTGTGTAAGATAAATGTGAAATTTTCAAGTCTGTATGATTTCATGAACCAGATCATATACATGGATAAAACATTTTAAAACTGAGGCCTAGGATCTGCCTTGTTTGCATATGACCTTAGCTCCAACGCCTTAGGCTAAACAGAAACACCATCCATTATGAGGAGCGGTTAACCAGCTCTCTCCCAAATTACAGTGACTCTGGGTTCCCATTTTACTGATTTAGCGGTTGTGTGGTTCCCCATCTCATGTTACTGACTGTTATAGTGAAATGTACTCACGCAGGCTTTCCTCCCCTTATAAAATGTCAGCAAGGCATTTGTTGGCCGTTTAACAGGCACCAAGCAGGCACCAAGTTAAACACAATTAAAGATCCGTGACAAGACATTATTTGCTTATTCTACAAAAGCATATTTACTGTAGCCCTTTTAAAATCATACTGGAGCTTAATTGCACTGATCTAAAATGTTACACTGTTGCCTCACAAATGTGGCCCCAGCCTCCTCGGCTGAGATTTAACCACATCCTCCGACAGAATGCAGGAGGAACATTTTACCACCCTGACCAAGAGGCCATTGCACAAGGTTTTCAAGAGAGCTGGAACATTTCCTGAGCATGTATGACTGCAGCGACTGAACCGCCATCCAATCCCTGTCAGCGGTCTCGCTGCGGTATGATTGTGATTGGCAGCTGGGGAGATGTATCCAGATAACACCCTGGTTATAGAGTTGACCCTGCTTTTAACCTGCTGGCACACCTCCTGTCTTCACCCCGCTCCTCTCAACCCCCTCCGCCAAACTCCGGGCCAATCCTGACAACATTTATCTGACGCCTTGCGCTCCACTCCTCCACACCAGCCTCCTCAAGAGACATCTGGCTTTTTTTTAATATTGATCTTTGACCTCTCACGCTAAAGATAACCTCTACCGCCGTGTTGTGAAGCTACCAATATGGTCTCCGTAAGGTTGTCATGTCAACATGTGCAGCGTCTCTCTGAAGAAAACCAAGTAGAAATGTGTTTTTTCTGAAAAACAGTTCAGCTTACAAAGTGCAAAATTACATAAGGAGGCAAGACTGGGAGTTGAAGAGAGAGGAACAAGCTTTGTCTGAAGTGTGAATGGCTGCAGTGCTATTTCCCTGTCTCTCCCACCCTCCTGCCAGCACTAGTCAAGGGATTTTCCTTCCCACCATCTCCGGCTGGAACACTATTTCCGGATTGTGTCGTTCATTTACTTAGTTCGCAGAGCACTCAGGAATGAGAGGCCATGGAAAACTGAGTGTGGCAATGTGGCTAGAGCGGTGGGGAGGGACAGACAGAGAAAGGGAGAGAGGTGTGTGTGTGTGAGAGAGAGAGAGCGAGAGAGAGAGTGCAAGACCGAGCCGGAGAGAGCTGGATCGTCAGAGACAAGCCCAAGCAACGGCCTTTACCAAAATAGCACAAGCAAGAATCTGTGTGGGTAACATAAATTTGAGCATGATGAGTGTAATCAAACTGAGAAGGGTTAGACATGCGACATAAACTATCTTCATGACCATGTGATGTTGAGGATTCCTTTGTCACAACTGTGTGCTTGCCTCCCTGCCTGCCTGCCAGTCTGTTTGTTTATCTGGCTGTCTCTCCGTCTCCCAAAACATCCTATTACACTACTGCATCTCTGCAGTTAAAGCCCGGGCGCAGGCTCTCTGTGACCTGCTTACCTTTTGGCATTTCCAGTGTTGATAAAAGCTAACCCTCTGTGACAGGCGTAATTGCCGAAGAAAGGTGGTCATACAAGCTTAAGAGGCCTTTGACCTTTAAGAAGCGTGCTCTATCCTCGTTAGATCACCAAACAGGATTGAATCCATTCACTAAGCTCATCTCAGTCTTGACTGCAGGGGGGCTTTACAGGAAGAGTGGGGCAGGAAGAACAAAGCACATCTGAGCTGTCTAATATCCCACCAAATTTCATTATGACGTTCATTATGAATTACACTGTTAACGTAACCAGTTACTTTAAGTAGGACAGCACAGACGTCCGCTAAGGCTAATAGTCCCCTTGTATGAGATGCAAATCTGCAAGCACAGCCACTATGTATGTCTGGATATATTTCCAAAACTGTTAGAATTATGGCAAAATCCACATCATCTCAGCTGTACATTCATTATGTTCTTCTAAACCAGAAATATTTCATGTACTTAACCCTAACCCTAACCCTAACACTTTACCTAAGTGCAAGTTTTTGTGACCAAGTGACTAACAGGGACAACCGGCAGGTGCAACATCTGCAACATTGCCCACCATCAATATACATACACTAAAAGTATTGGTTTTTGCCAAAGACAGGCTCAGATTAATATTCTAAGTATCTGACAACATTATGGAATGGATCCCTTCAGAGACAGACCTTTTTGTCTGAGAGTAAGATCCTTTCTGTTTAAGCACAAACAGCCGCTATATTGTTCTCCTCAAAGCCACCAGACTCCATAGACAGAGACAATAATTTTACCACACACAATTTGAAAGTCACCAAAACCATTTTGGTCAGTCTGTCTCCACTGTTCCAACTGTCACCAAATCTGGTTTCGTTGAAATGAACTCTTCATTCACCAAGTTCGATGTGAAAATATCCGGAGAGGAGCGAGAGGGAGGTTGGGCATCACAGAGGCAGTGGGGAGGCCAGAATATAACACTGACCGAGCGCAGTTGCCCTGAAGGATAAGAACGCAGCCCATTTCACAGATGCTGGCTGCAGCATTCTTGCTCAATATTCTAAACAGGAAAAAACCTAAGGTTTCCCTTGAACGCACATTTGTGAAAACCAAAAATTACATTTCCACAGCTACACCTTAGTTTGGGGGGGGGGGCTTTGTTACACTTGTGGTGATGTGACAATTGTACAGGTTCTCCCATGAAACCACTGTCCCTGAGTGCTCGTAACGACTGCTTTCTGTTTGAAGTTTGAGCAACTACATGTGCAGCTACCCCCGAGGATTACTGGTACCCATGAACATGGACTGTGATATGCAGTCAGCAGGTAATTGGTTCTCAACACACAGTACAGCTGATGGCATTGTTATTAGTTTTTGACCGATGAGTCAGGGGATACTCAAAGTTATTAGAATAAATCCTGAAGAGAACATGAATTTTTGCAGAAGATTTAATGACAATATATTCAACAGTTTCTGAGATATTTCAACAACTATTCAGTTTCACCTGAAATTTTGTGCAGACATTCATGGTCCCTAGAGGATGAATCCCACTGACAAATGACAGCATGCTAACATGCTAAACTAAGATGGTAAACGTGGTAAACATTATACCTGCTTTGAATCCATCTTAGCAGTGTGCAAGAAACAGCGCTGCTGTGTTTAACTCCCTCTCTTGCGACTCCAACAACTTTATGAAAATGCAGTGCTATATGGCTGGAGTCCCCCTTTAATAACTATGTTCAAAATCTATTCAAACATCCCCTCTATAGGGGAAACATGCTGTGTTCACATCACTGAGTCTACGTAGACACACACAGATGTCACCAAAACATTCGGGTGTCCCACATGTGTACCACAGACCATTGTGGTGGGACATAAAAACACAAAGTAGGCTGTTAGAAGGGGTGAGAAAATTGGACTTTCTTAGCCAACTTCCTCTAATTACTTTCTTCATTAAACCGTGCCAGACTTCAGTAACAGACGGATACCTCTCTTTTGATTTTTTTATTTTGTCTGTTTTCTTCTGTGGTTCTCAGCATTAAATTATATCCGATAGTTAATATTTCATCTTGAATACATATTATTTTCTTTTTCTTTTTTATAATTTGCCTGGGATGATTGGTTGTTATTTCATTATGCTACACTTTGTTGTGTAGTCATGTAGTTGTATATAATATTGTATAGTGAATATACCTGCAGTGTAGTAATATGAAAACCATTTGTCTTTTTCTTTTTCTTACAGCAATTATTTTAATGATGTTGCAGAACTGGTATGACCTGCTTTGGCAAACCTATATTGAACTATGGCCATGCCAATCAAGCTAATTCAAATCTGACTTTTATTCAGCAGAAAGAAAAGATTCTTCATGGGTCACCATGACAATTTCAGCCCTTTGCAGTCAGCAGTTTCACAGTACAGTTGTCTCGCATGCAGAGTCTCTTGTCCTGAAATTGACTGTGTGGGGGAAACAAAACAGCTTTTTGAGACACACAGCACTGGTATATTGCATAGTTGTATTAATACTGTAAATTAGCGGTGTGTGTGTGTTGGGAGGGGGTTTATGTGCCGGAAATCATCAGGAGTGCATTCAGATTGATGCAGAGAGATTTCAGGGAGCAGAGTGACTCCTGATAACTTCAGCTGCATTTATTGTTCTTTCATGTCAGAGAATGTTCTGTTCTCATGACACGTTTTTTCTAAACTGAGTAAACTATTTTGACTAAACCAGAGGAGAAAGTTTGTATGCACTGGAATCTGATACCACATGACTCATCTACATGGTAATATAAATTCAATATAATAGATTCATCAAACCAAAGTAGTTAAAAAGACATACTTTAGCTTGTTGCTGATATGTAAAACTTGCTTGTTTTCATTACCGCAGAAAAACAGGACACAAAGTAAAGTCAATCAGATGATGACGTTCTTAACCTTCAGGGACATACATCCCGACCTAAGACCTTAAGGCACCAAGGTAAATCCCAAGCTATGACGCAGAAAATGAGTTTACTTGCTCCCCTCATGGCTCAAGGTTGTCTCATTTACACAGGTCACAATTGTTTGTGCTGAACTTGTGTAATCCTAGATTCTTTTGTCCTATCCTCTTATTGTTATGGCTCCTCACCGAGTGCTTAACACATGCTGAAATAACTTCCTTAAGACCTATGTAAGCAAATACCACTCTAAGTGTTTGTACGCCTGTACATGAGAGCGAGAGCGCATGTGTGTGTGAGGGCAAAAAGGGAAGGGGGCTACTTGCGTGCGGGACAGGGGTGGTTTGTTTTGTCAGCAAAATGTCAATCTGTCTTTGCAAGGTTATCCCATATGATCTCCCTAAATACACAGAGCTTGGTTGTCCATCTGGTTGGCAGTTCAGAGCTCACACCCCCCCCATAAACACCCACCACCGCAAGCCCAGGTCTGGAGGTCTTGCCTTTCTACCTCCCACTGAGAGGATATGAAAAGGCCGACAAAGCTTTCCATTCTCTTCTTTTACTGTCAGATTTTTGGATCAGTGTAATCCTCAAATGGCTGCAACACATGTACAGCGGTTTGGTTGCTCCCTAACAACTAACTTGACAACTAAACAATGCAATGGTTCTTACTGAAAAGAGACACTCAGAAGTATTTTGCACATCCAGAAAAGATGTGGACTCTCGCACATGCACTCACACACACACACAGCCAGGCAACCACCCAACATCCCCTAAAAAGTTCAAAAAGCCAGACCCGTCCCCAGGCCAAACGGCCCTGGGCTCCCCTAAGCTATTCAGCGTGTGCAAATGAAAGATGTGTCTTGGAACAGTGCGAGCCTCTAAGCAGAGCAGAAACTAGCCTCGCGCACAGATATACACAGCAGCCCTCTGGACAAGTTTGGCACCCACACCAGTAACTGTGGGCCAAAACTCATGTTGCGTGCTAACTCTCTCCCTCCCCCATCCCCTCACGCTATCCCGCTCTGCAATTATATACTATGCTCCCACCCAAACATGCAAGAATAGGCCTTCTCAGTCAACAGACAAACCGAGTCATTCTGTCCTCAAACCATGACATCATGACCATTTGACTTCAGCGTGAAATTCAAGCTTAATTTAACTTTGTCAGGAAAAAAAAAAAAAGCGGTGTGTGTTACACTGGCAGAGCGCTGCACTGGTGTGAACAGTAACTTCATGCAATTGCAGGGAGCTAATTCATTCTCTTGAATATCAAAGTCACAAGGAATATATGACTCACGACAATCTCACACATCACGTATAAGTGGCTCGACTGGGCCTATGTATGATTGTCACAACAATATTTAGGATATGTTTAATGATGCTTTTATATAATATTAAGATAAAATTTTAAAGACAACCATTAGAGTCACATGAAATTAAATAATCACATTATTTAACTTTAACACTGCAAAAACCACCGTAATCCCAGATGATGTCTTGACTTATGTCACAACATGGACTTCATGATGAGCTTTAGCTCAGTATGATGTCAATGGCCTCCAGTTTTTGGACGTTTCATGGGGTTTAGGTGCCTGAGCGGCATCTATCAAACTGCTGACAGCTATTGTGTGAAGCACACCTCATTTTCCAAATCTGCCTCGCAACAGAGTCCTCTGTCCTTGCAGCCCTGGGAGGGGTTCTTAATAGTGTGTGAGCGCTTGCGTGTGCGTGCATGTGCATGTATATATGACAGAACCGAACCAATGACAGGCACCTCAGCCCAGCCCAGCCCTCGCAACAAAGAGGGCTGGTGGGTTTCACTGCAGCCCCTCTCACTCTCCCACACGCTCATAAATAACCATACAGAGTCTCTGCCCTGGCCAGGGGGAGAAAAAGGAGAGAAAAGAGCCATTTAGGCAGCTCCTCTCCTCTCATGCCTTCCAACTGACCTTTTCTAAGGGTCAATCAGTCCAACCACAACTCCATACTGAGACCCCCCCTCCTCCTCCTCCCCTCTCTATCCTTACTGACACTAACCTGAATCATCTCAGCACTGGTGCTGTGGAGAGAAGCCACTTAGCAGGCTTGGGTCATTGTAGAGGAGCGTTTAAGACATAGAAGGCATAAAGCCTCACAAGCTCTCAGTCCCAGAGCATGTGAGATGGCAGCCGGGGTCAGAGGTGAAGGTCACAATATGGGAGGAGGGGAATAAATCCTGTAGCATGGACGACAATAGATGCAATCCCCACTGACAATGATGCCATTGTGGGCCATGGGTTGCTTAGTGTGTCCTGGAGCTGTGCCTAATAGAGTTATAGTGCTGATGTGATGGCTGTGTAGCCGAGGAGAGTAGTGTCCTTTTATATAAAGAGGGCAACTGCCGAGGAGCATGAAAGAGGTCTCGGCTCCTCAATTTTGCTTTGCATGAAAGCCTGGGATTGTGTGTGTGTGAGAGAGTGAGGCTACTAGCTTAACTTCAGTGAGCTTCTAGCCATGAATCCTTCGCTCAGTGACGCACACGACTCGTCTCTGAAAAGACTCATAGCTGACTCATGGTTGAAGATGAATCGCAGAAGTTCTGCTGATTTCAGTGTGCAGGTGGGCTGACTGAATCAGAATTAATACAGTCTTTGTTTTCAGAACAATTGGAATTTTCACTGGTACTTATGACTAGTGATGAAATGATAAGTTGATTTTTAATATCTATTAAAGTCATTTACCAAGCCATTTTTTTTGTTTTCTATCATTGCAATTTGAATATCACTGGGTTATGCAATATGCAGATGCTACTTTTTTCATTATTTCTGACATCTACAACAACACAATTAAAATAAAAAAAAGACCATTCGACTGAAAAGGATCCTTTCTTGCAGCACTATAACCTACTGTGAGCCATACCTACTGATACAAGGACTGAAAAACTGACAGCATCTCATGGATATATTCAACTCATCATGGTCAGGCCTTTATTTGGCGCACCACTTCAGCGGAGAGGTGGGGAAGGCCTCTGGAGACAGAGGCCACTGATACCACAGGATCATCATCCTCGGCATAACTCAGACACTCAGCTGGTAAACGTTATGCTGTGGCATGCCATGAGTACCTCAGTTGTCACCTCTGTTAGTAAGATTAGGCTCTGGCAGAATGGAGTGACAGATGATGAGTGGTGGGTATGACCAGCGGGTGCTAATGCAGCGGACAGAGAAAGAGAGGGCTGGACTTGACAAACGCAGACAGACACTGGAGCGTTTGGAAAAAACGGTATGTCAGTTTTGCTGATGTCTATAGTAACAGTAGCCTCCAATTTGACATTCCCTCTACCAAACATTGGTTTTCTGTTTTTTTTTCCTCTTTTTTGCTTCTCTTTGACCTCCTTAAAAGAACAAGCTATGTTTCCCAGGGCCCAGCTATTTGAAGCTCATAGTTTTGGTCATCCAAAGTTTTCTGTTCCAACTCAAGCCGTTCAGACACTGTCCCCACTTACATTTCCACAATGGCAGGGTCCTGGGGGCCAGACCATAGCCGCCCTGCGCTCTACCCACAGTTGAGTTGCCTCTGGCAGGACTACTGCGTGCTTTGTGTGCTGGTTCTGGCCGCCGATCAGGGAAACCCCACAGTCTCTCCATGGTGAATGTCGAACGCCCTGCCAAGACCATTATGCATCCCTTCAATGGCCGTGAATAGCAGCACACTACAGTACAGAAGATTTGAGAGATGTGCAGTTCACTCAGGGCTACAATGCGAGACACAGATACCGACATTGGTGAACTGAACTAATCCCTGACATGGGTTCTCTGTGTTGTGTCTTTGGATCTTTTTCTGATCAACAACAAACAAAACAAATCCCGATAAAACGTGTCCTACATTGCACCGCACAGGAAATATGAAAACAGTCGCTGAACAAAATTCCTTGACACAGTTAGTGAACTAAGTCTAAACAAGCATTACTCTAAAATCCAGGGGATTATTCCACTGATTCTACAAATACTGGTTGTTGTGACTTAGTGTGGCTCAGTCAATGACAGCAGGAGGCCTATCATGTACACATTTAACACTTAGAAATATGGGGATTAAAGCTCTTTCCATAATTTCACCACAGAGTTCATGTAAAACACACTTAACCACACTGACTTCATAACCTATAGGACAAAAAAGCCAATCCTGTTTGCCATTCTCCTTACACTGCTTTCCTGAGCAGAGGAATGATCGAACTATAGCATCTCAAACGCCTTCTCTCCTTAACATTTGCGGCCTCGTAGCCCCTCTGTAGTCACACTAAGTTGTTTGTCAGATCAGTGTCAAAAATGTAAATCTAACAGGATTAGAGTTTAACTGCTATCTACATTTAGCACAGAAGAACATCTTTCTATTAATTTAAAACTCATGCGGCGTTTCCCAGCACTCCCACAGTCCAGTGGCATATTGCAGTAGTGGATATCAAGATGAGTCACATCAGCTCGCAGGCAGCTGGCAGGCTTGCCATATCAGCCTATCCCATAATCTTACGATTAGCCTTCACTGATCCCATCAGGACTGCCTGGATCTGGGGTGCAAAGCCTAAAGGTTTATCCTGCAAGTTGGCCCTCCCTCGCCCTGGCCACTACACGCACACAACACAAACGGGGCTCACATACAAATGCAAGGCACACCCCAAACATTTCAGGGTTTTCTAATACTCCTTAATACTGATCATGAATGCAAAATATTCCAAACACAAAGCCGAAAGACAAGAGCTTGTGAGGCCTATGCATGACTGTCCTCCACTGACGTGCCTGCAGCCGCGATGCTGTTGCGTCTCAAGGGGATGGTGGTAGTGAAATATGTCACGGGGGTCAGACCCAGAAGTTAAAGGGGCAAATTTTGTGGTCTTCTGACACAGAGGGAGGCATGAGGGGGGAGGGGAGGATTGGGCAGAAGCCAAGTGACATTCCGTGACAGGCTTCAAGGCTTAGGAAGGCACAGAAAGCACACGAGCAAACACTCACGCATTGCACCCACAAAGACGCACATGAGCGCATTCACCCAATGTGCTCACACACCCACACAATTACATACCTTTCAAATGGTGGATGTAATGTCTAAAAGAAACCTGCCAACATCTCAAGACTACCATTTGGTGAGTTAAGCAATGTTTGCATGCAACCTGCAAATGATACACAGACTTTTTTTCTCCAAAAATTGTTAATACACTCTGTGTATGTCTCTGTATGTGTTTGTCTGGAATACCCATGCACACACATGTGAGCATGTCTTCGTGTGTGTGTAAGTGCAGCCTGCAATGTCTGCTCTCTTGCCATAATCTGCTCCATCATGGCAGTTAGTTTAGGATGTTTCATGGGCACTGACTGGATACAGGAGAGAATTGTCTTACTGATGAGAAAAAGGAATGCTGGAGGCATTTACCTCCCTGACTCTCCGTCCTTGGGTCAAAAGGGGACCGGCCATAAACGCCTGGACACCAACAGAGACGGACCTCTGACCATACAGGCCTTGTTTCACACTCCTCGCAGCCACCAACGTCAGCTTGTTGGAAGAGGCCCTGGCTGTTTAAATTTATAGCACAATGTCATTCTGTGTCATGAATGAGCAACAGTGCATGTATTCATCCAACATGAATGCAGAAGGAGATAGTAAACCTGATAGAAAGACAGAGGGGGCAGAATGTCTCATCATAGAATATAATAAATTCTTTCTGAACTACATTCATTTTCAAGTCACTAATGTGTACAGGTGTTAACCCACCCGCTATTGCCTCTCGTTTCCTCAATGGGATGATCTCAGAGCAGCAATAATTGCAAGCGGCAGCAGTCAAGATGCCATTTTTGCTGTTGAACGTGTTTGACAAGCTCAACGAGAATATAATACACACTTGCTCAGTAGACAGGCTACTCTGTCACCTCTCAGACAAAAGGGCTTATGCTTGGTGCTCTCTGGACGCCAAACAGCTGAGGACATTTTAATTATCATAAAACCTATAGGATGATGTCATTGCATTGCAACTCATTCACTCACCAGTAAATTAGGGCAAAACCTAAAGTGGTAGAAAATGCTTAAATTCCTATTTATTTAAAGTATTAATATACAATATATGAGGTATAAGCTGAATAATGTTCTTATTGAATCATTAAAGCTAATAGGCTAGGCTTTTCTTTTCCATTCATGCTCTGAAAGCTATTTTTCAGCTGTTACAGTGCAGCCTGAGGAGAGCTGAATGAAACGGTCTGGAATGTACCATTACACTTTAGAGAATACTGATGTGGCATACATCAGATATCTGCGAGTTTAACGCAACAACTGAAACTTGCTTTCGCTGATTCTACTTAAAAACGCACCTTGTTACTAAGCTATGTGATAGAAACGTGACTGGGCCCGTTTTACAAGACCATTAATCCTGCAAGAAAATGAAATCCCCTACTGCAGCAGCGGGTTGGACCGCGCCAAGATGATGTCGCGAGCAACCCTTTAAAGTCGCTCCACTTCCGAGATGAAGTAAAGTGGAGCTCCGCCGCCCAGCGAGAAGGCATGAAGCCACAGCCTGTCTCTCTGGAAATAAAAAACCCAGTGTGACAGGCTATGCTGAGAAAAGACATTCGGAATTTGGGATGTTTTATGGACTCTGAAGCGAAGGAGTTTTCTCTTTGTCTACATCTATGTAGGACGTGGCGTCTGCGACTGCATTAAAATAACCTAAATTGGGTTCAAAGGAAACGTGCTTTTCTTAAAAAAAAAAAAATACGTGCAAAGACAACAGCAGCAACCCGGACTAATCTTTTGAAACAGGAATGGTTTATCCTCCCGAAGGTTTATTCTACATCGAAATGGATCAAGCACCACCAGGTAAGTTAGGGTTAAAAGCAGCCATTGTCTGAACTGCGGGGGGTCGGAAAACGTTTTCTTCGTTTTATGCTTTCTTCTGGCGCTGGCATCGCCGTGTGTCATGCCAGGATTTAAGTTGACATGCGACAAAACGCTGTGCAGGTGTCGGTAAAACGATACAATGGCCATGTCCTGAGCGCTGCGCTCCCCCAGTGGCATTGCCCAGGCATGCATAGCGCAATTCACTTGCCAATTACGTAATACCTTTCGGTGGACCAGGCGCAGTGGCTTGCCTCTTTTCTTTTGTCCCGGCACATAGGACTAACCTGGACGGCAAAGCGTGGCCGCCTTTGCATCCCCCCCGTCAAAGCGACACATCTGTTCAAAGCGTATGACAGTGCAGGGAGTGCAGGTTTGGAAAGGAGCAGAGCTGAGTGTGTGTTAATGAGCGCCGCATGAAACGAGCGCTTTGTTCTCCTCTGCAGCCAGCCGTGCTTAATTTGTGTGCTAGCTCTGAAAGTAGGCTAGAGGCAAGCAGGCTAGACGGCTCGTCTCATGACCGGACTCCGGCAACTCACCAACACTTCATTTTTTATTTACATTTGTCATCTGACCTCCGCGCTATTACACCGTCTTAAGAGTGTGTAACACTTGTGTTCGGGTATTTCAGCCCCGTTATGCCTTATTTTAAGTAATTGCCTCGCTAAATTATTTTGATTAAACATAATTAAAAATGCACCACAATGTTGGCCCCGTGCATTAATTACTGTAAGGTTGTTACTGATAACTACACTGTATGAACTTAACCGAGTGTTACTGACACGCCGTAAGAGCAGCACCCATCCCCTGCATTGTTCCTATAAGCTGTGTTGTATGCGCTCCTGTGACAGTTCCTGTCTGGGTATGAAGACCTTTCATGTGTTTTCTGGATTGGACACAGCGCCAGACCATGCTGCAGCGTGACTGACTTGATCTTTTTTGTTATTCCACACTTAAATTACGTGGCTCTTGTCTGTGCTGGTATGCGCATGTAGGTTTTGGACGCCAGGAGAGCTCCTTGGCAGGAGACAGACGAGGGGGGGCGGAGGAGGTGTACAGATTTCTGAGATTTGCTGAGTTCAGGAGCCGCAGCTTTTCGTTTTGTGCCTGCCACTGTGCTGCTGCACCTGCCTTTTGTTTATTTTAAGGTCAGAAAAAGAGGAGAGCGGATGGTGGGAGAAACCCACATCTTCTCCTCTCTGAGGGTGCTCTTGTGTTCTCCCCAACTGCCTCATGAAAGGCACTTTTGTCCTGCAGTGAAATATATCGCCCTTCACCTCCTCTTGATGCGGTTTGCCCTCCTTTTTCATTTTTAGGGAAACGCTTAATCTTTCGGCCAGGCTCGCAGATTTTGTTCCTTGAAGGTTGACGGAAAACTTAAACTGTAGGCGTGCAATCGTTATTAAATGGGAGGGGTGGTCCAAGAGGCTCAAAATATAACTTATGGTTTATTTAATGCCTGTCATGCAGCGCAGGACAGCGCCAGAGGCTGCTGCAAAAACTTCAGGAGTTGGACTTTAATCTGCTTCGCAAGAGTTGCAGGCAATTGAGCGCACAAATGTGAGAATTTCTGGAATAATAAAAGAAAACATATTTCATAGTTGTTGACAGACAGGGCTCAGAAATGAGGACTAACTGCCACATTTCCTTTCTTAGTGCTGACCACACTTAAGATCTTGGTAATGATTTGGCAGGCATATCTCTTGGAAACATGCCTGGGCTTGTCCTCAGATCTTGACAGGCTCCATCAAGCCAGGGTGTGACAGAGAGTGTGTGTGTGTTGGTGGCGGTGGGGGGTGTTAGACACATACACACACATCCTTGATTGCAAAAGTCGTAAGTCACATTGAAGGAGTCATGTTTACAGTGCTTCATTTGCTCTCACAACAGATCAATGCAGACGGATCTCTTTCTAAGAAACCGTCATGATTGTGACCCTTTGCATTTCATTTTCTTATCTCTCTTTCTCCTTTGCTTTCTAGCTCTCCCTCCCAGGTCAACAAAGCCAGTGTCCTCCACCATGAACAACAACTGCCTTTTGCCACCTGTGCATTCGCTACAGGACGCTGAATGGTACTGGGGAGACATAACCAGGTAGGTACCTTAACTTGAACAGGCCCGTATCAAGCACGTCATCATTCTTACGCACCTTGAGGTATGTTGTTTGATTTTCTGTTCACCGATAACTGATTTTCCTTCAGGGACGAGGTGAACGAGAAGCTCCGAGACACACCCGATGGCTCCTTCATGGTGCGGGACGCATCCACAAAGCTGCAAGGAGACTTTACGCTGACGTTAAGGTGAGCAGAAGAAAAAGAGAATATGACCGTTGCCACCAGAGCACTACCACAAATGACAGGGGATGCATTTATTTTACAGCCATAGTCTAATTTTGTGCTGTCACTTTTTCAGGAAAGACGGGCACAATAAGCTGATCAAGATTTACCACCGTGACGGGAAGTACGGCTTCTCGGACCCCCTCACATTCACTTCAGTGGTGGAGCTCATTTGGCATTATCAGCACCATCCGTTGGTGGAATACAACGCCACACTGGACCTAATGCTCACCCATCCTGTGTCCCGTTTCCAGCAGGTTAGTGAGCGCCGTTGTTTTATGTTTTGAGATAAAAATGCAGATCAGAAGCCTGGCACTGGACCAAGGATTAGGGATTGTACATATTAACGGGTAATTTTTGCCTTCAGGTGAAAGAGGACAGTGTTGATGTCGCTGGAAGAAAGCTTAAGGAGGTTCACAGTCAGTACCAAGAGAAGACAAAGGAGTTTGATCGTCTTTATGAAGCTTTCACAAAGACCTCACAGGTAGAAACAAACTGCCTAAATGAATTCCGATGGTCTCTGATCTGTGTGCCAACAACAAAATATCACTCCTTTTCTAAACAGTAGAATTTACATCCATCAGTCTCCTGACTCTTTTCTTATGGGATGTATTCTTTGTGATGCAGGAGATCCAGATGAAGCGAACGGCAATTGAGGCCTTTAATGAGACGATGCTGATCTTCGAGGAGCAGTGTCGTGAACAGGAGCGTTATGGAGAGGAGTTTGAGAGGAACAATCAGTCTGAGGGAGCCGAAAAAGATCTGGAGAGGTACTTCATTACATCATGGTGCATAAAATGCCACCCAAATGGAGTTTAATTTGGGCAAATGTCGCCCATGTTTATTGAACTCTATTCAGACCTGTGACTTTTGCTTCCCCTCCTTAGCTTTCTGATAAATTACGAGAAGCTGAAGTGTCGTCTTGGGGAGATCTACGACAGCAAAATCCATCTGGAGGAAGACTTGAGAACGCAGGTGGAGGATTACAGAGAGACGGACAGGAAGATGAACAGCTTGCGGCCTGACCTCATCCAGCTACGCAACATCAGAGACCAGTATCTCAAGTAAGTGCTGTCACAATATTGTTTGTGATAAATGTGGTAAATCACTGCAAACCCATACAGGAAAGAACATAATTCAGCCTAATTGTTTTATGTTAAAATTAAACCGTACACCTCTCCTTGCAGCTGGCTTAATCACAAAGGCGTGCGGCAGAAGCGCATAAATGACTGGCTGGGGACGCAGAGTGACAGCCTTGATGAGTAAGTTTCAGTCGATTCTTTCTGAGAACAGAATTTAAGGACGCCACTCATAACTTATAAATGAAATGCAGAAGTGTTACAGAGGTGTTAAAATATGACTCTTGTTTTTCCAGCACCTATGTGTTGAAGGGAGATGAGAAGAATTTGCCGCATCAGGATGAGACGAATTGGTTTGTTGGTGAACTGAGTCGGACGCAGGCCGAGGAGATGCTGCAAGGTAAAGCTCCTGGAACATTCCTGATCCGCGAGAGCAGCAAACAGGGATGCTACGCCTGCTCCGTCGTGTGAGTATAACATTTTGGAAAGCAGCGTGTGGAGAACGGATCAGTTTTGACATGAATGTTGTACATGTTATAATCGCGCTGTGCTGATTGATCTTATTTTTTTCTTTCTTCATCTATTCCAGCGTGAACGAAGAAGTGAAGCATTGTATGATCTACAGCACACCGCACGGATACGGCTTCGCCGAGCCATACGACGTCCACTGCTCCCTGAAAGACCTTGTCCTGCACTATCGCCTGCACTCCTTAGCGCAACACAATGACGCCCTGGATGTTCGGCTGTCACATCCAGTACACGCCAAAGCTGCAGCCACGCCTTCTCAACACGCAGAGGAACACAAACTCTTACAGACTCCAAAACACACAGCAGGGCTCCCTCCTGCCGCTCCAGAGATGTAATCCAGCGAGAGAGACAAAAGGACATGTTTACTGTATCCTGCGAGAATGACTGCATCGAGGTGCAATGTGTAAAGTTTTGCACTACAGTGATTCCATCGGTTTTTGTGAACGGGATTTCACAGATTGAAGTGGGACCGGAACTTGAATGTCAGCTTGAACTTCTTCTTTTTTTTTTTTTCAAAGTGACTGTTTCAGCTTTTAATATTTTTTTGTACTTCATTTATTGCCATTTGTTTAATGGACACCTTTCAGTAGGGATGTTGACAACCAGAAAATTGCTCACTGGCATCGGGTGCCGCACCTTTGTTTGACTTTTTCCAACCAGAGTCGATGTTGCTAAAGATGTCCATTTCCCTAAAATTTGACCAATAGGTTAGAATATATATTTGATTACTATGGAGTTGTATTTGTTCCTCATTCCTTAGCACATGATGGCACATTCTGAGCAGAGAAAGGGATTTCTTGGTAGCGCCATAAATTATATATTTCAAGAATTTTTTTTGAGTGCATTTGTGCTTTATTTTGATAGGGACAGCTTAAGAGAGACAGGAAAGGCAGGGGAACGAGAGTGAAACCTATTTACCCTGCAAAGAAAATTTTAATCTGAGGAAGAAAAAGAGTTTTAACCTCATTTATCTGTTTGCTAATATCCACATAAGCGCACAATGATAACCTCTTCCACTCTATTTTACCCATTTGCCCTCTCTCAATGTACAAATTGAAATAAATGCAAATTTAACATATTTTTGTTAGATTTAGTTGGACAGAGGGTGTTACTTCTCATTTCAAAAGAATACCCTGAGGTGGCTTGTAAGAATTAGACAATTATGTCAACTAGCTATATAAATATTAGACTTAACAGGCACTTGTGCTACTGAGTGGGAAGAAAATAGAGGCACAGTTTAAGTTCTATTTTTTTTAACCTACCTTAATGATTCGAATGTCCTAGCTACTGCATATATGTGAACCCCCAAGATAGCTAGGCTGCAAGCTAATAAAGTATAGAGTAATTTACAAACAGAATTTAATTAAAAAAATAAAGAATACTACTACAAGCAATCAGATTGGAGACAATCAGAAATTACAGACTCTGATTGTCTGGCATTGTAGCTCACTGTAACACTAAATGTCCCATTGTGCGCTCAGGAATGGGGCACAAATATAACTCCTGAAGTTACTGCTATGTAGTGTATTTGTGAGGAGGAAAATGGTTCTGTGTACAGGCTGTTTCCGTCATCAGTTCGGTGGACCAAACCATTTTTGGGTAAATACCACGTGTGAATATGTGAAAAGTCGTGGTGCAGCTTGACAGTTTGCCCCTTTCTTAACAGACATTCATATACAGTGGATAATTATGTAGCATTAACATCCTGTAGAATACCATTGTATGAGCATACGCAATGTTAAACCCATTGACCAGAGCACTTAATAGTGAGCGAAACTACATCCCTGTTAAGTCCGGTAATTGCATTTGGGCAAGGGTAGGGCAATTTATGTACACCTGCTGATGTGCTGATCAAAACATAATCTGAAGTACTGTATGTTATATTCTGTTACTCAAAGAAGTATAAGCTTTTTGTATTCTATATATATTTTTTCTATAAACATGCCACAAGATGAAAGCTTGAAGAAAGTGCAATCCAACAGTATTTCTATTGTTGCAATGTATGACGACGATGATGATGGTGGTGAAGGTAATGCTGTTATGAGAGGTTGACATTTGCCACAAAAATGCACTCTCTTTGGTGGTGTCGGTATGATGTGGCCTCCGATGTTTGTGTGAACTGCCAGAGGTCCGGAAGTATCCTGCCTCCATTACTTGAACTGTGGCATTGCTCGAGCTATGAATGTTTTTCATGACATGCCGCCTACATAGCTTAAGAGGAAAGGAATCCATGTTGAACTTGGCACATTTTTCAAGTTTGAGGACAATAGATACTCTGTACAGAGAAACTGTAAAATGTATTTCTGAGGTTGGTTTATGGAAGGAGGGTGATTAAGCCTCTTATAAAAATATAACTCCACTGGGGGATTCAGGAAACTCCTCGGGTGAAGCTAAGCAATGTGAGATCCTGACCTTTTTCTTGCTGAAAGACAATAAACTGATGAGGGTTTTGTCAACTTATATAATCCATTGCTTTTTTTTTTTTTTACCACAATCTATTGCCTTCAGAGTTTACAGTCTTTTTTATCAATTAAGGTAACAATGTAAAAAGATTTTAAGAGCTTTTTTTTCCAAATAATGTGGGTAGAAAAATAACCAAATACAAAGCATACAAAGTGAGATGAGTAGTTATCTAAAATATATACCGTCTGTCTCTAGTGGAGCCATTGTCCGATGAGTTTATTCCTCGGGTCAGCGGAGATGGGAGGCAGCCAGGGCACCAGAGGACACACTGTGGACAGATGGAAGAGAAAGGAAGTGATAAAGACAATAGCAGGATATGCGCAGGCCCTTTCCCTGCTCAGTCTGGCCATGGTTGAGTCACCAGAAAACAATCTTATCAGACATACTTCACTATGAACGTGCTGTCATTTCAAACAACTTTTTTTTTAAGCTCCCGTGAAAGGAATGCCGCTCAACTATAAACATTTGGCACCAGCCAGCAAGAGTTTTGTCTCGCACAGTCAACACCATTGTTATCTGATCATTACACAAAATTAATGTCTTCCAAACATTCCACTTAAACACCGTCTACAAAGGCTTCGGATATGGTTGGCACCAACGGCGATGAGGATGCTGACCCCGGGTGACACCGCCATTGGCCCTTCGTGACCAGCGCAACAGGTGGCCTGTTTCAACCATCACATAAGGTCTGTGTTAGGCAGGGATTAATGAGGTGCAGAGGGAGGGCGGGGATGTACTGGGGGAGAGCCTCCATTCCAGGCCACGGATTACTCCCTCTTACCTGTGTCAGCATAGAGAGCTGGTGGACAGGCAGCATACGAGCTCTGCTCTGGATGGACCAGATGCAGAGGAGACAGATAGCTAGGACAGACTGTACCGGGGCTGAGTCACAGCCAGGCTGCTGCGTGAGAGTCTAAAGACAGGGAGAGAGTGGGTAGGGAAAGTGTGTGGGGTGGACAGACAGGAAAGGAGGACAGGAAAGAGTACTCGAAATATTTCTAATTCCTGTACAGGATGGTATAAAACCGAAGGCTGGAAAGGTCAAGCTGGGCCTTCGCTAGGTTTCCTTTAACCTGAAGTATACTCCCACCTGGCTTTACCCCAAAGCTATTTGCCTCGACAGCAGTTTAGTTTAGACTGCTCAGTCCTATTTTCCTGAGCTTCAGACATATTACAGTGCCTCTCCACTTTTCCTCCCTTTCTTTCCTTGTCGGCGCACCTCAGTCGTAGAACTCGCACGGTTAAACCCATTGTCATTTCGCTTTATAGTTCTCAATTTAAATACGGGGTGGGGTGGCAGCAGGACGAATTACCTTTGGAGTCACGCCTAAAATACACACACCATCAACTGTCTCGCAGGCTTTAAGAAAAAGAGGTTTTTGCTTTCAGTTTAGCCGCAGCCAATCGCGTCTCTCCTCCCCTCTGTCTCCGTCCGATTCCACCGTTTCCACGCTACCCGACCAGCCAATGGGAGGCCGAGAACGTGCCGCGTGTCGGCCAATCAGCGAGCAGTTGCTATGTTGGAGGCAGAATCGATAAGAGAGATTTTTTTTCCTCTCCTTTTTACTAGCTCACATTATAGCTGGCGTATAGGGTGAAGGCAAGAGGCACTGTTGCCTGCCAAGCACCATGTAGGCTACGGACTGAACCATTAAACATACCAGCCCCACATCTTCTATCATCTAATGCCACTACAAATAAAAGCTTAACAGTTTGTATGTATGTATCTCTCCCTATGTGTGTGTATTATGAATTAAGGTCTTGGAAAAGCTGGAAAAGTGAGGTGGAAAATGCTTAAAAGCTGGGGGAATCATTGTAAATGATGCATATCACATCAAGTTTTAGAGCAAAAATGATGTTAAAGTTGGTACTTTTTTTTCTCTCTTCATGCACTTTTTTCCGTTTATATCTTGGCTATCATTTTGAATAATAGCCCAAATAACAACACGTTTGATTACTTACTGTAACCTACTATTGACCTGGGATACACCCTAAACCTGTATTTTAAGTTGGCTAAAATAGAAGTTAAATAGAATTAAGCAATTTAAAAAAATCAAAACTTAAGAAGATGTAGAAGTGGCATGGCATCACTTCATACTAGTTTCTTGGATGCCTCCAGCACTAAAATGGTCATGTATTATCTCAGTGACCTCTGGTTACAGTGACTGGAGGCCCAGATCACACTGAGATGAGAGGTGACACTGAGCCAGCTCTTACCAGCGGATAACATACAACTGTTTGCTGACAAACAATTCAGGAGAAATGCCAATCCAGATCCACAACCAAATCAGATTTGCAGATACCAGCTTAGGCGGGAATAAGATGATCCCACCTCCTTGAAACAGGTAGAGCAGGACTCAACTTTGAAATAATAACTTTCATTTCAATAAATGGCCAGCCATTTGCATGATTTCCTCCCAGTTCAACCTGTGACATGCACATTGCATTGTACTTCTATTTCTCAGGGGGGGAAAAAAAAACCTCACTAATGATTTCAGCTTTAATAAATGAAAGGCCTCAGAGTCCCTCAAGCTCTCAGGACAATCTCATTGCGGGAGTTCAGCTCTCAAATAGATTAAAGAAGAAGCAGCGGGCACATGGCCAGTAAACCAATGTGTCACAGGACTGACAGACACCAGCTCCGGTGCAGATGGCAGAGAAGCTTGAGAGAAAGCACAATACTGTCTGTACACTGTAGGTGAACTCAGCCAAGATAAGGAGCGGTTACGCAGTTCACAAGTCCTGTCAGGTGAGGACAGGAGCCTTGTCTGGCAATGTCAGAACAAACATGTGCGCGATATAACAATGCATCTACAGTGTATTTGTAATAGGAAAGAAATAGTACCATTAAGAAAAAATAAAATACCCTGATTTTTTACAGGATTAGTATTGGGCAATATTATGGAAGAAATAATAAAACTCTGACCACAGAGTGCTGTAATTACTTGCTTTGCATTATCTGGTATGATTTAATTCAATCATAAAGACTTAGAAAACTCTGAACTCTACCTGCTCATAACAACCCTTAAGTTGTCAAGTGTCATCTCATGATGTTTTTCTTTCCTGGTGAAAGAAAAGTCTAGCCAGAAGACAGGGCCCTAATGAAAAAGTCAGACATACCCTGCACTTAAAACAGAATGGTAATTATGGTGACCACTTTCCATAGGACGACCCTCACACTATTTACTTTTTCTCCCACTGCATGGGAGATTCTGGGAGTAAAGCAAATGCCTTGCTCCCCATCACCACAATGGAGTGACATGGTGATCAGTGAACATAATTATCATGCTCGTGACAAACAAAAATGTTGTCTATAGGAGAAAAAAAGGGACTGCAGAGACTGCAGCCATGTCTAAGACAAAAAAAGCCTGATCACATTGTAATAGAACCATGTACACTAAAAGAAGTCTGTATCACGACATTCAAATTCATTTTAGCACTTCACCTACTTATTAAAACCTGTTTTACAAGAGACACCTGCCCAGACAGCATCATAAAGAACAAAAGGCACTGAAAAGAGACACGCTTATATTACAAATGAAACACACAGAGCCCAAACACTAGGGATGATGCATGACAATTCTGTAATTAAGGATAATTTCAAGGATATAGCAGAGGCCTGTTGTCTCTAGTAATGAGGTCAATATGTATGTACATGAGCAACCAGCAATAAATATTCTATTAATATCAATTATTTATGACAACTTCTGATGGACATGTTATCATGTTGGACTAGTAGAGAACATGTATGTTTCTCACCAGCATGTATTATCCAGTGACTGAAAGAAGGCTGTTGTCACACTATTATGAAACACCAATGAGGCTCCTGAATCACTTAACAGCACTGATAACTCACGACCGCTAAAAATAGGCAACATAATGTGATTAACACATACAGTAACTCAGGCTTGTGTGGAAAGTGACAGTGATCATGCCACTTCTGAGAAAGAAAAATACTCTTATTTGAGGATGAACAACACTTTCGCCATACACATTTTCAGATATTTTGGTTCTCGGTAGGCATGTTAAGATTGATGTTTAAATGGAAAGATATCACATTACAGGTTAAAACACTGCTGAGTTCACATTTAATCATGGAGGGAGCTATGCTGAAAGTTAATTGTGAAAACATTTTAAGTCAAGATTTTGAAATTCCTCCTGAGATATTTGGCTAAGAAGGTGAACATTAAGGTGACAGAGGGTAAGTGTGTGTTCAGAGGGTGAACTTTGCCTTTATATTGGCTTACTAAGAGTCCATTTAAGCTGTGTCCAATAAGATAATTGTTCAGCTGGGATAATGGCCATGGTAGATGCCCTTTAGGGAAACAGGACACTGGAAATTTAACGGCACGGGGCAACAAGAAGGAAAACCAACCGATTGTGTGGTACATAGGGTGGCCAGGTTGGCACCTTTGTGTTTTAACTGGCCAACACTGGTGTCACCACATACTCTCTAGTACACCCCTGGCTGTTTAAATCTGGATGACACATTGAAATAGCAGGAAATACAAGTCAAGTGACAGTTAAAGGACTTTTTCCTGTAACTGTCACAGGCATTTTTTTTTTCTTACCTCAATTCAGTGGGCCAGACAGGTTTAATGGGCCCAAGCAGTGCTAGAGTTCTGTATGTAATAACAGGTTTCCAACATAATGTTTAAACTAATTTGATGTCAAGCTACTGATTAAAACAAACTGGACAACCCATTGCCACTGTCTATGGGTAGGCTAGGTTGTAGGCTTGGCAAAGTCCCCAGTGGAAGAGGTTGCAGCCAACACAGTGGAGGATAGCTACATCTAAAATTACCATTCTGATGGGGGCTGACATGCTAAGAATACTATGATAATTTACATGGTAGGTTTTTGTGGCTTGTTGTCAAGGACTTTCATTTGTTTAGCTGTTTGTTCAAAGGCAACACTGCCATCTGGCGTTGTGCGTCGTAGCAAACCTGGCGCGAATTCTTGGGTAAACTGAGCCAAAATCAGAACAAAATAATATAAAAATGCCAAAACAACACGAAATAAGCCATACTTTAGTGTAATTTACAGTTATCTTCCTCAAGAGGGTCAACGAGGGTCACTGACGACACAAACACACACAAGATGCAACATTATCGGCGATTGGTTAGTCATGACTGGAGGTTCATCTGCCAGACCAGTGCAGTCGATCCACAAAAAACAGGATTGACAGTCTGCAGGACGACGGAAGTTGCCTGCATCCTCATCAGTAAACTTAGGGGTAAGTCACTGCTAAAAACAAGCTGAATTTTGACATTTAATTTCTCTAGAGGTATGCTATCCTCTGTGAGTTGACACTGTCCGAGCGAGGTTTGGTCGAGCAGTAAAGTTGCCTGATTTCAGTAGAGCATTTTAGCCACTGATGAATGTGATGGTTGAATCCACCCCGGAGAGCAGGCTGTTGGCTAGCGTGCCGGGCTAACGGCGACGACAGGTGCTTTTTTATAGCCAATACAGCAGCAGAGTGACGGACAGTGACTGCACCAGTGTGCCATATCCCGAGACTGTCAACAAAGTCCGACTGTTTACGTTTATCTCTTATTACATTGCTGACAATGCCTCAGTTCTGTGTTGTTACACAACAATGAAGTGAGTCAGTGACTCGGTGTGTTTTGGTGTTTATGCAACCTGCTCTTGTGCCTTTCAGGCCTGTTTCATGCCGAGACTCACTAGAGATGAGGTTTTGGGAATACCGGCCTCCATGTTAACACAGAGCTGCACCCACTGCCATGTCCTCCACTTCTGTGTCGACATCCACTTGTTGTGGTGGTGATGCTACCATGGCGACGCAGGCGTCCGAGCAGGCTCTGTTGGCCTCAGACCGCTACGCCAGACTCATCCTGGCCCAGATGAACAAGATGCGGCTCCGCACGGACTTTTGCGACGTGGGGCTGAAGGTTGGCGGCCGCGTCTTCAGGGTCCACCGACTGGTGCTCGCCGCCAGCAGCCCGTACTTCGCCGCTCTTTTCTCCGGGGGGATGATGGAGGCGGATAAAGAGGAGGTGCAGATCCTTGGAGTGGAGACGGAGGTCTTTGAGGTTTTGCTGGACTTCATATACACAGGTCTGCAACGATCCCGATATTCCCATCAGCGTGTTCAATAAAATCTGTGTGTTTTTGTACCATTTTCTGATTGGAAATATGCGCGCGTTGCTGCCAGGTGTGATCAGCGTGACAGTGGAGAACGTCCAGGAGCTGATGGTGGCAGCAGACATGCTGCAGCTGAGCGAGGTGGTGTCAATCTGCGGAGAGTTTCTCAAGGGCCACATGGACCCGTCCAACTGTGTGGGCATCTTTCAGTTCCTGGAGCAGATTGCCTGCATGGACATGCTGGAGTTCACTGAGAACTACATCCATGTTCACTTTCTGGAGGTATGAAATAATAACTTTGTCATTTTATCTCTCTGCCAGTACTCTGCTGTTTCTGTCAGTCTCTGCTCTGTTTCTCTGTTACATTAAACCTAAATATACATGAAATGTGTCCTTATTCAGAAAAAGCCCAGTCAAACCATCGCCAGTGTATTCATCAGAATGGCATTTTGACCATTTGTGTTGCTAAAGAGCTTCAACTTACACTGTAATTTCCAAGTTTGATACTTACAGATTCCCTCTATCAACTACCTCCCGTTAGGTGTGTGTCACAGATGAGTTCAGGGGCCTTTCGAAGGATCAGCTGGTGAGGCTGCTGAGAAGTGAAGAGCTGAGAATTGAGGATGAGTACCAGGTATTCACTGCAGCCATGGACTGGGTTCTCCAAGATGTGGCAAAGAGGAAAAAGCATGTGGTGGAGGTGCTGGAACCAGTCCGCTTCCCTCTGCTTTCCCCACAGAGACTGTTCAAGTACATAGAGGGTAAGGAAAGCAAACACTTTAGCACTCTGCTTTCATATTTTACATACTTTATGATTTACAGTCACAGTTCTGTTGTGAAGATGATTAGATGACACATTGTAAACAACATCTTGAATTTTTCAATAAAGGTATTACAGATTTCAGCCTGCGGGTGGCACTGCAGACTCTGCTGAAGGAATACACTGAAGTCACAAAGTCTCCAAAAGAAAATAAGATGTACAGTCAGCTGCAACCAGCCAAGATGAGACCCAGAAGAAAAGCCAGGAAATACCTCTATGCCATAGGTTCTCTTTCAGATCACTTTCTTCAACTTAGAAATGTAACCTGATGAATTTTGGTCAGTGAAGATAGTTTAAATGAGGACGTAACCTGAGATGTTCGCAATAAGAAATGTCAGAGATGCTAAATTTCTGACCTTTGCTTGTTATTCATTGTGGCAGGAGGCTACACTCGGCTGCAGGGCGGCCGCTGGAGTGACAGCCGGGCGCTGAGCTGCGTGGAGCGCTTCGACACCTTTAACCAGTACTGGACCACCGTGTCGTCCCTGCACCAGGCCCGCAGCGGGCTGGGGGTGGCGGTGCTGGAGGGCATGATCTATGTGGTGGGAGGTGAGACAGCTGAGGCTGTTTTATGTTTGTGTTCAAGTCCAAAAATAAATGAGCCTCAACGATCTTCAGTCTGAATTGAATTGTTGCTGTTTTTTCGCCAGGGGAGAAAGACTCAATGATTTTTGACTGCACAGAGAGGTACGACCCAGTGACCAAGCAGTGGGCCGCTGTGGCCTCTCTCAACTTTCCTCGCTGTGGAGTTGGCGTCTGCCCCTGCCACGGAGCTCTGTATGCACTTGGTAAATGCCACAGTAACACAAGCACCATGTTGACCAAAATACATTCAGCACAAACTGGTAGTTTAGTTTTAAATGGGCACTCCACCGATTTCACACTCACAGATCAGTTTGCTCGTCATGGTTAGTACAACTCAGCCTGTAAAACAGTTGTATGGTGTATACTGGATCTCATCAATGTCAAACCGGAGAACAGAAAGCAAGTTAAACAAATTCAACCAACTTATTTTGTGAAGTGATAATGAATAAGCGTCTTGGGAAACCTCAGAAAAAAACACATTCTGATGATTGTACGGTGCCTCTGTAGGTGGCTGGATCGGCTCGGAGATTGGGAAGACCATGGAACGATATGACCCAGAAGAGAACAAGTGGGAGGTCATCGGCAGCATGGCGGTTCCTCGCTACTACTTTGGCTGCTGTGAGCTACAAGGTGTGTTCCTCCCCGTCTCTTGATAATTACATTTATATAATCCAGTGCAACTTGTGGAGAGTCAGTGATGTCCTCCCTGCCCAGGGTTTATTTATGTGATTGGAGGAATCAGTGACGAAGGTATGGAGCTGCGCTCGGCCGAGGTGTATGACCCCATCTCCCGCCGATGGAGCGCTCTGCCCGTTATGGTGACACGTCGAGCCTATGTGGGCGTCGCCTGCCTCAATAACTGCATCTACGCGGTGGGCGGCTGGAACGAGGCACTGGGTGCACTGGAGACAGTGGAGAAGTACTGTCCGGAAGAGGTAAAGTGGGGGAAATGTTACACTCAAGGGTAACTAAAAACCCTTCAGTGACAATTTGATTTCTTTAACATCTTTCACCTAGCATTCTCTGTATTTGTCTGTCTCCAGGAGAAATGGGTTGAGGTGGCGCCGATGTCTACAGCTCGTGCCGGCGTGTCAGTGTCAGCAGTTAATGGGCTGCTGTACGCCGTCGGGGGCAGAGCCGCCAGCAGAGACTTCTCTGCCCCAGTGACGGTGGACTCGGTGGAAATCTATGACCCTCACCTGGACACCTGGACCGAAGTCGGCAACATGATCACCAGCCGCTGTGACGGCGGGCTGGCTGTCCTCTGATAGCCAGGAATGTTCGAATTGTGACCACCTTTATCAGCACCAGAATCATCCCATAACTGCATCAACTGAAGAAAAGCTGCACCTTAAGAAACACAAAAGTGTGTTTCATGCCTCAAGTAGGCAAATTAAACATGTTGTCATTTGTCCAGAACATTTGACATTAACTGAACATAAGAATATGACAGCAGATCTAAAACTGGAAAACTGCCAAATCTGCTTCCGCATACGTTTACTCTTACTGTTGTGTCTCTATTTCCAATTCACTAAATAATTTTACATGACTATTAGAGTGGCAACATGCTCGTTTTCCTCTTTTGTGTGTTTGAAGACAAAGCGATCCTTGTGATAAGGACATTTTTTCACTGTGGAGCTCTATTCTGGATGAAGTGTAAGAGTCCTATGAGGACTACGAACTCTTGGACAAGATGTGAAAACACTGATTTTTGTTTTTTTAGTTTGTTTTCTTTTTATTTTTCCACAAAGAAATGTTTGAGGTGAGTGCTTTGCTACTTGGAAGATTTATCAGACCACTTGAGCCTATTTAATATGGGACCAAAGTTCCGTGGTAAGTGATTTCTGTAAATAATTATACACTTGAACAGCACACCACTGTGCAGTTATCGCTCAGTAATTTTCACTGGATCCTTTTTGTATATATGATACTGTAAATATTAGTGCCTCTTTGTCACCATTCATCATTTCACTCATCAGTGGCACCTGAAATTAATTCAACTCACATTTCAACTTTCTGATGTTAAGGTACACGACATAACTAAAAGACAATGCACAAGTTTATGAATGTGTTTACCTTCTTCATGCTAAGTTATCATGTTTCCTCTGGATGTTGGAGCTCATCACATTTGCCAGCAGAGTGGAGCAGTTGCACATTAACAGTATTTCCTATCATGTATTGTTGCATCTCTTAGCAGACAACAGAATATTGTTACACAACAGTAATAATGTCTTTTATTGGTTGATTTCAGACTTAATAAACTTCAGAAGAGTTAAATGTGTGCTGGGCTTAATATTAACCCACATTCCTCATTTAAAATTAACAAGATAGTCACTGTGGGATTGTTGACAATGCCTCCCTGATGTACTAAGTGATGGTATGAATGTGTGTTAGGTCAGACAAGTATGATTGCAGTCTTTGCCTAAAAATGGAATCTGTTCAGTTGCTCTATTGTTAGGAAAATTCAGATTACTTAGTACTCAGTGAGTATCAAGGACTCTCCACTGTAGACATCACACTGAGTTTAAACATGGCAAACACATCCTGAGTTGACTGTATATGTTTGTAACAGAGGACTTTCAGCATTTCACAAACAAGCAAACTACAGTGGCAACATGGCTTCTGGTTAATTGAAAAAGTGTACTGCTCAGTGCAGTTTGTTGTCATCGACTCTCTAGTGCCCTTTTGACTGGGTTCTGCAATCATCTGTTTGTCTGAGGTCTGCCACTGTGCAGCATCAAGGCTGTTTGACCCTGATGTAACGTTTCCATGAAATGTCAACCCCCAGTAAAACTAATTGTGATACATACAGACACTGGGTTGTGATGTCGGAAAACATACGTATTTACGTAACTGGTGCAATATTTAGGTCTCTGTAACAAGTAACAAAGTAACTGCTGTGAGATGGTGGACAGCATAAACAAACCACTGTCTGCAGGTCTGCACTTGATTTTACATTTTTATTAAGTCTGTGTGGCTCAACATTCAAACCGTCCTTTTAAATCAGTTCTGAATCTCTTTGATCTTTTTCTCAGAGCAGAATTTTTTAATTGTAAGGGTAGCCACCAGGGAGAAGGTGGCAACAAGAGTGAGGACAGTTCGCATGGCTTTGAACCAGGAGGGGTAACCAGGCAGCAGGGTCAGGTCGTAATGCAGAGACAGACCCAGTCCCATAATAACTACCAGGGCTCCCTCTGCAATATTGTCCCTGCAGAGCAGTGCCAGCCAGGCAAGAAGTGAGGGCACCACACTGTTGCCCAGGTTCATCCAGTCAGGCTGAGCAGGACTACCGGCTGGGATGGCAAACCCCCAGCGGGCACCTCCAAGGAAGGAGACTATCGAGGCTCCGTAAACCACTTGAGCAAATGCCAGTTCAGGGTAGAAGGACTGCGTGGCAGCCATCAGGAGAGGGGCAGACATGAAAGGGATGAGCCCAGAGAAGCCGAGGTACAAGGCTGGTTTGGGAGCCTCAGTAAGGGCCCTCAAACTGAAACCCCCTTTGCTGTCAGCTCTCTCTGAGGCACCTCGTGAATCCCCGTGGCAGAGGCGTGAGGCAGACCAGCTCACGGGCCTGATGCTCAACAACCCGCTGCTGCAAGTTTGCCTGGATGGAAACAACACTGGGGAGGCCTGAGAGTGACAGAGTAGCTGAGCTTTCGTTGTGTAGTCTGGTGCTCTGGTTATCTGTTGAAGACATCTCCATACTGGAACCTGAGGGCATAATAATCACAGAAGTGCATAAACATCACGGCTTCTTAATGTTATTTAACGCTGGCACATACAGTATATCTAAATTAGGAAACAAACGATACTGCTCAACAGTCAAATTTTCGCTTAGTCTTACCCCAGAAATCATGCGTCTTCCAGATGCAAATATACTCATTTTCAATCTAAAAAAAAAAAGACATTCATTAATTGGTTATAAGACACTCCCAACAGCAAAAGCAATCTGGACTCTTATCTATGATTTAATTACCCCAGGCTAACGTGCTACTAACAGCTAGCATGCTACCTCTAACAGTTACTTGCTCAACCTGACGCAATACAAAACTATCATACTGAAACAACCTGTATATACAGATGCTTCCCAAATGTTACCCTTTAATCGTCTGTCATTCAGTCGCTCGCCAGGGCCACTGCAAGCACAATTACGTAAAATTAATAGTTACAAAGTTAACGATAACTGGCTAAAGGTCGTTTGCAGGCTGCCATTCTCCTGGTGCTCGATTAAATGCCTGTCTCCTGACATTCCCAGGAGGTTCTGATATCGACTGGTTTGGCTGTCTGTGACGGGAAAGGTATTAAGTTATATTCAAGATGGCAAACTACTAATATACGCGGTGCTAAGACTGTCGTCTATGAACATTTTCAAAATCGTCATGTAGTAATGTCAGGTCTGTGCATGTTGTTTTATTTAAAAAGAAAAGTATTTACAGAAGCTACATTGTTAAGCCAGCTCGACTTAAAAAAAACACAGTGGGACCTCGTTAAGTTGCATAATAACTACAGATCTTGAACGTAGCATCAATGAGGCTGTTCGAATCCCTCAGTGCCAGCGCCAGTGGTAAGCGCCCCGAGTCCGAAAACCCAAACAAACACCAATAGCCGCATTATTAAAGAAGTTTATAGTTGCGAAAAAGTGCTATCTCGTTAATATTTCCAGATTATATTTACATTGGAATAAGTATCTATCGGAGGCCCTCTTGCTTAGGAGAAGGTAACAGCTACACGGTATCGTCATGAAACACTGCAAGTTAGCTCGCTAGCACTTAGCTATCTGATGAATGTGTGCTGCCGCTGCTAAGGTAGCCATTTTGAAACTGTGTTGTTCCAACGAAGCCAGGTCTGTTTACCTATATTGTATGTTTGTGACAGCTACTTAAATAGACAGTTTTAGCCACCTTGAACATATTAAATGCATTTTTACTTTTCTAAGCCCCTTAACCATGCTAATTCATTTCAACTACCTAGCAGTTTTCGTGCGCTACTAAATAGGCTGTATAACGCGAGCTATTAGCTAACAATTGCTAGGCTAACGTTAACCTTAGATATCTAAACAGAGTTAGCTATTAGCAGAGTTAAGACAGATCTGGTAACGTTGTTGGTTGGTGATTAACGTTGCGTTGTTGGTAAACACCACAGCCGCTTTGCCGCTGAATTTATATTTCGCTGCACTTAAATCTAACATCACTCAGCTAGTTAGCATGGTGAAACGTGCATGTAACGTACTGTGTTGGATTGGTGTGCTGCAGTGTTTGTGGACATGTGGGTTCCCCATTCTGTATAGTAATGTTAAAGTGGATACTTTCCAAAATTATTAGTCTTTGCGTTGCCGTCATTGACCTGAGTGTAGTTTCTCAGTGGATTAAATGTCTGTGCGGCACATTGTAGCTCGTGTCCGTGGCAAACTCATTGATGGTGAGCTGTTACGTAATAGTTCAGTGGGAATACGTGAACGAGTCTGTGGTAGCTCTGAGTTTGTGCATACAGTGTTTATTTTCATTTAGGTCTTAAAGCTATATTATATCTATTATATATGTTTGAACAAGGTGTATGAATCGCTGTTGAGATTGTAAACCTCAGTTCAGGCGAGCATCACACACACTGCCAGGCCTGTTTAGATGCGCAGCAGTCTGGGAAGAAGTACCGAGGAAGAAAGTGTTCAAGTTATTTTTACACTGATATAAATATTTCATTTACCAAAGCCGACACAATTTTATAAAAGCCGGCTTTCAGCATGAAATGGTTCTCAGATCACTGAGTCATGATTTTGCTCTCATACCTTTCAAAATGTATTTGAAGTGTCAAACGTTTCTTTTAAGACATTGGTTGTCTTTTTGTGAATTGGAAGCTATTTTGGGGGTTTAATAAGGGTATTCAGTGAAGGAGGTGCATCTCTCACAATACTTGACATATCCCCTTTAGATAGTTGCAGTAAGACAGGTATAGAGATATTAAGGGATGTGATGGATTAAGCTGACTTTTTCTGTTTTCTCAGTTGCCAGTTTACTAAGATCACAAAACTAAAACTAATGGAGTTTGATACAACAGTTATGTAGTGGTGTTGATTCAACTTAATAGTTATTTTGAAGCTGTAGTTTGTGGTGCTGTTGCATTATACTAAGATGTGTTTTGTAAATTTTGAGTAGTGCTGAACGATTTGAAAAAAATATAGTGATTATTTTGATAACTACTGTGTTTGCAATATGAGTTCCAACTTCAGTGGGAATTTGGAATTGTTATGTTTATTTTTCACTTGAAAAAAATATTTAAAAGATGATCTGAGTTTTTACGAGGGTCGGTATCAAACAAGCATGTTCGCTTATGCTGGGAGACTATGGTACGTGGGGGATCAGTGTAGCACCACAGTGCTTTATTTATAATGGTGTGCTGTGACACACTTTACCTTCTATAAAAAAAGCTGCACCTCCTGTGATTTGGATATAGTACTTGGCCATACAACAGTTTCGATAATATTTCGATTGAGGAATTGATCAGCTCAAAATTTGGGAAATGTTGTGTCCATGCTATTTATATTGGTAAAGGTTGACTCAATATAACAATTCAACAGCACCACAAACATACAGTTGAATAAACGCTGTTTTAACTATAACTGAACATTAGAACTTTTGTGAAGGTGGAACTTATTGCAGGATTGTTGGAATAATCTGTATTAGTTAAGACAGGTGTAATAAACAGGCAGCTGAGTTTAGAGTGTGTGTATTTTTGAACGTGGAGCTTTGAGATTATTACTTTTTTTCTGAATTAAGGCTAACATTGTTTATGTTTACTGCAGGTCCAGTGTGTTCCTGTGCAGATACCAGTGAAGCATCAGCAAGAACTGCACTGAAATTTACGTGTTAGAGAAATCTCATTGAAGAAGAAAAGGAAAGACCCACTTGACTGATTTTGGACGCATGATATCTTTCAACCTCTATTTTTTCCCCTTAGAACAAGAAGTTGATTGAGCTGTTTAAAGAAGTTGATATCTCTTTGGACAAGTTTAATTGTTGTTAAAGGACTCTTGTGCGTCATATGACATGAAGACCTTTTGACTTGCGAAAGATTTTTGTTTAGCTTTTGAGCGTGCGTATCTATGAAATCAGAGCTCTACCCTATATCTGTTTCAATCAGAAAACCCAAGATAATTAAATGGGCATGTTACAAATGTGATATTAAAACACATAAAGATAAAAATGGCATTATAATGCATCATCCAGCAGCATCTCTATTTCACTAACCAAAACTGAAAATGACGGCGATGTAACATAGGGTTTTTACTTCCTTCATTGTCATGTGACTTTGAGCCTTTTGAGCATTGTTTTCCTCGAAGTCAGACAGTCTTTTTCATCAGTTTAATGAGGTGAGCAGTGGTTTTCAGCGAGCTCCATTGCCAGTGAAAGACTGTCTCTGAACACATTTTTCTTTTATGAATGCGTTTCAGTCGATCTTAAAATGATTCGGTAAAAGGTGAGTCGATGTAAAAACATACTGGCACGCAGTGTGGCAGGACAAAGCCTGTCTTTCTTCCCCCCATCTGGTGTCAAAGTGGAACTGCTACGCAAACTGCTGTCCATATTTCTGGGCAGACAACTTTCACAGACTGCTTCCTTGTATTGATAAGACTGCCTGGCTCTTCCTCACCGTTGGGACAAATCACCTGTCAGCTCAATTCATTTCACCAATCAGCACAAAGTCCAATCAGGTCTTACTCCTGACAATAAGAGCAAATGGTTCAAATGAACTGGTGAGGGATTCATCTACCTGGGAAAAAAAAATTACCCGTACTGGAAACAGTAGCACTCAGAATTCATCAGAGACGTGACGGCACAGGAGCTGCTTGGGGATCTGGTTCAAGAAGGGAAGTCGGTCTCTCACAGACCTCTGTGCTTCTGCTAAAAAATCTACTTCCTGCTTGGCCAGTTCTCTGGATCGCCATTCCAGATCATTCCTGCAACCTTTTGACCCATCTCCCAGTGTTTCACCCTGGACGAAGGGATCTGCCTCTGGGGAAAGGGGCTGTGCTGTCCTGGCGGAGGTGGAGAGGGGGTTGTCCGTGTCCTGCTCCCCATCTGTCAGTGCACACACACTGTGATCAGTGCCAACAGGCCTGAGGACCCAAGCCCAGCCGGACTGAGAGAGGAGGCAGAGGACTTCAGAGCCACAGACTCTGGGGTAATGATAAAGTTGCACCTGACTGACTTGGCTAGGGCAAACAGGCATGGTTGTACTCAATAGCCATTATATTAATTGCTGTACTGTGGTCCTTTACAATTCATTTGTCAACATTTTGTGGGAAGCAGGTGTTAATTTTCCACTTTGTGATAGTTTTAAAGTCAAATTATTGAGTTGAACAAAATCAACCTCGATGAGCTCTATAAATTTATCTTATACACACATTGCAAAGTCTTACTTGTATTTTGCTGCACAAGATATTTTCCATCCAGGCTGTCAACCAGTTATCAGCTTCACAGGCACAGCTGCAGCTTTGTTGTTTTCTGCTAAGAATAGGACTGTTTTTGGCTTGTCTTGAGGGAGACCTTTATGCAGCAAATTTCAGAGTAACTGATGGTAGACAAAAACACTTGGAAGAAATCACATGAAATCCAAGGTAGATGGGCGTGAAAAGGAATTTATTTTAGTGTCAGAGATGAATGTTTATTGAAACTGCAGAATCTGAATTTTAAAAAATGTCGCTCCCACTGTTCATTTCTTTTGTTAGATCCTGGCCATGAGGTTTGATGCCTCGATCCACTGACCGGAAACACTGGACCTAAATGGCGCAGCATGACTTTGTCCCTGCCTGGCTTAACTTCTCCACGCCCCAGCCTGCCAAGGTGTGTGTATGTGTGCGTGCACCGTGTATGTATTTGAGTGTGTGCAGTTTGATTGCGGGAAAAAATGGGAATTGAGATAGCTTGAAGAGTCCTGCTCCAACACCTTATAGCGAATCTGTGTCTGTACGCCTTTGTGTCTTGTGTTTGTGTGTGTGTAATCAGCGACGAGTCACCCTCAGGGACTGACAGTGCAGTCAATGCATGGTTCAGTAGAGGCTCACCTACACTGTGTACCTTTATGATAGAGTCTGAGAATAAGGAGGATTTCATGGAGGATTTTTGCAGTGTTTTTTTTTAATTTCTTTTGTTTTTGGTTTTGTTTGTTTTTGCATCCAAGCATAACTACATCTAAAACGTTTTTTCCCAAGTGGGAAACAGTTGCTGTTTTTCTGACAGAATTGCAGATTCTTGCAGGTAAACTAAAGAGTGTATGAATTTGCTGTGTTTTAGATTTATATCATGATATGCGAATAGGGTTTTTGAGTCCTAATATGAACATGTTTAAATGCGACCTCACCAGAAACTGCATTATGATGAAGTGATGCAGTTTTCTGAAATTACTGCCGTAGCTGAGTGAAATGAACTACAGATACTCAACCTGCTGTTGTCACATCCACCTGATCAGTTAGTTATTTGTCTGTCATTCTGATATTCAGGTCGAATGGCAGTTTTGTTATGATTCCACCATTCAGCCTTTTTTTGCTGGGCAAGGATTTGATTTTTATCCTAACTAACAATTAGTGACTGGCCCATCTAACATCACTTTTTAAAAGTCAACATTAGACAAGAGTTAGCTGCCGTAACAGTTATGGTAAGTTAAGTAAGACAGTATTACATCTTGTATTACATAATGCATGATGAGGTATCTCAAAGTAGGAGAGTAACAGGCAGTACAATATACGAGTTTCCTCCAACAAGTCCATTGTTTTCCTTTACTAGGGAGCATTATCACTGTTATAACATGGACATTACCCAATGTAACAAAGGAGAGGCTGTGTTTAATTAACGCAAAATAAATATTTGAGCCAATTAAGAAGATTTATTGAAGAATGCGACTGCTCGGCCTAGCTATTGTGCTCTCCAATCAGCAGATGTTGGGTAACAGGAAAGCAAGGCTGGCAGGTTTTCTAGCTAGCCAAGTAAGCCAAGGTGGCTGTTTTACCTCATGTTTTTAGTGTTTTCCCATAAGGACATTTAAACAAAGATCGGTCGTGATGATAGAAGCAACAATGGGCATTTTGACCTTTGACAGGAGCAGGATTGTTACAGTAATCAAAATGTTAGCTAATGTATCTAGCAAGCAAATGAATAGCGGGCTGTGCTGAGCAGCGTTTGTCTGCTAAAGGCATGTGATAAATGTACATCTCTTAGAAAAGAATAAGGTCACCACTGTGTCTGTCTTGCTGTTAATCTGTAGTTACACTTTACACTTTATCATCACCATCATGAGCACTGATTACACTGTTGACTGTACTGTGTTGACCTGTGTTAAAGTTGCCCCAGACTCTCTGACACAGCTCAACAACGTCACCAACTTTATTCTCAGCCATAACGGCTCGGAATGACTCCAGGAGAGACATACCATTCACAGAAGCAAAGTTATCTTATTTCTTATTTCTGGGCATAATTTGGGATGTGGCTGGAATTTAGGAGTGTGGAACCAAGCTGTATCTGCCACCTTTACATTAAATACTGAATGAAAGCACAAATAGTCATTGAAAATAGTCATTGGCACTAAGAGTAAAACTGGAGGGTTAGGACTTGCGAATGAAGAAGGGTGGGTGTTAAGTGGATTGATTTTTGGCCTTCCTTTAAAGTGTTGAGCCGTCTTACTGTCCATCTGAGATTGTGAATGTGTTTCTCCTGTCCAGAGCTCAGTGTAATCTGTGAGTCCGGCAGCCCAGCTAAGTGGCCTGTATGTGAGATCAAGAGCCAGACAGAGAAATAAGTGCACAGTCAGTGTCCTGCTGACACATGACTTCACCTCAGTGTCATTGGTCTTTAGGGATCAGTCTGCACACATACGCTCTCCAGAGTTGGAGCTGCAGTTTATTCTCCCAGGTTTTTCCAGCATTAAATTCATCATCAGCATTAACTTTGAGATGACGCTTGCAGCGATAGGCTGAAGAACACATCTTTGAACCGCCGCTGATGACAAGGACATGATTCAGATGGAATTGAGCATTTGAAATCAACATTATCAAACAAAGAGCTGTGCCAGTGCAGTGACATCAGGATTTAGCACGAAGAATTATGTACACTGTGTTTGTCTGATCTTACTGGCTTCCATAGAAGCATATTTTTTTAATTATAAAGCTTGATCCAAGATTGTTTTTTGTTCCTACGATGACTGTTTTTGTTCACTTTCTTTCCCTAAGAATAAATCCCTGTCTTGACAGTTTCACTTAAAGTTATTTTAGTTCTCTGAGGGAGTAAGAGAGCAACTCAGAGTATGGAGAGGAGTCACGCTAATCTAAGTTTCTTCACAAGGACGGGGATAAAGCAGAGAAAAAAAGAATGTCCTGAAAAATGGTCTGTTTTCTTTTTTGCAGTTGAGTCCCACTATGACTAACCTTGTCCCCTTTCTGTCCTCCTCCAGTCCCCTGCTGCCAATCTTGAAAAACAAGGTGAGCCCCACCTCCACAGAGACGGCAGAAACGCTGTGAGCCGCCGCCGCCACAACTCCTCCGATGGCTTCTTCAACAACGGCTCCCTGCGTGCTCCAGCAGGTAACAGCTCATAACAGTTACCATCTTTTTGTCAACTGTGTTGTTATTACAGGGCTATACTGTGTAAAGGGAACCTGAAAAATACGGGCAAAAACAATGAAACAACAATGAAATGGAACAAAATCATCGCTTAGAAAAGGCTTTTTTGGGAATTGTGTCACCTGACAGTGTCCTGCTGCCAGCAGAGGCATGAGGTGATGTCAGTCAAGTGCAGTTTGTACATACCAACACAGCCCTGAGAAGAGGTCTAATCCGACAGAGTAAACACCTGTGTGGGTGGACTACGGGTGTGAAGGGGCTTTAAATACATTTTTTGAATAAAGTGTCTTGGAGAGACAGATACTTGTGTATGGTGTCGACTTTTATCTACTAAGAGAACCCTTTTATGAATATTATTTATTTATGGAATCAGTCTGTACATGTTTCAGACATTCAATCAGTCATGCCACATGAAATGCTTCTGCTGGGCTTTCATTGTGTTTAGTTGAAGATGATGGCAAGCAGCAAACCTCGACTGAAAGAGGATACAATTCAGGTCCATGTAGTGGATGAGGACTTAATTGAGGCCATCTGCTTAGAAGACAGTGATGGAGGTACTGGTGTTGTAGCAGCATTTTAAGCAGCAGACAGGCAGCGTTGAGTCCTGTCCCCTTTCTTTTCTTCTTGACTTTTACGGTGCCCTTTAATCCTCATTCAAACATCTGTCCTCTTAACCAGAATATGTATATTATTTGATTTGACCACTGTTCAGATCAGTGTCTGTACACTGCACTTGGACAGTGTTGCCCCGCTGGTGAATGAATGAATTAATGAATGAATGAATTGAAGGAATGAATCGTGTTGTGCGAGGCCAGTTTGTGCCAGCTCATTGTTGCTCATCGCCTCCTGTTTGAAGCCGATCCCAAAGATCCATCGACTTGCTGTGTTGTCATGAAATCACAAATCTCCATTCAGTTATGTTTCATTTAGTTTCTGAAATGTGGTTCTTGTGGATGAAGTATTTTGTTGTACCACCAGGAGGATGCATTCAGGTGCAGTGGCAATGTTCAGTCCCAGGTCCAAGCAGTAATCTTCCCGAATGACAGGTTCCTCACCCATTTGTCTGACTCTGTTGTCACTCACTTGTGCTGCCTTTTAGCTTTGGAGAGCAGAAAAGCTGATTTATGTGAATGTCAGACATGTTAGATAATATGTTCTCCAAAACCGTCTTCTGAAATGTCTGTCCTTGTAGTCATGACAGTAACTTCTGTTGTAGTTTCATTGTAGGAAGTATGGTGTGTAGTTGTTTCTTTCCCCTGTAGGTGCTTTTGGTCCATCACAGAAGAGAACCCACTGTAGGTTGCAGGCTGTTAGGGACGTGGCTGTTCTGGCAGCAGTCAAGATTAAACCTGGTTGTGATTTCTGTCATCTGCAAACTTCTTCCCTCTTCTGTGTTACAGCAGTAACTTAATGCTCGCTTTGCCTCATGTGCAGCAGTATCTGTATAATGTCAAAGCAGTGAATTTAAAATTGACAACATTTCAATTCAGTTTTTGAATTGAATAATGTTAGGACTCAAAACGTTACCAGACTGGAACACCAGCTCTTTTTAATTCAAGAACTTAAATGTGTTGTGCCAAAAGCATGAGCGTGCCACAAGTCATCAGGGCTCACTAATGTCAGCGAGTAATAATTGACCAAAATTTAATGTGTTCTGCTGCTCAGCTCTTTTATTTAGTTTGTTGCTCCAGGCTTTGACAAATTTTGTGGTTGTTTCAGTGACTCTGACTTTTTTGCTAACTAAAGATAACAGATCTCAGTAGGTTTAATGGATTAGAACTAAGACCATCATGTGGTTGATTTATGGGGCATATCCCACATTTTTCTGCCTACCTGTTTCAGTGGCATTTAAAGTGCAGAATTAGTCATCCTGTGAGTGAATTCAGAAAAATCATTTACCTGCACAATGAATCTGAGTGCTTTACTCTGTTGGTTTGGCCTGGCACCTGCTTTGTGTTTTCCACGTTGGAAATAACTCTGACTCTCATCTTATCTTATGCCAGTTGCCCAACCAGCCAGCAGGAAAGCAGATGTTCAAATGCTATCACTTTCAGCGAGTGTTAGCGTAACAATAACAGCCACCCGGTGAACAGAATTATTGATTGGATTTCATTAGCTCACAGACCAAGGTGGTGAACTGATTGACACACACTAAAGATGTTCAGATGTCATTTCAGAAGGTAAAGGAAACCTTACTGATTAATCTGTCAAAGCCACTTTATACTTTTATTCAGAACTATGCCCTGTATGTTTGTTCCCTCTTGAGGAGACGGGTGGCAGCAGCCCTCTCTGCTTCTGAGGCATGACTCCGTGGACTCGGGGGTGGCCAAAGGAGGGCACGGTGGGCTAGCGGGAGGCTCTTGTTGGAAGGAAACACCCAGCTGGCATGGAGCTTCGCGGGGGGCCCAGGATGGCCACCACCACCAGGGACGCCACCCCAAACGGGTAGGAGGCGACAGGGACAGGCAGGTGGGGCACCGGCAGCGCAATGGCAACTTTCATCCCCGTAAGGGCACCTCGTACCAGGACAAGTTCCCCAACGAGGAACGCAAAGACAGCAAGGACGACAAGCTGAAGTTCGTGGAGGAGGACTTTGTGAGTAGACGGCCTTCACTAAATTTTTCCTAAGCATGACACTGACCTTGACATAATTTTTCAATGACAAAGCTCTGTTGAAATATAAGAGACCTTGAGTCAGTGGCAAAGCTATTTGAATTGCTAAATAAACATAAAAAGTTCAGTTTTTAGCTCTCACTGCACCTGATCTTAGATATTGTCAGAAACATTTTCACTTAACATTTTCCATTTCCTACCCTTATTTACCTTGTGATGAAAGTGTCAATTTCTTTGGTATTTTACACAACAAGGGTTTTCCTTGACTGATCCATTAGGTTTAATCCTGTCAGCAGCAACCTGCCCAGATTCCCATTGAATGCTAAGATAACTTGAAGTACAAAATGCAACAGTATTTAATGCAGATGCTAATTGTTTGCTATCCAGCCTTCCCTCAACCCTGAAACAACTGGAAAGCCTGGGACTCAGATGCGTGCAGTGGCTCCCCATGCTGGAGTGTGGGGTAAGAACAGACCAGATAGGACTGAAATTCTTGAATTAACAAGAGATGGTTTAAGCTTTGTTTAGTTTCTTGTCCTCACCTTTCTAACATGTCATCACTAACTGATTATTGCTCCAGAAAACCCCCCTAGTGGCAAACAGATGGTGTCCAAAATGCTGGTTATCAAGAAGGTTTCCAAGGAGGACCCCAGCACAGCCTTCTCTGCGGGGTTTGCCACAGCTGGCGCCTTGCCCACCAACGGCAGCAAAGCTCCCATTGCAGGCTCCAGTGTCTACAAGAACCTGGTTCCAAAGCCTGCCGTGGCCCCCACCAAAGTAAGACTTGCTGCTGTGTGTGAATAATTTGAACAACTTGTTTAATTTCTCTCATCAGACATGCAAGATGAGCTACTAAAGCATGTTTGTATTAAACAGATAACTCACTTTTTCACACTGTGGTGGAAGCGGCCTCTTTGTTGTGTGACAGAGACTCATGATATGTCCTGTCTTCCAGAGCACCCAGTGGAAATCCGGTGGTAGAGAGATCACTAAGTCTGGCCTTCACATGCCAGGCCGAGATTCAGTCTTCACCAGCCCCGTCTCTGCAGCCAAACCCAGCACCCCAGTCAGTGCACCACAGCACAACACCCAGAAAGAGGTGAGGACAATAGGAAAAATACAAATCCATAACTTAATGATTACAGCAGATGTTTAGGGGTTTCTAACCCCAACAAGAACAGTGTTTTAAATTACGCAGTTTACTCAGACTTCCTGGTTAAATGTCAAGCTGCACAGCAAGTAAACTGTTAAAGTTCCAGTGTAGCAGTCTGTTCTATGGCTGCATGCGTGACACATGTAGCTGGCCTTTCCCCAGGTTTTATCTAAGCATAGTGATTATGTTAGTGTGGTCGGTGGAAGATATGCTTACTGACATGTGCACACCAGACAGTAACTGAACGGCACGTCTGCAATGTGCTGTTCACTGTCTCATGTTTCAGCAGTTACAATGGCTGGTCATTGTTGACCTATTTTGAAAAATCTCACCAGCCAAATGGATTTCATAGATGATAGATTGCCGTCTCAGTTCGGGCAAAAATAACATGGCTCCTCCCGGCCCCCCTCTCTCCCCCGTCCTGTGGCACTGTTGTACCTACAGCACCCTTCCAGCACGACTCCACCCATAGACATTGCCCCGTCGAGGCTGAAGCTGATGCGCCGCGGTCCGGACCGTAAGAGCGAGTTCCTGCGAGCTCTGAAGGACGAAGGCAACGGCGAGCTGACGACAAGCAGCAGCCCGGGAACATCCGGAGAGGTAGGCAGCAGTGTGGTTTTATAACGCACCACACAGGACAACACAGTGGTTCCAGAAAATGCTCTGTTTAAGAAAGTGAGAGATTTAAAGAGACTGTCCACTGTTGAAATGAGTAATGCCAAAGTCGGAAAATTTGAAGTGGCAAATCCAACCACTTTTGTGTCAGACTGTTTGCAGTTGGCAGGAAAAAAATGCAGTTTTCTTGCATGTCAATTTTCTCAGGGTGAAAGCAGCACCCCAGAGCCCAAAGCCTACAGCGAGGAAGTCTGCCACGAGAATGGTCTGTCCTACTCTCTCAGTGACTCAGACACTGAACACCTGTCCAGTTCCCTGGAGGCAGAGCACCGGTAGGACGCTGCTAACAGCTTTACACACACACACACACACACACACACACACACAGTCAACTAAGCAGAAATCACCATGCTTTTCTAGGTTGCTGAAGGCCATGGGCTGGCAGGAGTACCCAGAAAACGATGACAACTTCCTGCCTCTGACGGAGGATGAGCTGAGAGAGTTCCAGACTAAAACCGAACAGGTGAGCACACAGAGAAACATCTGCTGTCACTGATTGCTGTTTGTCTGTTTTGGTGTTTAATCTCTGATGAAGAAAAGGGGATGTCATTCACACACTGACTGTTCGTGTCCTTTGACCAGCTGAAGAGGAATGGCATGCAGAGGAATGGGGTTCTCCCGAGGGCACGGGGTGTGACCCTCCACTTCACCCCCTGGCGGAGTGTGGCGGAGGCGAACGTCGAGGAGGGCTCCGAGTCCGAAACCAGTAGCAGCAGCCAGACTTCTGACGACGACGACTGCATCAAATCCTAACGTGGCTTTACGGAACAAAAAAACACCAACACAACAGCCAACACAACATCCCAGCAAGCAATCCCCCTCTTCCTCTCATCTTTGTTTTTAGAGCACCATTTTGAATTTCTTTTGTTTTGATTTTTTTGTTGTCATTCTTGCACAAGGGAAAAACCAATCATATCCCAGTGAAGGGGGAGATTCCTGCTCCGCCAGACGTTGTTTTCCCTGCGTTTCCTCCTTCACTGCAGTCCCTGCCCTCTTTGACTCCCCCCTCCCCTCCCCTTCTTCCTTTTTCTTCCTCGCTTTGTGGAACTGAAGTGTTCATCAAGAAAAGAAGGGCAATGAATGCACACTTGATTCTGCTTTAAACAGACTAACTCATTTCATTGATGATGCTGATGACACATTATTAATGATATTAATAAAAATTGGTTCCTGACAAGCTGATATGTTTCAATATGAATCTGGCTACTGTGGTGTTTGAGTCCACATGTAATCGACTTTCTGTAGATGAGTTTTAAAAGTCCACATTGATCCCACGCTGCCTCGTAGGCAAATTCTTCGTTCGGATCGGCAAGGTAATGAATTTGTGTAGATGCAGCAGCAATGTCTTACCCTGCCGAGAACAAATGTAGTACACAACATGCAGAATATTTTTTTACTACTGCTGAATGGTTCCTATATTTTGAATTAGAGGACAGGATTGTAGCTTTTGAAAAAGGGCATTTGTCTCCTTTGGTGAATTTGTTTTGTAGTGTAGTGCGAGCCTTACTTTCTGATACCATTATGACCAAGATGGTCATCTGAAATGTTTCTGCACAAGTGATGAAATGTATGAACAAATTGGGTTTTACAAAAAAAAAAAGACGCACATTAAACGTATGTGAAGAGGAGAATTTAATCAGTTTGATTTTGCTTTTTGTTTTTACCATGACTTTAAGCCATCGCTTGGATTTCATTCAGACTTAAAAACACGAAGGCTTTCAAATATGACGTTATCAGAAAAGAAAGAAAATCTACTTAGATTTAAATACATTTTTCCACTGAAAAAATATGTAGACGAGCTTAAAAAAAATGCTGGTTTCTCTTTGGATAATCGAAGAGAATCACATTTCTCCATTAGAAATGCCTTTTCACGACAAATGCTTGTGGTAGGAGGCAGAGCACAGGTGTTACTGATAACATTAAAGATGGCTTCATTCCATTTTGGGGGCCCAGTAGGTGATGCTTGTGTGCCAGCATGCACTAAACAGGCTCCTGACACTGGACCATTAATATAATTAACACCTGTGCCTTTCATCCTATGACCAGTCAAAATGTCTGTTGTGTGTTTTTTTTTAAAGTCTATTGAAAGGATAAATTGTTTTTTTTTTTCGGCTGCTGGCTATTTAGACTGGGCTTTGCTGAGGTCAGCATACTATAATTCTAAATGATCAACCCCATTATGCCCCACATACACGTAACATCACTACAAATAAAACCATCACAGTAACACAGATCCTTCCATGACTGCTCTCAACTGGTCGAATTATTCACTAACTTACGTCATGCCCACATATCCTGATGCAGATTCTGGGAATGACACAACTGAAGCAAAAGTTGTCTCATTAAATTGACCTTTTCCACAGCAGACTTTCTGGTTTGTCACAGTAGGAAAAGCACAGGTGTAGTCAAAGGCTACTTTCCCTTTAAATGTTAATTATTGTGTGTCCTGGTTCACTGACACAGAAATGGAACAGTGCCATTGCTGTGGTTCTCCTGCTTTAACAAGTCAAACGTGTGTTGTGAATGAGGCCTGTCAGCTTGACTAAATACACACGTAAGTCAACAGTGGGATTTTCTCCCATGTGACAAAGCATGACCCTGTGATGACATCACAGTTTACCTACATGTCGAGTAGTCAGCTTTTTAAATATCTACTCCAACATGTCAAAATTCATTTCAGTCAGTGGATAAACAGACGATGAGCTTCTAGTCCAGTGTTACTTTTTCTTTTGACTGTCAAAGAGCTGCACTCACATCAGTGCTGGTGAGCTGATGAACAGGAGGCAACATTTTGAACAGCTTCTCCAGCTAAGACAGTGTTACCTGTAGGTTAAGGCCACAGCCTTTCTCCACTTATGAGTGATTTATCAAACCAGGTTTTATCAAATAATATTCTTTATTGATCTTCTTGGGTTACATGTGTGAACCAACACTGACATTACAACTGGCATAGAAAACAATGCACATATTTACAACAGCAAACAAGCGTAGCAACCGTAAGAGCTTGGCATGTCGGTGAATCTCTTCTTGGGTGGAGACAAAAACATGGAGGGGGTCCAGCTGCACCGATGGAGAGAAGAGTTTGAGTCAACAGCAGAAAATAATTCACCTGACCCTGCACGCCATAACTAAAATCCTGATGAGACTGATGGTAGTCTGCTTTTCAAACACGTCTTCTCAGATAGAAACAGTTCAAACAGCATTCAGCAAGCAGCGTGATGACCTCGGCAAACACAGCATCTCTTACCTCGACTTCCGGACTGTTAAGTCTCTCCATTGCCTTTGTGAACACCGTTAGTCTGACCAGCATCCTGCTTCACCTTCTTAACCACGCCCTCCTTCACTGGACTCTCCTCCGGTTTCCTCTGAAACACACACAGGTTCATTCAAATGGGACTGTAAGCGTCGTCGTCATCGGTGCTGTCATTCTGTGGGATGCCTCACCTTCTTCCTGACCAGGTGGGAGATGTCAGACACTGCAGCGGTGGAGGCGTGTCCGTTGGTGGAACTGACTCCGTTGGTTGGTGTGCCGTTAGTCTGCGTGGAGGACAAAGTGACTCATCAGTGCTGAGAAAGATATATCTACATATTGGTCCAACACCAATATGTTTTCATAATCATTTCTTCACTATGCGCACACACACACGCTGAGAGTGCAGCCGACCTTTGAACTGGCTGAAGAGTCACCGTTCTGTACAGAGGACCCAGGGAGCGCAGAGGAAGTGGAGCCTCCGTCCTGACAGGTACATGATATGACGTTAGAATGAAGCTTTTACGCAGCTGACCTTTACAGACAGTAGCTCCACCCTACCGCCTGGAGGGAGCATGTGATGGTGGCGGTGTAGCACTGACGTATATGAAAGTATAACTGTGATAAGACTCAAATGGAGTCAGTGTGTTGAGTAGAGCACAATGTATGTAATACTACCACTGTCACACCCAGGCTGTGTTTGTTGACTGACACTAAACCTGACGACACATGATCACATGCAATAAAAAAATAAATAGATAAATAAATAAAAGGAGCTTTATCCAAATATATCTGCTACCTAGTACACCTAATTTCAGATAAATAATCCCAGAATGCAACTTTTGTTTGGAAGCATCACTATGGAGGGAGCTGCCGAGTGTTATGTAGGTAACAGTGACGTTACAAATCGTGTACATTTACATCCCCCACTCACGAGTACACCCTTCACCTCCTGAGCAGCAGCAGCAGCGCTCGCCGTTTTCAGACCCTCCGTGGCGTCCTCCACCTTCTCCTGGATCTCTGGCAGCAGAGCCTTCAGCTCCTCCATCTCCTTCCTCTCCTCAGGCACAGCCTCTGGGTCCTTGGCCTTGTCCAGCACCTCCTGCAGTTTGTCTGCCCGGCAGAGTGGATACAGAAAACTTCAAAAGACACGTCATCTGTTGAAATGTGATGTAAGTGGCTTGTTTTGAACACGTTTTCCATCGAGTGGCCACCGCAGCAGCGCGACCCCGCTTACCCAGCCTGCTCCTTATGACAGAGCTGGAGCTCTTCAGCTCCTCGATGGCCTGGCTGTACTGGAGATTTAAGCTGTAGGTCAGGCCGAGCTGGTAGTGAGTCTCAGCAAGCAGGCGGCTGTCTGGGTCCAGATGCTTCACCTGCAGCTCCAGACACTCCTGGAAATCCTCCAACGCCTGTGTGTAATTTCCTGGGAGAGAGAGAGGCAGCAACTACAGATCACCTTTGTCAACCAGGAGACGAGGACAGTGTCGGGTGTAAGGCACACTGGGTTTTTGATGCATGTCTCTGTACGGTCTGAAGGAAGAATTTAGGGCTGAAACTAACAACTTTTTCATTGTTTATTCATACAACTTATCAATTATTCAACGTATAAAATACAAGGAAAAAGTAGTAGTAAAATTGCCAGATTCTCTGAGGTCAAGTGACGTCTACAAAAACTGTTTGTTCCATCTGACAGCTGGAAACTGCAAGAGTATATTTTACTTGACATTACTTTCTTTTTCAGTTTGAATATTAACGACTGTCCAGAAATAAGCCCTGGTATGGCTCCAGCTGGTTTGTGTCTGGCAGAAACTGATGCTGTTGCAGATAAGTTGACCAAAAACTGACTTAAAATGCCTCCTTTGACAATAAACACAAAGAAAAAAAAGTCTATTTTTCTATTAACACTCTAGTTGCATTATATAGCTGTTTTGTTTTATGTATATTGTACATGTCCTATTTTAAAGACTTAAATGAAAAATAGCCATGATTTGCAGGAAACAAAGTGTGCAAACCAGAAGATTTGAATGACTTGTTCGTACCTGATTCAGCAGAAACTTCACCCAGTTTCAAGTGAGTCTGAGCTGCCATGAGTTGACTCTCCTTCGTCTCATTCCTTAATAAAAAAAAAGAAGAAAGAAAAATCAGTTACCATGGAAGCGGTAGCTCAGTGACTATCAAACTCCTCGCAGTCATGGCAGTGTTTCTGTTACCTTTTAAAGATGACTTTAGCGACTTCCAACATCTCCCAGGACAGCTGCAGGTTGCCCACCTCCTCATCCTCACTGTCCTAACAGACGCATGAACACAGGTGTAAAAATCACACATTCACAGGTCATTCTGAGGCGCACCTGAGTCCACCGGACAGGTACCTTGTCAGCAGCGGCGTCTCCTTCACCTGGCTCTTCTGCATCATCCTCCATTTCTGCGTCACCGTCGTCACAGTCTTCTTCCTCCTCCTCCTCCTCTTCTGAAACATCCATTACGTGTTTAGATAAATTGGGTGACATGCCATTACAACCATCAGAAAACTTAATCAAGGTCTGTAGTTAAAGGGACAGCAACACAAACAGAGTCATCTACATCCATGATAGTGGAGAGAAGGCAGCTCACACTCAAACCATCTAGATGGCTGAACAGCACTTCTGGTAAGAGGGAAAACATTTTGGGGTGAACTGTCCCTTTAAAAAGGACAGCGAGAGAGACAAAAAGGTTACCTTGTGCGTCCTCTTCCTTCTCTCCTGATTCTGTCTTATCCTCCTTGACCTTTTCTGTCTTGTCTTCACCTTCAGACTTGCTTCCATTGACGTCACTCTTCTGCTCATCTTTCTTTTCCTTCTCCGTGTTCTGCTGCTGGTCACCAGCCTCCATCTTTTCTACGTCACCGCTCTTCTCTGCATCTTTGCCCTGCTTCCCTTCCACCAACTCTGCGTCTTCGCCCTTCTTCTCCGCGTCTTCGCCCTTCTTCTCCGCCATGGCGTCGTACACCTGAACCCGCAGCTCATCTCTGGTCTTCTCTGTTGGCGGTAGAGAGGACAGTTTGGACGAGTGGTTTAAACAACTTCGTTGATGAAAAGTAATGGTCAAACAGCACAAAATCGAGCCCCAAGTAGAAAGATAGAAATGACTGGCTTTAAAAGTTACACATCACATTATCTCTTCACCATCAATGTTTTCTGTGCTGTCAACTTTGGAGTCCTTGACATTTTGTTCATCCTCCTCTTCCTCTGGCACTCCTTCCAGAGCATTACCCAGGACCGAGTTCTCCATCCTACAACACAAGGGTCAGATAGGTCTACGTTTCTTAAAGGCGAGATGACAAACACCACCTAGCACGATCCATGAGCAGACCCAGCTGTGCTGCCGTGACTACATCTATTAAACAATGTCTAAAGGCTGGTGAAGGGGGGTTCAGACTTCAGTGTTACCTCGCCAAATCTAGCAGAGCTTTGCCACACCAGAAGAAAGCCTCTCCACACTCGTCTGCTGTGTCTCCATACTTTTTAGCTCTGAAATGAACAGAAAAATTCATCATTAATGCCAGATTATCGGCATGAAAGCACACATGGCAGCCACTTCTTTTTTTTTGCACACATGCAAATGGCAACTTTATACAGTTCCCATCATTTGCACACTAAAAATAAACATCCAATCGAAAATTGTAATTGGTTTGCTGTGCAGAAAAGCAGTTACTGACTGTTACAGCATGGCTTCTTGCTGTCCAAACTACTCAGTTTGATTGAGTTATAATATGTATGAATTATAATATCTTATTCTTACTAAGTGGTTAATTTATAACATTCATATTTCCTTCACATCTGCAGCAAGAAGATTCCACTTACTGCTCTTTACTGAATTAAAATTGGTACGTGTGTGTGTGTGTGCGTGCGTGCGTGCGTGTGTGTGTAGCCTCAGCAGTTTGCTTTGTCTGACTGACTCACAGCAGGCTGCAGGCCTCCTGCAGGGCGCTCACCGCCTCCACCACCTTCCCCATCACCAGGTGCTTCTTGCCCGTGCCGATTAGCTTGTTGGCCTCCTCCATGTTGGCTACCCCAGGCAGAAAGCATCGAGTTTTAGAAACGTCATAAACCAAAAGTCAAACACACACACACCGGTTCAGTCGTTAAGTCTCTATTAAGTTTTATCTTTCTGTATGTACGCTACGAACACCGACTCTCACATGAAAAAAATACATACCTTAACTGAGAAACGACGGGTGAAACGTTAAAAGTAAAACCGGGGGGGTCCGTGTCTCAAGTCGTCCGCTCAGACTCACTGCACAGTTGTTTCAATTTGGCGCGAAATATTCCTGCCTTTTCCGGTTGATTTCCGCATTCATGAAGCAGCGCGGGAGGATTTTTAAAGGCACAGAACAAACAAGAACAAGATGACTGCAAGTGCTGCCATCACCGAGACTACTGCTACTGCTACTGCTACTACTACTACTACTACTACTACTACTACTAATACTACTGTATGGAAAGCCATTTGAACATTTATTCCGTATCCTTGATATCAGACTTAAATTTCTTCCACTAGTTTGGTCTTTGTCAGCACTAGTTGGACGTTGTGTCAAACTAGTTGAACAAAACTCTTAATAATCACTGTTTTCCAGCAACTAGTGGCACTTTTATTCCAACTGATTCCAACAGGAGCCTTACTAGTACCACCATGTGCTTCACTAGTAGCACCAAAGTCCCAACTAGTCTGCTTTTTGAAAAACTAGTGGCCGTCTGGACTGAACTAGTTCCACTGAGAGTCTTATTAGTTAACTAGTGAGTTGCAAAAGCTCTGATACGTTAACTAGTCAAACATGGATTCAGCACACTAGTAAATTAGTGGCCTGCAATTTCATGCACTAGTTAACTAGTGAAGGCCAAAATGATGACTGGTGAACCTGGTGAGTAAGTTTCCTCAGACCTCACTAAAATGTCCACTAGTTACATTTGTGAGAGACATTTTGTCTTAACTTGTCAGCTAGTGAGGTCCAAAATGTTCACAAGTAGCACCAGTGAAAGCCAAAAAGACCACTAGTTAACTAGTGAAAGTGTCTTTTGATCTTACTAGTTACTTGTGAGCATTTTGACTCTCACTAGTGAGCAACTGCACACAACAAGTGAGACTTTTGTTCAACATGTAGGGCTTTTTGTGTCGGTAGTTGATTTTTTTGGTGCACTGATTGATGTTTTCATCTAACTAATGAAACAAAACAGCTCATTAGTCGACATGTGTGCAACTAGTCAACACGTGAAGTGCTGCTGCTGTCATACATGTTAACTGCTGAAATCTGATCACATCACAAGAGTGAGTGTGGGATGGTATGAGCAATAAGCTACAGGCCTAAGCATGCAAAGGAATAGTCATCCTGACTAAACTTCCACTAGAGCCTCATTTGCATCAAAATGAAATCTTATTGTACAGGTGGTAGTATAGTATAGACTCTGCAACGTAACAGGTGCAAAAGTTTGTTGAGTAAATTTAACATTACAAATGAAATGGATAAAGGTTCATACAGCTTCATGTATCCCAACCGTCTACAATAATGCTTACTGAAACTGTTTGCTTCATTAAACTGTGAGCAATTAAAAACAGTTATTCAGTCCAGTTAAAGCTGCTTTGGATGTTGACTGAACTCATGTCACAAATAAAATGCTTCACGCTGGGTTTGGACAACGCTTGTGTTTTAACATCTCCACTACAAATACAGTTACTGCTCTGAATGTCAGCCAGTGCACAGACTGTGATTTTAACTGTTTGAACATGACTGACTGCAACCAAACAAACTGTTTGCTGGAGATGGCTTTCTTATTTTGGTAAGATTTCTGTTTGTCCACGAAACATACTGGGCAAATTTCCACTCATCATCCACCACTCTGTCCCTCGGTCTGACACTGTGACGAAGGCAGCCGGTGGAACATGCTAAATGAAGCATTTAAATCAGTAGCTAGCTTTATTGGGGGCCTGATTTTATGTCAGGTTGTTTAATTGTGCATGCTGCCATAAGAATTACTGTGATGGTATACCCTTAAAGTTTCATATTCATTTCATGTTCATATTTCCCAGAAACAATCAAGATGAAACATCACATATTTAGTTTACATTTACTATAATAGCAATCTTTCATGTATGATTGCATGAATATGCGTATATAAGTGAGAATACATATTTACACATGCACACACTGTACATAATGTGACATGTGTCATACTTTATCTTACCAGGAAATGGATCAAGTACAGTGTAAACTGTAAGGTCCTACATGCTTTTATACAATTGCATATTGATAATTGTTATTATTCACTGTCTTCATGGTCGACCCAAAATCTTAAAATGTTAATCTTGAGTTCATATAAAATGCTGTTGCTCTGCTTTTCACAAATCTAAACAGACAAGACTATACCACATGAAAATATAAAGTATTGTTCATTATGTTATTATGATTTGAACAGCACACAAGGGTTTTTGACATCTGTCAGTGAACAATCCACACTGACTCTGAGATTAATGTGAAATCACTACGCAGCCCCTCAGATTTTATTCATGCTCAGTGTTTTCTTTTCCTCTGGTGCACTTAGTGAAGTTTCATGTTCAGATCACACAGATTTCATGCTGTCTGTGTATTGTCAAGCTTTTTCACTGTGAGCTTTCTTTATCCACTGTGGGCCTATAGAGCTACAGCAGGTGGTAGGAACAAAACAAATGAATCACTGAAAACATGGCAGTTTCCAGCTTGTATACACCTATAGCATTCTTAAGTATACTTTTCTCCTGGCTGATGGGACAGCTGTCTCTGAGGACAGAGATGCTGTAACAGAGGCTGTGGATTGGACAGACGGGTGCTGCACTTCTGACATATTGCTTCTGGTGAGGATGTAAGTGTTTTTTCTGCTCTTAAAAAAATGTTTTAGTGCAACCTGGAGTAAAGGACCCCAATATGTGTTTGGTCCCTGTAAACAATATCTAGGTAATTGAGAAAAAATGAACTTCAAGGCCCATCAGAAGATTCAGTGATGATCTCAGCTCTGAATGTTCTTAACTGTCAAAGAGTAGTACTCCAAGAAGCCAAGCACCATCTCCACTGTAGAGCCTGTCAGCTTTGCAAGTCTTAGGTAAGTATATCTGCATGCGCTCGCGCGCACACACACACACACAAACTATGGTACTGAGATGTGTTTGACTTGTAATGTTTGTGTGTCAGGTTCCCCAATCCAAACTTCTGCCACATGAGCTCCAGCTCCTGCAGAGTCTCCTGACGCTGGAGGACTTTGTTACAGCCATCAGCTCTCAGGAGCAGGTGTGGAGTTTACTCCCGGAGGCTGAACATAAAGTACAGCACCCTTCAGAAACAACCACTCAGTTTATTCTCAAGTTGTACGATGAAAAACATAAAAGACAAAGCCCCTGAACCTTTTATCCTCCTCTCCAGATCATTGACAAACATCAAACATCTCTCTCTCTCCCTCTCTCTCTCTCTCTGTCTCTCTCTCTTTCACCCAACTGGTTGAAGCAAATGGCCGCCCACCCAGAGCCTGGTTCTGCTTGAGGTTTCTGCCCTCTTAAAGGAAGTTTTTCCACGCCAGCCAAGTGCTTAAGAGTCTGGTGTGTACCTGCTCTGTATGGAAAGTGCCCTGGGACAACTTCAGCTGTGATTAGGCACTATATATATAAAATCAAATTGAATTGAATATATGCGCAGTAAAGAAAATGGACATTGCACAACATATTTGCACAGTAATGTATATTAGCAAATGTTAAACATAAATGACACAGTCGTACAAACAGTAGGTTTGTGATGCTGTGATGTGAAACAGCATCAACACAGTGCTCTGTTAAATGATGTAGGGTTTAAACAGTCTGACAGTTGTTGGAATGAAGGACCTGCGGTAGACAAGTGAATGACGGAAAAATAATTGCTACCATGGAGACCCGGAGTGTTCAAAATGAAATAAATATAACATTATGAAATACTCATATGAATTAATACACTAGAATGCAACAAAAAGTCAAATAATCCATAAATAACTAATTCTGCTTCTTCTCACAATAGCACAATTTATTGCAGGTTTTTATTTCATTTCAGTGTTTTTTTTTTATAATTTTTTTTCTTTTTTTGTCTGACTGTCAAGACAAATTGGCTTTTGCGATGGTCTGAACTGGCAGATCTGCAATAATGTGTTATTGTGGAAAGAAGCAGGGTGAAATAGCATTTCATACTAAAGCTGAGTTTTAAAAATGGAAAATTTGTTCAAAACCTGAATGATCATTTTGTTTGTATTTATTTAGGCTACATTATTATTCATGCCTTTTTTACTTATTTATATATTATATTAAGAGTATCCATAACTGCCACCACTGTATGCAACAGTTTTATGTGCTCACTATAGAATAATTGATAGAAGATCTTGATAAAAGGTAGATGGTGGTGGTGTATATGTATTTGTGTGTATATTTCTCGGTCTGCATATGTGTGTGTGTGTGTGTGTGTGTGTGTGTGTGTGTGTGTGTGTGTGTGTGTGTGTGTGTGTGTGTGTGTGTGTGTTTGTGTGTTTGGGTGTTTCACTCTATGTGCACACATACAGAGTACTGCTGTCATGTCCTGCTGTGAGGGACAGGGGTTGTCCAGCTCCCCTCGGAGCCCCTCCTGCCGACTCCACCATGTCGCCGCCTTGTCAAGACAAGCCTGGACCTGGCATCCAATCAGTCCCACACAGAGACAACGCTACTCAACTCCCCTCACACTGTCATTACTGGAGACAAGGCTTCAACAGCTATAATTTCCCATTAAAAGCTATCAACACAACACACCACGGCTCGTTGAGTTCACAATTCGTTCAATCAGATGCAATCAGTTTGAATGGGGATTTATTTAGGGGGGAATTTTTGAAGGTCAAAGCCCAGAGGAAAGGGGTATATTTATATCTTTAAAGGAACAGTTTGACATTTTGGAGTTCGATGAGAAGATTGATACGACCCTTAGTGGAATCAGTCTTCTCCTCTAACTACTATCAAGAAAGCAATAAGCAGATTTCCCAAAATCTCAAACTGCTGTTTTAATGTCATTCCATGAAACAGAGACAACACATTCAATAAGAAAACATTCTAAACTAGTTCGATTTTATTCTAAATCTTATGAAACAACCCTCATTATCCTTTTGGATCTTTTGCCTCCACTTGGTGAATGTGTTGGGGCTCATAACCAATACAACCGTGATGAAAACCCCACAGAGCAGTGACGCACTATACAGCCATTAAATGTATTTGTATACCCTCACATGAATACTCTTGGGTACACAACTAAAGGAGAACACAGGACTGCACTAATTTACCAATATTTCCATCCACAATCGTATCCATTTAACACGTGTGTTTGGATGAATTGCCATGCTGAATGTGACCAGGATGATGGACGCACAAGTGCCCTTCAAACATCCAGTTGCTTTGGAATCAGCAGTGGAGCAGATGCGCTAATTATGTGCATATTGTGATACAGGAGATGAACACAGGACAACGTTTGATCGCTAACCCGCGGCAGCGCTTCTAACAGCGGGTTATTGTGTGGCCCCCTCTTATCTGGCCCTTGATGCGGTGACCATGGCAACGGCATGCAGAGACGTCGCTCTGTGACAGTGGAGAAAAGAGGCACAGTGGAGGGGCTGTTTGAGCATAACAGCCTCTGTCTGTCCAGGTTATACTCAGGTGAACTAATATAATCTGACAATACATGTTTACTTATCTGCAAAGGACATCTCCAAAACACAAAGTAAGCAGAGCTTAATTTCCTGAAATAAATATGCCAGCATCTCTATACAGATATCAGATTTGTTGTTGTTGTTGGAAATTTTAGAGTGCTAGGGTCATTAAAGGTTACAAAAGAGATGAATCAGTTGACTTGATCTACCATCAACTGGTTGAATTTACCAGCTGAAAAACAATACAATCTAAGATACACTGTAAACTGCAGCATTTGGCACCGTGAAACCAGCTCACTTCCCCGTTTGTTTTTTCTCTTCTTGGTTTGTAGTCATTGTTACACACACAAGGCTTATTGTCACATGTACGGCGTATTAGGCTCGGGTGCATGTCAGCTTTTTTGTTCAACAGTCTGAGTATAAAGTTCTCCCTGGTCAGTAAAAATAAGGGAACAGCAGATTTAATGAATGGTGAAAATGCACATAGTAGGATTAAGATTAAAGATTAAAAGAAGGGTCTTAACATCTGTCATGTAAAGTCAACAGATGTAATAACACCTCTCACCCTTAGATGACACAACCAACGAACAGGAAGCAGGTCCAGGAAACTATTATTTACTGTAAATCAACAAAAGTAATATAATATTTGTACAACCAGCACAACATTAACAGACAAACATTAAAAACTCAAGTTAAACAAGACCAGCAATGTCACTTTAAATTCCTTTTTCATTACAGAAACAGCCGTCAGTGTGAAAACGCACAGACAAAGGCTGCTATGTGTCAGCCAAGTCATAGAGTAAATACAGAGACGGTTAGGAGGAAACGAGAATGAAAAAGGCCTTCTGCAGCCCACAGAATAAGCACAAGATGTTGCAACAGCTCACTGCCTCATCCACCATGTTCACTGTACATGCAAAATAGTTTGGGAGTAAGTGACAAAATTTGCCAGCATGTGCAACAGTCTTACAGAGCTTTAATGAAGAATATTTATTACTAATTGTCTCACACTTAATATAGATGAAGTTTATTGACTTATGGTTGAAAACTAATATAGTATGTGCTGTTGCTATTGTTTCTAGGAACAGCTGCTTCTGTTCTTCCAGTTTTCTCTGACAGAACTGTCAGATCAGTATTGCAAAAAAAAAACAAAAAAACAAAACAAAAACAAACCTACTTTGTTTGGTACACTGCTAAACACACAAGAATATCATCTCATGTTCAACCATGTTTTCTTCCAGGCCACGTGTGAGGCTCTCGGTCCTGGGTAGCAGGTTACATCTGCTGACATGTTGAATAATTGGAACAACCAAAAAGAAAAGAAAAGAAAAGCACTTGACCAAGAATTCCGCTGTGGAAGCGCAGCCTCCTTTTCCATTTGCAATTTGAAATATGGTCGTAACACCAAGAAACTTGTTGACAGACAACATAACAAAATGTGCTGCCAGAAATGTGAAGGCGTTGTTTTTGTGTCTCATAATGACAATGGATCGGCTCCTCATCCTGAATCATGTGATGAAACCTCATGATTCTGTGACCCCTGCATGCCAAGTGAAAATGGATGAAACATAGAGGTCAAAGATGTTCCTCAGGGATTATTAAATATAACTGTGAGACTTTGAAGGGGAAGTCTGAAGTATATTTCCTGCAGGGGTCTTCTCCTCACCCTTTACTACGCCGTTTTATGTGGTTTCACAAGAGCACAAAAGTTCCCAGAAAAGCAATAAGGAAAATTGCAAAGTCATGCTGTGTCGTGGAGTTGTTGAGTTGGTAGGACTGGACTAAAGTGGGCTGTAGTCACGCTCTGAGCGTTCTCGCGAGAAGTGAGCCGGGCTATAAATTGCCCAATCGACGCTGTCGGCGGCTGCACTCCTCTCTCTCCTCCGTCTGTCTGTGTGCTGTGATCCAAGCTGAGGTACGTGTTACAAAATCCTTTAAGTTATGTTCCTCTCGTTGTGTTTAACAGTTTAAGTTCCGTCTCGTTTTTTAAATTGTGAACTTTGTTTTTCTTGTTGCGTGGTTGTCGCTGAACCGTTCAACAAGTGGATTTTCATAAGATGAAAAACCGACAGGGGTTTGATGAGTAGAAGAGAGTTGGGGAAAAGGTTAATACCTCCATAGTTTGTGTTTATTAACGTAACTTTTCCCACCGACAGACAGGACTGTAGCTTCACTCTTTGCTCAAGTGTCCAGAAAATGTCAGCATTTTTGGTGCTTCGGTTAACGTTAGCTAGCAAAATCCCAAAACGCACTGTGGCATGTGGTAATAGTTTTACCTTGACCAATGAACTCCTGTAAGTGCACCAGGAATTTATGGCGTAAAATTTAGCAGCAAATATCCATATGCGGAAACTTTTGATACAGAAGAGGAAATGGTTAATAGGTTTCGCTTTGTTTCCAGTTTGAGCCCGCAGGTAAAGTCACGGTGCTGAAATACCGGCGGTCAGAGAGCTGAGGTTTGCCTGCAGAGTCACTGTTATAACCTGCACCAGATATCAGTCTGTGCTGTGCGCTTCTGACTTTAGATTATAGTGTTTGGTTGGATAATAACTGTTTTATTATATTGCATGATTATATTTTCCTACATCCGTGTGCCACTGATATTTGTAGTTCTGTAAGAATGGCTCCATGTTCTGTAGGAAATTATTTCCTTCACCTTAAGGCCTGCTGATAGAAGTTAATGATCAAAGTTTGCTCATTAAAGTAGGAGGTCTACAGATGTTTTTGTCTGACAAACAGTCAAAAAGCCAAAGTAAGTGAGTTCACTATCACAGAAGCCAAAAAACGGCAGCAAATACTCACATTGGAGAGGCTGGAACAAGGCAATGTTTGGCTTCATTTGCTTCATCAATCACCTCAAAGATCAATCCATTATCAAAGTAGAGCACATTCATTGTGTTGTAGCTCACTGTACATGCACTGGAGCTGAAATGATTAGGCAGTTAATTTATTTATGCTCAACAGGAAATTATTAATCTATTTTGATAATTGATTCATTTTTTTAAGGAAAGATGGTAAGCATTTGATCAGACTGTGAGGAGTTGCTTTGGAGTGGCTTTTCTTTATGTTATATGATGGCAAACGTTTCAGACAACACAATTACTTCTTTAGTGGAGATGATAATCAGCAGATCAGTTAATAAGAGAACTAATCATTAGTTGCAGCCCTAAAATGCATTCACCAGAGACCGAACAATTTTACAGTTGGGTTGATGATAAAAGACGTGATTTCCTTGTCCTGTAAATGAGGAAGGGTTATGGTTTATCCACAATTTCACACCCGAAAGAAGGAAATGCACAGTTGTGATTTTGAGAAGAGATTGTGTCATCCATTAACATCTTATGTCCTCTGTAATCTGGTCAGACTCAAGATGGCTGCAGGCAAGGCACATATTGGGAAGCTGGCCCCAGACTTCACAGCTAAAGCGGTGATGCCAGACGGACAGTTCAAGGACCTGAAGCTGTCAGACTACAGAGGTACTCCTCAACCTGTGTCCCAGCCGCTGTTGAGTGGAGGATGCTTTGATGACGGTTCTCTTCTGGACTGTGATTCACTGCTTTTTGATCCCACAATATGTTGAAAGGACATTCATTTACACAACTAAAGACTAGAATGAATTAGCTTGTAATTGCCGTAGCTGCATTGTCACATGACAAACGCCGTGATTTGTTTTCTTCTCCTTTGGTGAAGGGAAATATGTCGTCTTTTTCTTCTATCCCCTGGACTTCACCTTTGTGTGTCCAACTGAGATCATCGCATTCAGCGATGCTGCTGACGATTTCAGGAAGATTGGCTGTGAGGTCATCGCCGCCTCTGTTGACTCACACTTCTCTCATTTTGCATGGTAGTTGTATGACTTGGTATTTTAAGCAGCCATAGTGATTGTGTGGGTTCACTCTTGCAAACTCCTCACTTTGTCTTTTGGGTTTGTGTCCTCAAAGGACCAACACACCTCGTAAGCAGGGCGGTCTGGGTTCCATGAAGATTCCCCTGGTATCCGACGTACGGCGCACCATCGCCACAGATTATGGTGTCCTAAAGGAGGATGAGGGCATTGCCTACAGGTGGGTTTAACAACGTGGAGTTGTACTGTTTCAGTGTGCTTCAATAAAAATGAGAAACAGTAAAACCAGTGTTCATTGATGATGCTTTTGCTTTCAGAAGGAGATACACCTGACATACTTTTCAATGCACTACCCTGAGGATGTCTCAGAACTTTCCTGTCTTCATTTATGGACGGCTCTTTCTCTCTATTTCAGGGGTCTGTTCATCATTGACAACAAGGGAACCCTGAGACAGATCACCATCAACGACCTCCCAGTTGGACGCAGTGTTGAGGAGACCCTGCGCTTGGTCCAAGCCTTTCAGTACACTGACAAGCACGGAGAAGGTAAGTTACTGCTGCAACATGCTGCGGATGTTTAGCACTTTTAATGTATGCACCGTACACTGTACGACCAGTAGAATGTCGCTTGAGTTTATTAAACTGTCATGAAAAGATTTCAAGATTGCTTGAAGTGTGTTTCACTGTGGGTGATATCATTACTCTCACCAAGCTCTCTGTGACCCAAATATCATTTAACTGTTGCACATCTAACCACAAGACATTCATTGAATTCAAAGTTGCTGTTGGCTGTTTGGAAAAAAAGGGTAATGACCATTTGAATTCAAAGGCTGATATTCTTATCAGTTCTACGGTTTACATTAACTTTGCAACAAGCTGAGATATGATTGTAGACTTAAAAGGAGGGCAATAAATTAAGCAAGGTGCAACACAAATACATTTTCCATTATGCAACCAAACCTTTGGTTCATTTCCCCGTCGTAAACATCAGGCAATAGATGCTATATACCGCATATGTGTGTTATATTGGGACAAGTCAGAACTGTTTCATCTACCGGGCAAGAACTCATTACAGGCTTATCGTTTCAGTGTGCCCAGCTGGCTGGAAACCAGGAAGTGACACCATCAAGCCCGATGTCCAGAAGAGTAAAGAGTTCTTCTCCAAGCATTGATAAGTCAAAGGCTGGAGTCTGCCGCCTGCTGTAGGAGATTTCACTTAGAGATTACATTTCCAGAGAACAATATTAAAGTCCGCTACTGTGCCTGTGGAGCAGTGGTTAGGAGACAGTTTTTGTAGTCAACGTGCTGCGTGTGTTCTGTTGTTTGTAGAGTGAGTAGTGCACTCATGACCAAAGTATGTTCTATGGCTATTTTCACTGTTGGACTGAGCTAAATGTTTGTTCTTCATGTCATTCCTTACTATCATCAGACATAAAGGACCATACAAGTGTTTTTGTTGGAATGAAGCCACACACACCCCTTTCTGTTATCATGATGTTTTTATTTTTTTTTACAGTGAACAACACATATTCTCAAAGTCAAAATAAAGAATAAAAGTTTATAACACTCGCCTAAAGGAACATGTTTACCCCAAACATCCCGGGTGAGATGTTGGGATGTGGGGGTTATTATCTTATTCTCTTTTGGTGGCGTTACTTGAATCAGGTCGTAGCTGACATGTCAGATTGAGCATGTGAGGTACAATGATTCTCTTATTATGATCACACAATGTCAACTGAAACAGTGACAGAAGATAAAAGCTCAAAATAAATATGCTCTCCTGAACAGGTTACAAGATGTTTAATTGTTTGCCAAGTACTTGTGCATGCTGCCTCACACAGGTGGTTTTATTTAATCTGGCTGATTAGACCTCACCTCACTACTATATGGGTGTCAACAGACAGGTTTGACTGACATCTTCCTGACGACTGTTTTCATGTTCCTGTTTGGACAGGACGACCTACAACTGTCAGTCTTTTCAAGTCTCATTAGCTAAACTAACTGAAAATACCTGTGTGACTTGATGGGGACTTTCATGTTTTTTCTTTCAGTAGATCTATTTGTAAGGTCATGTATTGTACTTTGGAACTGCCACACCTAATTCAAATATGGCCATCATTACCATAATTACACCTGTTATAACAATGGAGAGCTGGAAGCTGTCACTCTTCTCTTCATGTGTTTGACTTGAATTAATAGTAAGTATAATTAGTGATATTAATGTGGTTTTCATTCAGCTCCCTTGCTTATGCCATTTCTGTTTTTATTACGATCAGTTAGTTAAGACGCTCCGCATCCGGGATTTTCTTTGGCGGGAAAGACAAATCGCGAGCCCCTGGATAATGTTTGATTAACTTTTAGTGTTTGACTTTAACCTGGTTTGAACTGAGATAGATTTCGCAGAGTAAATATGACAATAATTCAGGGAGGAAAGGCGCCATTGATTTAATCTTAGCGTCTGCTGCGTTAGCTGGGGTTGGAAATTCATGCATATTCATATTGTTAGCTGGGTTAATTAATCGTTAGCATTTGATACCTAGCTAACAGAGGAGCTAACCTGGGCAACAGGAGAGCAGAAAATGGCAGCTGGGAAGACGTGCGTCAGGAGGAGCACAACGGAAACTCCTGAGGTTTGGCCACACCACAGATTTGCTCATGATAATATGTTTAATATTTGATTTACTCAATTTGTATATTTCTGAGTCAATGTTTAACATGACTTTTCCAAGTCTGCCGTGGAGGACTCTTCGCGTACACAATTGCGCCATCGTATGGCCGCCAAGTCACATGTCAACTTTAGCCTAGCTGTTTTCCCTGTTCACTTCGCTCATCTGTCTTAAAGTGGACAGGATTGTTCCTGAATGAACTGAAAACCGAGCAAGAGTCCCTTGTTTTCGTCAAGAGGATGATGGCCTTGGCAGTCTCCTCCATCACCTACCTCAGAGGGATTTTTCCAGAGGATGCCTACAGATCCAGATATCTGGAAGGTGAACACAAATTGTCTGGGGTTATTGGAAAATCTGGGAATTTCTTGGATGGGCCGCTTTAGAGGAGCTGCCAAACGATATACTGTATATTAATTTGTTTCATCCATTCATTACAAGTGTTTTTTTTTTAACACCTACATAGTAATTCCAGCTGCATTGGAAATCCATTTTAAAAAATGAAAAACCCAAACACAGAAAGGACACACAGTTTTAAAGCATCATGGTGGTAATCATTACTCCTTGTCCAAGAATAATACGGGCTGCTTTCTCGTGTGTGTCATATGTTTACTGTTTCACCAGATTTGTGCATCAAAGTTTTGCGTGAAGACTGCAAGACCTCAGGTGCCAGTAAAGTTGTAAAATGGTGATTATAATATTCCTGCCTTCACACTCCCAGACAGCACTGTAGTATTTATTCTGCTGGCCACAGCAGCAACTCAACACCAGAAGTCAGAACTGTTTTTCAAATGGAAAATGTGCTGTGAAAATGTAATTCCCTGTCCTGATTGGTGTTTTTCACCCTATTCGATCTTGTTCGTTCCAGGATGATGGGCTGTTTCGATGCATTAGAGAAGCATTATGTAAGTTAATGCATCCATGAACACTTTGAATGGTTAGCCATTTTGGTTTATACAGCCACTGCTTGTACTAATTATACAATCAATATTGTTTTAACAGCTCCAGATTGTGTTCATTGGGGTAGGTTAACTAAGACACTAACGCAAGATTTGTAGCTAACACACTGCTTACAGAGACAAAAAAATTGCCAACAGTAACTCTGTACATGTTATTGCATTCTAGGTGTACACCAATCCAGATGAACCCAATGTAAGTTTTGTCAAATCATAATTCCAGTGTATAGTCTGATCAACAATAAGAAACATTTAGATTTATTTTTTTTTTGCAGTGCATTATTGAATCCTACCAGTTCAAATTCAAGTACACTGCGAAGGGCCCAGAGATGGACATACTCAGGTTTGGATGGTCATTCTATGTTTGCATCGGCACACGTGATTAAATTGATGGTGATATAGCCGCCACTAAACCACAGGAACGACCACACGGAGATGCAGGTGACACTGGAGGACACCAAGAGAGCATCGGTGCTGCTCATCAGGAAGCTCTTCCTGCTCATGCAAAACCTGGACGCCCTCCCCAGCAATGTCTACCTCACCATGAAGCTCTACTACTACGATGACAGTAAGACGCACTCATTTCACAGCGCAACAAAACCAGAGTCAACGAAGAGCCTAGTTTAATTTCTGGGGTCGCATAGTGAAAACATCTTTCCCTGCTCACCTTTCAAAGTCACCCCTGCTGACTACCAACCACCAGGCTTCAGGGAGGGCCACTGTGACAGCCTCTGGTTTGAAGGCCTGGCTGTGCACTTCACGGTGGGTGAGGTGCAGACGGCCTTCCACACCTTGAGAGTGCGCGTGTCAGCGGAACAAGGCCGGCTGGAGAAGCTTCAAGAAGGGAACCACCTGAAGGAGACCAAGCCGGCTTCTCAGAGAAATCCTCCAGAGAGGGAGGTGATCGAGGTGGGTCCAGAAAGAGGATTATTTAAATGCTGGATTTCAGTTGTGTAGTCGTGTCACTGTAAGCAAGCACAGCTTTCCCTCTTTCTTTCATTCCTGTTAAAGGAGGATTTTTTGTCGTCTGTGCATTTTGCTGCCAGTTTCTTATAACTATCTGTAAAACATCTGGTTACAGGACCCACATAAATATGAAGAAAAGGATGTACCCTCTGAAGATGGTAAGTTTGTGTTGTGTTTCCACTGAGACAAACTGTAAAATTGATCAAAGAGTTTACCCTGTTGGATCTCCTTGGAACAGAGTCTGCACAGTTCAAGAAACCGACAAGACCCCTGGCAAAGGTATAGTTGTTCTAAAGGCATGATTACATTAGAGTACGCAGGTTATAGAAAAATAAAAACCATGACATATTAGAACTTCTCATGAGTTGTAATAGGGGTTTGTTAAGCTGGACAGGTATTTATGGTTTTCTGTCTATCTTAGAGAAATGCACCTGCCAAAAATCTGAGGAGGAAGAAAAGGATTTAGTCACAATGCTACACAAAGCAAAAGCTGTCAGCGATGTAAACACAAACTGTTTCTTCATTTTATTGCAATGTTTAACACTGTTTAATGTTATATTACATTTGATTTGATAAGCAAAATGTGTTCGACAGGTTCCTTACAGGTTAATCTCTACACATGGCAGGATGTTACCATTCCAGTTCTAATTTAGACAACTTCGTACAAAAGTGTACATGAAATGTTCAATATAGATGAGTTAAATCAATACAATGTGCTTCATTGTTCAGTATTTTGTGTGTACAAAAATAGACTGATGTATATTGTTCAAGAAATAAAGCCTGGCTTGTGGAGAACACTGAAAATGCTTTTCTGTACATTTATTACAGATTATATGAAGAAAGAAAAACTGTGCAAATCATGTATCACAACGTGTGACTCGTACTTATAATTTAGTAGCTGACATCAATTAAGGTTTAGTAAATACTAAGAACAATCTTTAATTAGACCCATATGAACCATTCACCTCACATTCAAATATTATGGCTCATTCTCAGGACAGGCTTTAGCTCCTGTGATCGTGTCTCATCACTTTGAGCACGAACGTTTGATGGTCCGTCCCTAAGTAGTGTTCTGTGTTCTGGTCCAGACCATCTGGTTCAGTCTCTGGCTCAGTGTTACAGCTCCATCCTCTCGGCGTATGTGTGTCTTAGAACAAGCTGTCCACATCTCCCATCTCCACAAACACCGTCTTCAGCTGGGAGTAGTATTCAATCGTCACCTGGCCGTTCTCCCGCCCTATGCCTGGTGAATGTAATGATAAGAAGTTTACTTCCACTGATGAGAATGGGGAGAATTGAAACTAGTTTCTTTAAATAAAGAAGTACTGTCCACAGTGATCAAATTGGTTACAGATGTTGTTTTGTGATGGTGCTGTGTTAGACTTTACAAGGGAGCACAATGGCACGATTTTTCTTTTTGGCATATTCACTACAATCAGACATGGGCCATTCATATAACTTGACTTGACTCCTGGTCTGCATGTTAACCAGACTGTACCTGACATTTTGAAGCCCCCAAAGGGCACCTCCACAGGAGTGATGTTGTAGTTGTTGATGAAACAGGAACCAGCCTTGAGGTGTTCCACCACACGATGTGCTCGCCTCACATCCCTACAGACACAAAAAGACTCAGCTCTGTGTTCATTTTAAGAATATTTCATTGATAACATACTTGGCTTAAATAACATAAATACTAAGAGCAATCCTACAATAGTCAGCAGCCAAGTGCACATCCCTTCACTGACCAATCAACTGTCATATTTTAGTTATTTGTTTAGACTACTGGTCATTTCGCTGCATTCAACTTCAATCTAGAGTCTTCTTAAAACAATCATGGTTCAAAAATCCCATTTATTAGCCCTTGAGGTCGCTCGAGATGTCTCACCACAATCCTACCTGGTGAAAACTCCTGCAGCCAGACCGAGGCTGGTGTCATTGGCTCTCTGCAGCACCTCCTCTTCTGTTTCAAAAGACAACACAGACATGACAGGACCAAAGATCTCCTCCTTCACACAGGTCATCTCATCTGTGCAGTCGCCTATACGAGGGGAAAAAAAGAGGACAAGAATGTGGAAACACTGGTAGTAAAGCAATCTGCAACACTAAAACAAAGAGGAAACAAGATGTCTGTCTTCTGAATGCACAGTAGTCATGGAACAATTACCCAGGACGCATGGAGTCATGTAGTATCCACCTCTAAGTTTGGGATCTGAGGGGATAAAAGGTTCACCTCCACACAACACTGTAGCTCCCTAGAAACAGTAAAACTTACATCAAGCTCTAAATTTAAGTTGCTGCACACAAGCCTGTTGACAAAACAAAAGAACTTATTAAGACTTACCTCTTTCCTTGCCTGTTCGACAAAGGACAGGACTTTTTCCAGGTGAGGTCGGCTGACCAGCGCTCCCATTCGGGTGCTCTCCAGCAGTGGGTCTCCTATCTCGATCGCCCGGGTCCTCTTCACCACCTCCTCCACAAACTCAGGCAGAATATCCCTCTGAACAAACACCCTTGTACCGTTGCTACAGACCTGTGACACATTTAACCAAATCAAATAGTATGCGTCCCTGTGTAGACAAGCTGGTGTTGTGACAGCACATCCAAAGTGGAACACTCCTGTCTACCTGGCCTTGCGACAGGAAGTTGGCCATGAGAGCCCCCCTCACAGCGTTCTCCACGTCACTGTCCTGAAAGATGAGCAGAGGAGATTTCCCTCCGAGCTCCAGAGTCACAGGCTTCACCCCCTTGGATGCCATCTCCATAATCTGTGGGCCGATTATTCAGATGAGGATGGAAAAGACAGACCTCAACACCTTTGACACTAAATCTCCTAAATCTTGACAACAACAACTGTTCCCAATCATGAGTGTCTGATGAATGTACCAAGGTGTTTTATGATTGAGTCTCATATTGATAAAACCAAGAAAAGCCATCACTGTGTAGAATTTGTAGTTCCTGACCTTCTTCCCTGTGGGCACACTCCCAGTGAAGGACACTTTAGCAACATCTGGGTGGTGGCAGAGTGAGCTGCCTGTCTCCTGGCCGCCCTGCACCACGTTGAACAGTCCGTCTGGAGCTCCAGCCTGGGCATACACCTCTGCCAGCATGACTGCCGTCACAGGCGTCACTGGTGATGGCTTGAACACCATGGAGTTGCCTATTTTAGATGACAGACACAAGATGAAAACAAACAACATCTAAGTGTTGCTCATATAAGATTTAATAAGATTTGTGTGAACAGACATACTCACGACCGCTGGAATCTGACCATTAAAATTCATTATGTAGCTGTAGTGCCATCTATAGGTAGCAATAACATTTTCAGGATTGCTCAGGGTAAATGTGCAGACCTGTCATTTAAATTTGGCTGCAGTTGCACAATATGTTAAGAAGTTCATGGCAGTTTATGCCAAATAAGTCAAACCTAAAAGAATTTGACAGCCAATTACAGAAGAATTGTACTAACTAACTTCTTAACACATGTCACTGCACAACAAACATAACTTTCCTGACAAAGGAAATAATTTAGATGTAATTAAGATAATAATGTATGTGTTGATAACTTTCAAAGTATCCCATACCACAGGCCAGGGCTGGAGCGGACTTCCAGGCAGCTATCTGAAAAGGATAATTCCAAGCACCGATACCAACGCAGACTCCCAGAGGCTCCCTGCGGGTGTAGGCAAAGGACCCCCCAGGCAGCTGGACATGTTGGCCTTGACAAAGGAAAGGCAGAAGTATACACAGCAAAACAAAGGTTTAAAAACATAACATTTTTCAGATTTTGGTTTTAAAAAGCGCTAACCCTAGAAATGTAGGTCATCACATTTTTTGCATAAATCCTTTTCATCTACTAACACGTGGTGGCAATCAGGGTCTGAAATTAAGATTTTTCCTCAGCTGCCACGATGGCAGATCACTGAACACTTCTGCCGCTCACTCAGTTCTTTGATCTGCCACTTCTGAAATCTATGTAGAAGACTAATTGTAAACACTCAGTGAGTGGTACCTGACAGTAGACATATAGCATATATTGTCCTATCATCGTGTCACCTTAATCCCGAACTATTCCTAATCTAAGAATTACTTTTCAAAAATAAGATTTACTTTATCATTTATCATTGACCTATTTTTTTTTTAACTCAATGTATTTTTCATGTTTCCATTTCAAAAGGATAAGACGCCTTGTCAGACGGGCTGAGTGGGCTGTGCTGCTTAACTGCGCTTTTGTCAGGGTGAGATCCTCTGATGGTACGTCAAAAAGTCAGAGGAAAGGGCACGGTTCAGTTGTTCAACATGCGATCCCTGAATAAACGTCAAATATAGACCTGAATGCAAAATGTTTGAAAGCTTGACATACGAAGCTTGTGTACAATCTTAAATTGAATAAGGCCATGCCTCAAACAAATAGATGAAAAATAAATACTTGTAATTATTTTAGACCATTGATCTTCTGTTATATCAGTTTCCAAATCTTTTTCCCAGCTTCCCTTTATTATTTCAACTGACGGGTCTTACATATTAAATATAGCTGTAGGAAGCCTGTATGAAGCCTTGATTTTTAGGATTAAATCAAGAGAGGTGTTTGCTGCAGAGAAGGACATTTGGTAAACTGACTTTGTATACAGTGTCTAATTATAAGTAAGTGAAGAAATTATGTGCAAGTAGGTGACCTGTTTATTTCCAGAGAAAACATTTACCCTTTATTTGGCTGGATAACATAGCTCATGATATCATGTGAAACTGCTGGCTGTCATGCCTGTATCAGTAATTTTATTTCCCTCCGGTCTCCAGACTCATTACTTGTAATGTACCAACCTGCCAGAGTGCTGGCCAGCCCTGCATAGTACTCTATACACAGTCTGGCAGAGTCCACATCCAGACGGGCCTCTGTGATGGACTTCCCATTGTTGACCACCTCCATTTCAGCGATCTCCTCTCTCCTGCTCTGTACACGAAAGCCAGGAGTACAAGACATTTTGTTCATATTGCTGTTACACAACATCCTAGATCTGTCACGGAATGTACAGAACAGGACACTCTTTTCATAATGTAAAATGAATTTAAGTAGAAATTACTATCCCCTGTTGAGTTTCATGCTAAATCTGTGCTGGTCTCAAAGAAAAGGATGCAGTTGACATGAGTTATGGACATAAAACATTCATCTGATTGTATGGAACAGACTGCAACTGTACATTAAATGTACAGTACACAGTGCATGGTGATTCCTACTCTAGAGATCTTTGTTATACATGATATTAGAGAGGCTTCATTAAATTACCAGCACACTGAAAGCTTTTAGGAAACCAGGCCAAGGACCTATGATCAAGATACTCTCTGCAACAATTTGTATGTGCTCTTTGTGCCAATTTACATATTCTTAGGAGAAGCATTCAAATAAACAAAAAACAAAATAAAACCTCAATGATATGGGCAGCTTCTATCATGATCCTCGCCCTCTCCATCCCAGACATTTTACTCCAGTGGCCAAAGGCTGACTTGGCCGCCTCCACAGCCTGATCGACCTCCACAGCACCACAAGGCTCCAACTGACACAAGACTCGGCCTGCAGGGTGAAATGTATGAACAGAAGATCATTTCTATGTGGCAAGGCCATCTCACTTTGCTTTTTTTGTTTACTTAGTCGTTCCATAGGAAATTAATTCTAGGCCTGTAGGCACACTGTGGTGTTAAAGGGTTTTCATGAGGATGGCATTAGTCATTAGAAAAGGAGCATCCTGAAGAGTTGGCTGCACGCAGTTTGTGTGCTAGCTCAAATACAGGTAAGATATCTTTGTTCAAACTCGGAACCAAGCCACAAACAGCCTGCAAATCAATAAGACTGAAAAATCTACCACCCACAGGGTAACAAGGAAGCTGTACCATGTTCAGGGGCCATTAAACGGGTTGCACATGGAAGTGGCTCGCTGTGAATGGTGCATCAGCATGGTAAAGGAGTCAGTTGCTGAAGAACAGAGGGTGTGTGCACAGTTGGATGATCTTTGATAAGTAGATGTCAAATGTAGACCATGCATTATGTATACAGCTGAAAAGGATCCAGAAAGATAATCCGTTAAAATACCTGCTATTGATTTCTCAGGCCAGAGACCACCAGACAGACATGCTCACACAGCAGTGACCAAAGTCCAGTTAAGAAACAGTGTCAAAAGACAAACATCCTTTTTTAATATCATAGAATTGTGTCACTTACCTGTTGCGGGTTCGTAAACGTTTTCTTTGCTGCATTTCTCTCGGCTCGTCCGTCTCTTCCCAGCCCAGAAGTTCAGCGGGACAGTGATGTCCACTGAGCCCGACGAGACGCATCGTACCGCCGCCGCGAGAGGAGGGTGCCGCCGCAGGGACGCAGCAAGCCTCTGGAGCATACTCAAATAGGCTCCGTTCTTCGCACTTCAGCGAAAACTGTAAAGACACACACCGGCAACACTGTCACGCCATATAAGCAAAACCTACAACATTAGAAAACGCCAAAAGGAGTTTTAACCAGCTAGGTTAATGCTGTTAACGTAAGTAGTGAACTAGTTAGCCACACTTTGTCAGCGAAACGCTAGCTACTTTTACCTCGCCTTGTCATTTGTCATGTTTCACGATTGAATTTGTGGTCTTGACAAACTTACATAAAGGCTCCTTCACACTTTCAACAGTTTTTAATGTTAGAAAATCTAAGAAACAGTTTGTATGTTGTTCTGTTAACGTTACATTAGTTTGCTGAGGCTCAACCAGGGGGCGGGACTAACAATGCATGTCTGTTACTGACGACATCCGTCAGCGCGAATCAGACGATTGGATATTTTTACCGTCACACAAAAAACATAGTTAAAAAATTACTAATTCAATTGAAAATATATTGTATGTGCTTCAGATTGAACTATATTGAAAATACGAGTAAATGATTAAATTTTAATAAAATTGCGAGTGTGTAACGCAAATGGTGGTGTTGTGGGAGGAGCCTCGCCGCAGCCGTCTTCCAGTACAGCAGCTCTAACTGCACATTGCAAGTATGGCCGGGGACAGTGAAACACATCTCAGGGACCGTGACGAGAACACCAACGTTATTCGACAACCTTTTCTCATAGGTGTCTCCGGAGGCACTGCCAGCGGAAAGGTTGGAACCCTCGCTAGCTAATTTGACGGTTTTCGCGCATTGTCATGGCCAGATTTTGAGCTAAATCACGGCAGCGGCTCGGTCGGCTACCGGGTGCTAGTTTGACCGCGTGGCTTCAGCGACGCAACGCTGAGGCTTTGATTGACAGCTCAGTCATCTGTTTAACCATCCAGCTCCTCGCTAGCACCGGTTTAGCTTTGCACGCTTGTCCACCGCCTGTTGTACCGGGTTTTGTATTTTTTTAAATGCGCCTTTTCCTTTCCTGCGGGATGGAAATCATTGTCAGGACCGACTCACGTTAGACTACGTGGACATCAATGATGTTAGCTTGCTTAGCCGCCTAGCTAAATTCCATCACATGCCAGCAGTGCCGGGTGCGCTAGACAATGGCTGGTGTTAGCTTGCCTCAGTGCTATCGGAACTGTTTGTAAACAACGTGAGCTACATTTCTTTTTCCGGTAGAATATCATCATGGCGAGATTGCTGTAGTATAATTATTAAGACAAAATTCCTTTGCCTCGTCTTAAACGTACTTTGCGTTTGTGATGTGGGGTAACCGCTGATGGTAAATACCGGTAACCTAGATCTTGGTCTAACGCAATGACTGATAACAGAGTGAGGCGCCAGCGGGAAAATAGCCGATCGAAAGATTTCTCCCAAGCCATCGCCCCCACGTCCCTTTGTTCTATAGGGACGCAGCTTCAAAAATAAATCGAGTTTTGACCAGACTGATTTGTGTAACATTAACAGATTCATGTAATTATGATCGTACCCTTACATTAGCAAGCCGCTAGTTAAATTCTAGCCTCCTTGATTTACCGTTTAGCCTAACTTTCCGCGACTGGCTGCGTGGGCAGCGCGTAGCTAGCGGCAGCACGCCGGCACTGACCGCCTCCTTGCAGCTAAATGACACACGGACCTGAATATTTCCAAAGACGTCATTAGATTTCTTTGTTATGAACCGAGTGTTTTTCTGCGAGTGGTGCCACAAACCACACCTCGTGTAACCGGACACACGAGTTGCACCGAAAAGCTCTGCGGAAAGAGCCACAGCCAGGACGCTTTTAAAAGAAAGACGTTCAATATTTTGCATTTTCGTGGCTGGATTTCTGCTTCCGGTGTCACGTGCCGCGCAGGTGGATTTCAGAATTAGATAGGAGGGCGAGGACTGGCACGTGCTCAGTCTGTCCGTCTGGTTTGTCCCAGATGCCCAAACTCGCACCGAGCAAGTGTGCTTCCTAGAAACCCCTCTCAGGGGACCAGGGGAAGGCTGAGGGTCTGACAGCAGCCTCCTGATCAGTGTAGCCGGGATGTATATGGTTCAGTATTTTCATTGGCCCCACACAAAGCATGGATTGGCTTTTCTTGGTAAACACAGAAAACCTAAAAATGTTAAGAGGTTTAGTTGATAAGGTTCAGCATATGTCAATCAATAAATCATTGTAAAATATAGCTGTTTTGCTATTTTTTTTAAATTACCATTTACATAGCTCAAGTCAAATGGTCATCAAGTGTTTATAGCACAAAACCTGTATAACTTGCTTGTTTAGTATAACTAAACTGAAGAAATTTGACTTTTGGTGTTTTTAGAGGTGAAACAGCTGCTTTTTACTGCCTCAGTAACTAACCAATGGATTATCTGTCTAAAGACAGAAAATGTCAGATGATGCTGTAGATTGCCTCGGTAAATGTCGATGGGTGTTCGATGCGTTTAAAGTCGGGCCCTTTTGTCTGAAATTGTCGCATTTGAGTGGGTTGACGTAACCTCCCGGCTCCTGCGTGGGGTTGTCCAAATTCATTGTAGCGCAGGTTCATGCAGACAAAGGCAACAGAGCCTCGGGAAGCTGGAGAATGCCCAGTCAGCGCTGGGTATGAGATTCACTTTTAGTTGGGCAGGTCAGTGGGGGCAAACCTAGTGGGCCACTGGGTGGCTCCCTTATGGTTGTGTTAGCTGACTCACACTGGGTGGGAAGTTACCCACCCACTCCTTTTCCTGGTAGATATGACTGTTTGTTTAGTGTGAGAGTTAATTTTGCTCCATGTGGATTGAAAACTCATATTTGGGTTAATTGTTGTGACAAGTAATGGTGTTGCCCTTGCAGTTTTTTAACCTCCACATATGCAAACTGTTTATGCTCAGACATCCCATTTCCCATCTACAACCTATTCCAACGTTTCCATTTGTTTCTGCAGTCGTCCGTATGTGAGAAAATCATGGAGCTGCTGGGCCAGAACAAGATCGACCACCACCAGCGGCAGGTGGCGATCCTCAGCCAGGACAGCTTCTACAAGGTGCTAACTCCCGAGCAGAAGGCAAAGGCTCTGAAGGGCCAGTTCAACTTTGATCATCCAGGTATGCAGACACTGAATAGCTGGTGGTGCAGCTCATGCGCTAAGTGGGGTGCTTCACCTCAGCTGGCTTGCAGCAGGCACATGTGTGTCACTTGTATCATAGATTTCAGTTGCCTGTAAGAAAATATTTTTAATGATTTGACCAGATACTTAATCTGCAAGTGGAGTCTCACGTGCAGTTATTTGTGGGACTGGTAACAGCCAATCCCGCTTTAGTGCTTCGCAGATTAGAGATTAAGGTTTAGATGACGATAACTAGCAATCACAAGCAAGCAAATTGCCAAAATGATACAAGATGATTAAAACAGGCTAGTGTTCAGCAGCATGCTTTTCTGCCACGTTGATCATTTTTTTTGGCAGAACCATACTGCAGACTCCATTTTTGGAGCCATACTTGCCCCCTCTTGCTCCTGCTTCCTTTCTCGGCCGATTATAAATCCCCCCAGTCAGCAGGCCTTTCTCAGAGGCAGCTGCTCCGAGGCTCAGAGACTGAACCCAACACCTGTTATGCGAAAGGGATTCCTAGGTTAGCAAACGTGCAGCGTGGAGTCCCATGTGTCCATGGGCGCCCACAAAGCTGGTGTAGCGGGGGTGAAATGATCTGACGTCGCCTGAAGATCTCAGCTGAACGTTGGCCTTTTCTTGTCCCCAGATGCCTTCGACAATGAGCTGATCATGCAAACGCTCAGACAGATTCTGCAGGGGAAGACGGTCCAGATCCCAGTTTATGACTTTGTCACCCATTCCAGGTGAGCGCCACAGTCTGTTGCCTGTGCTCCTGCAGAACAGACATTTACTCTACAATCACCGGTTGCTTTAAGCAGGTTCCTGAACCTCACATATGCTTTATAACTTGGTCGCGTGTTTAACCTTGCATTACACCATGTCTGAATGTGGTCGCCGACAGATGGGAGAAAACTCTTCTGTGTGTGTTTTTAGGAAAGAGGAGTTTGTCACGGTGTATCCGGCTGATGTGGTCCTGTTTGAGGGCATCCTCATGTTTTACTCACAGGACATCAGAGACCTGTTCCAGATGAAGTTGTTTGTTGACACAGATCCAGACACACGGCTCTCACGCCGAGGTGTGTAGTGTGTAACAATCGTAGAGTAGTGCATAGTCAAAATTAAGTGTATTCATTTCATGATAAACCAGAGTTATCCAGCTACTGTTGATAAAAGGAACATTTTTACACCAGTCTAAGTTCACTGAATACTAGCAGTGTGGGTTTTTATATAGAGTTCTTTAAATCATCCTGTGAAACAGCTTGTATTTAACATTGTCCGTCTTTTTTTGTGTGCTCTCTCGGTTTCAGTTCTAAGAGACATCAGTGAGCGCGGTAGAGAGCTGGAACAGGTGCTGGCTCAGTACATCACTTTTGTGAAACCGGCCTTTGAGGAGTTCTGTCTACCAGTAAGTGACATATCGACTTACAGGTGCCTGTGATACACTGTGATGGCCGAGGTTATCAGCCAGTTTTAGCTTAGAGCAGATATATTGGTTTTATTGTATATGTTGGCCGATATGAAATAATAAATTGCATTACTGGAAGGCCCCACACATTTGGGGCAGTTAAAGTGTTGTCATTACACTGTTTGTCCACCAGAGGGCACCAATCACAATTCTGGAATAACCAAATTTAGGGAGCCTGTATCAAAATGTTTATTTATATTGTGTAGTTATTATTGAAATATTGGTCAATGCATATTATCAGTACACATCTGATCATGGGAAAAACGTAACTTGAGTACTGACATTGTGTTTATTCCGACTAGACAAAGAAGTATGCAGATGTGATCATTCCACGAGGAGCAGATAACCTTGGTAAGGACAATTTTTATACAGCGCGCAGACATTACGCTTGTGTTGGTCGGCCTGGGAATAGTTCCTCCTGTGACGTTCTGTTCAAGCGTAACTCAGCCCATGTTACACATCAAAGTGTTCACAGCTGTTGGGGAATACATCTGCATATGTGAAAAAAAGTTGCGTTCAGGTTTTTGTGTCTCCAGAGTGAGCTGCACGAAGCCTGATAAATGCCAGTTGGGTTTAAAGGCTAAAAGTTTGTTAAAAATCCCCAAAAATCTGGGAGTGTGGAATTAAAAAGAAGTGATCTCACCAGATCTCTGTGGCTCTCTCCTCATCTCTGCTCGCAGCTACATCAGATTAGTCCTGCGTAACCATCTCCCCCTCTCTCGTTTCCTGCAGTGGCCATCAACTTGATAGTACAGCACATCCAAGACATTCTGAACGGCGGACTAAGCAAGCGTCACAACGGCTGCATGAACGGCCACAGCACTCCACGGCAGCGGCGGACCTCCGAGTCCAGCAGCCGGCCTCATTGACCTCATCACACCTCTCTTCACAGGGCGGAGAGGGGTGTGGGGGTTGCGCTGTAAATAATGCCTGTTGGCATCCCTGTATTTAAGAGAGAAAAGAGATGCAAAAAGAATTGAAATGCCTTTTATTATTATTATTATTATTATGACTACTCTTGTTATTAGTTGTCATTGTAATTGTTGAACTTGGGATTTAGATTTTTTTTGTCAGGAGAGTAAAAGAGAAGCTCTTGTTGTTCTTGTGATGAGACCATGGGTTAAAATTGACCCCATGCATTTTTCCTCCCAGATTGCAATTTGTTTTTCATGTATCCCCTGCTGCTCCATGGAAATTCATGCCGCTAATGAATAAAAGAGGGGAATCCTTTAACTTTTTTTTTTCCTAATGTCTGATAAAACTTGAACCCCCTCATGGCCGGGGGAGTCTGATAAATGTTTGGGTGGGTTCCAAACGAGAAGGATGTGGATTAGACGATGAGTTAAAGAAACCAGGATTGCACTCTGTATTTGTACTGACAATCTTGGAAGTGTCCCCCCAGTGTTTAAAGTTCCCTCACTGTATTGTGTGGTGTAGTGTGTGACACTAGAGGTCTGGTTACTACACAAAGTGTCCACCACATTGATTCTGTATCACGTCTGCAGCAGTAGTAACACACTACAGGATTTTTCAGTACTGATTGCCACATACAGAATAATGTGACTACCAGACCAATGAAGCCAAAGGCTGCAAGGTTCAACTGACTACTGTATTAACTCAGTCTGGTGTTGTGGGTATTGTTACATTTTTGAGGTGCATGTACCTTCTATGGCCTTTGGCCTACTTATGTATGACTGTATCAAGCTCATTCATGTAAGTACTCCTGTTAGAGAAAACGAATGAACCAGTCATAAGGAGGATAGTCACATTTGGATATATAGCTTAATTCCCCAGTTTAGATGGTTTTGCTTGCATTCACATGACATAGTCAGCCCTGTTAAACAAGATGAAGATATGACATGTATACTCAGGTTGATGATACCATTTTGATTTGAAATGCCAGGAAAAGGGAGTTCAATGCCACAGCAATATCCATTTTCCCAGGTGTGTGGCTATTAACCACCAGGACCCACCACAATGCCTCTGCAAAGTTGCCTCAGGTTAACATGTACAGTAAGTATCCACACTCGAAACCAGTTTCCATTCTGACTTGAGGTTTACAATAAAAACAATTGAATCAGTTTTGTATTCCATGTGCTGTATTTGTCGTGTATAGTGCAACTGAATGAATGGTTTATACCATGAGATTTGTACCGTATGGCTGTTGAATTGGGTTATTGGATGATTTCTAACTGAATGATGTCAATTGCTTAATGGTCAATAAACTGATGAAGCCGAGTGTCCCTCTCTGAAGAGTGTTATTATTTGAGCAAAGCCTGTTAATGACATGTTTTTATGTCACACTTAATGCACCTGCAAATGTATCATGAGTGCATATGCGAACAAAGGCAGCCTCTCAGTGAAATGTTGCGTTAGATACCAGAAAGTAGGTCATTCGGGCTCTTCTCAGTGTGTCCACTAGGGGGAGCTACGGACTGCTGTAGTTATGCTCCCTTCAAATACTGACCGACGTGTGAAGTTTTGGACGCGTGTAATCGCCCCAAATACTACTAAAAATGATCATGATGATGATGATGATGATGATGGAAAAATTAAAGGTACATTTAAGTTGCCAACAGCTTGGAAAGACGTGCTGTATGTGGTGATGACCAAATTATCAACATATGTATTTCAAGCATGATGCACATTTTGCCATATTAATTTCACCTCCATTAATTACTACAAAGGAATTACTGTGCCGCTTGATTTCTGAAGAAAACAGCCATCGAAATGTTACTACTTTCACACCGCTTTTTCATGTTGCTAACTCCTCTACAGAAAAGAAAATATGTCTTTTATGACACAGAAGCAAAAATTTCCAAAGAGTACCTGAAGGCAGCAAGTGGGGAAGCTTCAAGATGGTGGTACGTGTCGCCGCTGCGTGCTCCTGATGTAAACAATGAAGCAGGGAAGCTCATGTTGGGCGAATTTTAACCTCTCCTTTTGTTATGTGTATGACAGAGATTTGGACTCCAGTTCAAAGCCACTCTGGAGAATGTCACCAATGTGAGACCGCTGGGCGACGACTTCCGGTGGTTTCTGAAGGTAGGATGGCTGTCAAGCTAGCATGCTAGCTCACGTTTTAACATGTTAGTTTATTATCTTCTAGTGGTCATAGTTTCATCATGTTCGTTGTCAGAGGAAACGTTCTGAGACTCTCTACTTGACAGCTAAATAAAGGAAACACGCTGTACAGATGTTAATTAGGTTGACACATGTCCAATAGTAGCCACTCTATTTTAATCTTCTCCCTTTAATTCAGCTGAAATGTGGAAACTGTGGAGAGGTCCCAGATAAATGGCAGTATATAACCTTAGTGGTAAGGACAAAAGTTGCCTTTTTTGTTCACACAGTTTGGCAGATTTTGTTTGTATTGTCGCACACAGTGTCCAACCTGTGTTTTTTAATGATTCCATAGGAGAGTGTGCCACTGAAAGGAGGAAGAGGCAGTGCCAGCATGGTGCAGAAGTGTAAACTCTGTGCCAGGGAAAATTCAATCGGTACAAGCTAACATCACCTCGCTTTGGCTTCATTTTCTGGGGGTAGAAACCCTGGTGAAAGTATAACATGTCAAAATGCTTTCTTACAGATATCCTGGGAGACACAATCACGCCTTATAATGTAAGCGGACATCCTGTGCCTCTGCTTTGACATCGCCTCTCTGTTTTCATGCAATCTGACATCCAACATTTTTGTCCAGTGCAGCTGTACTGCAAACAGCAGCTCCTAGTTTCATTTAATTTAATTAGATCCATTAGATTCCATCCATTAACAGTGTGTGTCTCTCTCTAACGGTGCTGCGTGTGTTTGCTGTGTTGAAGGCCGAGGACAGCGAACGCTTCAAGACGATGGTGCAGTTCGAGTGTCGAGGTCTGGAGCCCGTTGACTTCCAGCCGCAAGTGAGAATCTTTGAGAACAGATGCGAGTTGTACAATGCGTGTAGCAGAGGCCTTCTTCACAGCAGACAGTCTGACAGTGCAACAACGAGGCAGCATACACAAAACCAGGATCCTGAAACAGAAGCCACCAAAAGGAACTCAGCCATTATTAATTTTATTATGTAAACCTGAGCTTTTTCTGCTGTGTCATGGTAAAATATCTACTGTGCAAATGACCTATTAACCCGACCTTTTCTCTGGTGACATCTGGCCTGCCAATTACAGTTACAAAACACAATTGCTGCATTTCATGTAGGTGTGCCCATTTCCTGGCCCTGGTATTAAGCATGCTAACTCTGGAGCATCTTATTCACACACCTAAATTGAATGAAATCCCTGCTGAGTCGGCGTATTTGTTGTGGAGAAGGTGTTTCGCTCCTGAGTCAGACAGCTCACTTAAGCCAACTTAAGAAAAGCCCATGAACTGGATAATATCATGATGTCATGTGACTTGTCTCAATTTCATTTTCCTTCTTAAACTGGTTGCAGGCTGGTTTTGCTGCACAAGGAGCCGAGTCTGGAACGCAGTTTCCTGAAATCAACCTACAAGAAAAAGTGAGTGCAGTGAGAATAACCTGTCCCTGAGAGCATCTGTCTTTATTTAGATTTGTTCATTGCAAACGTTATAGACAATATTTGACTACTTTAACCAGAATTTCAACCTTTGATACTTTCCCGTTGAATATCACAAATTTGTGCTGAGTGAATCGCGGTAGTTGTTTTGTTGCAGGCTTAGCTTGTATTCCTGCTTCTCTTCTGAAAAAGACTTTCAAAGATTCCAGCTAATTTGTATAATGTGACGACCTCTTTTGTCCATGCAAGCTTGATAGACCCCGGTTTTGTACATTTCAGGACTGGACAGACTACGACGAGAAAGTCAGCGAGTCGGTGGGGATATATGAGGTCACACACCAGTTCAAAAAATGCTGATGTCATCATGCGATGAGCGAATGAACACTGCAGCTGAACATCCTCAGTCCTCTTTCCTGGCGTCGAAGGACACTTCAGGTGCTGAGGTGGCGTGGCTTCGTTGGTGATGAACATTAAGGGGTTTGTGCGGATTAACACCACAGGTTGTCAACACACATCTTGGATCAGTCAACACGTTCAGGGCTTTTTTCACTGCCTCAATAAAATTGATCGGTGAACATTTTGAGTTAAGTTTTTTCATTGCATGTTTGAATACCACTTCTAAAGGTCAGTAGGTGTACAGTTGTAGTGTATAGTAGTGTACGTTTTTTAGCAAGACCAACCTGTGAGACAACCAGAAGGTCCAGAACAATCTCTGCACCTTTTTCCAAATGCTGCCTGTGGAAATGAAAACCCATCAGTTTGTGGAATGAGACAAACTCCTATCCAGATATACATGGAATGGCAAAAAGCCAAGAATTAAACTTAAAACCTTACAACTTAAAGCTAAAAGTACTGGTTAATGGGCCCAACATGCCTGTTAAGAGTATTATTATGCAGCCCAGCTGAGGCCTCTCATGCTGGTGGAACCCTGGTTACTCTGTCAGGTGGAAGGAGCTACAGCTGGCAATGACTGACAGCATCCCACTTCAGGCAGTTGTTTCAGATGAAACACGTCAAACACAGCAAATCCATTATTAACTTGAACCCAGGAGATTTGGAAGGACACTCAAAAATTGTGCAATATACAGAGAATGTCAAAACTGGTGGTGTGCTGTCACCCCCAGTTTGAGTGAGAGTTCATTTAATATATGGGCAAAAGAGCCTTGAACAGCCTTGAACAGCAAGACTTGTACAGATTCCTCCAAATGCAATGAACATTTTATATCTGCTTTTAACTCTGGAAACAAAGGGATTTCCAAGATGAAGAAAATCATCAGAGGCACTGTGTATTACAGAAAAATCAGACTAGGAAAATAATAGTGTTGTCTCTCTGCCAAATACTGCGGAAAACTACAAGTTCCCAAATTTGGGGGTAATTACGTGGGAATATATTTTTGTTTCAATTTTTCATTGCCCCTCAGCAGAAGCAACACAGAAATAATAATTCAGACCGATGGAGGCAATGCCTGTAAACAACACGAGAAGAAGTGTAGATTTTCATACTTCCAGTGTTATTATTTCACTTATTTAGTCCCCACTTTTTTAGTTTTTTGCTTGTTTCTGTCCTGTCTTGATTTTGTTGCGATGTGTGGATCTCAAGACAGGCGTGAAGTAGTTATGTGTTTGTCTTTTGTAAATGATCTGGATTCCAATAAAAATTAACATTATTAAAAGAAGCTGGAGTGAGCAAACATGTCCCATTTGGCAGATACTGAGGTGAAACATCAGGTGTGTCAAAGTCCTGCAGGTGACCGTTTGATCGAGGAGAAGAAATGGAACGACGAACAAAGACCAAATAAAAAAATGCTAGTTGGTAAATGGAACAAATCGATGAGGGCAAAGTGATTTCAACCTGATTCAGGTCCTGGACATCATAACTGTAAAAAGTTAGCGCCTGCCACAGACAGCTAAAAGTCAATTTCACAAGGCATACAAAAGCCAAAAACAAAAAAAACAACTCAACTACAAGGCATTTCAAAGAGATTTCAAGAAGGACAACGTTTGTCTTTGGGGTATCTCCCCCCAGCGTGCCCACGGTAGCACTGAAAAGAAGGTGTTGTTTTGTATTTCCACCACTGAGTGACGCATCATCTCGTTCATAGACGATCTTTGAGGTGGGCTGAGCTGGACTCTGTCAGCCCAGCTGCAGTCTGCTGCTCGCCTCCTGCCTTCCTCTGTCTGGACCAGCTGCTGAGGAGAAGCCAGCATGGCACCTGGAAACAAGAACAGGGTGTTTGTCATCGGTGTGGGCATGACAAAGGTGAGGTTATTTTACATTTGTTCGTGTCCGCGCGCCAAACAACAACACCAACCGTCTGTAGCGTCATACCTGAGGCTAGCATAACAGTTAGTGGCTAACTTCAGGCTGCAGTGCCTTTTGAACATGTTTCACTTAAAAATGTCAAAAGAAATGCATTAATTTTGCAGTTAGCTCACAGTTCATGGCGTTAAACTGCCCATATTGCTCATATTGTGTCAACAATATGCTGACACTACACATTGTAAACATTAGCTAGCGACGTTAGCCCAAACAAAGTAGCTAATATCGTTGCAGTTCATGTTAGTACGTGATTTTCAGCTTTAACGTTGCGTTCAGGGTAAGGTTAGGTAGCAGGAAAATGTTTGACTTGGATCTGTATCTCTTGCCTCTCGTACATTTGCAGTCCATAGTTCATGGCCACCAGGGGTGCAATCTGTGTGAAGGGTCATCACAGCAGCAGGCTGCTAACACCATGAAGTGTGACTCCAGAGCTGATCTATTATGTTTCAGTATTTGAGTTTGGACAAAGTTGTTATGCATGGCAGGGTGTGTTTCATCACCACAGCATAATTACCCTTGAGGCAGACAGTTTATATTTCACTAAACACACACAGAAGGTCAAAGTAAAATTTCAGTAAAATTTAGCAAAATTTAAAGTCTCTCATAACATGTCTCAAAGTCAAGTCTAATTTTTTTCACAAGCAACCTCAGAGTGCAGATGGAAACTTTCAGGCCTCCGAATGTTGATTTGAAAAGTTTCCCTTTGCACCTGTTCGATATGATGAAACTGTGACTGGTGTCAGTGGACGAGCCTGACGCCCCGCCGCACTGAATACTAAACAGACACCATTTCTCTTTTCTTTTTATGCACTAATGAGGTTCATATTGTAGTAGTGCTGTCACCCCCAGTCTCACACACACACTGCTGTCCACCCCAGGGAAAAATACTCAGTGCAACTTATGCTGCTTTCTCAGTCTTGTCCTTTCTCTGTCTTTCCTATTTGATCATCTCATGTGGAGATTTCCATGTTCTTGGCGTTACAGCTTCATTTGCAAACCTAAAAAATGAATGTGTTCTGAGGAAGATCTAAGAAAAGGATACAGAATATTTAGCTCCTTAAAATGATGGATTGATTCATATTGTTCACGTTTACAAAATTTATTTTGCACCTTTTAGAAATAATTATTATGAAATAAAATCTATTCACAATGCAATATTTTCTGCACACAACACTCACAAATGTGAAAGGATTGTAAAACAATGCATCATAACTTCCCAGAACCCAGGATGACCTCGAAAAATGTCTTGTTGTGTCTCACCAACAGTCCAGAACTCAAAGATATTCAGTTTACAATGATAATGACAAAGAATAGCAACAAATCCTCTCATTTTGAGATGCTGGGCATCTTTTCATTGCTTTTGCTTGTAAAATTATTGAAAGGATTAATTGACTATGAAAATAGTTGCTGATTCTTTTTCTGCCGATCTGCTAATCATTTAATCTCTATTTGCAAGCCAAGTCCATCACAAGCATCTTACGAGGACAGTTTGATTAGAGCGTCTCTTCCTGCAAATTTCATCTGATGGAATGGTTACAGTGACGAAACGGGGAAAATAATGCCAAAGAAAACAACAGAGGCTGTTATCTCGCAGTCGAGAACAGAAAGAGCAGATGTGAATGTTGACGTTGAGTGACACTCACCACTTTTCTATGTGTTGCTACAGTTTGACAAGCCCGGAGCCAGAGACAACTATAATTACCCTGACATGGCCAAGGAAGCAGGTGCTTATCTTAACAGAATATGGACGTTGTTCAGTCGCTCAAAAGATAGCATATCTGTTTATCTTTATATCTGAGAGATAGATCACAAAGTGTTTGACATTTCATGACATTTTATATTTTAGGTCAAAATGCTCTAGCAGATGCAGGAATCCCATATTCTGCCATTGAACAAGCCTGTGTAGGATATGTTTACGGTAAGACCTTTTTGTTAAATGTTTTATATGTTCTCCACTGAAATAGTGAATAGCACCAGCTTTTACATTCTTATGTACATAAAGCCTATTCTCATTCTCTTATAACCTCCTACATACTATGACATCTATGAACATACATTGTTTTGTAAAATGTTTTGCTCAGATGAAAGATGAGATGCTCATATTTTAATTACCTGAGTAAAATCAATAAGGAGTAACATCTTCTCCCCTAACTCATTCCCTCAGGGGACTCCACATGTGGGCAGAGGGCCATTTACCACGGCCTGGGCCTGACCGGCATCCCCATCGTCAACGTCAACAACAACTGCTCCACAGGCTCCACGGCCCTCTTCATGGCACGGCAGTTAGTCCAGGGAGGTGAGTCGAGCAGGGAGCCTTGAAGGTGATAAACCACCCGAAATCTATATTGTTTAAATATCCCCTTTAACTTTTTTTTTTTAATTTCTGAATCTAAGAATATGTCATTATTTTTCATTTCCCCAGTTTAACTGCTGGGCACAAGGTGGCCTCAGTGCATTACAATGATGATGGTTTTTGCAACAGAAAAAAATCACAATGTCCACAGAAACCTCTTAAATGATGTCTGCAGCATAACCCAATATCCACGATTTGACTGAAAGTGTACAATTCACTCTTCAAGCACTTCTCATCTCCTTTCGCAGGTCTTGCTGACTGTGTGCTCGCCCTCGGGTTTGAGAGGATGGAGAAGGGCTCTCTGTCCTCAAAGGTATAAAACTATACGTTGTTGTACTGGATGTAGTGGAGGTGGACCAAATAACACAAACACTTCACAATATCTTGCAATCCTCCTTGCAGATGGTGTTGTTATTGTGTCCACTGCCTGTAGTTTTAGCTCGCGGTGTGGTTTTTCTTGTTGAAAACAAAGAGTATCAGCTATATCAGGCATTACTTTACACCTAACAGTACAGGTGTGATAGCAAATTCACCAGATACCATCATTCTCTACTTAAGTTGTCCCAAGTAACCCAAGTAAATATACCTGTTTCTAGTATATGGACAGGACCAATCCCATGGACAAGCACATGGAGGTGATGATCAACTGCTATGGGATGGCAGCAGCTCCAGCAGCACCACAGATGTTTGGCAACGCTGGCAGGGAGCACATGGAGAAGTATGGTGCGTGCCACAGGGCTTTAGACTCTGACCGTTTCGTTCCATTTTTGTGACATTTTTAGGGACGCTGCTAATTTTAGAAGCAGAAGCACCAGCTCGACTGGCAAATGAAACCCCAGTTTATTACATTTTTTGGTTTTGTTTTTTTAAATCTTGCATTGAGTTCATGATTTTTACCTTATCATATACACTAAATGTTATTGTCAATGTTTGAATCTCTTCCAGGCACAAAACCGGAACACTTTGCCAAAATTGCCTGGAAAAACCACATGCATTCCACCAACAACCCGTAAGACACAAGGGACTCTGAAAGCAGACCATTGCCCCAAATTATCCATGAATTTATTTTCATTCAAGCCTGTGTGTGAATACTGTGTGTGTCTCCATTTGAGCAGGTATTCCCAGTTCCAGGATGAGTACAGTTTGGAGCAGGTGATTAACTCCAGGAAGGTGTTTGACTTCCTTACTTTACTGCAGTGTTGGTAAGAGCCTCACTGGCTTCAAAGAAGAAGCTGCAAGATTAATTTCTCAATTATAAAGTGCAGACAGAGTTATTGATGATAACTACCACAGCTCTTATGTCTGTCCTGCTCCTCTTCTCTCATCAGCCCTACGTCTGATGGTGCAGGAGCAGCAGTTTTGGCCAGCGAGGCCTTCGTCAGGAAGCACCATCTGGAGAACCAGGCAGTGGAGATCGTGGCCCAGGAGATGGTGACCGACTTGGCCTCCACTTTTGAAGAAAACAGCTGCATTAAGATGGTAAGAAACTGCCATTAACAAAGTGTGTAGTGTGATAACAGGCCAAATAGTGTGTTAGGCCAATGAGTGAAAGACCAGGCACTTGTTATCAGAATAACATCTTCCAACAATAGTATAATACATCTTTTATAACACATCTATGAATGTCAAGCACACAAAACCACAGAGAAACTAGACAAACTGTGAAAGAATGTGCCACGTTGCACCCTACCAAACCAAGCAAGGCTGAAGAAGAAACATCGTCTTGGGCTCAAATTCCTGTAGATCAGGTTATAGGCATTGAGGAGACATTCCAGCAAATGTTTGGTGATCTAAAAACGAGATCTTATTCATGCTGAATAAAGTCTCCAGTGCGGAGAGGCACGTCGGGTTGAAGAAGACCAGCATGAAGTGCATGAGGAGAATATTAAAAACTAAACATTTTAACAAACTAGCTTTGTTTCTTTGAATTCTTTAAACATACTTCTTTTTGTTTTTTGTGTGTTCAGGTGGGGTATGACATGTCTCGGTTGGCTGCCAGAAAGTGTTATGAAGCTGCAGGTCTGAAGCCCAGTGACGTCAGTGTGGTTGAGCTGCACGACTGCTTCTCAGCCAATGAGCTCATCACGTATGAGGCTCTGGGGCTGTGCCCAGAGGGTAAGACTGCACCTGTTGAAAATTTAATTATTTAAATACTTGGCTGTTGGAAGATGGGAGCAGTAAAATTTCCACCAGCCTTCTTCCACCTGAATGAAAGTTTCTGCTGTTAGTTACTCTCCCTGCTGAACCTGTATGAAATCACAAAATAAACTAGAATTTAAATGTGATCAGTTTAAGGCCTGATGTCCACAAAATGCCTGCCTAACTTTGGCTTCATGGGCTCAGTAACACTTTGTAAAATCATTGTCAGTAAGCAGTTTGCAAATGACTTCACTGGTTTTATTAATGCTTTACACAGCATCCCAACTTTTTTGGAATCAGAAGTCACATTTTGAATATACAGAACTATAATGTGCCAATATATATAAACAAAGGTGCGTTTGTTGTTATCCTTTTAGTGCTTAGTTAATACCGTGCATGTACTGATGATATTTGATGTAATAGCATTATACTGTAAATTTCACTCTGTACTGTTTTGTGATCTTGAGTGTTTGACAACCTCTGCAGGTAAAGCAGGAGAGCTGATTGACAGAGGGGACAACACATATGGAGGCAAATTTGTGGTCAACCCCAGCGGTGGTCTCATCTCTAAAGGACATCCTCTGGGCGCCACAGGTATGCCGAGCCACTCTTCTTGATGAACACCTCTTATCATACACAGCAGGACAAAGTACACAGTGCATAATACAGTGTGGCAGAGTGTGAAAATGCCATATCAGGGTGTATCTTCAAACTTTGTCAAGCAGTTTCCACAGTGGCCACCAGGTGGCATGTGTCTCACAGTGATGGCCACCTGGAGGGTAACTGGGTAAGAGTGATCCCCAGCCAGCATGTGAGAGGGCAGCCGTCTGTGGCTTTGGCGAGCCTCCTCTGTAATCTCTGCATATTAAACTGTTAAGGGACAAGACTGAGCAAACAGTGCAGATGACTCACCCGGCCTTCATCTTCTTCCTAGCAGATCCAGGACTTTTCATAAACATACCATTTTTTTCATATTCATCATCCCTGCTGCTTAGGTTTGTGTGCACTCAGTCATACACACAACACACGGCCTCAGGTAAAGCTGGTCTCAAACTTGTTTCGTTCTGTTGCTGTGGCGCGGAGGATCCCCGCGGAGACCCATCCCATCGTCGCAACTGGTCACACCACATTTCAACATCTGTGAAAGATCAACGTGGTCACTGCAAGACAATGTGATGCAGACTAATCTGACTGCTGTCCAACGTATTTATGGCTGGGATTCTCAAACAACCACACTGTCCAATGCCAACATATCGTCTCATCCCTAGATCTTATTATAGTTTGCATTGATTTATTTTTTCATGAAATCATCTATTTGTTCATTTATCGGGTGGCAGTTGTGGTGCTATGCCGCTTCTACCATTGAATCTTGTTGGGTTTTACTTGTAAGTAAAGAACTCTGCATGTAGTTAAGAAATGGCCTATACAAACAGAAAATTAATCACCAACAATAGTAGTACAACTCATTCATATAAATGAAATGTCAGTAAGCGTTCATGTGGTGCTTTGGAGGTCAAAGGACATCAAAACCCAGAAAAACCTTCTTTTGATCTTAGTTACAGTGTCCCCAACAGCTGACTAAACTGATGACATCATCATCTGTGCACACTTTTTCTTCTGCCTTCCTTTCTTTATACTTTATTTCTCCGTTTATGTCATCAGTGCTCACTCTATCTCCTGGGTCGCGTCGAGTGCCCCAGTCGGCTAAGCTCTGTCTGATCCACGGTGTTGCTCCTAATCGTGGTAGTAAAGCTCAGACCTCAGCAGAGATTCTGAAGGCTAATTGACCTGTTCAAGGACCCCTTGCCGGCGGTAGTGTGAGCCACCTCTGTAGGATACGATGTCAACGTGTTTACATGACATCCAGGGACCTTGAAGCGTCACTGATGCAGAGCTTGACGTGTGGAGTGAATAACTGCATCCAACCATCGCAAACGAAAAGGCTGAAAATGCTTGTAAACATCATTCATTCAAGAAAAATGTGTGCCACTTTGAATGTTCCCTTTCATTGTGTGTACACTGTATACTTGAGGTGATATCCAGAGGCTGTTTATTGTGAGAAATAGCCTTGTGGAGCATAAGGTAAATTTACTATTTAGCAAAAAAATACACAGACACAAGCAAGTCCCCATGGAGACGGTTAGGAGAGTGCTGCAGAATGTGAACGCTGCACCATGAAGAGGTCTTACGCCTAAGTCCTTTAGCTTATTGGGATAATGGAGAAATTCAAAAGCTCATTAAGCAGATGGGATGAAATACTTAGCCATAACGCTAGTGCAGGAGTTGTCCCTGGCGGGATTAGGGAATGAGTTGTCAGATTAGGAGTCAATTTGTCACCCCTCTCAGCGAGGATGTCGTGTTTAACACTTGCAGAACACTTTGGTGTCTTCAACTGGAGACCGAGTTATCTCCTGCATGGTGATATCAGGCAAGCAAACTCAGTATCCTCCTTGAAATCTCCTCCTCAGACTCACTTTTATCTGATGGCTTTTTCTTAACTTAACACACACACAAACATACAACAGGTGGATTTTTTTTCTAGGAACTCTGTTTCAGAGTCTTAATCAGTCCACATGTGAAAACACGATGAACCAAGGCTCAAAAAGTAGTTCCCGTAATGAAAGCCTGAACTTCTTCCCTTGTTTTTGTCTTTCTAAATTTATTTAATGTGCATCTCATCGGTTTCTGTGTGATGATTCATTTTTCTGCCTCTTCAGCCATAAATTAGCAGGACCTCCTCACACCACATCCCCCTCTGTCAGTCACGTCACCCTCGCCCTCTTTCCCTTCTCGTCCTGCTCCCTCAGGTCTGGCCCAGTGTGCAGAGCTGTGCTGGCAGCTCCGAGGGCAGGCTGGCAGGAGGCAGGTCTCAGGGGCTAAAGTGGCCTTGCAGCACAACATTGGCTTAGGAGGAGCAGTGGTTGTGACCCTCTACAGGATGGGATTCCCTCAGGCGGCCAGGTGAGGAAGTGGTCACCAATAATGAGTTCTTACTGTATCATTATAATTTGTAAGTGATCTGTCTGCCAGTGTGTCCTTTGTGGTGAAGAGAAACTTGTTTAGTCATGTAAATCAAACTTAATTTTAAGAAACATGTTCTGTCCTCTTCTCTGCTAACACCCACATTGCTATGTGTGATATGTTGGCCAACACTGGAACATTGTGCCACTATTACGCTTCCTTCAGCTGTAGATACAGTACACTGTTTCTCTAGAATGAAATACTGCATAGCTAAAGCTGTTGTTACACATACTTTGCTATCCAGCTGTTTTTCTGCTTCCCACAGCTCCCGCGTAGGTGCAGTTCCCACCAGCTCAGGCAGCGGTCTGGAGGGGTTTAAAGCTTACCCCGTCTTCAAAGAGATCGAAAATCATCTACATGCGGTATTATCTAGTTATTCTGTGTTTGATCTAATGGAATCAGTACACTTGCATCCAACTAAAAGCATCCATATCTTAGATTTGCTTTGTTCTATTTTCTTTGTTTGAGCCTACTGATGGTTCCATGTGACACAACTGTATTCATGAGCCCCTAATAAGTGTTTGTAAGGATTTCATAAATGGGTCCATCAAAGAAAGATGAAGGTGTTTGTGAGCCAGTCGTCTTTTCCTTTTAAAGGTAGTGGGCAATAAATAGTCGTTGGAGGCTTTTGTCCACAGTATTGTACCTAATAATAAACTGTACAGTTGGACCATAAAAGCAGGCAGTCAGTGACACTTGTAGTATAAGGAATGACATTGTTGTCACACCAACACATTTCAGCCTTCTGCAGGGTCAACACTAGATACAGATATAATACATGTAATGCAATCCTGATTCCATAAAACATAAACATAAAGCCTTTTTGACATATACTCAATTGGAAAAGGTATTACTATTTGTTCTAACGGGCAGATTTTGATATTTTATCAGGGGTGGGGGAATTGAATCTCCAGCAGAACAGCAGGGAGAGCTGCAGGAAAATCAAAAGGGTTGTCAAGCATGGAATGCATATCGCATTATTAATCAGAATCACATCATGTAAGTCATATTTAATAACTAATGTTTATAATTTCAGGCGGTAGGATTTCTTTGTATAGAGGATATGTTCTCTCCGGTTTGAATTCTACTCACTCCTGCACGGGGGCTTTCACTCTCCCTGCACTTGCCAACGTAGTGCCAACTGACAATTGTACTGCTCACCTGTGGGTTATTAGACTCTTTCGCTCTGAACAACTGCAGCAGACTTCATCTTGGTCAGATATTCACTGACCTAACAACCACTGTAGACACATACCAGTCTGCAGTGACACAGAGAGAGGGACATACAGAGCTGAGGTGGTCAGACCAGCACCGGTGAGGCTAAACTTACCTGCACACTGTTGTGAATTGTAGAAGATACACAAAATAATGTCAGTAATGTTGTAAACATAAGCTTCATGGTTAGCCAGTCCACAAGTTAGGAAGTATACACCATGCTGTTACAACAACGATATACACAGTCTTTAACGAGAGGTCCCGGCTCATTGGATCAACATTGCAGTGACTCGCTTTTTTCAGATGCAAAGAGGCATGAGGCATCGTTTTGCCCGCTTAATCAAATGAACGGGGAGCAAATGTTTGTGCAAGGCATGTTCAGAAACTCTAGAGGGAATATTTTGTGACACTGTAAACATTAAACTGCATTGCATTGAGAATAAGGTAGCCAAAGTTTCAAAACAGATTCTGACCTCGATTACAAAACCATATGACTCTTACTTAAATCATTCAAATCACACTGTTTCCATAACCGTGTATGACTGTAGTATTTAATTTGAAATGTGCGGGCAGTTGCTCCCAGCCTACAACCATTATTTGACCAGCACTGTTTCGTGGGACTGAAATCCTCCTCCACTCCCTGCAGGAAGGAGAGCAGCTAGTCAAGAAAATTGGTGGAGTGTTTGCCTTTAAAGTGAAAAATGGACCCGGTGGGAAAGAGGCGACTTGGATCGTGGATGTGAAGAATGGCAAAGGCTCTGTCTCCAATGACCCAGGTGAGCATCGTGTCAAAACGGAGGTGTCTAACTCTTGGATGTTGTATTCTGTTCAATAGTCAGAGTGAAAAAGCTGTAATGTTTTGACGCAAGATGACTTCTCTCCCTCCCTCACTCCACTTGGCAATACAATTGGGAGGTTGAAATTCAGCTGTGTTTTGGTTTTGGATGTTTTGTTTCAGAAGATCAAGACTGCTTTGGCTCTTTGGCTGCTTATTTGACAGCTGCAACTCTCGTGAACTCCTGGTGGAGTGGAGCACTAGTTGAAATTCGTTAGTCTTGATCACCATAACTTGATTTATCTTTTAAAGTTCTTTGGATTCAGTGACTGATAAAGCTCCTGCAATGGACGTCAAAACATGAAGCTGAAACATTAAAAACTCACGTCATATGTTACATGCAGGCACACATATACACATTCACAGAGATGCACAAATATACACACACCCTCATATATAGCTACCTGACTGTTTGTGTGAGGCTGGCTACGCCTGTCATGTTTGCTGGATTTAAGCCATTATTACTGAGGTCAAAGCAGTCACACATGTTAAAGACTGCAGCTTTCACACACTGCACATACACACAACAATATGTTGCTAGGCAAAGCAGTGGGTGCTGATACTCTCATCTCAGTAGAGTTTCAACCAGGAGTGTCTTGTTGTACTCACTGTATGTCTGAATGGCGTTCTGTGAACATTGTGCACCGTGACGTCCTTTAACAATCTGTAGGTTCAATTTCTCTGCTCGTTCATTGTCAAAGCATGATATAACCAGTCCACTCAGCCTCTCCATCCCACTGTTACCAGTCTGTCCCACTGTAACCAGTATGTGGAGGCATAATGACGCTATTCAGTCGTAATGACTTTTTTGCATCGTTATGTATTAACGAAGTGTTCACTGGCTGCGAGCCCTGGCTCAGGTGCGCCTCACACCCTCGGCACACTCAGCCAGTGAACGTACACATTAAACATGTTCTCCAGCTTCTTTCTTCTGTTTATCAGGACCTGATTTATTTATCACAGACACAGCTCATTGTTTAGCTGCGTCTGTACCTGCGTTAGCAGCCAGACACAGTCTGCGACTAGCTGGTGAACATAGTGGAACATTTAGCTGCTAAAGGGCCTGATAGTTCCTTCAGGAGTTGGCGGAGAGCAAAATGGAGCTAGAAGAGACACAATCAGAGTTGTGCTATAGACTGGAAAAAAATGTTAACTTGACCTGCAGTGCTCCGCTGTATCTATACCTCTGAAGTCCTTATACTGTATACCATACCCCTGCAGTTAATATTGACTGAAAGCTTGTAATGCTCACCTTTTATTGAGACTCTATAAAAGAGGTTGTGATTTAACACATATTTTTCATGTAGGACTGCATGGATTGCTCAGGACAATAAGCAGTTCAGACACAACACACACACATGCCACATGCACACAGTTTCTGCTGGGAAAAAAACCAACATGTTTTCATCTGATTTCACTATTTGATTCACGCATATTGACACATCGTCATTGTAGCCGAGGCAGAGAGTGCGCCTGTTTCTATTATGACAGGAATGTTTGTTTTCTGCTTTGACAGGCTGATGGTGGCATTGAGACATTTTGTCCTGGAAAGTAGCAGAACACAGCAGGGCTGATATTTTGTAAGAATACAGGAAGCATGAGTCATAAAGCTTTCTGAATCATGGCTTCAGTAAAAGAAGCCGCGTTGGACTGCAGAATGTTTTTCCACTAATGGAGTTCTTTCTGTTCGGAGCATATTAATAATGGTGACTAACAGTTCAACAGCCTTCATTATTTAACATTTTAAATACAACCTATTGTTTTCCTAGAAGTGGAGGTTATTTGTCCTGAATGTGTGTATAAGGAAGAACAAATACTGGTTTGTTACTGTGCGTGGGATTTTTTTTTTAGCTCTGATGCCTTTGATGTATTGTGGTATTTGCCCATAATGAATAAGTTTAAGTCCTCATTTCTTTTTTCCTTTAGGTAAAAAGGCAGACTGCACCATTTCCATGAGTGACGAGGATCTTCTGGATCTGATGACGGGGAAGCTGAACGCACAAACGGTGTGTGCTTATGTATTATCCACACCTTTGTTTTGTTGTCTTCCACATGAACAAAACATTGAATGTATAAAAGTATTCCTTATATTCACCGTAGTAAAAATAATAGAAGTACCATTTTATTTAGTTTCTTCTTCCTAATTGCCGTTTGCTTTCACACCTGTAGTTCAGTTCATTTGGTCTTTGGCTTTATTTATCTACGCTGGTGTTCACAAGGAGTTCACTAAGAAACAACAGATCAGTGTGATCAGTGAGGGAGTGTTATTAGTTGAGGAGTGTAACAGCATCTCGTAAATATTGATGATTGACAACTTTCACACCAGCCAAAATGAAGTGATGAACCAGACAAGTGAACGCACCAGAGTTTGTTTTAAACAAACACTTCCGTGTGAAAGCACCCTGGATTCCCTGGACTTGTGTTAACGCAGTATTAGTAGGTGGAGGTTTTTTGGCAGCCTAACCCATTTGTTGTGTCTTCCCACAGAGATGTGATGCAGTTTTCACTGAGAGCTGTCTGTTGCTTGTAAAAGGCTACATACATGTCTGTCTGCCAGATTAACACGAGTGTTCACCATCTTTATCTCACGTTTCCATTTAGTCAGTCAGGGAATTCTAAAAGCAACAAGAAACTCAAAATTGTGAATTCTCTCTGCCTGGTTCATGTCTGCCTCTGCCAAATCTAACCGGCCATGAGACATTTTTACCTTTCATGTGGAGAACATCTTCATACAGCACACACACTGAGGCGCGGTGAAATGCACGTCGGAGTGTAAAGGTTGCACACTGCTTGCACCAAGATTGCTGTAAACTGATGCCAGATCAGTAAAAATACAATTAACTCACTTATATGGAACCTTCAGTTATTCAGTGATTTAGTGACATGGAAATATTTGATTTTATGTCAAATATAGACTTTTCAAGGTTCAAGAGTTTTTGTTTGTGAATGTATAAACAATGCAGGATTGCCCAGTGAATGAAGACAATTAAAACACTTTGAACCATGAAAAGGCTACATTTGATAGAAAAACATCGATAAAATGTTGCAGTAAATGCATCATGTTAAGATCATGTAATGTTTCCCACATTTTTCCCACATGTGGTGCTCTGGTAAATGAGTTGTTTTGTCAAGCGGCTTCTGGATGTCAGGCTTTGGTTCACTGACTGAGGAACAGACTTCATGCAGGTTCAGATGTCTGAAGCTTTGAGCCTCCAGCCGCCACTTGGAAACCAACATGTTATTTTTAGGAGCTCCAGCTTTTTATTCTTTTAGCACCAGCTGTGAGGCAAACACCTTGAACCTGTTTGTTTTCTTCCCTCATTCTATACAGGCACCTGGCTTTGGTGCTCTTGGCAGGTGGGTTTAGAGGAGGTGTGAAGGCAGACAAGCTCCCATCAAGCAGCAACAGGAAAAAAATCTTACAAATCAAATAAGTGGAAACTCAGTTTGTGTTCGCCACCTTTTCGTCTGAGAAGACTTGTTTAGTGGTGACAAAAACTGGTTTCTTTGTCAGTGTTTAAGAGATGCATCTTTTACTGACATATTGATAAAGGGCAATTTGTTTAAAAGTCATCTAGTTATCTTTTTCCTCTGAACTTCTCTCTCCTCAGGCGTTCTTCAAAGGGAAACTGAAGATCTCTGGGAACATGGGCATGGCTATGAAGCTGCAGAGCCTCCAGGTCAAACCAGGCCAGGCCAAGCTGTGAGACCTGCAGCTAGCTTTTTGTCCTCTGAGCACCACTCCAAGGGCAAATTTGCTGGAAAACATAACGCCACTGCTTATCAACCAGCTAATTGACTTCGATGACGTGTTTGATCTTCAGATATTGTCTGTAAAGTTTCAGCTGCTACTTTGATATCCGAGCTCCCCGCGTAGTGCGTGCAGAATCTTACTGACCCATCGTCTTTTAGCCTGATTTCAATCCTCAAATGTCCGGTGAGTCTTCGGGAGCTGCTTATATGCAACATCAGTGCAAAGTATGTGGAGCTCCCCTGTTTGATTGATCATGTAGTCAAAACACTCAACGTGCCTCAAATTTCTTTGTTTCTGTCTTTCTAACTATGCTTGTCGTTTCAAGCCATTTTTGGCCTCAACCATTTTGATAGCTAATTTTGTATAGAATATACATAAATGCTATAGATATAGCTTAAATGCTATTATATAATAAAAAAAAAATCCTTTGCTGATAATACTTCTGAAGTTTTTCTTTCCCTTAGAGGTAGACCTGGTTGGTGTCTATGCTGTGACCTTGACACTCCTAACAAGCAGACACCAATCTCAGCAGAGTGGCAAGTGACAATAATAACTTCTCCCTGAGGGAAACGTAGACTCAACACATGCAGGTGGAGGTGGGGTTTTGCAAATGCTACCTGAGAATATCTAGTGTGTGAATTAGTGAATTTCTCCATTGTGAGATCAATAAAGTCTGATCTAATCTAAACACAGCTCCATGAGACGGTCACCTAAACCAGTGTTTCTCAATCCTGGTCCTGGAGTACCACTGCCCTGCATGTTTTAGATGTGTCCGTGCTCCAACACACCTGATTCAAATGCTCAGCTCGTTACTGGGCTCTGCTGAGGACTGATAACGAGCCATTCATTTGAACCAGGTGTGCTGGAGTAGGGATACATCTAAAACATGCAGGGCAGTGGTACTCCAGGACCAGGATTGGAAAACACTGACCTAAACTGTCCTCACTGTAACATTTCCACGGTTCAGTGTTACTGCAAGGTCAACAGATGGTTTGTTTCAGACACCAGAATTTTCCCCTGGATTGGTTTTATAACCAGGCTGTGTGTGTGTGAGGGATGTTTCTAAGTTTTGTGGAAGATGAAGAAAGTCCTTGTGCACGTAACAGCGCCACTGCTGGTCCGAAGTGGTATTACATCACTTACCTGTATACCCAGGCAATGAAATTTGCACCTGCCCCCAGCCAAATAAAGAGTAAATGTTTGTCTGTGGCAGGCAAAAGGTTCAGGTCAGCTGCCACCATGACAGACAGGCTTTACTAATATAAATAAATATTAAAAGTGATTCTTAAGAAGAGTAAAGGATTAAAGTTGAACAGTCAGGTACCAGTGACTCCATGTTTGCAGTTACCAGGTGTTCCACATAGATTTCAGACACATTAAAACTGAGTGTGTGTTAGAAATGTGCAGTGACCCTGCATACGCTCAAGCACTATCAGGCCTGTAACTACAGCCCAGTTCTCTTGAGATTTCACTGATTAGACAAGGGGATTTTAGTTGTTTTGTTACCATTCGTTCAGCCTTTGTGCCCTACTTCCCTCTTTCTCCATTTTCCCCACATTTGTCTATTTACTTTTGAGTTGATTCAGACCCCCCCGCGCACACACACACACACACACACACACACTTCCACCCACTGCCAGCCTTCTGCCAGATCCAGCCTGTGTTCCTAGTTGCTCCTATCCGGCCAACTCCCTTTAGCCCACCCCCCATCCTGTCCCTCTGCCAGGCGGCCGGCTGGCCAAATGCTGATATTCAGATGCTGCCCAAGCTGCAAGGCTGGCTTTTCTCACTGACCATTAGCAGTGGGCTAATGGGTGTTAAGGAGATATACTTCAACAAGCGCAGAGTGACGGGGTGGGGTGAGGTGAAGCACACTGGTGTTAGCTGAGGATTTGCATCAAGTCAACTTAAGAAGCTCAGCCTGTGCTCGAATAAATAACCTTGGCTCAAAGCTTCCCTAGAAAGTAAAATAAGAAGTGCATATTGGACACACTGTGTTTGAATGAGACCCATCAAATATGGCTGACCTCACCACCTCCCTATGAAAAGATACATCCTGCAGCTGTAGTAGGACAGCTGGAAGTCACAGTGAAACAATTACATGTTCTGATGTTGGGACAGAGGTATCTCATATATCTAATAGCATAATAATTCTACATGATCATATAGAAGCTAATTCTAATATATTCCCTGAGTCTTAAGAGTTGAATTATCACTACAGCCTTACCTCACAGAAACCCTTTTATCTTCTCTAGCCCACGAATTCCAGTAGCCTTTTTGAGACATCTTTAAAATGAAGAAAACAATAACAAAGAAAGGCCTTTTTTTTTTTAACTTGAGGGTGAAATCCACATTCTTAAGGGGCTATAATGCACAGCAGGTGGCAGCTTCTAAACACCAAAACACAAGACTGCTGTCTGTGTAAGATCTCCATTATCTTTCCAAGCTAATGCTTTGATTGCAAAAGTGACAATTTTTGTGTCAATTACAGAATAATGGCGCAGTGGATTTCCTGTCATTCCCCAAGATCGTCTTTTTGTCAGCTGCTTTAAAGCACACCATCTGGACACTGGAAAAACAAACATGGCTCTGGGTGAGGTCCGGTGTGTTGGCTCCTTGTTTGTGTCACAGAATAATTGCAGCTTGGTAAATGTGGTGTAAGGGTACACAAACAGAAAAGTCATGAAGTCTGTGAACTGACAGCTGCACAGCAATATACTGTATCTCAAGTTGGATTAGCTATTAGAGAAGCTAGTGGTCACACCAGACCAAGTAAGGCTGTAGCAGCAAAACCATCTGCATGTGCTGAATTAAGTTTCACTGCTCATGAATTCAGCTTTTACATTTATAACTATAAAGTTCAAGCACGTTAAATAACAGCACATCAGTGGTGTCTCTTCAGAAGGATACCTGTGTCTCAACCTCACGGGAACTGCAGTTGTGCAGTTGCGATGCAGGGTGTTGCGGAACAAGAGTGTGTCTATACTGTCTGGATTTACAAAAAACCCTCACGTGTCATCTGGTGTCACACAGCTTTAATACCAGTCATGACTGATGTGCCTCTGATGGCTGTTCTTCTTCACTGAGAACATTTTCATGCTGTGTCATCTGACTGTCATTGGCTTGGTAATTGCAACAATTACCGTAATTTGGTCTCCAAGGTTTCCTTGGTAATGGTGTTTTTCAGACTTTCAAAGGCAAGTCTTTCTCGTAGGCTGCTCTTGTTGTTCCTGCACAGAGCTTTAAAGGTGCAATATGTGAGAATTTTAGTTTCAAACAGAAGTGGGGGAACATCTGGTCTCCGGCCCACATAAGGCCCATGATACCGTTTGCTCTGGCCCAGGAGGCAATTCCTAAATGCAAAAAATCAAAATTCTTAGACAGCGATCACTTTTTTTCTGCAATACAAGAAAATAACAAAATTGTAGACCAACGCTCTCCCGGATGGTCCCTCAACACAACACGCATGTAGTGTTTATGTTGATGGCCCACTGATGGTATGCATGTGGCGACTGTCAAGGAAAGAAAAGCACTTAAAGAGAGAAATAGACAAGCTATTATTATTTCGTTGAAGTAAAGGGAAAATCTTGCGCCTGCAGTGATGAAAAAGACCAAGCTCAAGCTAAACTGGATGAATAGCAATTAACTCTTCATATGATAACAGCGTTACAAGTGAGGAGAGGGAAGCAACATGAAGGAAAAATATCTTCACATTGTTTTTTGTGTTTTTAGATTTTTGGTGTCTTGAGGTCTGTGAAATCATTTATTGACGTGGTCATCTTTAGAGAGGACCTGAGCACCGCACTGCACATCGACACGGACACAGATTTTATCTGAGCCACATCTCAATGAGACACCTGTGCTCTGAAGTGCACTTGGCTTGGATTGAGCCAGGAGTCTCTTCACTCATTTGATGTTTCGGTTGACTTTAGTTCACAGAGAGATTTTTTCATGTTTAAACAGGACATTTGATCATTTGTTAATACGAGCAGCCTAGTTTTAGTCCTTGAAATGTCAAACGCTTGAACCTTTATTGCACCTGCAGCTCTTGCAACTCAAACCTCACATGCAAAAACCACTAAAGAAGAACTCCAACAGTGTCCCATTTGTACATTTTTTATATATTTTTCATTTCTTGATGTTTTCTTTTTTACAGAGTTGGTACATTTTTATAAACTTTGGACTACAGTAAAATGTTTTAACTTTTTTTTTTTTTTTTACATATTAGCGAATACAGAATGGCAGCTCTTGAAACATATTGACACGGTAGTAAAATCTACATTTGTTTAACTTTTGAAATACATACATGTACAGCATATATCACACACACACGGAGTTCAGAGTATGACCTGTGATTGTCGACTTGTGTTGGTTTGCTGTTGCTGCGTGCGTCTGTGACGCACTTGTCCCATATTCTTCTCCTTTGGTCGTTTAAGGCAAAGAGGGAATACAATGGGGTGCAAAGACAATGTGACTTCGACACAAGGGCAAACACTCGTCTTCGTTGTTTTCATCGTGACCTTCATCTTTTTGCCTTGACTCTGGCAATGACTGCAGGTATGAGGCAGAGCACCCACTTTGACTCAGGACCACAAGGCAGAGAAGTGGAGGGAAAGGTGTTGCTGAGAAAACTGGAAATAATATTTTCTTTATTTAGCCCCAAGTCTGCGACAGTTCTTTTGTGAATGTGACCCAAACTTGTGTTAGAATAATGCCTTCTTTCTAGAGCTTGATTATCTTTTATTGTCTGTCTCTGTGTTGTGCGCATTAGTGAGTCTGTGGATCTACTGGAAAAATGCTCCAAACAGGCAACACGTTGCCTGAGTTTCATTAAAGAGAACAGAATGACCCCAAAAAAGAAGAAATATACAAAACCCCAAACCGTTATCATGCTAAAAATACACCGAACCAGATCATAATGAATAAAAAGAGATATGAGTGGATGTTTTGGTTTTTTTCCACAGTCCACAGAGGGATAGGTTCCTTAAATTATATCTGCTATTAGCTATTGTGTCCTCCATTCCTGCTCCTTGGAGAGGGCTGACTCACAGGTCGGGGAGGATGTTTGTTCGAACAGGATCGCTTCTCTGCTTTGAAACGTCTGTCAGCTAGAGCAGCACACCGTCACTGCTGGTACCAAATAATACAGCTCTGATAAATATGTACACACACACACACACACACACACACAAACACACACAATCAAATGTGGGTCGTTATTTAGGTTATGGAGGAAAAAAAAAAAAGTCTTTTTTTCCAGGGTCGTCTGCATTCATGCACTCTGGGCCGCTCTCCTTCTCGGAGGGGAACCTGAGTCACATCTATCTTGTCTTCCTCCCCTGCTGGCCCTGCGGCGGCGCTCGAGCTGGTAGCTGCTGGCAGGGCGGCTGCGTCTATACGTTCGTCTCCAGCCCGTTCATGTCGACGGAACAGTGGTCCTTGTCCCTGTGCTCTCTCTTGTGGTGAGAGGAGTGAGCGTGCTTCTTCTTCTCGATCGGCCGGATCCCCTCCTCCAGCTGGATCAGGCGAGCCACGTCCGGGGAGAGGTGGTCGTGCTTGCTGCCGGGTGGAGGTGGCTGGTAGCAGCCGTTCTTCTGGTTCTGGTAGGTCATCATCTGCTGGATGCTTATCATGGGCTTAGTTTCACAGATCAGAGGCACCTGGTGGAGGAGAGGAAAAGTGACTCAGGATCACAGACTTAAGCAGTTTTTAAAACGTTTGATAAATGTTTCTTGTCTACTGTAAAGCAGTTTATTATTATTGTTTTTATTACGTGTGCCAGCAAAATGACCTGGGCCTAATATTTAATTTGAAAACATAATGACGCAAAAAGACCCACTAACAAGTCCATGAATTTGAAAATGTAATGAAGTCTCCTGCTATTTCTAACATCATTATCAGAATAATTTGGAGCTTTTCTCCAAATGACGAATGATTAAACTCAAAGCTTTTGCGTTATTATTGAAGGTAAATACATGCCGATACACTCACTGGCATGCATTTACCACTGTTTCTTTTGACAATATGTTTAGCCTGTTTTCTGTTTTTCACCATTAAATGGTTTGTTCATAGTGAACTCTAGTATGATCCAGTAGCCAGATGTTTGTCTTCTGTCTGAACACACCTTCACTCTCCAGCTTCTTACACAAACTCAGATGTAAAAACAATAACTAATAACTCATAGCGAGTTAAATTCTGGAACTATTTCAGAAGTACCACACTAGCTGTTCACAGTCTTTATGCTAAACTAAGATAATCAGCTTCTGCATTATAGTTAATGCATAGACAAAGCGTGCATCTTCTCATCTAGAGCCCAGAAGCCCAGAAAGAAAGCGAGTAAGCCAAAGTGTTGTACAACTACTTTAAATCTGCTGTACAGCCTACTGACATACATTCACAAAGTGACAGCCTTATAAACACTCAGTCTTAAACCATAAACCACTTTCCTATCTCCTTTCAACCCAAGATAAATACTCCCACACAGGTCAAGACGACCATGAGATGACAAGAAAAAAATGTTTTGCAATCTCAGAGTTCATTGATTTGGCCTTGCGTGCTCTCACCTGCTCCCCTTCTTTGACAAAATCTTTTCTGCAGATATGAGCCATAATGCCTGTTGCGAGAGCGTCACCCATCACATTGACCATGGTCCTGAATCGATCCCTAAATGACAAAATCAGAAGTCATCCACAGTGTTAATGAAGCTTGGGAAAATAAGATATTGTACACAATTTAAAAAACAAGCAGGTGGTCAATTGGTTCACTGAGATGTTCAGGTCTATGCAATGTGCAGGCGTGCAATATTCACAATACATCAAGCGTGGTGCCTGTGCACTGTGGTTGATTCTGGCGATACATCTATTTACTGCATAAACTTCAGCTAAGAAGTAGAAGATTAAATTTTGCCATAAGACTCTTAAATGTCACTACCACCTCCTGAATTGGTGGCTCTGATTGTGCTCAGCTATTCATGATGAAGAGATTAACCCTTACTTACAGAGCCCAATCAACAGCAATGATGAGAGTGATGTCATCGGTGGGCAGACCCACGGAGGTAAGCACTATCACCATGGTTACGAGTCCAGCCTGTGGGATTCCAGCTGCACCGATGCTGGCCGCAGTGGCGGTGATGCTGAGCGAACAGACAGAGGAGCAGAGTGCGTTCAAGTCTTCACCAAAGGTGCATGTGATCTTTCTGAGCTGAAGCAACTTAAAGGTACTCTGCAGATTCACCTTTTGCACACAAAACAGGAGGAAAATCGCAGCACAGAGGTCAAAGTACCTGCCCGTTATCCACATCCTGCCTGTCAAGCTTTTTGTGGAGAAAAGAAAGAAAAAGCTTGACAGGCCTGCTATGCCTAGTAACAGTTGGCCAGCTATGATTGATACTTGCAGTTTAGAGGTGTTTCTTTCTTTTTTTTTTTTAGCAAAAATTGCCTACAATAATTACTGTTTTTTGCCAAACCATATGATTTCCTTGTGGCACTTAAGAAAATGTTTCAAGGCTCAGCACCAGGCTGCAGTCGTGGGGTTGGGGATCTTTGGCTTACAAGATATGTAAAGATGACCCAGCACCATATAAAGCAGTTTGACTCCACCCAAACTAGCAAAATGATGCTAAAATGCTAATCCAACAACATAATATACAGTAGGTTATACAGTAATCTAACACGCATGATTCAGGATAACACACACTTTTACTTTTCAGTTCAGGCACATTTTGGTGATCATGTGCTTGTGTGAAAATTTCAATGCACAACTTTTATTTTCAGTATTTCTACATTGTGGTGTTAGAGCTTTTAATCAAAGGTAGTAAAGGATTTGGATATTTATTCCACCGTGGTGTGGGGAGAATGGGAGATGTAGGGAGAATGATTGAGCGGATGTTCTGTCCGAGACCTTGGACCTCTGAGCACAAACTGGCAAACTGTTCCTCTGGTGGTGGTGGTGGTGGTGGTGGTGGTGGGGGGGGGGGGGGTTAGCATGCAGATGGAGCAGCTCCATGGTCAGCAGCCAAACGGCACGGGAACAGGACGCAGAAAGAGGGAAAAATTATTATAATTCTGGCGTGACAAGGGAGATGAGTAATACAGGTCATATGGGTTTTACCGCCAAGGGATTATGAGGGACCGGGCAGAGACTGCAGCCACGAGGAGAGGTCTGCTTAATGTTATTACAGCAGGACATGTCAGGAAAGTGGAGGAGGGGCGGGACGTTTTCCTCGACCTGGGGTGGGCCACAGGTGATGCAGATGAAAGTTAGAGGATGCTGGTGTTGGTGGGAGGGAGACTGTTGGTGTTTTTGTCTGTCTGTCTGTCTGTCTGTCTGCCTGTCTGTCTGTCTGTCTGTCTGTGTCCCAGGGGCTTCCAGACTGATTTAGCAGAAATCAGATCAGACTAAGAAGCTCATATGAGGCGTAATCTGTGTGACATTTACATATATGTGTATCTAGTAAATCCCATAATATTTTTTATTAATTCAGAATTAAACTAAATGTGTGACGTTAGATTTATTCACATGTTGCACTCAAAACACCGCAAGTATGCCTGCACTGTTGTTTGACCCAGATGCAATTTGCTTACACTGTCAGACCCCTCGAGCTTGAGAGGTTTCTCCTCATTCTGTCCAAAGGCACTTTCAAACTCCACTAATGCAGACGTTCTGCTGTCCATTTTAGGAGCCTTACCTGATCGTGATGATCTGTCCAAAGTCCAGCTCATAATTATTCACTTGGGCGATGAAGATGGCTGCCACGGCCTCGTAGAGCGCAGTGCCGTCCATGTTGATTGTGGCCCCGACCGGCAGCACAAAGCGGATGATGCGTCGGTCGATGTGGTTGTTCTCCAGTAGGCACTTGAAGGTGATAGGCAGAGTGGCAGAACTGCAGAAAAACACACAGATATTACATGTACATAATTACAGATAATGATCTCCTTCTATAACAGGTTATGTTGTGTCGTGAAAACACAAAACAAAGACAGATCTTTTGTTGGCGTATTCTCAGAATTGTGTGTGTGTGTGTGTGTGTGTGTGTGTGTGGGCTCTCATGAACACCCACAGTGCTGTAAAAATGCCTCAAAGTGGCGTATTCATTTGTCAATGGATTTATATACTGGGCTGATTTCATTGGGAAAATTGTTATTTAGGCCAATAACCAAAAGACAGAAATGTTTTTTAACTTTTATAATTCTAGAAAAAGCTGAAGTGGACCTGCGGGGCAGTGAGGTTAACAAGGTCACCGTGAAACCCAACAATCATCTGTTTCAAGGTGAATTCCATTATCCAATCCATTTACTCTGGCAATGTAGTATAGAAGCATATCTGCCCTGGCCATGACACTCTCTTAGTTGCATGTTATTTTTGCTCTTTACTTGAAGCTTTTATGATTTTATAATAGCACTAAATGCACTCAAGTTCTGGTAAACATCATGATTTAGCACAAAGCAAAGCTTTCATTATTGTCCCACGACCGACCGAATGTGAGCCTCCTTACACAACTTATACAGGCAAGAAACCGAGGAAAAAGGTGGCTTTAATCGCCACTAAATGTTTGGTCGTAAATGTAAATAATGGAGCCACAAACGATGATTTTTTACACAAAATTTACACTCAACAGACGGAAGCTGCTCAATTGGCCAAAATTACCACCACAACCAACAGGTGTGATTCAGATTTCACAAATGTGAGCAAAGTCAGTTCAGCGAGTTCAGTTCTGTTAAAGCAAGTAGTGAGATAATCATACGCTTGATTCATTTTCACAAAGACAGCAGCATTTCTGCCATTTGAATGAAACACTGTGGCAATGCTCAGGAGGTAGCACAGGAAGCCTCCAGTGAGTTTAATCAGGATTGCTCAAAGTTATGAGCGAGAATGCAATAAGCTATGCCCACTTCCACCAATCAATATGGCACTAAATGAAATTCTGTCCTCTGCATTTTGAGGTACACAGTTTTGGTATTTGTGGCGCCCCCTGTGGCTCAGGCTCACAATGCATCGACAGGCAAACAGAGCATGAAGATATTTTCCAAAATATGTGATAATTAGACAAATTGTTAAGAAGTTTGCAAAGTCTTCTGGTTGCATGTTTTTGATCGATCTTGCTCGTTTATAATAGCAATGTGGATCTCAGTCCCGCAATGCCATTTTGGTGTTGATACAGTCAAAACAACATAAATATGCAGACCCTCCTGGGTTTGAACACTAATATCTCCAAAGTAGTCTTTTATTGTGAAAGTCGGATCTTCCACTTTTACCTGGAGGAAGTGGCCAATGAGATGAGCAGAGCCTGCAGAATGCCTCTGATGTAAACGATGGGGCTCTTCTTCGTGATGAAGAAGTACATGGCTGGGAGGATGAATAGGCCGTGCAGCACCAAACCCATTACCACTGTAATGGCGTAAAAACCCAGCTTCTTCCCCATGGCTGAAGGGTCATCCATCTCCAAGATCTTACCAGCAACCAGAAACACGATCCCGAAGGGGAAATACCTGTGAGGGAAGGAAGGTAGAGTGCACGTTCATTAAATGGCAGCTACGTCATCAGCTTTTTTTAAAAATCAGCCTGTCATGTTGTCAGGTTTTAACAGCCGTGGTGCATTCACTCTTCAACAAGACTTCTAATACAGCCATGCAAGTAGTTCTGTGTGGCTGCCATTAGTTTCCATGGTATTTTGGCATATTTGACAATTAAGATTTTGATCTGAAATTTTCGGACCTGCTGGCAGTGCTCGATGAAAATTCAGACGATCACCAAAGACATGAGGATTCATCCTCTTCGCACCACGAATAGTTGCATCAAATGCAACGGCTACCAATATCAGTAAAATTCATCCTATAGGGAACATGAACATTCCTAATTTTCATGACAATGCATCCAGTGGCTGTTGAAATATTTTGGATTGTTGTGGACCAACTGACTGAGCAACAGACTGCCAGTGGCGTCCATAGAGCCAAGCTAAACCTGAGAATGTCCTAATGCTGGTTCAGCAAAACCTTTCATCATCATTTGATCATACCAGACACGACACTTACCAGATGACAATGGCGACAATCTTCAAAACTGCCTCATTCAAACTCTGGCAGAAGTTGACCAAAGCGCTTCCATTGGGTCCCATTCTGCCCAACATTATTCCTGGATTGAAGAGAAAACACAAAAAAATGTATAGATAAATTGATAAATGCATCAGTCACACACCTATTGTGATGCCTTAAACAATGTAAATTTATGTGAATGCCATCTTTTTTTTTTCTCAGCCTTCCTTGTGGGAGCACAACACATTTGAAACTAATTCATACAAAAGTGTGGGTGTGCAAGTCTTCAATTATGCAGTTATACATCTTTATGTATGTGCAATGTGTTACTCTGTGTGTGTGCTGGAGCTAACCACTTACCCATGGTAGCAGAAAAAATGACAATCCCCAGCACATTCATGCCTTCACTGGTGCCAGGTGATGTTTTCATAATGACGTCAGGCGGCGGCGTGAGATCCAGGGAGAAGTTCTGGACGTCTGTGCCATTGTCATCCTGGATGCCGTAGATGTAGACCCTGCGTGTGGTGGTCTCATCCAGGAGCTGGGCCACCGTTGGTTTGGGGATGAGCTCAGGGACTCGCTGGGTTCGATACTTGAAATCAAATTACAACAGTGAGATGACAATGAACGGCGTAAACAGTATTAATCATAATCTTCCATTGAAGATAATAGCACTTTATAGATAGTACAGGTGACAGATGCTAAACTCTGATTTTAACGTTCGTCTCAACAAAGCTGCAGAATGAAACAGAAAATGAGAAATGCTGCTGCCTCAACAGTGAGTATTAAAGAAATGCTTTTTCTGAATAAACTTATTTGCTTTTTTGCCAAAAATTAAATGATAATGTTCATACCACATTTCCTTATGCCAAACATGTCCAGTCAATTAGCTTAGCTTAGCATAAAGACTGGAAACTAGGGGAAAAAGCTAGCCTGGGGCATGTCATTTTTTTTAACTTCACTTTGTAAGATGTAAGATGTTTATTGGGGAGCTTTAGAGATTTATTTTTTGTGACCTTTATTCAGAACCAGGCTAGCTTTCCCTGTTTCCAGTCTTTGTGCTAAGCTAAGCTAACCGACTGTTAGCCTAGCTTCATATTTAGTGTCCACACATGTGAGTGGTATCAATCCTCTCATCTAACTATCAACAAGAAATTTAATAGGCACTGCTGAAATGTCAAACTACTGCGTTAACCTCGGTTCCAAAATATTGCAGCTGTTTGTGTTTTGAACATATGTAACATCCCATTTTTTCGTATCTTTGCCTGAAACATTTTTGCTTACCTGTTGAAAAGTAGCTTGAACCAGGTTGGCTGGAAACATGTTGCTGTGGAAGATAATTTTGAGAAGTGTTTAGGCAAACAAAAATATAAAAATATTGTCTTTCATAGTCAGAAATAATCTCAAAATGCAATGTCACAATGAATAAGAGAACAACTGAACAACATCATTCAGTATAAAGACAGATGTTTTACTGTATCTCTTTAAATTGGGTGTGAAACAGAATGATCGATGTCATGAAAATGTCATGACCCGTGCTGTGCACGCCAGTTTTGTGTTCAAGATTCCCCCTTGTGTGTTGTCTTTGTCTGGTTTTTGTCACATCCTGCTTTATTTTGAAGGTTTATGTTATGTTTCTTTGTGTACTTTACTTCCTGTGTTTTCCCGCCCTTGTGATTGTCTGATGTGTTTCACCTGTGTGTCATTAGTGTTCCTGCCCTGTGTATATAAGTCCGTGTCTTCCCCCCAGTCTTTGTCAGGTCGTTGTCTTCGTCACCTTGCTGTCTGCGTTTGCCTTGCCATAGCTTTCTTTAGCTGTCTTTGTTCACGTCCAGGTCACGTTTCATGTAAGTGTATTCCTAGTGTTGTCTCAGCCATGCCATGTTTCTTGGAAGTGTATTCCTAGTGTCATCTAAGTCATGCCGTGTTTTATGTGCTCGAGTTTATAGTCTTGTCTTAGTCTATAGTCATGCCAGGTTTTATGTAAGAGAGTTTTAGTATTGTCTTAGTCTCTACCCTGGCTCCGTCGTGTTTGCGTGTTTATGTTTTTGTGTTAGTGTGTCGTGTGTGTGTGTTCAATGTTTCCCTGTGAGATCATCGTTCTCTGTATAAGCCCATTTACACTAGTGTGTGTTAGTAGTTTCTGAGTTTTTGTTTTTCTTAACTAAATTTATTTACTTATATCAGTGCCCCCTTGTGTCTGCGTTTGGGTTCAACCCCTTAAAAACCCTGACTTTCCTGACAGAAAACACATGACAGATACAATATGCTCATGGCCACAGAGTACCCTGCAAGGCAAGCTTGTCACTTGCAGGTTTTGATTCTCATGTTGGGTTATATCTACAGTGAGTTTCATGTTGCCTGGGTGGGTTTCCTGCAGGTGCTCCGCCCTTCTCCCACAGTCCAAAGACATGCCTGATTACAGGATCTAAATTGCTCTTAGGTGTTGAGAGTGAATGGTGTGCCTGCAGCCAGATTTCCATCCAAATGTATTGCACATTTTATCCGAACTTCAAGAAAATCTTCATTGAGAGTAGGTGCTGCTAATTCTCCAGTCAGAAAACCATTGAACCAAGGTACAAATGGTTAAAAAATGTAAATGTACAAATGTGGAAAACACGATGGAAATATGACTTGTTCTGTGTATTAATGTGAGGAAGGTTACATCAGATCTGTGTGGACTGATGAGATGTTTTAAGCTGCCAAAACAGCTTTTTTTTTTTTTTCTTCTCAGAGCAGAGACAGCTGATCAGTCATGGGAGTCAAATGGTCATTACATCAGAAATGATGCAGAAAAGGTGTTTCCATCTCCCACTATGTTCATCAACTCTTTTGGAAAAACCTAAAAACCACCTCAAGCGAGCATAAAACTGTTTTGTGAAATTGAGGATGTTTTTAAGTTTTGGCCTGTCCAGCAACCTTTCCTAATGCATAGCTAAAATTCGTGCATAAAAATATTCTGATGGAACAATGACTAATATGTGATGTTGACCTGTCCTGGGGTACTACGTCCCTTGCCCCATGTGAACTGAGATAGGGATCAGTCCCTGCAACCCTGAACAGTTTGGGTAATGGATGAATATATGTATGTATATCCTGTAATCCCTGTAATTTATTTCTTACATAGTTCAGTGATGTCTTTGCTCAGTTCAGATAATAAAATGGGACCAATGCGCACAGCTACTGAGGCTGATGGAACACTATAAGTCCACATGAATCATCATTTCACAGATGAAAAGGGAGCTGTGTCTCCGGTTCAACATACTGAACTGTCCTTGAGAAAAGTACTGAAAAGAAGAGGCACATTGTAAAGCTCTGTGCTATTAAAGTGCTAAATAGAAATACAGTCCATTTTCTGATAATTAACTTAATGCATTAAGCAAAGTGCAAACTAAGAACATAATATTGCAGTAAAACAAGATTAGAATGACGCATACTATAAGTTTTAGAATATGGATTACACAGAAAAAAATAGCTTTGACTCAATTAAAAAAGCTGAAGTATTGATCCCCATTAAATATTTCCATTAACTCCATGAATCTGAAACTGATTTTTAAAGTCAAGGGGAATCTATAAAACAGTATTAAGTCATTTATTTTTGATCTGTTCTGCTCATCAAGTGCAAACGGAAGTCCAGCGTCCTGACGTGTGATGAAGTGTGAAGCTCCCCCTCATGACGCCAGCGGCGCTGCTATGCTTGTTATACCTTGAACCTGCAGGCTGCTGAATAACACACTGCGTAGCAGTCTTCATGCACAGATGAATGTCACAATCACAACCAAATCTGCATTGCATTAGCACTGGCTGTAAATCCCACATCAACGCAGAGCTCAGATCACAATCAGAATTCAAACAGCACATTTCAGATGCAGAGAGATTAGAAGGCATTGTGTTTTACAGCTTGTGCATTCAACAGAGTGACTTAAAAGACATATGGCAAAGATACACAGGGGCAATATGGTGCAACTCAGAGGACTAGAGTGAGCATTGTGCACGGATTTGACCACTTAGCCTCTCAGCAGCCTGTCCTGTGTCTAAGACAGAGCAAAGCAGGCTAATGAACCACTCTGACCCCGGTGCCCCTAATAAATCTAAGTATGCACATATTCATACATTCTGTGGTCATTATGCATGCTTATCACACACACTCACACATGCTCGCGCACACATGCATGACTGCAGACAGTTGGGCCCATTTGTGAGTGTACCAATATAGTATGCCTGCATGATAGATGAAGGCTGTAAAGAAGCTTTGCGAGATAAATCCAAAGCACAGCTGTGCTCTGTAAAACAAACACACACACACAGACACACACACACACGCTGAGATCCCGTGAACGACAGAGCTTCACCTCTGCCACGTTTTCAGGACATAGTTGGATTTCATGCACTTGGCCGGTTGATCACTCCCTTTTTTACATTCTGATGAGTGAGTCATTCAAATTCAATTTATTCTCAGTATGATTTGATTTTGATGTCAAAATTCTCAAATATATTAAAAACAACACCAAAATCAAGAGAGGATGAAAGATAACTACCTTTGAAATGACTGAACTATTGTTATAAAACAGCATCATTAGCTCAGATATCCTGGTGGCGGAGCAGCCCCTCTGCATTACAGGCCTTTGACTTTACCCCACTGACCGACTGTCACACTGACACAGTGGCTCTCAGGGCCTCACTGCCATGTTTGTCACGGCGGGGGCCGACCCAGGTTCACCTCAAACACACCCACTCCATCCTTCAGCAGCGCTAATTAGCTTAGTGCAATAACCCACTGGCACACGAGGCTCCAGGCTTTACACACTGACCTCGAGCATTTCCCCGACTTCAGTCCTCACGAGACAGCACGCAGAGCAAGACATTCACATGCCACAGGTGTTATAACATGCCTTAATGACAGTGCTGTGAATTCATGGCATGAAGTGGCTCTCTCTCACACATCTTCTAGCTTACATACATTTAACCTTGGTGCTTAAAATGAATCTTTCTCTTTAGTCTGCTTTCATTAGTGCTAGAGTCAATATCTGCTCCTTCATGTGCAAATTCACAAAATCCAAAGGAGGCACATTAGCAATATTTCAAGTTCTTTTTATTAAACTTATCTCACATGAATCTATTGAAAATTTAACTTTTAAATGTCTTTTCCATTCTGAGGACCCTCCATTGCCCCAAGACCCAGAAACATGACCTTGTATTTGATTCACAAATATACTTTAGACAGAAGACATGGCAGCCATCTTCCATATACAACAGAGGCTTTATTACATTCCCAGAGAGACACTGGCCTCCAGTGTTTCTGAACTGTGGCCCTTCATAGCCAAGCAGGGCCTAGTCCTTGTCAGAGGTCAGCAGTGCAACCAAAGAGTGACGTTCTCTTGTCACACTGTTCATTTTAATAGTTTCTAGAGTCCTGAAGAGCTTAAACCCTTCAACATCTTACAAACAAAAGCAAACATTAGCGAAAAATCTAAAGAAATAAAGAGAACTTTGGAGTAGCTACACATATTTCTTCTTCTATCCATTCTTAGCACTCATTTTATACTGTCAGTTTACCTTGTGGTCTGCTGGAGGTCCCGACCTCCATTTCTGGATATGTTTGAAAAGTGATATAAAAGTGCAACTCATTGAAAAAGTTGCCTTTTATTTAGTAAGAAATGGCTCTTTGGCAACAACTGATATTTAATCTGCCATCCAGGAGCTTCATAGTTTGTACACAAGTGTAATGGAGTGTCATTAATGTGCTGCATATTCATGCATGTCATGTGCACGTCAGTGTCTTTGTATGTGTGCGTGTGTGAGACAGTGCTGCTTTAGGATGATGACAGTTTCCTCTGAGCCGGCCCACACTGAGCAATAGTGGAGCAAGAGAAGATACGTTACTCTCTCTTACCGAATCAGATCCAGCAGAGCGTCAGCGGAGCTGGTCATTGGCTTCTTGCTGTCCTCAGAGTCCTCCTTCTGAGCGGCTCCACCCGGGTGGATGATGTATACCATGACAATGCCCACAACCACGGCAACAAAGGTGGTCCAGAGGTAGTAGGAGATGGTCATGATGCCCAGGCGGCTGGAGCACTTGGCGTCCAGGGCAGCTAGACCTGACATCAAACTGGTGTATGCAGACACACAAAAGCAGAGACAGAGACAGTGGAGAGACAAAAAGACAGACAGGGAGGCGGAGGTTAACTTTAGAAATCAAAAAGAACACTGTGAAAGAACTGCCTTAATTTTCAGAAGTGGATACTTTGAAGAGAGGTAAAAAAAAATGTTAGCTCATTGACATGCTGCTGCACATGTTCAGCTAACACATTCAGTGTTCATTTGCATTCAAAGTATTAAGCAAAGCAATAAGTGGCACTAAATTGCATAAGCTGCACGGTAATGAATGCATTACCGACTCATAGGTTCCCAAGGTTAAATGAAATTCTATGCCTCTTACTTCTGTCAATTTAGGGAGAAATTCTCTTTGTAAACGTATGGAACAATATACGTCCTTCAAAACAGTGGCACATGTGCATTATGAGGAAAACAAAGCACTGAGATTCAAAAGAAACAGGAGGAAACGTCCCAGGCAGGCTTTAATTTCCAACCATCACCCTAACAACAAACGTCATGTAAACAAACCTTCCATCAAAGCTTCAAATAAGAGCCCTGATCGTGCAGCTTTGACATGATGGCACCACTTAACCAAACTCAATGAGCCATTTTCAAACCAGAGAAGTGCTTTGTTCAAGAAACCGCCTCTGCAGTCTCAGATAAGGCAATCCGTGACGCTGAGAAAGTGACAGACAGAAGAAAGCTTCGCACCGAATGAAACCGTTACCGAAATATGTCTTTGTGTCTCTGACACGTGCTCCTCTTTCTTTCACTTGTGAATGTGAATCTAGCCATTCATAGCTCTGCGCCCCCTCCTCTCTATCACAGAAAGCCTGGGGGAGGGGGATAAACAACTTTAGTCACAAGCATTAGAAACAGAATTTTACCATTTGCATTTAAATAGGCTGCTTCGAATAGATTTTCATTTTCCCTGCGCTGACATGGTGACGCTTGCTGTGAATCTTTTTTGCTTCTCAGCTGCTAAAGGGAAAAAAAAAGTTGCAGGGAGATCTCATATGTGGGACATGTGAGAAGATGTTGAAATGGTGGTGCAGCGGGAGGGTGGAGCCAGTGAGAGGAGAGGGGGAGAGTTGCAGAGATCTTCACTGGGTCTCTTGAGCTGGGGTGACAAGATTTTCTCCTTGTCCAAAATGTAATCTGGCTTGCCTTGGCAAGGGTTTGGATGGGGCTGCTGAGTGTTTCCGTGCAGTCACCGCCTGTGCTCCACCTCATCCTGCATCCTCCTTTTAGCATCTCTGACATGTGCGACAGAGAGCCTCCATCATCTCTCACAGCCGCGCTGAGGATGCAAAGGTGTGTGTGTGTGTGTGTGACAGTCCATTTCTCCATAACCGAGGAGCCCATGCTGATCATCAGAAAGCATTTGATGTCCCCAACCAGAGTTATTATAGTTTTTATTTCTTTCTTAATTTTTGTTTTTAATCCAGTTAGTTAAAGATGGACTTCAAGTGATGGGCTTGTGGCCAAAGAACAGTGGTTCGGACCAATCTGTGTCCTTTGAGAAAGTACTGGCAGATACTGGAGGGCGTGGTTCACATGTGTCAACAGCGAGACGACGCCACTTTTGGTGTGAAAAAAACAATGGCAGCTTCTAAGGAGTTAGCATAGCTGCTGCTATAGCATTATTACATATGTCCTGGGGAATAAAGAAGAACAGCACGTTTCTCAATTGAAGAGATGTTTTTGCTCATCTCCTGAAGCATTTCTTTTGGAGGTGACTGCCCGTTTGTCAGTTTCCAAAGCCACAGCAGCAACAGTCATTTTCTGTCACATAGACTTGCATTAAAAAAAAGTTCAATCTAGGCACAGGATTCAGTGTTTTCACTGTACTGCAGCCACATAACATACGTGCAGCTCCAAAAACGACTCAGGGCTAACACACCTGCAAAAGATCTAAAGCCACTACAGCCATTACAATAAAATGAGCTGGAATGAATTCAAAGCAGTTTTCCAGTCAGAAAGAACGGGCGTAGGCTGCTTTCCACTGATCACAGATTCCTATTCTGAGATCACTGAAGCAAATCCTGGACTGGGCAAGAGGATTTTTGTTGAGACTCCCTTGATAAGTGACTTTAACTTAAAGCAATACTGCAACTTTTGCTCAACTTTTGCAGCCTCCATAAACCAGTGGCTACACCACACCAAGTCCGGCTGCAGCAGCCAAACCCCTGAGGGTGCTGAACTGAGCAACAACGTGTCTGTGGACAGCAGCTTGTAATTTAGTTTCAGAGGTGCTGCTACATGATTTCTTTTACCTTTGGACAGAGCCGTGCTAACTGTTTCCTGTCTTTATGCCAAATTTAGCGAACCTCTTGGCTCTACCTTCGTATCTAACATAGAGGCAGTAATCTAACCAGCTGGACCTCCTGTGGACCCTGCAAAGGACAAGAGCACATGAAGAAGTACATCACGCCCTCTGCGATGTGTCAGGCTTTTCCTTCTCAGGCTGAGGAGAGCTACAGCTCTCCAGAACAATCATTTTCTTTCCTAGAACTGAACAGAAAGCATCACCAGTTCTATAAAATGAGCTCTACCACTCCGTCACACTTCTCTCTACAACGATGCCTTTGAACATTTTGACCAAAAGCATCACTGCAGCTGGACTGTGCCTTTTGCTTTGCTGACGTCTTTTCAGTGAGTTCTGTCATTGGCCACTCCCACAAATGACCCTGAAGTACATTATGATTGTTACCCACAAATTGCTGCCTATGGCTCATGAATCACTCAGACTGAATGTATTAGTGCATAAAAGGGGCTATTATGGAGCCAATAAGTATTAAACAAATGGACGTGTGCTTAATTAGCCAGGATGCAATCACCAACCATCATTATTTGAATTCTCATCACAGATATTACAGAGTGAAGCAAATGGACTTACATGCAAGTATTCCAACCACCCTGTTATTCCCTCTAATAACCAGAATCGCTCTTGAAATTCACTGCCAAAGGTATGAATAAACCTAGCAACCTTTGGTATATCGGACAATGTGCAGCTGCAGCAGTGATAACTAATGTGCTGGACCCGCACTGGTCAGGGATTACACGACCTCCGGCAGGAAAATCAAAACAAGCAGAAAGTAGAGGAGGTGGATTGACGGCAACACAAAGCAACAGTCTTCTGGGAAATGGCAGCCAAACTGTTACATCTGAATTGTCTGGCATTGTATGTCCAGATGTTTGGTGCAGAGTCGACATGACCAGAAACTGCAGCCAGGAGATCAAAATAGGGAAAAAAATTACATTTTACTGCTCCAGGGATTTACCTCATGACCTCCTCCTCCCTCCTCTATGCATATAAATCTGATGATGGTATCACAGTCAGATGCTGAGTTTTTCATGGAATTTTGATGCAACCGTTCTCGTGACATGGCAGCAGATATGACATTAATTAAATTTATGCATCGTTGAAGAGTGTTGTTTTTTTGTCATTTAATTGACAATTCATCAGTTAAACTGAGATGTTTATATGGGTACACCCTTGATCTTTTTTATATGTTCAGTGTTTTATTTATTTACTGCATGGGATAAATGATGGTGATGGCTGAAGAGTGTTTTGATTTGAATTACCCCCACTGACTGGAGAAGGCACATAATCATACATACATCCATATGAACTGACAACCCAGCAGGAAGATAGTACTTCATAATGTATAATGTATAAGTACGCTGTCGTTCTTTCACACCTTCTGCGGGATATTTTCAAATAGAATTTCATTCATGTCTAATACAATGTGGATAGGGCTGAGCGTGAATGTCTTATGAAAGTGTGAAATACTATACAATGTGCTAACCATCAAATGGTTTGACTGCCATTCTTTGCAGTTGTCCACTAGCCATACCAAAACAGCAAAGTCGTGGGCCAGAAAATCAAAACAATAAGCTAAAAGACACTAAAATGCTCACCAGAGCTGGCACGAACTGAAGAGTTAGGTGATAATCACTACAAGCAACCCGCTTTCACACATACATTCACTGTAAAAAAGTCATCAGAGGTTATGGCAAGTGAAGGAAATTCACATTTCAAATAATTGTATCTTTCCTCCTGCTTAGATTTTCTGGGACCCCTTGGTGGGCCATGACCCCAAGGTTGGAAACCAGTGGAGTATGCTGTGTGCATGTATCTAAACATGGCTGTCACCTGGAATGTGTGTGATATACATTTGCAGCAAATGAACGGGGGTTACTGAGGTAGAAACGGCTTTTACATTGATGCAACAAAAACGGAAAGAATTATGAACAGATTGATGCACTTTTTTCTATGCACAAATCCTTTTGGACTGGTGCTTCTCTTTGATGGGAAATTGAATGGACTCTTGATTCTGGACACATTGTGCTTACGCTGAGCTCTCTGTCCTGACGTCTGATACCTGAGTCAAGGTGGGATTACAGCATGTCACCTGCCATGTGCCTCGATCGTGAGGTTTCAAGCACACGTACCAGCAGATCTGCCAGAAGATTTTTGGACCATATGGGGCTTATAGTCCTCCCTGCTGCACCTATGCTGAGCAAGAGCTTTACAGTAATCCTTCGTCCAGATGAAAAAAAAAAAAGAAATAAGGCCGAGGCTCCTTGGAGAGGGGTTATCCATGACATCCATGACATGTGGTGGTCACACTGTAGAGCTCAGGTCATTATAGGCCACATCGATGTTCTGCTTCATGGCAGTTTCACTATTTGATGTGCCAGGATTATTTATAGTGTCTAGATGTCAAATCCATTTATTCCTTGAACATGGAATGCATAGAAAAATTTCCTTCCTTTTTCTATGGAAACTTTCTATGAGAAACTTTAACCACCAGAATAATAATAATAAAAAAAAAAAGACGTGGAATCTCACTACACTGTAATTTAAATGCAACTATTCTGAAAAATCAGGTGCACGCCACTGAAGTTTAATCAGTAGCGTCCGTCATTTACAAGCAGTTCTCAATGACACAGTTGTCACCCTCCTGACAAGAACAAAGTAACCGCCAGTCAATATTCAACACAAGTCATTGTCTGAATATATCGCAACCAGTTCAAATAAAGGTCAGGGCTGGCCAGCATTGTTGCATGTGCTATTAGCAGCATATTCATCTAACCTAAAATATGGGGAAACAGGTTGAAGCCCAGAGGAGCTCTTTTCATTGTTGCTTAGTGAAAAATACTGAGCATGAAATCATACATCATGATCTGAGGCAGAATGTAACATGCATGTAGCAGAAAGGAGTCATCAGTGACATGCATCATGGTGACTGCCGAGAAAAGGAAAGTAGAAATGCCATCCAGGACAAATGGACAAACCAAGGTCATTTTTTGTCAAAGTTAACGGCAGGCCAGTGGGCATAATTTGTGTGGACACGCTCACACTGATGAAAAAAGGCCAATTTCGAGTGTCATTACAGCTACAAACATGCTAAACTGGATGACCTGCAGGGACAAATGTGCTTGGACAAAGTCAATGCTCTTTAGCGGAGTTTGGATGCTCAACCAGCAGCTCTCACAAGACCATATTCTGAATGAAGGACAATGCAAGAAAGTGCAGTTTTTCCCCCTGGTCTGCGACAGACATAACAAATGCTGCACAACTAGCCATTGCTGTGTGTGGGATTACTGCACGGTTTGATATGAGGGAGGAATTGGTGTTTTTGTACGGCATGCACGACACCACCCGAGGAGAGGATTTTTTTGAGCAAGCATAAAACTCCATCAGACATTTGGTGAAAGGAGCTGAAAATATTTGCTACATCGTCTAATGTGGAACCAGCAGATGTACGTCCCAATAATTTAGCATGGCCCTTGGAGGATGTTATAAAAACTCAAATGCCCTTGATAGGAATAAGGCCACCCCCGATCTAAGGAATGAATAAATATTTGATTTAACAAATTAATGGTTTCTCAGATGAGTTTTGTGCTCTTAGTTTGGGTTAGTGTAGTTTTACGGCCGCTGGGGAACTCCTCACTGCCCTGCTGTACTGCTGTGTGTTTATCTGTCTCTCTGTATGTTGAGATTAAGAAAACCAATTCACTTTAAACCTCTTGTTTATCTAACCCTACTACCTGACCTGCCGCGCCAACCAATAAGATCCAGCAGACATCACGTCAGCTCTCTGCTTCCCGGACGGCTAACGTCATCTTGTTTTCTGGCTACATTTTTTTTGTAATTGTTTTGTATTCATTGTTTTGTTCTTCTCAAATTGTCCTGTCAATGATCCGTCTTAAAAATCAAAATCATCCGACATTTACACTTGTAGATGAGTTCACTTTCATATTGATTTGTCAGGGTCAACACGGGTCAAAAGTTCATCAAACTTAAACTTGACGCTAGATGAGAAATGAGAATAACCAAATGCTTCAAAACAAATGCACAAAAAAGGCCACACTAGCTAAAGGTGCAAGCAACATCACTGCACAGAATTTTATCTCTGATGACTGTTAAATGGTCCGACTCAAGAAACAGATGCAGTCCAGAGCTGATCAGACATACATACAATGGACTGCTCGAATTAATCATGAGCAGCAAAAATATCCATAAAAAAAGCAGACTTGGTGAATCATTGTCTTTTGCCTTTGAAATTTTTTTGCCTTTTTTTTCACTGCAAATTTCCAAATCTTGATTTCTGTTCTAGTTTCTAATTGTATTCAGTTTAAAGTTGATTCACATAATCTTACATAATGGTACATTTCTAGTAAAAATATAAAAAAAATTTGCCTTTCGAGTTGAATAAGAATATGAATATACGCTACACTTTACACTTTGGGAAATACTCACCCACACCGCAGTGGCATCGAGCAATGGACCAAATGGCAGCGTTTTGTCCCTTTTGTGGTCGTGAGAAAATTGGCATCTTATCTTTAATGGCACCATATGGAGTACTGAATGAATGATGAAATATGTGTAATATATGTAGGTCATCTTGTTGTACAACCAGAAAAAATAAAGAGGAGACACTTGCAGCCTGACAAACGACCATCACAATGTGTGTCAATCTCACCGAGTCGCTCTGACATCCAGTGAAAAGGGAACGGGGACTTCAATTAATAATCACAGTCCTTTATTCACTCATGCATTTGCACAGTCTGTAGAAAATTAGAAGAAAAAAAAACTAATTTCGCCTCTCTCTTCTTCAGAGAAATATTCACAGGGAATTATCTGCCCTCCAAGCCTAATTGGGAGATCTATCACTGTACAGAAATCAGGCAGCGGCACATCTCACTGTGACGGGCAAATATCGATCCGTACGAAACACATGATTGAAACATCTTCTTCCGTGTGTTATTTAAATCTGAAATCCAAAAACAGCGGAGATGATATGAGTGCCCAATTAATACGAATTTACAGGAAATACATGCTGCTTCAACAAGAACAAATAGACTTGTACATGATTACATATCTGATTCACTATTCAGTGTTTTTATCTTCAGGAGATGTCATGCACCATGTCCAGGACAGTCAGTTGTGTATTTAAATTTCAGCCTGTTTCAAGCCAACTGACATAAAACACCTCCCATTTGCATTCCACACTGTATTTGATTCCTATTTCTCAAAACCTTGCGACACAACCTGCAGGACAGACCCATTCGCATCTGTTTTGCAACACTCAAAGGGTTCAGAGGGTCAAATATAGACAAATAAAGAGATGGATATAGGCTTTCTAATCACAGTGTTGTTATCCATCAAGAAGGACTCATTTACACCTCACTGTATTATGGTGTGGATCAGCCATATGTTTGTGCAAAAGCTGCATATCATTAAACTGTTCTTCACCTTTGACCCTCAGATCTCAGCCAAAGCGTTGGTGAATAAGAGCTTCCAAGGGCTTTATGAAAAATGTTAACGCTGTCTTTAACTAGAAACCACAAAGAAACTGAATAAACATATATTTATTTTTCAAAATGTAGTTCTAATCAATAATTCATTGTGATTACAATCCCAAAAATAAAATACACATGGAACATAAGGAGGCAGTAAGTGGAGTGGCCATTGATTCTGCATGACGCGTTCATGGGATAATCTGGTTTCCGCTTTGGCTGGCGCGCAGATGGCGCTGGGAGGGAAAAAATGGGGACAGGCAGGCTATAGGGCCGGGTCGGATATTCACCCCTAGATAAGCCCTACTGTACCATGCACTGTCAACCAGCCGGTCTGTGCATCCCAGTCGAGATAAACTCTGCTGTCATCAGTGGGCACGGCAGAGGAGAGAGAAAAGCGGGATATCAACCAAGACTGCTGTTGCGTCTGTGACTGGACTGACGTGCATGCCTGCAGAGGGTTGCAAAGACATGCTGCAAATCATCTCAGAGTAGATGAGAGTGGATGGATAGCGATTAATTCAAACACAACAGCTGTGAGGTAACAAGACGTGCCCTCTACCTTCATGATCCATTATTGCCTTTATCGAGTGGCGGCCAGGCACCATGAACGTTGTGTGTGCTGCAGACTCAAAAGGAGCACCGGCAGCTGGGGCCCATCCTCAGAACGTTGAATATTTGCTCTGATTGCTTTTACATTCACCGTGTGCTGAAGTGCTGTGTTGAACATGGCTGAGTCTGGGCCCCTGCTTGCATGAACTGCTTCAGATTAGTTGTAATTAACATCTCTTGGCCTCACGTGCCTCATGTTTGGCAGGAAACCTGCAATGGAGTGATCTCCTGCTCTGAATGTGTGAAACCGCGGGAGGGGACCATGACCATGAATAAATGAGCAAATGCATGCTCTTGGTGCCCTTTGGCTTGTGTGTAAATGTCATAAATAAAGAAAGAGAAACATTCTAGAGACAGACACGGAGCAGAGAGAGAGATAGAGACAGACAGAGAGACAGAGTGAGGGAGGGAGGATTAACTTCTCATCCAGTCTTTGCTGTTGCATGGATTGTAAGTAGCTTATTGCACAAAGCGGCCTGCATGTAACCGGTGCGTTTGCATGATTTGTTTTGGGAGGTTTGTTTTTTTGCGGGCAGGACATCACTGACCTCATGCAGGCAACTAAGAGCTTTGGGCCTAAAATAGTCAGACTGGAGAATCTGGCAGCCTGTGCACTTCTAAGAATGCATGTCATGCTGTACTTCGCACCTACATGAATCAGCCCAGCCAGAGTATTCAGAGCCTTGAGGGACTCCACATGAGAGATCTACAGGGGTAGAGGATGAATATTGGACAATTATTGTCCTGTCTGTGACATAAGAATGAAACCAGTTGAGAGCTGTTCCACAACCCTCCAACCCAATGACATGGGTGGTCTATAAGTGATGTCTGGTCCGCTGTTTAAAAGGCAGTGGAGATCTGAATTAACCAATACTGTGGAGTGACCTCCACTGGCTGCTACAAGGGGATCATCGGTTACCCGCAGGAATGGTAGCAACTGTTGAGAGACTACTTTCAGAAGCTTTGAAAGCAGTCTGAAGTCATTTGGAGTAAGTGGATCAACTGCATATTTGAACCAAGGTGGGACACTCGCAGTAAGATGAGCTGTTAATAACATTGAGAATGTGTAAGCCAATTTTCCCAAAAACCTTGTTCAGCAACTTGGTTGGAACAATATCAAGGCAGCAGGTCGTGGGTTTCATGCCAGAAATGATCGAGCTGGGCCAGAGAAATGGGCTGAGAAATGTGCAGAGTGATCTCAGTCTGATATTTTCAACTTTGTCTGAAAAGAGTCTTTTAAAGTCCTCACAGCTGTTTAGCGAGAGGTCAAAGCAGCGTCTAGCAGGTGGGTTTGTAATAGATTTAATGGCGCTGAATAGCATTCTTCATGGTTATGCCAGCTGTTCTCAATAATCCTCAAAAAGTATTTTGCTCTTGCATCCTTAACTGACAGTTGGTATTTTGTCATGAGATGTTCACTCTGCTTTTATGTAGTCCCTTCAGAAAGGTCATCGAGCCACTGAGAGGATTTTTAATTTGCAAGGTCTCATGTGAGAGGGGCAATTGAGTCTAGAATAAGGCTGCAGGATTGGTTGAAGAGAATGAGCAGTTCGACAGTGTTTAATGGCAACAAGTAGGATTCGGTTTAGCAGGTGGTTGGTGTGGCTCTGACGCACACGTCGGACTAATCATTGATCAGGAGTCAGAATTCTTTGGCAAGCTGTTGAGAAGGACAACAGGCATGAATGGTAAAATCACCAAGTATTAAAACCCTGTTGTGGTTTGGCATAATATCAGATAACAGTTCAGAGAATTCACTGATGAAGGACTTTGATTATAAATCATCTGTAGATCAAGACACAGAGCATAGAGGCCTTACTATTAATTCTGAAGGATAACGATTTGACAGATGTAAACTGGCCAACTGAGACCAGAGAGCAGGACGTGTTCCTGAAAATAACCGCTGACCCACCACCTCGACCAGCGGATCAGGGCTGATTAAAAAAGGCGCCGGGATAGAGTCACCACGGTTTGTCAATGTTTCAGTGATGAAGAACACGTCAAGTTAGTGTTTATAATATCCTGACATATGAAGCACTTATTGGATGAGGACCTCACATTCAATAATCCAAATTTGACTCGATTTGTGTGAGTAGAGACAGATGGTGTTATATAATGAAGACTGAAGATCTTAATATAGAGAAACAAGCTGTTTTTTTTTTAACAAAGTTGTGTTTAAAGCCATGCAGGGGTCTACATTGCAGTTATAGCGACTGTTCCTCATATGAACAGGATTTGCCCACAATAAAGATGCCCCTAGGTCTACAACAACCCCTGAGCCAGATGTGAAGTAGACGGATATGACTGAATTTGTCTTGATACCTTTGATGTGTATATGTAATGTATATGTATATGTAATTACCTTAACTGACATAATCTGAACAAGCTTGTTGTTGGAAAGGTACTTTACAAAATAATAAATGTGAATTTGTTCTGTTCGAACAGTAATTTCCTACATTTCCCAGAAGTTCTTTCCAATAAGCCAACAGTGGGTGTAAAGGCGGGTCAGTGTTTATATAGACAACTGAAGGTGTTTCAGTTCATGAATATTGAGTTGTGTCTATGAACAAAGCTGCACCCTTGGCTCTCTGTAGGCCAACAAACAGGTGGTCACTGAGGACAGCTGACTGGCTCGAGGGTCAGGCTGGCTTTAAAGACTTAAAACGCAAAATAAAAGAAAATCATTCAAAGCAAAAGATGACAAACTACAAAAATTACCCACAGGTATGAGATAATTGTTTTTTTTTTTTTACAGGATTCAGGTGTCCAGGGCAGGTTTTTGCTCTAAGTCAGTGCAGATCCTCAGTGGAAAACACCAGCTGCCACCAGATAGTGAGTGCCTTGTTTTTATCATCAAACACCACAAACACTGTGCAATTAGTGGGTTGCAAAGTATCTCTGAGGCAAGTAAAAGCACTTCAAAACACAGAGCATTCAAAAAGGTCCCCGGCTGCTCAAATGCTGTGATTCGTCTCATTCAGAAGTAGAGGTGAGGTATGTGTGGTCAGCAGGCCTGATTTCTCACATTAATATTAACCACTGCCGGAGGGAGCAGCGCGACATTGTTCTGCTGCGTATCATTTTATGTAGGAGGGGGAGAGTGACTGCAGTGACAATGATACTCGCCCACTGACTACAAATATCTCCCCAATACAGCTCAGTTCAGTTTACTTCAGTTTGGTTCAGTTTATAGATGATAAGTGCCACAAAACTACAGGACATGTAATGTTTTGTGTTTTCTGATGCTCCTTCTCGTTGTTTATCAAAGCCTGACTTTCAGTCTGTAGCACATTCCCGCACTGAAAACCAACCTCCACCGTTGAACCCATTTATCAACATCCACAGCAAGTGTATGACTGTGTTTCTGGAGTGTGTGTGCGTGCACAGCTGTTCTGCTCTTACCTGGACACGACGAGGGGCAAAATTAACATTTTCAACATCCTCATTAGCAGCTCTCCAGGAAACTGGAAGTACTTCACCTCCTGCAAAGTGGCAGAGAAAAACTCATTAAAATAGGATTCTGGCACCAAGTTATCCAACACAAGCAAAATATGTTTTGCAAGTATTTCATTGGTATGGTATTATTCTTGTTCAATAACTATTTACACAACTGGATTTGCTTATTGGATGAAAACAGTTCAAGCACTGCAGGGATCAGTCCTTGGCAACCATGTATTTAGACATATATTACTAAACATTTAACATTATCATATTTATGATGGAGGACTGGAGGATCCTTAGCCCATTCATTCAGTTATTAAATGCACTGGGGACAAACAGTACACTTGTCATTGTCCTGCAAGGTTTTACCTTTTACAAGAGAGAATCAATGGCATTGATACTAATAGGAAGAGGCAAATATGACGCTACAGCCAGCAGTCGACTAGCTTAGCTTAGCACAAAGACAACTTGGTGACATAGCTACCCTGGCTCTGTCTAAAGATAAAAATAAAAACACATTCCAACACCTCTAAAGCTCTTTAATTATGATCTTGTTTATTTAATCTGCACAAAGCAATTTGCTGTCTTTGTGCTAAGCTAGGCTAACCAGCTGGCTTAATATTAACTGTACACACACACAAGAGAGCTATCAGTACTTTTAAAATCTTGCTGCCGTTCTTCAGGCTGATTTTCACAAACAGTAGTGAACGGTTTTCATCATCTGATCAGTATTGTGCTACTGCAAAGATAAGATGCTTAGACTGAAGCCAGACTACAGCCTCCTTTTCTAACTTGTGCTGTAGAAAAAAAAACATTAATGTACATTTAAGATCCGTTGCAGCTCTGAATTCTCAGACAGGTACGAAGCAAAAAAAACAGAAAACACTGTGCAGTGGCTTTCATCGTTCAATTGATTCTGAAATTATCATTGATCCCAACTGACCTTGCTGCACAAAAAAGCGGTTGATCTATTGAAAAGCTATGTGTCACACAGAAGTCATCTTCATCTTCCTGCTGTAGATAAAATCCAAAGTCTCAAACGAACCTTTATGCTCTTTGTCTCTGCAGCGGTCTCCCACAGGACTTTTTTCACCTCTTTAAAATTTCTTTCTCCAGTTTCTTGTCAATAGTACCCATTAGCTTTCAGTAACTGAACAAATATGCCTGTGTGAATGTTTGAGGAAAGGGTCTCCACAGTATATACGTGAGCCTTTTCAAATGATGCCAATAGACCGGATAACAAAAAGAAATCAAAATGAAAGACTATCCTCCCGGACACACACCTTGTCAACATCCAGACACGTGGTCCAAATAATAAACAATCCGTTCTGACCTTTGTGTGTACCTGATATTTTTAATATATCCTCGTTATGCTCTTTGAGATCGGATCGCTGTCCATCAGAGTGAAACCTACACATAAGTAATTTGAGGAGGTGGCAAATGAGCCCCAGGCTCCCTTAAAAAATATCATGTCAGTTTGTCCCAGTTTGCCACAGTACCGGCGTGACTAGATCAATTATGTGTTCTTCCTACAGCATCGTAATTATGTTGTTCCAGGACCGTCACGATGCTGAGATGTCAGAGCTTTGCAAAAAATGGCTGGAAAAACACACACATGGGTTAGTTAGTTAGCCTTTCTAACAAATGGTTAACATTGTGAAACAGACTATTTTAACCCAAGCATGATCTTTTCTGAAGCTAACCAAGCAGTTGTGTTGCTTAAACATAACCAAACTGCAATTCTAACGATGAGTCAACAATAAGCTCGGCATGGGAGACAAAGACCAGTCTCCCAGGTGAATGTCCTGTGCCTGACCCACCTGCTCTGCAGATTTTGTTGCTTTGTGGTCAGTTGCAATGATGGAGCAGCATTAATGATGATGTTGTAGAAACACTGACATTGTGATATCTGATGATAAACCAATAAATCATGTGTCTTACGCGTGGGGCTTGAGCAGTGTTGAACTGTCGCATCTCATTTTGGCGACCATGCTAACGGGTTAGCTTGCCTGAGCTGCACGGCTCAGGTAGCGCGTCCCAGGCCTTAGCAATTGATCAGCTGCGCAGACGAGGGCGATGCAGACCATCACACACAAAGTCATTTCTTACTGTACGTCAGTCATTTCTCACCCGTATTGCTTTTATTTATTTTTCACACATTTCCGTTGAATACCACATCTTTTGCCGCTTTGATGGCACAGAATAGACTAAATTCAAGGCGTGTCTCTTTCAGCCTTCTCACCCGTTCACTCTCTAAATTTAAACAACCTCTAATTAATATTAACATTTCGCATAATGGATGTGAGTAGTTGGTAGAGGCCAATAAAAGTACTGATGAGCTAATCACTGACATTGATTGTGACCATAATTTACTTACTCCTGAATAATAATTTAAAATTCATTATAATCAGAACTGGAGCAATTATATTCCACAGCGCTCTTGAACTGGACACAATGTCAGCTACAGTATTGTACTCTGCATAAAAGTATCAGAGCTGCAGTGTTCTTCTCACAAAGGCAGCTATACGATTAAACGCACATCTATATATGGAAGTGATCAGAAAGTGTGAATAGAATTGCTATGAACGCTGCTGAATGATCTGTGTGTCCTCATCTGTATTCATGCCTGAGGTGTCGCTGCCACAGAAGCTGCTGCATGGAGTTTCACAGCATGTCAGGTTGTCTTTTATCATGTCATATTTCAGTCCTGCGAACAACAAATGACTTTTTCAATTGATTTTCTCAGTGTGTTTTTTTTATATTAAACGTTGTTACTATTGCACGCTGACACGCTTCAGGAAATACTTTCCACCTTTGCAATATATCAAACCTCCAACTCATCAATTATTTATGCATCATGTGTCCACGTGTGTCTTCCTCTTTCTCTTGTCTTATGGGTTTGATTTTAAGCACGCAGGTGTCGGACATCAGAGGTTCCTTAAATGCACCAAAAAGAAAGACAGTCTCTTCTAGCAACTACATAACCATGCAGCAATGAAAAAGCTAATGTAGCTTCGAGCTGCTAGCCTCAAGCAGAGATGAGAAGTGAAACTTCTCACCCCCAGATATTTTTCATTTTCAGACTTGCAGTCTTCAGTCCCACCACATGAGGAAATTCAGATTTCCCACAGCTTTTGTAAAACTTTTTCCACACATGCAGAACTCCACCAGACCTGTAAAGAGAGTTAATATGGAGAGCGAGATTGCTGCGTCTGCTCAGCCTTCAGTTAAATTTACATTCAAGCCCTCAGCTGCGGTTATGGTCTCTGGATGTGGACAGAAAAATGAGTTTTCTTCGTGGAGTCCCTGGGTCCACCGTGACAGGATGATGACCCCCGAACACAGAAAAGTGTTGGAAAACGAATCATCAGAAAATATGTGGCTACACTGAAGCCCACAACCAGGCTTTCAAATGGTTTAGACTTCACAGAGAATTGAGGTTCCGTCAAATAACTGTGTAATACAAAGGTGTTGGTTGTCGTGACAAACACAGCTAACATCCCCCGACCATGCCATTCCTGTGAACAGGCGTTGTTTTGGTTTCCCGGCTTACAGCTTTACTGTTTTGGTTCAGTCTCAACAATCTCATCTCCTCAGCACTGCTTTCAGCCAATCAGCGACCAGCTGGTGAGCATAGTGGAGCATCTAGCAGCCAAACGCAGAGTGAATATTGGCTATTGTCTGGTGGCCTAAACCACAAGACATCCAAAGTGATGGAAATTTCTGTGTCTGCTGCTAATGTAAATATAGACTTTTTTGCCAGCCTGTTTGCCAAAGCAACCGTAAAGGTGATAATACGTCGAAGGCAAAAAAAACAAATTTTTCCAGGTTTTCCAAACAAGCACTCAGCAGACTAATGAAGCAGGTCAAACAGCACAACGTAATAATGGAAATTTTGCATGTAAGTATGAGTTTGAAACGCAGGAAGCGTCTCAGTTAACTCGTCTGTAATGTTGGTGTGAAGTCATATAGAGGATTAAAACTGAAATGAAAATGTTATTGTATCATGATGACAGTGCGGCGTGAGGGGAAAATGCCAGTAGGTGAAGAGTCGGAAATGAAAAAATGAGATTTAAGTACAGCACATCTGTGCGGTGAGATGATGGAGCAATAAAAGCTTTTTGATTCTGTTTTGGAGTGAGAGAGCTTAGGCCAAATGGCTGCTGGAGCGTGTGTGTGTGTGTGTGTGTGTGTGTGTGTGTGTGTGTGTGTGTGTGTGTGGGTGCATCTGTATGTTTTGTGTTGCTGTGAGTCAGTCTGTGAACATAGTATTCAGAGTGTAATTGTGTGTGTGTGTGTGTATTGTCTGTGTGCAGGAAGGACAAGCTGTCGCTGAGTCTAGGCATCTGCTAACAGTGGAACAAACACAGAGGCTGTTTCTGCTGAGGTTTGGTACACACAAACACACACGCACACACACAGAAAGTATATGAGCTGGCCTCATGTACATGTAATGTATGAACAAATAGACAGTTTTAAAAGCATGAAGCGTGTCTGTCCAATATGTGCATCTAGCCTTTAGTGAAATCTTTGTCTGACTCCTTCTGTTATGACCAATAGATACAAGATAATGTAGTGAACTGCAGCTGGGTGGCAGAGCCCAGCTACTTTTTGTCATTTGAGAAAAACAAGTGGACTGTGATTGTTCTGAAAAACATGCTTTGAGCAGCCTGAATACGTACACTGTTCAATGTTTTATGTGAATACATGCTGTAATTTACTTTTTGACATTTCTGTCCTCCATGGCTTTTAAAATTCATTCATTCTCAAGTCTCAATTACTTATGAAAAGACTGTGAAATACTTCTGTATGAAATGTCCTGGACAGATAAAGTTTCCTTGACACTTCTCTGCCATCACTCCTTCTATTGAGACTGCGCACAAAAGGATGAAGATTTTTGTAATGGGCCTGAGCTGAAAGCCAGATATTTCAAGTAACAACTATCTGATATCTGCTCAGCTGTATTGATCGCAAGCTCCAAATCGTGTGGTCCGATCAGTCTGTTAATAAAACTACCCCCCCAAAAAAGAAGCATCTGCAGCTTCAACCACTTTCACATACACACAAAAAGCACCTTTTGATTGTTAGGAAGTATAAGGCACAGATGCATTTCCTGAATACCAAGTGTAAATACATAATGCACAACGGCACACACACCTCTACGCTCAATCTCTGGCTTTCACTTTGCGTGACTGTTCTCACCTTCAGCTCTAATTCACCGCCATCCTTTTTATTCTACGCTACAAATCAAAAACCACTTTTTAATGGTGACAGAAACAAAGATGGGGCAGCAGAGTGCTTCTTTTTAATTATTAAGAATTATTCTGCCCTCTTCAAGGAAGTGAAAACCTCTCCGTGTACGACCTGTAATGGATAAAAACAGTTAGGGCAACCAGTGGACAATCTTCACCTTTTAAAGTGAAGATGAATTGTTAGTCAATCATTTCAATCCACAGCAACTGGCAAAGACTAGAGCTGCTTAGTGTGTTTTACCACGATCAACGAATGAGCTCTGTCAGTATACTTGTTTTGACAGTGTGGCTCTTGGCAAAGTCAGACTGTCAGGCAGTCTGTCACTTTGGTCCAGACTGAAGCAACTCAACAGCTATTGGACGCATTGCTGTGGAAGCTCTGATAATAAAAAAATAGAATAAAAAGATAGATTAGGATTAAGATAATCTAGAGCTCTCACAGTGCAACGGAAAAGAAACTGCAAAACTAACTAGCATCCCATCAGCCAGCTGTTTCTGTTTAGCACTCATTAGCATGGGTTAGCATGCTAGCATACTAACCTGATCTTAAACATTATACCGGCTCATAACATTAGCATGATAGCATTGTCATTGGGAATATGTTAGCTGGCTGATGATAGCTTGAACCACCACTGTAGCTAAGTACAGCCTTGCGAGGCAGCTAGCATGGCTGTAGAGGTTGGAAGGAAATATACGTTCGTTTATATTGGAAAAATTGCTGTCTTTGCCTTCGCACTGTTGTTTGATGGTTTTAGTTTTTTGGGATGTGTCTTGTGGCCTGCATGTTTCAGGTTCCCATGCACAGTTTACATCAGATCCCCTGTTCTCGTTTCCAAGGCCAGACTTGCTGAAGTTATGACAGTGTCTGACTGTGTGTCTCCTTATGATTCAGGCCACCATGAGCACACGTTCCCCCCCCTATGGTCCACAATTCCATTAAATGAAGCTCCAGAAAGTCAGAACTTATTTAATTTTCACTCTTGTATTGTGGTGCGGGTGTGTGTCTATACCAGATAGTGGGAACTAACATGAGGCATTTTGCCAGCTCAGTGACCCTGAACAGATGAGAGTGAAGAAATATATGGAATAAATGCACATTTTCAAGCATTTATTTCCATATGGACTCAGGGAGAACTTGCATCTGCACATACTTCCTGCAGTGATTTAGTGAGACGTAGGAGGATAAAGTGATGTAGCCTTTTGTTCACCGCACTGAGGCTGCGCTGTGAGCTCCGTCAGCAAGTGTTAGTGATGAAAGTTTTGCTCACATGCACAGTGACTCCCCCTAAAAAAAAGACGTGCGCTCCGTATAAAATGGACGACGGCAGTGGTTATCAGAGCAGTGCTGTGCCAGGCACCAGGAGGGTACACATCCCAGGTGCTGCTAGAAATTCATTTGACATGCCTGCTCACACATTAATGGCAACATCTACGCACATCTTACACCATACGTACAAAAGCACACATACTCCCACCAACTCCAACGGGAAAAATGCTAAATTCAGCAATTCTAGCATTTTTTTTCTTTCATTTCTGTCTTACAACAACAAGTGCTTTGGAACTAATCATCGAGCTGCGTGCAGAGACGTTATTTCTCCCTTCATCGGCGGCCTCTTAACATTTTCTGAATTCCAGCTCTCTAATTCTGCTTCCCATTCTGTCTTGTGTGAATTATGTAAGTGAGCACGAATGGTATGTTATTGACTTGATGTCTCTGTGAGTGATTGACGACTAATCTCCCCACCGGCAATCCCTTTCCACAGATGCACTGAGTCTTGCTGAGAGGCTGTGGGCAAGCTGAGCGGCTGATGAGATTCACATTTTAAAAAGCAGAAAACAATTTGGGCATGTCTTTTGCCATTACAATGCACCTGGGGCAGCAGGCGAATTGGCTTTTGGACGAGTCTGAACTTTAATTCCATTCTAACCATTTTCATTCAGTGTTTTTTCTTATTATCTCCTTAACAACAGCCGACCCTGGAGGCTTCTTGAAGCTGTTATTTTTGTCACTTTTTGACTGCAACTCCACCATGAGCAGTGCAGATTAAGAACCTTGGGGTGAAAATGAACAAAGTCTCTTCCTTAATGCATCTGTCCGAGGCACAATTTGATATTCATTACATTGTACCATCATTCACCTTGAGGGTCCAAGTGTGGCCAGTTGCGGTGATGAAACCTACAGTATATCTTGATGTAATCAAAGGTGCTGGTTAATAAAAATAAGGTGAAAGCTTCATCATTTAAAGTGAATGTGTGTAATTTTTGGATTTGACCCTTGATTTTGCGATTATTTGGAATCATGTGTAGGTTAAGGTAAAGGTTGGGGTTGGGCATGTAGTAGTTATGGTGAAGCCTCCAGGGACTCAGTGGGAGTTAATGCAGTGGAAATGTTGGCGTGTAGCACATGAAGTGCTGGTAAAGAGGCGGATGCAGGGAACAGGGCATTAGGTGCAGTCTCTTGTATAAGGAGTTAATGTGCCTGAATCCATCTTGACATTGAACAAAGAAACGGGGTCACACGTAGACACTTGATGGGGGAGATAGGGCAGGCGGGCAGGTGGGTAGGTGGGTGTGAGGGGGAACCAGGGGTCACAATCACCACCGGGCATTTTCAGTAACTGACCTGCTCAGAGAGCTGCTTGCCTCTAAGGAAGAAGCCCAGCAGGCAGCCGATAACCACGGCCAGGACAGACAGGATGAGCAGTCCGTTCTGCTTGCAGACATTCTTCACCCGCCCCCACACTTCATCCAAAGCCACCGCCATCTTCCTCCACCACCTCCTCCTCCCGCTTGTCCTGGTCCTGACTGCAACTTCGTACCCCCCCCTCTGAGAAAACCACCAGAGCAAGCCCCCTCTTGTACCACTTATTCAGCCATATAGAGCCTGGAGGGAAATAACATCCGCCACCGCGCTGGAAGAAATGGCAGAGCGTGTGGATGCAGCAGGTGGGGCGAGATAGATGGATGCAGGCTGATGAAAGAGAAGGTGGGATTGAGAGGGAGGAAGTTTAAAAAAAAAAAAATTTAAAGTCGGTTTGGTGAACAGAGGGGGGTGAAGAGTAAAATTGAAGAGGTAGTCGTCCAAAAATAAAGCACTTCAGGAGTTTCGGTGTTCCTCCTCCGAGCTGCTTCCTTGGTTATTCCACATGAGACTAAGAGCATCACAAAGACACACTCTCTATCTCTGTCTATCTGTGTCTGTCTCTCTCTCTGTCAGTCAGTCACCTCCCTCCCTGTCTCTCTGCCCCCACCAACACGCTCCTCCTGGTGACCAACAGGGGGCTCTGCGACAGCTGGTGGTATTGTCATCAGGGTTAATACTACGATCCTATTAGGCCGCGCTGCACGACTCAGATCTAAGGCAGGATTAGAGAGCTCTCTGAACAATTGGACAGCGGATTGTTCCAGATCACAAAAAGGAGAAAAAAAAGAGGGGAAAAAATTGCACAACAAGTGAGATGAGGTAAATAACGGTGAGTCACTGACCTGTCTTTATGTTTCGCAGAGGTACAGCACACATGATTGAACATGATGATGTTGAATCCACTGAAGGTATGTATGTGCACACAGATATAAGCACATACACACACAGCCTGCATCCTCAGATGATTGCTCTCTAATTTAAATTCATGTTCTCAGGCTCAACACAGACGTGCTGCATGTAATTTATATATCTTCCACACACACTAAAGACCATGAACATTTATTAGAGCTCTTACTGTGTGGGAAGCAGCACTGAGGTGATGTGGAGGTAATGTAAATTTATGTTTAAATAGGCAGGCTATGCTTCGGATATTTTCAACAATTTCCATTGAAAGAGCCAAAACCATCAGTGTGTTGCTGGTTGCGATGACCTCTCTGCACTGGTTACTTGTCAATTATAGAACTCATTTTAAATACATACAAGGCCAAGCTCCACAGTGCATCATGGGAATCAGAAATCTCAAGCAGAGCCAGGCTCTGGGTGGGCGTCCATCTGCTTCGACTGGTTGGTTGAGAGAGAGAGAGAGGGAGGGAGGGAGAGGTCCGGGGATGGACAGAAATCCCAGTATTGACAGCCCCAATAGATTTGTAGCTGTATGAAGTACATATGGCATAGTATACACATATGTGATATATTTATGTATGTGATTTACATATTAATAGCAGATAGTATATGAACATAATACAGCACTATTGATCTAATAATAATGGTAGTATAGCTGATAGTAATAGAAGTTGCAGTGGATGTCCGGCAGGGCCACGGCAGGAGATGCAGCTGTAGTCTAAGCTATATAAACATTGCCTGTTTGCTTGCTTTGCTTGATGTGTTCAATGGACGTCTGTGGCACAGAGGACTAAGACATATCACACTTCCACAGAGGTAAGATACAGTTTATCCAGAAGGATGAATTCATTGTCGGGTTTGGTCATTTCATTGGATTTGCAGAAAATTAGGAAAATGTGGAATATCAGCAGACTTATCTTTTAGCAACAGGAGAGCAAAAGCAAAAGCCAGCATATGTTTTTATAGCACTGTTGGTGCTGCACGACCAAGCCCAGTCATTTGTAGCATTAAATCCATAAGCAATTTCTTCACCAGGTGTTCAGCAGAGAGCTGAGCCCCATGCACACAATACTCCACAAGTCTCATCATCACAGTGAGGCCACAGAGTTCGCGCTGTAAGCAACAACCAGGCGATTCCTCAAGAGACGCAGGCAGCTAATGAGACGTAACATTTGAATTAAATATGTTTAGAGCTGGGAGTCACACTTTCATGTTGGTCGAGGCTCACCACCACCTGTGACCTCCTACGCCTGAACTGGGCTAACACGTCATCGATCACATTGCGTCCCTTCTGTGACCGAGTTGGATGTGCCTAGGCATGGCACATGCAGTACATGCTCATGTATGGTGATGTGGTGATCATGTGTGGTGAAGTCCATTTGGTTATGACAACACATTGTTGTGACCAGATACAAATGACATGCAGACAAAAAAGGAAAATCTGAAAAAGAGATGTGTGTAAAGCCAACTGTTAGAGAAATGGCGCCTTAGATTCGACCTTCAGCACTGAGGGAAAGTGTGGTGATAATGTGAAGTGGTACATTTTTGAAGAATTACCAAGTTTTACATTACTTGAATGGTATAATCCAAAGACTAAAGATGAAGGCAGATCAAAAAGGGACTGAAGATAAGGTGGGATACAGAGAAGTATGCTAATAATGGCCTGATATAGTGTCAGATAATTCTGACGGTACAAGGGGGCCTAGCCAACCCCAAGTCAGGCACAAAGACCAAGAAAAACCAATGAAGCCTTAAGAACACTGAGAGGTGTGAAGAGCTCTGATTGGCTAACTGATTGAAGCAATATCTAAAAAATCACCACATGAATTGTAGACATGCACATCTACAGTGCAAGCAAGCAATCAGCATTCGTTTAAAATAAAACATGCACTGAACAAGTCCCCAGGGTCTCACACGAACAGCCGGCGCACACTGCAGCTTTTCGAGAATCATTATTCAGAGCATGTCCTGCAGTTAGATTATTGATAGATGGGACAGTCCAGTCACCACCCTCCTGTATCACCCTTAATTGAGTTCGTTTCTCAAACCAACTTTGGTTTTCATTATATCCACCCACTGACAGGCTCATTTTGGACACGGCGATGGAGATGAACGAGCTGTGTTCAGAGCAAACACGATGGAATGTGAACCTGACAATCATAATTACTTTTTACAACCAAAGTCTATCATAAAAATGTCACAAACTGTCACGACTATGTACATGCAGCAGGCTGCTGCCGCTAGGTGAAGAGCTGGTCAGCGTCAGCTGGCTTTGGTTCGTCTACAGATCACTGTTTACTTTTCTCCTGCTTCGTGTCTTTGAAGCTTGAAATAATTAGGATTTCCCCTCAAAGCCTGCTTTGAATACTAAAGTCTGCGGCTTTTACCGTAAAATGAGTGAAATGAGTCAGCGACTAAACGTGGCTAAATGATTGCCCCTTAACGAGCTGCATGCATGGAATCACTGTGTATTTGTAGCACTAGAACTGCTGGACATAACACTAGATTGGGTTATTACTGTCAGTGATAAGTCAGTTAGCTGTGCTAGTTAGAACGTTTGCAGCTGACATTAGAGCTGATAAAGACACTGTTTAACCCATTCCTTTGACTAGATCCTACGCTTTTGGCTTTGGAAGCCTAAAAAAGACACCATCCTCCAAACTAGTATTTTATTGTCGTTACTATAGCCCCATGTACACCGCTTCAACATACGTATGGAGAAATCCAAAGCTTGATTAGCCTGCCGTACCTGCCTACATATGGGTCCTGTGATCAACTGAAATGTTTTATTTCTCCATTGCCACCTGCTTTAGTTGCTTATTAAAAGCAGAGTTGTGAGAAATGTGAGTATGTTAGCTGTTAGCTGTCAGTTTGAATAAAACTGTCACATGCAGAGTTTAAGTGATGACAAAGCTAATGTTAAAATGTCATGCTTTAAATTTGGGAAATTCAGGTATGTTAACACTGAGGATGTACAGCAGGGGTCACCAACCTTTTTAAAACCGAGAGCTACTTCCTGGCTACTGATTAATGCGAAGGGCTACCAGTTTGATTCACACTTCTGAAATAACCAATTTGCTTAATTTACCTTTAACTATGTATAATCATTAATAATTATAATAAAACAATATTTATCAATGTGAAGACACTGATCATGTTGATGATTTCTCACAATAAATATCAGCAATGATTTAACAAGAAAGGAAACAAAAAAAAGCAATATGCAACACTTTATTTCTATATTTTCTTCAAGTGCAAGTGTTTTTCACTTCTTCACTTCCTCAACACTCCCATTTTCACCAGCCACTAACAAATCATGAATTATTTTGCACCATGTTTGTACGAATAAAAAATCATGTAAAATCCTAAAATCAATTTTTAAATAAATCTGACTTGTCACGCTGGATGCTAAACCACCTGCACCTCGCCAGATCACGGTCCAGCTGGTCGGCCAAGTTCCCGGACATCGCCGACACTCTTCTTACCGTTGTAGTTACCCCCAGTTGAACATCGGAGAGAGTGGGGATTACATCGGTTCCATATTTCTCGTCTTCAAGTACAGTTTTAGCAATTCTTTGACAACCTCCCCGTCTGAAAAGGCCTTCTTCATTGTGAAAATGATATGTTTGCTTTCTTTTTTCTGCCATCTTTTTGGGGGTCAGTCACCTCCTAATTTTCGCTGTGCCTACTAACTTGTTTCCGCCATATATGATCTCCATCAAATGCAACGTTTTGCTCATGCGCACAATACTGACCTTTGAACTATACTTGGTCAGAGTTCATTTATATTAAACATTTTTTCAGTTTTTTAAAAATATTGTCATTTCCAGTTACATGTAAGCGTGATTTAACAAGAATAGCAACTGAAAAAAAACCCAAAACTGGTAAGTGGCGCTATTTGAGCTATTTTTAGAACAGGCAGGCAGGCGACTCATGTGGTCCTTAGGGGCGACCTGGTGCACGCGTGGCACCGTGTTGGTGATCCCTGATGTACAGTATTAGTGACTGTTACGGGGGAACCATCAGTGGATCAAACCTGCACTAGTAATTTAAAACTGGACTTTACTCCTCATTCTGTGACTCCCCATCAAACCAAACCAAAAGCCGAAGGTTAAGCTCGTCCACGAACCTCCTTGCACGGTGCATCGTGTGTGAGGAGCACTCTCTTCATGTTATTAAAATAGTATGGCTCTGTGCTGTTTGTACGTGGCAGTGCTCTTCAAACCTCAATTATCCTGCAGTCCTGTAATTATCCTGCAGCAACTAATGCCTTATTGAAAGATCCTGCTCTCTTACAGCACATTATGTACAAAGGATCTCCTCGAAGTGTCTCAACATGAAAGACTTAATGTACGATGCATCTTGCAACTGCAAAAAATTAATGGATATACCACAGCATGGGCTCCATGTTTTTGATTCAGTCTAATGGCTATGAGTGGTTTACCTATAATGTTTATGTTTTAATGAGACAAGATTGTAAATTAGTCAGCAAGAGTTCTTCATCAAAAAAATATACAATATCTCGATAATTATTTACACACCCATATAGACATGATAAATAGCACTGTGTGTTATTTCCTCTTTTCACAAGAGGAGGGGTACGACGAGCCCCTGTGCACACACCCCGACCTCAGACCTCCATCCCCCTGATTGCACAATGCAAACAGCTTAATTCATTTCCATTAACAACAATGCCCCATGTGTGACACATGAGGAAAAGCAGAGGCTCTTCTGTTATGTTAACATAACAAGCTTTCACATGATGGGTGATATTACTCTAATTGTAATCCCAGATGCCACATCTGCTGCGAGGCTGCTGTGTAATCCCTGAATGGGCTCTATGTGCTGCGTCTGGGGCTAAAGACATGGACTCACATGCTGGCGGGCCCCTGCATGCGCGATGTCTAAAATGCTAATCACTACCGATTTCCGTGACCTGCAGGAAACTTCATTTTAAAAAAGCCACAGGCCACTTCAGTCATAGTTCAGAAAGAGGCTATTCAACATCCTGCCTCCAGCACTGCTCCCTGAGGAAAATGGAGCCCGCCAAAGCTGACACTCTGCACTTTTCACAGCAGTGTCTGCGATAAGCAGAGGGACGCTCAAAATCGAAATGCTCTAAGAAGAATTTGCAAGGCACTGATAGGCTCATATGATAGTGGGATGGATATTGATGGATGGTTCCGTCCATCCATCCAATGTGCCATCTTGTCCTTTAGCTCTCTGTCAGAAAGTTGAATGTCAATGAAACACAATAGAATTCAGTTTTTGCCGTTGTTGACAAAATGTTCTTTGGAGATGTCTCTCAGACTGTGTCACAGACAGGGCAGTTATGCTGACATGCAAAGTAAAAAGCAGAGGTACTTTAGTATTAGAAAGAAATGTAGGAGATGTAAATGGAATGTATTTTTATAGCGCTTTTCAAGTCTTGCGACCACTCAAAGCCCTTTATAACACGAGCCTGCATTCACCATTCATACATGGTAGCTTGCTCATCACGTGCTCAATGCGAGCATTAACGCATTCACACAGCATAGGGAGAAACTTGGGGTTCAGTATCTTGCTCAAGGATACTTCGACATGTAGACTGCCCAGGGCAGGGATCAAAACCCCACCCTCCTGACAAGTGAACTACCGCTCTACCTCCTGACCCACAATATATATTGCCATTGAAGGCCCGTGAAGTATCCTGGTCTGTAAATCCCATCCCTGGAGGTTCACTTGATAATCTTTGCAGTCGTCAGGCAAAGATGTTGCAAAATAGAAAATAGTAAATAGTTTCCTGAAGAACCAGATGCCGAGATAGAGACAGCCAACTTTCATACTTCCAATTAACTGCTGAAACCAAACAAACTTTATGAGAGAATGAAAGAGAATAAAAGAAGTCCTTTATTGGCGATTGCATCACGGCAATGCATCTCAGCTATTCGATGTATCTCCAAAACATCAACTTTCCATGGGGTGAGAAAAAGAGCCTTATTTTCAGCTTTGTGACAATGCAGTTTTAGCTAATCCAGCCGGTTTAATAACCTGCTTATTAAACTTAAACCTGCAATAAGTGACTTTTGTTTTTGGCCACAAAAACAGCTTGTGAACACAATATTGACATATGATCACCCATCATTGCAGCTGATACAACTAATTTATTAGCAAACAGTTGCTTATTTACACAACCAGCCACACCTGTTATCATTCACTTGAAGTCATGTTTTTGGCTGCCTATGTGTGTCCAACATTCACTCTCTCTTAGCTCTGTTTTTGGTCTCCACCAACTCCTGAGGAAAATATCTGGCTAAATGCTCAACAGTGTTCACCAGCTAGTTGCTAACTTTGTCGGACTGCAGTTTGGTGCTGGGCAGGTCTTATCAGCGCCTTTTCACTGAAATAAGCTGTCTGCTGTGGCCGAAAACACCATGAGAGCGTGAGAGTGAGCCGAAATAGTAAAGTAGCCAGACAGCTGAGCAATGAACTGAAACTCACAGTTTCATCAAGCTGAGAGGAGCTGCAGATTCAGGTGATTATTCTCCGTTTGCTGATGAGTGACTCCTTTCACATCCTTTAACTTCTTAACTAATACTGCATTGTATTACATTGCTTCAGTTTTCTTTATTCTTTTTTTTTATCACATACTGATGCGTTTTTGGCCGTGGTGCACGACCCCTGATGCTATTAGAGCAGTAAACCTCTCACAAAGCCATTTTACTCTGCACCTTTCTGACTTTCAATGATGCTTTCTCTTATTTCCCCTAGAATGTTATGCACCACACTCACACCCATGGAATACCAAGGGAGACAAAACCTGAGATATGATTTCTTTGAAAGAGCTCGGAGATGTCATCAAGGCGTGAACTGAAGCATGTTTTCAGTTAGTGAAGAATACAGAGAGGAAATGACACTGACAGATATAAATAAAATACCAATTACAGCGAGATCAAGTGCAGCACATATCAGGCCGTGCTGGGATTTGCTGCTTTGCGACAATTGTTGCTGCACAGCAAGTGGCGTGCACGGGGGTGGTTGGTAGTAGCTGTCATGTGTCAGTAGGATGGAGGATGCTTAGCAGTGATTCTCTCAGAGCTGATGGGGAGCTGGTGGAGGAGGGAGAAGGCGGGTGAAGGCCCAAAGAGTGGGGAGCGGGAAAGAGGTTGTGTCACTGTTGTGATGGTTAGTCTCTCGCATTGATGCATTCATGAGTGAACAAGTGACGAGAGGGTGGACCTCACTTTGAATTTGAACGGCATATACGATCATATTTGTGACTGTTATCTGTGCGTGTCTGTTCGTGTGTGCACATTTGCGGGGGCGACCGCGTGAGTGCGTGAATGTGAGCGATGTTTGTGAACAAGTAGGTGTGCGTTCTGACTGCCATGTCCCTCCACAATCCCCCACCACTGTCAAATAATCCCCTTTCTTCTGCCAATTTTTTCCCTGTTGCTAGATTGGACTGGCAGAGATAATCTGGGATTAGAGCGAGCAGTCAGGCCTAGTGTGCTCCTCATTCATTTAGACGGGGCAGACATGTTCAACATCCACAGGTCATCTGCTGTGGGCCTCAACATATTCCATTACATATCATCTCAAAATTTAGCAGACTAGCATGCTAAACTGGGGGCAAGAGTGAATGTGGTTGCTGCCTGTTGGGCTGCAGTGGAGCAGCTGATCCATCCTCATCAGCCTAAATGAATGTGGTGCTGAAATACTGGCAGATATCTGTCTATGAGACTGATTTCAATCTTCTGATCTCGCTCTCTCTAACTCCTCCTAAATTCTCTATTTTTCCCTTTCTGTCACTGTCTTTTTGGCACTTTTACAATTTATGTTCCAATATCAGGATTATTCCAGCACTGGTGCACCATGTTCCTGTAACAAAATGTGCTTTATGATGGAAAGCATTGTCTGCGTGGCGGGAAAGATTATTATCTTTCACTCAATGTGCTCCATTTCTTAGTCTTTTTTCTGATAAATGCAGCAAAGCTAAATGACTGATGGGACTCCTGTTATCCATCTCTTCTTTCTGATGCCCGCGTTGCAAAATTCATTTTTGGTAGCTCTCTGCAGTTGTGAACAGGCAAGCCTGTGTGCCGAAAAAAGCTAATTTTATTCGTCGAATTACATTCCACACTCAAGACAATCAGAAGTATTTGTAGCTCCTCAATCACTGTCCACTGAACGCCTCACCAGCTACAAACCACAATCCTCTGTGTCCTCAGACGTTATAAAGTGGGCTTATGGTCTCATCGTTCCAATACTTTTTCCTGTATTTCTTCATTTTAAAGGGCTACATTATTTACTTAGAACCTACTGAGACTTCCTTCCCATGAAGATCACATGATATTACTCATTTATGATCTAGATGGATGTTTCTCCCGCTGATAGAGGAAGATCAATGCTCATCACTAGGAATATAAGGAATGTGAGTGATCCGGTCCCTCTTAAAAATGAGGATTGTAAATGCTATCTTTCCTTTGCAGTCCCCTTGCACCGGGGGATGCTCCCCTGTGCCTTGTTACTGGGTAGTGGGAGCTCCTGATCCTGGAGCTGAGTCTCATTAAAAGTCCCTGTGAGCATTCATTTACCTTTCACTGTCCATCTTACAGATGATTATATATTTCATATAAGCAGTAGATCTCACACATGAGAATTATGTGAATCTTTGACTTATGATGTTTTGCCCTAATTTGTTCAAACCCTATTTAGAACATGCATGCACATCATCCTTAGAGCAGCAGAAGACAAGCAATAAAAAGAATGGACCTTTTTAATTTCTGATTAGAAGAGCTTGAGGTATGTTTGTGCTCATTCAGTCAATTCCAGGTCTAAATAATTTAAACATCATGTGGGCTTGTTTGTCAGGTATCTGTGATTCTAGTTTTTTTCATTCTGTCACTTTTCAGTCATGCTAGTTGCATTGCTCTAGGGATGGCATCTTCATTGTCTAAAGTGTATCACAAATTGCTTATAATTGGGAATAAATCCTTTGACTGCCACAGTGACCTTCAACTGCATTTCATTTACACCAAGCATTATGGCAGATATCTTTTCCAGTCAGCAGGAAGCTGTCGGCGGGGCTTTATGGCAACAAAAGCACTAGAGCTATTACAGGGTTTGTCTTTACCTTATTTTTACCCCTGAAATGAATTTGCAAATTCAAAGCTGCTTTAATCAATATTTTCTAGCAACAATGGATGATGTGAAACAGTCTCTATAGCTCCTCTCAGCTTTGAGTTAGGTTAAAGTCCTATTGAATTGCAATTTTCTGCTGCAGCATATATATCTGCTCTGAGGGCGCCCACTAATTAGATGGAATACCGTCAGTATATCCATCAGCATGGATGGAGACCTTATTTTGATACAGCCAGACAGTCACACAGTGCCAGACAGCAGCCTGCTACACAAAACAAGAGCCACAGACAGGAAACAACAGCCCACATTAGCCTTTCTGCTAAAGGCGTCTTGTTATTTAACTTACTGGGCAAACATGAACACACATCTTGGCCTGTGCTTCGTTGAAAGAGCCACCAAACAAACACTCACTGGGTAAAGGTGCACTAACATCACTTTGCAGGCTAGATAGCTAATTAGCTGCTCAGTTGGTCAACACACCTGCAAATGTTGCTTGGGTCCAGTCAGATGCTGGTGTGGTCCTCTCTCTTCAATACCACTAATAACACGCTGTTTGCCCTTGAGATGTAGTCTACACGGTGCAAGTTAGTTTACTTTGGCTCCGGTTCTCTAAGGTGTTACACTCTGCCAGCTGCTGTCAGTCACACAGGGACACGACACGTCCATCCAGCCCAGCTGATAGTTCTACAAAAATCTTTTTTCTCCCTTTAAACAATAAAAAACTATTAACAACATTTTACACAACATTTTGGCAACAACAACAACAAAAAAAAAGGATGGCAGAATGTGATTTCTGATGGACTTAAGCATTTGGAAGCTTAGCCTCTTAGCTCACTGTTTTAAGGTCCACAACTTTTTTGGTACACTCCTAATGTTCTCATCAGCTTTGTTTCAAGATGCCGCAGGCAGCTGTTTCCAGCAAAAAAAAGAGATCAAAACTCAGCCACGATTTGCCCAGAGCCAAGTGACAAACTTAGCAACCTGCTACTCGACATACTAGAGCATCTAGCTGCTAAAGAGCCAGATGATCACTTAAGGAGTTGGTGTAGACCAAAACAGAGCTAAAAGGAGAGACTATTGGACCTGCATTCCACAGGTGGACACAAACACAACTCAAAATAACTGCTGATGTTGCTACACGTCAGCTGAATGTGTAAATTGACAACTATTTACTATCACTGCTGCCGCCGTTTTACAGACTAGCTTTTCACTCCCCAAATTGGAAGTGAGTATCCACGATGTGATTATGGAAACACACTTGTGTCAGCACACCTTAAGCACTACTAACTGAACAATCATCCTCGTCTCCCGGACAGGACCAGACTCGCTCCCTCCACGACCACAGGCCCACTGCTCAGATTTCTCTGGTCATGAAGCTGGTCACGTCCCACGTCATGCACTTAGTGTCCTGTCTGGTTACTGTTCTTGAAGAGGGGTGAATACTGCTAATCTGTTCCTGCTAGACACTGTTCACCCTCACCTGGAGGAGAGTAAAGCCTTTGCCAGGCTCCTGTTTGTAGATTTTTCTTCTGCGTTTATCACAATGCCGCCTGTAATCCTCACCATGAAACTGGTCACTCATGATCTGCTGCAGTTGAGCATCACCAGGACTGAGGAGATGATAATTGATTTCTGAAGGAAGCCCCCTAGAACAGACCCAGCAGTCATACATGGTGAGAAGGTGGATGTTGTAGAGCAGCATAACTACCTCTGTACCACCTTGAAATTTGAGCAAGAAAGCACAATAGCATCAATGCTCTGGAGACTGAAATAATTCAGTGGCCAAATAACCATCCTGTAAATGTTTCTTCAAAATATATCTACTTTATTATCAATATTATTAGTGTTATTGTTTTGATTGCAATTATCAGCTCAACACAGTTGCTTGTAACTGCGTGTCTATGCAGATGTCTGTTTCCTTCCTGTGTTTCTTTATGCCCAAAATCAAAATACCTTCATGGATTGATAAAGTTGTATTGCATTGAATGAAAGTACACACACACTCCATTCAATCACTACAGTTTTGTTCTGAAAACTCAGCACCACTGACAAAATAAATCCTTGCTCGGTTTTCTTTGCTTTGCTCTCACTCACATTTGTCAGTGAGAGGTGATGTGGAGGACTTGGACTAATAATTACGTGGGGGCAGCGCTTGTGTTGACCTTATGAGTACAGCCAATAACAGAGGTTCGAGTACCCAGGAAATATTGGCAAGCATTCATTGTCAGTTCAGTAGATAGTTATCATGTTATAGTATATCTAAGTCATAGAGTACTGCAATTTCTAAGTTTTGTAGATGGTGTATTTCAGGTGTATTTCAACCCTGTCAGGGCTTCATTTTGACACATGGTCAAGGCTGCTCTTTATCAAGCCGAGCAAACATTGTAGCACCATAACTTTTAACTAACAAATGACCATGGACATAAACATATTGGACCTATATGCATTTATCACTTTATACGTTTGTATCATGGCGGCATGTAACGTCTCGTCATGTCTGTTAATGTCTTCTGTTCTGTTCATTATGCACTTCCTGTTTGATTGTGAAACCACTGACTTCCTGGTGTCTTTCCCGCCTGTCTGATTGTCTGCCCCGCCCTGATTGTTTTCCACCTGTTCCTACCTTACCTTGTGTATATATAGTACACGTCTTCCTTGGCCTGTGCCAGATTGTCTTGTGTACCATGTCTCGTGATCCAGCCAGTTTATGCCTTGTCTAGAGAACTTTGTTATTTTTGTTTTGCCTTGTAAGAAAACCTAGAGACTTTAGTTTGCCTTGTCTAATACCCAAGCACCTTTTGTTTTGCCTTGTAAGAAAACCTAGACTTTTTGTTATTAAAACCATTCTTCAAGTTTAAACTTCCTTTTGTTTTTCAAGTTTGCATTTGAGTCTGAAAATCTTGAGCCTCAGAGCCTGTTACAGCAGACACTTGTAGCTTCTGGCGGTGGCAAATATAGGTTATATATTTAGGATATAATATTAACACAGTGACATCCAAATACAGTACATTGAATAGATACTAGAAAACCTTCACCCTTCTGCCGCCTGGCAAGTGACATGGACGTATCTGCTGCTATACCTGTAAAGTTCCTCTCAACCTCCACCACAAACAATCGTTTATTTTTATGACTTATTATTCAGTCATGCTTTTATAACTTTGGTTTTGTGAGTAGCATAAAGGGACTACACCTAGCATTTTATATGACCCTGTGCTGTAGAATGATGCATAAATGAACCTTGTACCTTGTAATACCACTTCATTATAAAACATGATTTTGTACAACCTTTGGCTGTTATGTAACAGGGACTGCCTTCATGTTTTTTTTTTTATTTTTAATACTAGCAGTTCCTACAGTTGTCGTTTTAATTCTGATATCTGCCATGTTCAAGGTTTTTAGCACTGCTTCATGGAGTGTTGACACCAGAGCTGCCAGATATGAGCAGAGAGAAGCAGCTAAGCTAAGCTAAGCAGCTGGAGTTGGTGTGTTATCACTGGTCTCTTGACAGCGGTGAATTAATTCCTGGAAATGACAACATTCATCCTTTCAAAGTATAAGTAAGCCAAGTAAGTGCATCACATCGACACTTAATACATTATTAGCTTAATGCAATTTTTAATCTAGTCTTTGATTCAATAATTGATTAATAAAAATGGTATTCTTTCATGATCAATATCTCAGCTCACAAAGCTGAAAGGCCACCGAACTCTGTTGAACTGGAATAAATATCTATCGACTAAAGCTTCCACTCATTTACTCAAGTGTTCACACTTAACTCTCTGGAGTAGATCCCTGGCCAGCTCTCTCTCGATTGGGAGACCTGAAAAAACCTATTGATCATCACCATCAGCACTGACAAATGAAGACTCTATGTCTGTGATTTTAGCATGTGGGAATGCCAATGCATTGCATTGTGGGATTATTAGCAGAAGGTAATATACATGCAAGGGGCCTATGTCTGTCTGGACACTCAAAGAAATTGATGAAGTGTAACATACTGAACAATTGTGAATAGGGAGTGTTATTGGAGGCTGCCAGTGTATGTAGGAGAATGATAAATTGCCTTAACAGGTTAAACACTGAGGGAGATGTCAGTCACAACCCTGAGAAGGGATCTAATTCACCAAAGGAAACAAGTGAATGAGTGTGCCATGGCTGAGGCTTTAAATCACATGGGCATTTCTTTTTTTCATTTTTTTCATTTTTTTCTTCTTTTTCTTTTTCTTTTTCTTCTTTTCTCTTTTTCTCTTTCTTTTTCATTTTAGAAATAGATTGAGGTATCAGAGGCAAACTACCAGTAATCAGCTATGTACAAATTCACTGCACAACATTATCTGCTTTAAAGTCAGTGTTGTATGACTCAGACTTATGAATACAGACAACTGTGTCAAAAATGAGACAATAACAATTGGACATTTACTTATTGTTGGAGCACGCGCAGCATTGGTGTGCTGATATACCTGCAGCATGGGGAGGATGGAGTCATATGCACCACATTTTAACATGTTAATGGTACAGCTCCTGTAATTATCACAATGTATGGCCCAAACCTGTGGATTATGGAAATACGTTATACAGAGAGTGAGAGGTGGACTCTGTATTCTTCACAGCTCTATTGAATCACAGTAGGCTGTAATTTACAGGTTTAATTTACAGGCTTTTTGTCCACCCACTGTATTGCTGCTGTAATGGAAGAGGCGTTGAGACATTACGTCCCCTGCATTTAAATCAGATTGTTTCAATAATACGTTCAAATGCAGCCAAAACTGAAGACTTCAACGTGAATGAATGAAAACATCTCACGTCCTTTCAGAATTCGGCACAACTTTTCACATGACTTCATAATAAGTGATGAGGCGGTGCAGAAGCACAGAGCTTCGTCTGCGCAGCCCTGCACGTTTGCAACACAGCAAAATGTCAAAATGTCGACGAAGAACAAATGCGCCTGTTTTTTGCCTTTTGGTGGCAGTTTCGTTTGCGAAAAGCCGCAAAATAAAGCAAAGTGGTGAATTCCATTATCAACAAATAAGATTATGCTGTCCCAAAAGTTAAGAAGATTAAGTAAGTAGAGTAAGGCAGTGTGTGTGTGAGACTGGAGAGAGAGAGAGAGAGAGAGAGAGAGAGAGAGAGAGAGAGAGAGAGAGAGAGAGAGAACTCCAGTTTTTCCTCAGATGCCAAATGTTCCACCTCCGTCTCCTTCGCTGGGAAACGCACCACTAACACACTCTGGCACTGGTGTAACAGCAGAGCGCACAGTCACGCTGGCGATGCAGGGCTCTTCTTCTTCTTCTTTACTTTAATCTACAACAAGTGTTTTTTTTTTTTTCCTTTTGTTACCCCCTCCTTTCCTTTCGTGCAGCATGAGCGCTGAATGCAGCAGCTACAGCAGTGCCGACGGTGCGTTTGTGGACGGATTCTCTTGCCCCAGACCGGGAAACGCTGCTGCCGCTGTCTACTGCTGCGGATTTAATGATGTCAAGTACTGCTGCGATGATCCCAACAGTTTTTTCCCGTATGAGTACGGATACATGTGGTGGCTGAGGTAAGCGCAGTTTCCACACTGGAAAAAGTCTTTTGTTCTTCTCCTCACTGATGATCATTTTCTATTACCGAGATCAACAGATGAGCCAATCGCTGTGCAGGTTTTCTTCAAAGATGTTGCAGCAGTTTGATGTGTGGAGAGATGTAGGCAGCAGCACCTGTTTGGAAGCTTCACTCACTTGTCAGATGAATCCTCTGTGTACTCAGCCTGACACAAATCTTTAACAACAGCTAATTACTTCAGCGGCTGGAGTCCTCTGTCCTTGTCTCCATCCCCTCACTTCTTATGAGCCGGCGCCATTGCATGAACCCAGTGTGGCAACATGCAAAACACATACAAAAACAACACATTTTAAAAATGTTTTTGTATTTAAATGCCTTTCCGTTATGGGGAGTTGTCTGCTGCATATTTAGTGTAATGCAATTTCTCAACTTTGCCCTTAAATGCATTATTGATCTTATCTTTCATTATTCTCTTTTATATCCTACACATCATCCTGTCCTAATTGACCTCTCCTCTTTCCTCCTCTCCTCTCCTCTCCTCAGTATCGGCGCTCTGGTTGGTCTGTCCATCGCAGCCGTGGTCCTCCTCGCCTTCCTCATCACTGTGTGCGTCCTCTGCTACCTCTTCATCGCCACCAAACCCAGTCGCCTTGACAACGGCCTACCACTCAGAGCGCCCAGTAAGTGTGTGTAGTGCACTGTGAGAGCAGAAATTTGTTAGATATGCTCTTTCTGAAACCTTTCGGTTCGGACAAAACCCCTGCAATCGGCCGCATCTTCTGGTTTAAAATTACCAACAAGTCCGTGTAATTGTTTGTGTGCTTTTCAAGCAGGAGGCCCCAGCGAGCGCCATGCGAGGGCGACCTGCGCCACTGGTCCGCAAGGATTCAGAAAACACTTCATGAGCAGGAAGCTGGACTGCGATAACCAGCCGCCGGACCCCGAGCTCCTGTTCCAGAGGTGTTTCACAGCCAACGTCACCGGCGTCAAAGTGGAAAGTCCCTCTTAGGCCTCCAAGAGGCCTGTTTAAAAATGGGACCAGCGGTCCAGAGGGCAAGAGAACCAGCGAATCTGAGTGCCGACTGCTCTGCTGGAGGACCGCTGCGACACAGCAGCTGACATGATGTGGTGTGCACGGGACTATAAGTGGTTGACTGCAGTGAATGTTGTTTAATACTAACGGAAGGTGAAACGAAAGAACCAGTCAGAAACAGCAGACCATACTCAGAAACTCAGCAAAGAGCTCGCAATTAAGCTCTCAAGCGCTAAATTTCTCTCCTCCTCCACCACTGTGGAAGCAAGTGTTTTAACACCAGGCAGCCGTCATTAAGGGTGAATGCATGGGAATTGATTATCCACCACGTGTTTATAATTGACCTTTAAGAAAGCCAAAGACGCATTAAGAATTGTTGAATCGTTAAGGCATGTGCTAGGGCAGCTGATGCTAAAGTTGTGGCTCGTAGCAGGAAGAAGAGCCTCGGCTGAGTCTGGCTGTATCGTCAGGGTGCTGCATTCTTATAGCCACATCTGCTACATTTAACTCAGGGACTGAGGGATTTGTGAGGATCCACAGTGGTGTGATGAGACTGAACAGAAAAATGACGGCTTTGGTTATTCATCAAATGCTTAAAATGATCTGTGTTTACGTTTTCATGACCAGAGACCTCATGTAATCATGCAAGCGCTGACTGGAGGTCGGGGTGGAAGGTCAGGCGTGTCTTTGACACCAGGGGCCGAGCTCTGTCTCCAAGCAACACTCAAAGCTGCTTTCCTTTAATTGCGACCATGATGTTTCGCTGCGAGACAAGTGAGAGACAAGTGAAGGAGCTGACCTTCTCTTTTTCTGCCTTTAATTGACAGCAGACAATAAAGAGCATTTACAGTAAGTGGTTAAGCGTATGTTAGATTTTGTCTTTGATGGAGCTCTCAAAGAATCTGAGCAGCAACAAGGATGCTGCTGAGAGGACTAATCAGTCCTTCATAAACACAAAGACGGACCCTGAGTCTTACTTAAATCTTCAATACCAAAATGAAGCGTAATCAGCCGAGTAACAGGGACGGGTGCTGAGTTATAATGGCCTGCTGTAAACCTCCATGGATATGATTGGAGGGTACAGGTCAGCTGACAGTCACACAGCTGTGCATAAGTCAGTGACTGTGAAGCATGAATGAAACAGCCCTGCCAATTTTGCGATTAGAAGTGCGCTAATGCTTTGCTTGAATAGTTTTGGTTACTTGAACTAACCAAATGTAGGCTGTGTTCAGGTCGACTTGAGCTCTGCGTTAAAAAATACACCCTCCAGCTGCCTCATTCATTCATCCACTGTTGCAGAGGAAAAGCCACTGCAGGGGGCTCAGGGGAAAAACAATGGAGGGCTGTCCGGCAAAGGAAATACATGGAAGTGAGCTTTCATGGTAGATAACTTCATAACAAGAACACTAAAATTTCTGCTAGCCTTGGACAAGATGGGTCTTGCCCGAGTTTCTGCATCAGAATTCTGTCTTGAGTGACCAATGAGGTATCTCAGAGGTGGCAGATGAGAAAAAAGCTCACGTGACTTGTTTCTGTAACAGACGGACGGCACTGATAAATGCTTTTTACGTGAGATAGGCAGGCTGCTTCTGAGAGGAAGAAAAGTGGCTCAGAGGCCGTCAGCTCCAGCTGAAGCTGGAGAGAAAACACCCTCGGTGTCTCATGCTCCAGGTGAAGGTGAAAACAGCTTTGGAAAGACAATTTCATGCACCGTCTTTCCCGGCAAGTTTCTACGTAGCTGCTGCACCTAAATAGCACAATGTACGTTACCAGCCTCAGTATGTACTGGTATACTTTGCGTAAGGAGAAACAGGAGAAACACAAAGCTTTCTGACCACTGTGCCATTTTTCCAAACTAACCAACTCAAGATATGTTCACATTCTTCAACTTTCAACTCACTTGGCCTTATATGTTCATTGATTGTGAGGCTCTGAAGTCTGAGTTTAGTAAATCAAGAGATATCTCAAAGTTTCAGCATTCTGAGTACAAAACTGCCTCTTTGTTCACAGTGCACAGTATTGTTTTACAGACATGGAAAATAATAAATCCTTTATTACATTTCAGTAAAGGACGAGTTGTAGAACTGTAACTTCTATATGTCTTTTTTACAGTATGTTTGGATCAGCATGTTACAGCGAAACACAAGGGAAGTAAATGCAGCTTCTGTCTGAAGAGGTCAGATTACTTTATAGTGTTACTGTTACGATCTGTGGACCCAGTAACACACACCACACACTGTACGTGCTGGAAAGTCAGTTCCTTCTCCAAACTTTCAAGTGCCCTTGTTTTTATAACTCAGAATGGTAGCTTACGCATTTATAAATTCATACAAAATGTCAAGTGTTGTATTCATGATGAACTGTGTAATCGTTATATGGAAACTGCCAAAAAAAACCTCACGTTGTTTTTCCAACGGTCTGTTATTTTCTCCATTAAAATGTGCTGCAAAAACGAGCACTTTGATGTGAAGGGCTTCATTTAATGACCTGTTGGTAAATGTCAGCTTCTAAAATTATCAGCTGCCGGTATATCTGTCAGATATTTGGAGGAATTTCCGTTACACTCACGCAGTGTGTATGTAAATGTCAGCTCCAAGTCGGGTGTAGTAATCTACTGCAGCGTATATGGACTTTTTAAAGAACGGAAGAGGAAAACTAGGCGGAGGGTTTGATGTCATCTCTCCATGTTCTGTGGTTTTCAGATGCACAGCTTGATTGAACATAATGATTGATATGCACAGCTTTTGAAAGAGCATCAATAAAATCTGAATCAAAAGACGCAACCTGATCACTATGCAGTGATGCTGCCGTTCCACTGGTAGGCCGGGCTGATGCCAGATGCCATGTGGTGGAAAAACAACAAAGTTACGGCTTCATGTCATTTACATCAAGAGTGGGGAACCTTTTTCCTGTCAAGGTCCATTTAAATTTTTATAACATCCTTTGAGGGCTGTTGTCAGTGATAATTTTTCATAGAAACACACAGGAAAGCTTATTATGCATGTGTGGGTGGGGTCATCAAGTGGCCTTGGCTCCCTGGTCCCCCCCTTAGTGGCGCCCCCGGCCATGCTCATTTATTTACCATATATACCATGCATCACACTAACCTCTGTGACGACTGGAACTGCTTCTCTTTGGTGAGGCGTCAGATGATGATGATGATGATGCCACCCACAGCTTGTTTTCCAGGTTTGGGTCAGCATACCTGTCAACACCGGGATTTGAAAGTTAAGGAAATTTTGCAGCACCCCACCCTCACCACTGTCCACATCCTTACATTTAGACGAGGGGACACCTAAATCACCACTAGGCAGCGACTTGCTTTGGGACATCAGAGCGACAGGGACTGGGTTTATTATTCCTACATGAAGTGACTACAGTCAGGTGGTCACAAACATGTTCCTGGTTGAAAGTGAAATGCTGTGAACATCCCTGCATTATATAAATGGAAAAACTCTGAAGGGCATAAAACAATCATCCCTTTATTTGTAGGACTTGAAGGACATGTACACATCACTTACACATCATGCCTCAGTTGTGATTTAGAGAGAGAGAGTTGGTAGTAGAGGATGATTGAGAAAGTGGATGGGGGGATAGTACAAACGGAGTCATTGGTGAAGCATGTTTCACACTTATTGTGAGCAATTTTGTCATTTTTCCCTTCATGTGATTCACTGAAATCTGTGTGTAATTTTACACAAATCTTCTTCTTCTTCTTCTTCTTCTTGCCTGTTTGAGTAAATGATTCCTGGTAGTCAGTCAGTCCTGAGCAGAAATGAGTCTTAGCAAGAGTCACGTTAGACGATGTAGCAAACATGTTCAGCACCTTTTGTTTCCTTTTCAAGTCCTGAGACCTTTCACCAAACGTCTGAAGGAGTTTCACACTCAGCAGCATATTCAGACGAAACAGCATCCTTTTGCTTTTACACATCAGGAAAAAGTGTCTCCTCATTCCAGCTGCACTTCCCGCAGCTTTAATTTCACTTCAAATGATTTTACATTTGAAAGCAGAGAGCTGAGAAGCTGCTGGAGCTTGAGATTCAGCTCTGAGAAATATTAATTTAAGAAACATCGATACTGAAGGCTCCACTGCCATCCTCACATCTGATTAAGTAAATAGAAAACTGGGAACTAAGGGACCGTATATGAAGTGGGGGGAGGTCAGAAAAGGGTGGAGGATTGTGTAATGAAGAGAGGGTAGACAACTATTCTGGAAGGGCAGAGAAGTGGGGTTGGAAAAATCAAAGATGATTTTTTAACATCCTGAATTTAAATTTTAGTACTCGTTGCAGAATTTATACAAAAAGGAATCAAATGGTCTTAACTGATGGTTTGTGTGAACAGTGAGTCTTAAATGTATGTTTTACCATATACAAAGGACACAAACCTGTCTCTTTCTCAGAGATTTGCTTTGTTCACCACACTGAATGTTGTCTCTGCCAAATGTTTACTCCTTCACCTTCCACCACAGCATAACAAAAAGTAAAAAAGTCTGATTCCAAGAAACGTTGGGACGCTGTCGTCTGAAAAGATCAATAAAAACAGAATCATTTTTAATCATCTGCTAACAGTTCACCAACAACTGTGTCACAAAGTCTTCCTGAGCCCATGCAGTAACATCCTTTATCCAGTCAAGTGGTGACCCTCGCTTGTTTAAAAACGCATTATTCCACAGATAGATGAAGGTTTTGTAGTTTACAAGTCAAGCACAAATTAAATATTAATAACACTGATTTTAAAAACTGAAATACTCCTCATCCCAGAAATCTTCATACAGTCCCTAAATGTATGCCTGGTTGGAGCTGATTAAAGAAAAAAAAAACAGTCTTTATGATCTTTTTGATTGAATGGATGCTGTCTAGTGGTGAGGTGAGATGATGGGAATGAAATACTCCTAATAACACATGATCCGTCTTTTATCTTTAGTTCCTTAGAATTCTTTACTGCTCACAAGCCAAACTCACCCTACATGCTTAAACAGGTCATTTACAGTTTCAGCCCCTGCTACTGTTGCCCCAAGATTCCACTTATGTTGTAGAACAACAAGCTCCATTTGTATTCCCTTTACCTTAATGTATATTAAAACAGTTGTTGGCCCTTGTTCCTTGTGGATGATACGTCTACCCATTGTCCTCATGCAGCCCTCACGTCCAGCAGTCATGTGGGGTTGCGCTACACAGAGACAAGGAGGGTCCTTGGTGATCCTTTGTGAAGCAGGCTCTCAGAAATGCAGAGTGTTTAATGAGGCGTCTCCGGTAGAGAAGTCATGACTGAATGTGCATAAATAATGAATGAGACTAAGCCCACATGGGATCATTTCAGAGCTTTTCAACCTGCCCTCCTCACAGCGCCACAGATCACAGACCTGTTGAGGTAGTGGGACAGTGGCTCAAGAGGGGGAAAAAAAGAAACCGCTGAAGCAATGTGAAGCCAGTTCTTACCTACATATACATACAGCATGTAGACCCCGAGGATGTCATGTGATTACAGTGCCACTATCTGGCCTCAGAGCACAGATGCAACAATCGTGACAATCCAAATGCTTTCTTTGTCGCTGTCAGTGAGTTTTCACTTATCATTAAGTCTATTTTGAAAGAGTAAACTGTAGAAGTAACATTATTTCCTTGCGGTATTGATTTAAATAAAAATGTGTTCACCTTGAGTCCTGATTGGAATAGTGAGTGAAAAAGGAGCTGGGAGGAGAAACCTAATAAAGTTACTCATTAACGTCTCTGTCCTCAGGGCTTGGTGCAGGTAGGGTGACATTATGGCCCGCAACCTTTGCCCAGCAAGTCTCTTTAGTTTTTCAGAAGGAGCTGAAGAGGAAGACAAAGAGTCTAAGAGACGAACACCTGCTCTGCTGATTATTCTGTTTCAAGCAGGTAAGACATTTAAGATTTGTTGTGTGTCTGTGTCTGTGTCTGTGTGTGTGTGTGTGAGTGTGTATGTGTGTGTGTGTGTGTTGTTGCTGATTGTGTAAATTGACAGGAGGGTTACTATGAGTGCCTTGGTGATGTGGGGTAGACAGTATTGGGTATGTTGTGGTCATATGACTACCGTTTGACTGAGACACTGCTACTGTGCGCTTGCCTGCATCACCAGATATGTTTTTACTCATTCTACCCACTGTTTATCTACTGATGCCCCAAATGACATGCCATCCACCAAAACATGCTGTGTGGGAACACATTATGTCCGCTCTCTGGATTATTATAAGTGTGTTCATCGAGTTATTTAGTAAGCAGTTCAGGACTGGAATCGACAACATTGCTCCAGACCTGGCCAGTCCACTCCCTGACATCATGTGACACTTTCTGTGTGCAAAGCAGGACCAAGTTCTAAGTGTGTTCTTGTTCAGGTCAAGTTGTTAATGAGTCTTTTCCAGTGTCACAAGAAAAGAGAGGTGCTTATTGGCTGGTTGAAGGCACCTGTTAGCTCATAGATTACACATTCATTATCGTTCAAAAAACAAACAAACCTCTTACATCCTGTAATTTGAAAGATGTCATCAAATGATGTTGAGCGCTCGCTATATTCTGCTCTGGAGGAGGTTGATCGCTGATATTTCAGGGCTGCGATTCCCCAAAACAAAGGGTTGATGATAATAATGACAATGATGGTGATCATTAAATCAGGACGATGGCTAAAGCTAATCAAATCTTTGAAAACAAATTATGCAAATGGAGGATACAATCAAATCCAATGAAAGGAAACGCATTGCAATTGAAATGATTATGACAATAAAGGGGAATTTGCATCTATATTTAACAATGTAATACATCTCCATTGTCCAATTAATTCCAAACATGGGTTGAGCATTCTTATAATGTTAATATTCATTGTCAGCTTTGAAGTTTATTGATAGTCACAAGACATTGGTTAATAGATTACTGGCAATGAGATATGATGTCTCATCGGCCATACGTTAATTCCCATGTTTTTAAGCTGTGATTCCTTCCCTCCATACCTACTGCAAAAAGATCCCCTTCAAATACAATATAAGAGATGAGGGGCAAAATCACTCAATCAATCAAAAATGCATTTTTAAAGTTAGTCAAATCAAGTGGATATCTTCCAAAGCTTCAAAAGTCTTTGTAGTGCAGATGTCCCTCGCCGTGTTTCCCTGCATTTGCTAAGCAAAGAGATAGTAACACAAAAGAGAACTTAGGTACACCAGAATTCACAAATCATTGAAAAATGTGTGCCTCTCCCGTCACTCGGCAGATGTGATCAGCCGATGATTTGACTTCTTCAGGTTTCCCCCTCAGGACACAGAGATGGACGGGCGGAGCTGCAGCCTCTTTGTGCTGTTTGGTCTTTGTGGAGCTTTTGCAGCCGCTGCATTTGACGTCGTAGGACACGAAGGCGCTCAGAGGCGCCTTCTGGAAGACGCTGATCAGCCAAACAGCAACAACACTGAACTTCAAAGTGAGTAGCTAAAGACAGACTCTGCTGGTGTATTGCCATCGTCTAACTATTTACAACCAGGTGTGTTTGAAGAACTTTGAACTTTATAACACTCACATTTCCAGGAAACTGTCTGAATGCTCCCGTGTTGACCTCTCTCTCTCCAGACGTACATGAATCATCTTTTTCTCTGTTGTCTTCCCAGAGGCGTCTGGCCCAGATGAGAAGACAAAGCCTATTGAGTGGTCCTATCTGGCTGCAGGACTGGGAACTGCCCTCACCGTCTCCCTCCTCATTGTGGTGGCCGTCAAGTTTCGCCTCTTCCATCGCTTCTTGGCCAGCTACAGGCACTCCCTCCTCCAGGAGATCGACGGCGTCAGCCAGTACGGCCAGGAGGAGGCGTCCTTCCCTAACAGTGTGATTGTAGAGGGGACTTCAAGAGAAGCGGATGAGGATGATGATGGCTTCATTGAAGACAACTATATCCAGGCCAGTGAGAAAGACAGGGCAGAGAGGGAAAGAGAGGAGGAAGAGATGGAGGAAGACAGTGACGAAGATCTGCAGTTCACTATAGAGTGATTAGACAAAAATCAAAAACAGATGAAATGACACTAAAGAGAAGATTTTGATTCCAAACCTTTCTGGCTTGTGGCTCTTCAGAGTGAATCATTGTGTACTTGAGACCTCAGGTCACACCTTGCATGTGTCTATGAACTGTGAGTGTTTCCACCAAAAATTCTCACATTCTTTCATTTAAATAATTCCTACAGACCAGAATAGGCACACAGTCATCACACGTGTTTAAAAAAAGAAAATATGTTAAATAGAATTTTTTTTATAATCTTTTTCTTGTTCCAAATTGTCTACGATGAGCTTGCGACCCCTTGGTGGGATACTGACCCTTATGTTGGAACCTGTTGAAAGAGCAGGTGAGATGGGTAAACGTGAAAGTGAATGAGCCACAGCTGCTTTAAACTGTCTGAAGCTGGACTTGTGTCCAAAATCAGCACATTTAAATACTATGATATGATGAAAGTCAAAACTAAAATGTATGCAAAGAAGTAAGCAGATCATTTTGACAAATGTTACTGCTTGCACACTGGATTATAGGCCCTAAAAGTTTACTGGACTGAGACAAGAAATGTTTTCTCATACTGGGTCAGTAGTATAATATATAATAGCAATATTTGTTCTTTGTTCTTTGTTGTTTTGTTTGCAAAAGGAAATCTGGTAAACCTAAATGTCACCTGTCAGATAATCTCTACTTTTTCCTTTAATTCACAGTATGAATTCTTCCCATTAAAGCTGAAATCTGTAATATTTCTTATCAAATGAATATATTGTATGTCTATCCACCTGAAAGATTGTTGAAAGTTGCTGCTGAGACATTTTGATGGCACCCGTCAATCATTTAAAACGTTCACATTGAAGTTACTTGGTGGGTCGATGATGTTTTTTGCTGTAAATCAACAACAAAGAGGGGAAGCGTCTCGACACTTCATCACCTCTGCTGTTAGTGCTGCTACTGTCCAACATGTGCGAGAGGCAGGAACTGGAGAGAAGCCATGTAAGATATCAAAAGGACTTTAAAACATTTGTATGCGCAGTCTGAAATCATTTTATGAGAAATGTCCTTCATGAATAAATTCTGATGTCATGGTCAGTCGTTCTTTCATTCACTTTGCCGGCCTTGATGTTTGAGTCGGTGGCAGAGAACAGAAACCTTGTGAGCACAGAAAGCATGTGCAGCGCAGTAATGTTTTCATTTGATGTGAACATCAGGAGGTGTGTTCACTGGATTGCTGAGCTATTGTTGAAAGCATGTAAAGCAGAGGTCCCATTACAAGCTACTAGCAGGCATTCTTTTGATGATGTTCAACAGCAGTGAGTGTGGTGCTAATGGAAACAAAACAACTGGAAAGATGCTAAATTCATTCTTTTTTGTACATCTGCTGCAGAAGTTTTTTCTTTGATCCTTTTTCTCTGAGTGATTTTTGTAGTTCAGTCAGATGAGGCTGGTCCTGCTGGAGGATGTCTCTCTCCTGGCCTGGCTCATCTGCTGTCCGGAGACACTGAACACCCTAACAGCTCGACTCCCCAGCCTCCTTGCTCTGCTCATTCTCATCCTCCTCCTCCTCCTCTGCTCCCTTCGTCTTTGAAGGTAGATGAGCACGCCGTAGCCCGCAACAGCAAGAGCCATGCCTGCCCCAGCAGCCATCAGCACCAGACCAGACACCAGCATCTCCTTGCTGTCGTGACCTTGTCTGCCGACTTTGGCCATGCAGAGAAGCACCGTCCCGCAGAGCGTCACTGCCAGCCCCACAGCTAAGATGAGTGCCGGGTCAGCCCTCCCGCCGCTCTTCAGCTGGTCGATCCGACGACGGCTGCGCACGCAGTTCATGTCCTGGATGGCAGAGCTGAGAAGCTGCTTGAGCAGGACGGCCAGGGCCAAAAGGCAGAGTGTGGTGCCCACCCCGAGGCGCCACTCCCCGGACAGGCTGGTGGTGGTGGAGAGGAGGCCCACGCCACTGAGGCCCAGTCCCAGTATGAGGGCCACCGAGGCACAGTAGCACAACAGGGAGCGGCGTGGCTGTCTGAACCACCACAGCTCCACTTGATCTTCCAGGACACGCCGCTGCATCAGGGTGGGGTCCAGGTAGAGACCTGGGGGGTGACGGATGGTGTGGCGGATCTGGTAGAAAGTCTGCATCTCAGGCATGGCAGTGGTCGCAGCTCAGCCTGCCCAAAACAAGACACCTTGTGAGATTGTGCAGAATTTGGGTGGAAGATCAGAATGCAGCCCTGTAACCACGACAACACTAGCTTCACCTCAACTTCTGCTAAAACAGTTACTCACGTGGTGTTAGATGAGTGTCGTGTTGCTCTCCATCCGTCTGCATCCCATCACACAGCCTCAGTCAAAGCATATCAGTGATTGGCTGAGAAGATCCTTCAGTTGTTTGGTCTTGTTGTATCCATTCGGTCGAAGAGACGGAGTTTCACGTGAAAGTAGTCCAGCCTCGAGGAGAATTGGTCAAGTTGAAAATGTTCATTTGCTCAAGCTGCTCTCAGCTGCTCTCAGCGTAGGTGGTAGAAGTATCCTGATTTCGTGCTGGAGGCAGAAAAACAGCCCAACCACAGAGAAGCAGGGACTTCCACTGTGTCATACTCACTATCAGCAGAGAGGCCGTGATGATGTCCTTGCATCGTGTCGCGTACGTAGGCCGTCCACATGCCTGCTCGTGGTCACCAGTGACTGTACCAGCATCACAGATTGATAATCTGTACCCTCTTCACATTCTCTACCCCAGTGCCAGGCAGGACAGAGGGCCCCCCTCCTCCTCCTCCTCCTCCTCTCATCACACAGGAACACCATCTTGTCTGGTTAAGTGGGAAAAAGACGGGTCACAATGGCAGTGTTGGATCACGGTTTGGACAGAGATTGGCGACATTGTCCACCGGGCCTCCGCACAGACAATGGGGCAGGCCGATGAACACAATGACTGTGCTGCAGGAGGCGGGGGGCGGTGTGCGTGAGCCGTGGAGGGGTGTTGCGTTGCTGTTGTGGAGGGCCGAGTGATGTCAGTGTGTACTGATAATGGTGTTTCTGTGATCCTGAGGATAGCGTCATTCACACGCTGCGCTCGGCGAGACGCTCACTGACCCCAGCTTGCTGATCTGTGTGTCATCCAGTAAATCACCTGCCACAGCTGAGGATATTACTTGAAACATTCTGCCTTGAATTTAAAGGATCAGTTTGACATGCTCAGATATACAATTCTGGTGGAGATTTCTATGAAAATATCCATACCACTCTCATATCAGTCTGTTATTTATGAAGCTACAGACCGTTAGCTTCGCATTGGTTATATTTCTTGACAACTAAAGTAAACTCCAGGAGGTCTCTCTGCCCAGCTAAGAAATAGCTGAGCTACATGTTAATTAACATTAGTGAGCTTTAGAGGTCGTGTTAGCCCGATTTTTAACCTCTGGGCAGAGCCAGTTCGTGTTTGTACCCTCTGTTAAACGACCCAGCCTTTTTCCCTGTGCTTAGGTCTCCTGGTATTTTTGGCTCTTTGCTTTGTTTTCCTGGACCTTGTGTGTTTATTATGGATTTTTGACTCTTGTCTGCTCTGTGTTGGATGTGTCTACCTGCTTTCTGCTTTCTCTGGATGTGCCTCCCGCTCCATCCCGTAAGCTTTTGTACCTTTTTCATGTGACTAAAATAACTGAACTGCACCTGCTCTGCCTCTGCCGTCTGCGTTTGAGCCCTATTCCCCTTGTTCCTTGTTGCCCTGCTTGCACAGCCGTGACATCAATAGAGAGAAATTACTATTAAATAATAACAGTCAAAATCAGTGCCATAATATCGTTGTCATGATTGTATGGCGATGCCATCTCTTCAGATGAGCACACTGTGTTTGCACATCAGTGTTTGTTTCTCAGAAAAAATAACAAGAAAGATAATCAGTGGTTAGAAATCTCTGGACTGAATGACATGAGTTTAATGAGCCAGTTGGTTTGTAATTACCAGTGAAAGAAGGAGAGTCAGATGCAGAGCCTCAGTATATGCTCCTGCTATCTGAAACTCCTCGTCCAACACTGATAAGTGACGGAAAAAGATGTCTCCTATTTTGAGGGTCAAGCCAGCGAATGCCTCCTCACTGATGGAGTGCAGCAGGGGCTCTAAATGCACTTCCTCCCCCCAGTGGGGAAAATCGCTAAGTGTATAATTCAGCATTTCAATCTCTGAGCCTTTGGATATCAGCTAAAATATTAAATATCAAATTCTGATCTTCATCCAATGAGTATAAGCTTTTCCTTATCATGAGGAAAAGAAGGAAGATGCTGATAAAACGTATAAACAAATGAAGGAATGGAGAGCCAGACTGATGGATGCATGATATCATTGTACTAACTGACAGTACATGGAATGTACTTGGCATGTATAAAGTGGTCATTCTGTGTCCTCTGCCTGCACTTGTTTTTTCACAGCCTTCATTATCAGAGCTGGTGATGATTGTTGCCTTTGTACCTGATATTAGAAGTGTCATTGGAGAATGATAGCTTAAACCTGTTTTTCTATAGTCTACACTTTCATCCAGACAGTTTCATTTGAATGCTCTGGACTGACTCACTAATAACTATAATACCACTTTGTTCTTTGCATGGTGGACAGATCTGACGCTGTAAGAAATACATGAATGTCCTGAGAAAAAGCCAGATTGTGCACCCTCATGGACTTCACTTATTACAATGACCAGAATTAGTATTGAGTTCTGATTGGCTAGGGGGTTTGTCGGGTCTGTTATTTTATGTAAGTCAGAGTTCATTCTATATTAAGGAAAATATTTGAATCCAAAGGAGTCACTCACTGGTGCGTCTCCAGTTAATCTGACTCAACCACAAGGTGGCAACAAATAGCCATGTTACTGTGTGGCCATTCATGCTGCACAATCAGTCCAATCACAAGCAGGATTTTTTTTTTTCCAATTATAACTCTCATTATATTACTTATTGTTACTAAACACTGAGATAGCCTTGTTGTATCAACCTGTAGGCACAGCTGCTGGGTGACTTGCTGCATTGAGTGCAACAGACGCTGATAAATTGACTGATTAATAAGGGAATGAATTACATATTATAAATTCCTGAGCATAGAATACATCATTCTGCTTTTTATTCATGATGTCAGTAAAGGTGGCTAAGTTTAGCCGATATGTGTTTGAACAGTGACACTTTTTTGTTCAGAAAGTAGGATTTATTTAAAAAGGGCTATGATTCCCACAGTGCACTCTCAAACCTTTAAATCAATTCATTTTAAATCAAATATAGAGAACAACATGAACAGAAAGTGCCAAAATGGTCAAAACATTTAAGACTGCACTGTATATAGTCGTAAATAGACAAACACAAGGTTATATGTTTTGGGCAACATTAAGGGCACATTCAGGTGAAGGACCTGTGCAAAATGTGTGGTGTTGTAGCAGAAGACCTGTAGAGGGCAGCAGCCCCCAATCCTGCACAGCAGCTCACAGGAAGCCAGTACAATACTACTGTATACCATTTTACTGTAAATGCAGAGGTAGAATTACTCAGATCTTAGAAACAGTAAGTTTCATTTTGCTGTCGTAGCTGGTCGAGGTGGAGCTAATTTTAACTCTTTTATGTGCTGTTGTGTAATCTCATCTGCGTCGATGCATCATATTTTTCTGGTTATAAGAAGTGCAATATTTCCCTCTGAAATGTAGTGTAGTATAATGTAGCACATGGAAATATCCAAGTAGTACAAGTACTTCTTATACCTAAGTACTGTATATATGAGTAAATGCTGACCCAGAGTGTTAGCATTCCAGTGACTGAGTGAGGTCCTGTGGTGTTAATATTTTTTTTACCTCATGTAACTTTGTGTAATGTTATTATATTTTAGTGCTATATACACACACATATATATTGCACAAAATACATATAAATAAGCTTAAATGCATCTTTAATTAGCAGAACTTTCTCAAGAACCCTCTTAAAGTTTTCACATACTTAGTTTTAAACTGTGCTGGGTGTGTGTAGGAAGGATAAAATTCTGCTTTGAGCCTAAAAACGTGACAGCTGGTTTTGGTCAAGATTAGAGTAAGATGCAGGAGGAGCGTTGAGCAGAGACAGCGGCCTCGACAAACCGCCAACAGTGTGCTGTCTGACAAACTGGTGTCCAAGAATATGCCGGAGAGAGATTTGTGTGAACAGTTTCTCATTCTGGCCCGACACTCCTGCAGCTGATTTCACTGACAGGTGCAACATCAACCAGAGAGGATGAACTAATCTCACGCTTGCAGACCACTGGGTTAGACAAACAGGGCTTGTGACCAGAGCATTGCTGTTCCAGTTTCCCCTCTCTCCCCTGGTGAGTGGAAGTAAATGTGGCTCTCTCACCTCAGCTGGAGCTGTTGAGGTGTTCTTGAGCAAGGTACTAAAATCTTTTGCTTAAGTGCTCGGAGGCCCAGAGGATGCACTGTAACTGAACCATGAAGCCCGCTGATGCCAGTTTCTGCAGCTGTGCGAATGCAGGGCAGAGAATGCACGCTCAGCAAATACCCCCTCGAGGTTAATTAAATAAGAAACATGGCCCGAGCTGGAGTCACACTATTTACTGAGATGCTGTTCACATGCGAGAGGAAGTGCAGATTTCCATGATCTCTGTGACTGTGTGTGAGGCTGATGGAAGCCTCTCCTGAATCCACAATGTTGAGAAAATGTGGCACATGGCTCATGACTGGCTGCTGTGACAAATGAAAAGGATCTGCTGCCAAATTGTGAGGCCCAGGTGACACACACACACACAGACAAACCTTACCAAACGTGACTTCAGAATTATAACTTTTCAGATTAGCTTCACAGACGCAGTTTAACCAAATGTCCCTCAGGCAGAGAGAGGCGTGTCATGAAGTGACTCTTGGTAACGGCACTGATTTCATATCAGTCTGTCCAAAAGCTTGAGGAGTGAGGGATTTGATGTGTTCTCTGCAGAATAATGCAAAAACTGTTTTACAGTATACATCTGCAATGTAGCATTTTGTGGGGGAGTACATGGTTATTGCAATGCATGTCACACAAGCCTCAGCTCAGCAATACAATCACCTTTTCAACAACTGCTAGATGGGACATACTGGGTAATGAGTTAATGTTGGCTGTCAAATACATCATCAACTCAGGATGGACTCCCATTTAATTTTGCACTGACATTCACGGACCCCAGAAGATGAGTCCCTCTGACTTTGGTGATCCCCTACCAGCAGGTTGGCATGTGGCTTTGAGTGAAATCTTAGGGGACAAATTGCTATGAAAATTGGTAAAGACACTTACTTTGCCCTCTGGATTAATTGGTGGTCCTCTGAATTTTCATCATGAGTTCAAAAATTCCATAGTTCATGAAAAAATACCTGCAGAACGCAGAACAGCAGGCCAGAGCGGACAAGTCTACATGGCCTGTGTTAGGTATGCAGAATCTGCTCTCGAATATTTTCCCATCTTCAGTTGATTGACAATCTCTCACTCTCTCAGATATACCCTGCCTCCTCCTTAATCCTCAGTGTGCTAAAAGCATTTTCATTTAGTCATGACTCACTCCTCACAGAAAATTGACCGTAAATTCAATTTAGTCCGTGTTATCTCTGATGGGTGAGAATCAGATTTGCAACTAAACCAAAAACATTTCTTGGGCTACATCAATATGCAGCGCTTTAATTTTCACTTGAGAAAGCCAGATGGGCGCAAACGATAACACGTACTGCGCTTTACATGTTATAATTATCTTTCAAAGTACAAAACCTACAGTGTGTGGGCTATTTCTCTGAGCAGCTGCTTCTGTCCATGTTATATAATAGGCCTGTATTGCATGATGGGGCTCACAGAAATTAAGACAAAAAACTCCCAAGTCATTTTCCTGACAAATTGCAGTACAGAGGGTTACATCTTGAGGGGACAAGGAATTTTCCAGAAAATGAGGCAGCTGTTTGTGTTGGGATATTTTCCTGTACGACTAAAGACCCCGGTCACAGCTCGGAATCAGAATTTGTTACAGGCAGGTCTGGAACCAGCTAATATCACATTGGCTCATATTGCTTACATACTCATTTTCAGACAATAATTCCTGTAACAGATTTGAACACCTGTTCAACAACCACTTTCAGTCTGCTCCTGCTGCCTCATTCTTGCTGGATGGTTGCCATGAAACCATGACAACAGGCCCCAACTGTCATGATTTTCTCCTCAATGCCATGACTTTATTGACTGTGAGTACAATGGCGTCTGTTATAATGCCCACATGTGCGCCAGTGTCTGCTTGTGTATTAACTATATGTTGAGGTTGGGAGGGGGATTAAGTTATCCTTCAGCTTATCTCCATCAAAATGACTGATTATGCTGTCAGCAATGGTCGCGGCCTAGATTTGAAAGACAGCCTTGTTTGCTCTGGCTGGGAGCCACTAGACCTTGTAAATACTACTGATGCACTTTCATCTGCAGACGAGTATTACCTCATTGTGTGTAGTAAGAGCAATAACGCTGCAGTTTGGTTAATAAAAGAGGTACAGGGGGCCTTTTCCTGTTGCTGCTGCCTCTGAGAAACTGTATAGCCCGCGGTTCACCTTAGCAGTCGCATAATTTGCATATAGATGAGAATCATATCACATTATTGCATTGGGAGAATATTAATAACGGGGTTGTTGAACAGGATTCAGTACTGTACAAGACAGTTGTGTAAATGCTGGAACAGGTGGAGCCCAGAGCTTTCTGCCTCTGTGAGAGCTTTGTTGTACTGCATCTTTCACCTGTTCTCCATCAGACACACTTTCTTTCTCTCGCTTAGATTTCTGAAGGATTTCAGAATACGTTGTCTGTGAAGAGCCGCTGTCATATTCCTGAGTGGGCTCTTCTAAACTACTCCCCCCAAACTGGACACAAAAACACCACAGGGACACAAAATTGCTTGACCTCTCGATCCGCCCCTATCAGCTGCTGCTAGTCCCATCACCGTACTACTTTTACAGGTCTGTCATGCTCTAAAATTGATTTCACTGACTCTGTGGGTGTGACATGGACAACCCAAGACCCCCTCTCTCTTTTTCTCACTCTCACACGCCCACGTGTAAAGACAGCTGCGCTTTCTTGATTAGTATTAGTGGTGCACTCAGTAAAAAGGGGGGAAAACAATAAATGCTGCATCAAAATGTTGAAATTTGTTTGATGTGATGTTATTTTGCTCAACCCAGCAGTTGGGCCACATTCTTATTCTTGCCTCTGTTAGCCGTGTCTCTAGCCAGGCAGTTCCACTAGAAGGCAGCCCACATAACCTGCTGGTTCTTTGCTTTTCAAAAAGGACTAAACGGCAGTGTTACCTTAGTAATGGTAAGTTGATGTAACTTATTTGTTTACCAAATAATGAGAACAGAGTACGTAACTTCCCATAGCCTACAGCAGAGGTTTTCCAGCTAATGCTAGCTGCACACAGCTGTTAGCTTGGAAGTGTTCTCCATGACTATCAAAAATATTTGCAGCAATGTCCCCAAAATACTGCATGTCCATAAATATAAAAACAGAGACAATAGAAATATTAAAGCAAATAATCATGTCTTCATGGAAATGGCAGACAAAATGAGACACAAGTGTTCACAGTAGAGCCACTTAACACGTGATGTTGGATGTGTTATGCTAGCAAGCTAACGCTAGCATTAGCTTGCTAACAGGAAAAGCAGCAAAAGCTAGCTAGCGGGTCATGAAGGAAAGGATTTCTACAAAGCAGTCAGCCTAACCATTCAAATCTACCAATGTGGTAAGAAAATTCCTGTTTAAATTTTTTGCTAAACAAAATATAGGTATTGCACCCACGTTAACACACAAGATCAAGCACATCCACTGCCCACCCACACAGACTTCTCACTGTGGACACTTCACAGTAGGAGACAGGCGTAAATAATAAAATTAATGATGGATTCCATTTAGGTATGTCTCTTTCTGTGTCCTGGTGTTGTGCATGCCGCCTCACTGTCACAGAGCGATTGTTAATGTTGTTAGACACACCTGTGCTTTTCTTCCTGTGGCAGGTCAAGAAAAGGCTTATTAGACCTTTTCTTAAGACTGTGTGAGGTGTACAAACAGTGCTGGCTGACAGCTCCCTCACTCTGCTGTTAGCTTTGTTGCACCTGGTCGGACAAATTACACCTTAATTAGCAGTGAGTTTGGTGACATCATGTAATTCCCACCTTCAGGTCTAATCAGGGTAATTGAAAACACCTGTGTGGTTAGGAAGGGCATTTAACATTTCTGGTGTTGTGTGACTGTCAGTATGTATGATGCAGATTTTACAGTCACCAAACAACAGTGTAATGCAGAAAAAGTGTCACAATTTAATAAATGATCTGAATATATAAAGATTTGATTTAAGTGGTGAACTAAATGAGACAATGTCAGGGCATGTTTATACTCATAAATGATCGCTATTGATTTAAAATAACCCAATACTCAAGTTTGTAAATAATAATTGAGGTAAAAATTGAGTTAGAGAGTTGTGTCTTATTGGTTAGATCAGCATAGCATGTGTCTGTCTCATAGTGACAAACCTGGCCATAATACCCCAGCACTTACTATGTGTAATCTATTATATGTTTTTCTATTTTATTCTTGAGACTGAAACAGTACGCGACAAAAATCTGAAATCCAGGCACATTTAGTCGCTGTTATTGTGCTGATGAAAAGCCTCAGAACAGCTGGTAAATGGACCTCGTTTTGTCAGTTGTGTTCAGTGTCAGTGGTAAAATTTCAATCCCACAAAACAAGATGAAAACAGCGTAATCGAGTTAAAGGGGGATGAAATACTACAACTATTCCCCGTCCTCTGCTCGGCTCCGCTCCTCCGCCCGCCCCGCGCGCTGCCGTCACGCACCGGGCAGCCAGTGAGGCGGAGGCGGAGGGGGGGGGGTGAGGCGGAGCGAGGGGCGCTGTTTGACGGCGGAGAGGCAGGCAGCAGCGTCGCAGCAGCGCTACAACGCGAGCGGCTCTCGGGCTTTTGTTCAGCGGATGTGAATGAGCTCCATCGCCTCCCTCAGAAATGTGGACGGATATACGGACATTGCTACTTTTTCACTCGTTAGTCCTGAGGCTTCATTTCTCGGAAGGTCAGTCGGGTGTTTTGTTTTGTTTTTGTTTTTTCTTTGCGTGAACGTGAAATAAAATACAAACCGCGGTGTGTGTGAGTGTGTGTGTGAGAGAGTGTGTGTGATGGGCTGTGGAGGTGAGACCCTGGACGCGCCACTCTCTCAGAGCCTTTTTAATAAAAAAAGAGAGGAAAGGAGCAGAAATACTTTCCTCCTGTGTGCTGTGAGCGGTGTGATGTGCGCGGTGTGCTGTGCGGTGCCTGCGGGGCTCAGCGTGCCGGAGCCTCTGCGCGTCTGTCATGTGTGTCCCGGCTGTGAGCATCCGTACTGCATCGGAGGCAGTCGGCTAGCTGTAGCAGCTGAATCTTTGTCTGCATGTTGTGGAGAATTATGTCCCGCAGACGCGGGGCCTCCTGGGCTGCTTTTCCCACCGCACTTTTTTTTAATCATGTTGCTTGAAGTAGATCAATAAGTGAAAGGAAACGCAGACCATGACGCTCCCAGCGCCTCAGCCAATTGACCCGAATGAATGCTGAATATCAATTAGGCATTCATTTGCAAATGACAGTTGAACTACAAGCGCTCACTATACCGCTGTATCCGTTTGCTGCTGATCCATCTGGACGCTGTTCTCCCCCCCCTCTTGTTTTGTTTTCCAGCAACGGATGAGTGCGAGGACGGACAGTTTCAGTGCAACAACAAAAGGTGTATACCGACCATCTGGAGGTGCGACGACGATGACGACTGCTCAGACAACAGTGATGAAGAGAACTGTCGTAAGTGTTACAGTCAGTGGAGACGCTGAGACAAACGAGGTCTGTCAGCTGCGAAGAAGACCTGTGATGATGAAGGCGTTGTGCAAATATCATAATGCTTAGGAGTAACCTGTTACAGCAATATCAAAATAGCACAAAATGATCGAAATACTGAATTAGTAGGTCACTACAACTCCTCCCTTCCCACCCACCCACCCAGAACAATGTGTGAAAGCGTGCACTAAACCGTATAAGCACTGTATTCTTATGGTCTTGCACAGTCCATTGAGTTGTTTTTTTAATGCTTGAAAAATGTTCCAAAAGTTTAAAAACTAATTGGATTCATATCAATAATATCATCAAGAGGCAATACCTGGAACTGCTCCCATCAGCCATCCATGAGAGCTGACTTAATGGTCTGTTCATGACTGGAATGTGTACTGAAGCTCCTCTGTCTTAATGAGCTGTAACAGTTATGAACCAGAAAATGCACACATATCTCCCCCTGGTCTCCGTCCTCTCATCATTTCTTTGTATTTTTATGGTGGATTTGCTATTCAGTTAGGTCTTTTTATTTTTTTACGTGTTTTATTTTTAGGGAGACATAAAAGCTTCCTGAGTTTACAAAGAAGCGCAAATAAAACCATGTTCTGAGTGGGGATTAGGCATGTATTTGTGTGTTTGTGTGTGTGTGTGCGCCTCAGGCCCAGACTATGTGCAGGTGATTTCATCCCTACTCCACCTAAATATAGAACGCTCAAGCATTTTTGAAAATTAGGGTTGATTGGGTGGAACCATTTTCCAATCGTCCTCAAATAAAAAGCCATCCAGCTGAGAGGCAGATTGCGTGGCGCATCGGTCTAGTGCACAAAGCTCTGACAGGTACCTCGGATGTGTTGTTCTGCGCAGAAATAATAGAATTCCAGTTTCCTTTCTGACTGCGAGCCAGTGGCCTATATTTTGGGAGAATGCTTGCGCTGAAACCAGTGAAGTTGTGCCAAAGCTGAATCCAAGCCCGGCATGTTTGCCATGCAGCTATGTTCTTTTGTGTCTGGGTTAATTGTGGCTCGGGAGGAATTCCTGCACCTCCCCAAGCATGCATACATACATACTCTGTATTTCTCCGCACACCTCTTTCTGTCTTTGTTTGCTCCTGCCTCCTTCGCCCACAAACTCCCCCGCACACAGACCTGTTGTATACAACCGCCTCACGGCTCCTCTGTTGGTCTGGAGGTGTAACCGCTGTTGGCCCGTCTCTGCGGCGAGCAGGACGAGTCCTCTGGCTTGCCAAAGAATGCCGGTCATTGGGAGCATCTTTGCTCCTGAATCATTCACGCGGCCCTACTTCACAGTCACACACAAACCTGTGATGTTTGACGATAATCATTATTCTGTCAGGCTTTATTTCCACAGTATTTCTTTTGTGAATGAAATAGGAAATTGTCAGTGAGGTTTTATTGGCCTGGGGTTTTTTTCATCAGGCAGAGCTTCAGACACATTAGGGTGTGAAGGAAAACACTCCTCCTGAAAGCCTACAAATGTCAGCCCACCATTTGATGACTTTGACAGCAGCATTACACGCCATTATATTGTGGAGTGGCCTTCACTGGTGTCCATTTCCTTTTCTTGTGTGTCTTGCTGTATTCTGCGTGGGCAGGCAGATGAGGCTGGTTGGCCTGCGCTGAGTCTGGTTTGTCTCTGTGCTGGCGTCCTCGTTGTGTTGTGCCAAGGATAGTAGTTGTTCAACTTTTACCCTGTTTGATTTGGAGGAGGCTGGCTCACTGCGCAGCTCTGGCAATATTTAATTAATGTGTTACTATTAAAATCATTCTCATGGGTCGCTTCTGTAAACTCCTTTTCTATTTCTACATCTGAGGAGACTAAAAGACATAGGAATAGGCAGTGTAGTGCAGTGAAGTGTAAACCTGTACAACATATGCTGCACAGGGGGAGAGGGCTGTGAGGATTTAGCGTGTACACACAGCAAATCCTGTGCAAGAATTAAACTGTTAGTTCCTTGTTGACTATGAAGAGGCTGCATTTTTAAATTAAGTTTCTGAGCGGTTGAACGGATGGTCTCACTTTTTATTCTATTTGTACTCACAATATGTTATTTTACAACACAATGCCAAGCCAGAAAGCCAGTTACTGAATGTGTGCAACAGACCATGGTTATGAAATATGCTGACAGGAAGAAACCTTTGCCGCAGCTGCTTATTTGTCATGCCAGCGTCGCCTCATTTCTAACCTGACTGGTGCTTGTAGCTGAACCCCGCAGAACAGGTGTAACACTCTTAAAACACTGCTGTTGCTCATACAAGTATCATACCCTTTATGCTCCATGATCCTCGTCCATCCTCCACCCTGTTTCGGTTAACCCCATCCCCCACCAGTCCACCCCCAGACTGCACTTCCATCACCCTCCCCCATCATCCAAACTCTATTCCCCACTGACCGGTCACTTGCTGCATGCATCCATACATTCATACATGCATAATTGCACCCATAAGTATGCATGGACACAAGTGTGGACCAAACACACGGCAGCATAAATACATAAACATTAATGAATGAATACCAATGAACACTTTTTCCGACAAATAATTGAAAGGTTGAATCCGCATAAAGCGGAAAAGAAGCCGTGTATTTTGTTTACCGGTTGCATAACGTTTCTGGCGAGGATGAGACGCCACCCTGCCTCTCGCCTCGTCTGGAGTTGACAGCAGTAGAGGCAACAAAAGAATTCTGCCTTGAATTCTCAAAGTCAGATTTGTGCCAACTCTGACATGGAGCCGCCGTTTAATCCTCATCCTGATTATAGCAGCATATCACCCAGTTTCCATCTCTCTGCGCTGCCTTCAAAGTTCAGCATGTGCGCTTGACTTTCTTCTCCGTCCCCGGATATGATAACGATCTGTTTCATCCGTGTTCATGAATTTAACATCTCTACTTGCAGGCAGGGAGGCATTTCACATCGCCACGTAGAGCTCAAAGTGTTCTTTTGTTTTCCTCTGTGATGCAGAGTCAGCAACAAACTGTGAGCCTCCTCGCTTTGTGTTCTTTTACCTAATAAATCCGCACAACTCCTTCAGAGGGAAACTCACTTCTGAAACCGCTGGCGCTCCTCCTCTCCTACTGTAGTCTTTGTTAATTTCTTTCTTCCAAAAGCCTTTCAGTGGATGCAGCCTCCTCTTCTGCAGTGTTGTAGCCAAAGTCCTCCCAATGCACCAAGTTTTAGAAATGCAAAAAGTGTCCCTGCACCCTTAGTTATGCTTATTTAATGCTTTATTCAACAGTGTTTAAAGCTCAGCTGCTCTTTGCTCAGCTTACACCTCACACCAGTTGAATACAGAGAATAACCAAGTGTAAATGCTGTGGGCTGTTATCTTGTATTTATGCTGCTGTCTGCACTGCCTGTAATTGATTAGATAATGTATAAGATTATTTATGGCTTCCACCCATATTGTTGCTTTTCTATGGAGCTTCTCACTGTGTTCCTGGGGGGGGAACATTCCCACTGAAAGGCCCACGTCCTGTCTGAGTGCTCTTTCAACTCTTGGCAGTAGTCACAATTACTCACTTTAAAATGCTATCATTTTCTGCTTTAAAGTGCATCATGTATTGCTTTAGATGCATGACAGAAAGCTGAGAATCATGCTATTCAGCGGCAACGGAGAGCAAGAGGGCCTCACATTAATGGATTTGGTTTTTGTCTTGCTAATCTGTTGCTTATCCACAATCTCCATTTCCAAGAAGAGAGCAGGGTTTGCTGTCAGAAATCTCCAGACCTCTATAACGCTCACTTACATCTTTATGTGACCTGCATCTCCGCTTAAACATACCAGTTTTTTAGCTGATTTGGACCCAGTGCTGTTTACAATATAGCTGCTGTGTCTTTCTCAGTCTTCTCTCTCTTCAACAAACACTAAATCCTGAGTTGAGACCCTGTTTCCTTTGGCACTCATGGGTGACTGGAACACAAACACTTCCAGTCAACTCCACTTTTTGAGCACTCGTGACTCTGCTTTCATTGCTCTGGCACGTTGTTCTTCTTCTAGCTGTGTGGACACTACCCAGCCAGGCCAGTTGACAGCAATCTTTTCTGATATACTGAGTAATGTAATGTAAGTTTGGCCACCTACTGGGATCAACTTGTAAATGAAGAATGGTAATATGGTAACACAAGATGTTCTCACGAGGTTTTAGGGAGACGAGAGACGCCCATCATCTTGTATTTTGACTATTTTTTTGGTGTTGAAAACATGTCTTGGTTCCTGTGCATGCATTTTCCCCCCACAGTCTCTGCCTCCGCTTGTCTGTGTTATGTGAAGGGATGTTTTTGACAGCGGGGAAGTGAGGGGTTGTTGACGATGTGGAAAAACAAAGGGAGTGTGAAACAAAAAAAGTGAAGTAGAAGTGATAGAAAGCTGGGAAAGAAATAATTCTGACCTGCAGGGTGAGTCGGGGAGGTTGTTTGTGTTCCTATCAAATTCTCTCCATAATCTCTGCGGCTGTTGACAACTGTACACAGCGTGGAAAGGATTATGCCTTTATCTCTCCAGTCAATGAGGCATGTTTTCCATTGGGTCTGTGGTCAATTTATGTTGTGTTAACTCACTCACTTGCAGTTCACATAATCACAATAAAGCCTTAATTAGTGTACCAGTTTTTAATAGCCTCGGTAAAGCAAACTTTCTATGCCAAAACTTGTTGAATTAATGAATTGAGTAAGTCAAATTGACCTCTACCCTATTATCTGCACCTTTTTCATTTAGGCAAGAAGCTCTGAAAGTCTGTGTTTATAGTGAGAATATCAAGGAGTCGTTAAAGGTGAACTGAAATTTGAATTCCCCTCACTTTTTATCTAAGTAAATATAAACTATAAGGATACTGCAGTCATTGTACACTTTTTTTAGTTTTCAAAAGATGGTAAAACATTTATAAGACAAATACTATATACACTCATATACTGATTTCTTAGCAATAATGAATGTTTTAAGCAAGATGCATAGCACATGTAAGTTAAAAATGAATGAAAGGCAGAGGGTTTTTATAACTTTTAATTATTGAGTAATAAATGCAGTAAGTAATAGTATTCTAGTCCAGTAGTAAATAAAGTATTAATAAAGCTTTAAATAAGCCTCCAGTCTGACTGCTAGACAGTGACTAGACATTTTCTCCCAGAATGCACTGTGTTGGCATCAGGTGTGTAGAACTCTCAGAGGTCATTGCTCTGATACAGCCTATGTCTAGTCCCCATCCACATATGTGTGTGTGTGCATATGCATTTGTGTTGGTTTGCTTGGTCGCGGCCCTACTGGCCTACTGCCCTGTGTGTGCATGTCTTAAAGCCAGCTAGCCCAAAGTGATCATTAAGAAGTCTGCAATTGAGCTATTATCTCAGATTAGTGTGTGTGTTGCTAAGCAAAGATGCTGAGAGAGAGAGCGGATGAGCCAGTGAGGGCGAGAGGGGGATTAATGTGGGGGCATAAAACATCAGTCAGCCACAGCCTCTTGTGTGTTTATCCCCCCGTCCACTTAATTTTTTCGTGCTCAACACCCAAAAGAAAGCGTTTGTTTGCATCATTTTAAACATTACACCTCCCAGAAATTTGTTCATTTCAAAGGCTAAAAAAGTAGATATTTCTCCAGGGAAGTTCTTACACTGTGTCTCGCCTCATGAAAAATGCTGTTTCAGTTTATTTAAAATGGTTGAAATACTGCCGTGGTATTAAAACAACAGCATAAATTGCAGTCGATGCAACACTCATTTTTAAACAGAAGAATCTTCTGTGTGGCTTCTACAACGGATCCTTAAACATAAACCATTTTAAGTAAACTAAGACTTCATTGTGGCTTGAATTGAATTGTGCTGTCTAAAATCTGTCATCAATGCAAGATGTTTCAATGCAAGATTTTGTGTCACATGGCTCATGACTAAGCAGATGACTCATATTTCACCTTTTATGCTCCTTTCTTGCATATTCAGAGCTTCCCTGGCTGCCAGTTAACGCTGCAAAACGTGTTCCCTCAACAGCACAACGGGGTGCTTAAAACACTGTAATAAATGTAAAAAGTAAAAAATAGAGGTCATGGACATCAAGCAGTGAATTCATTCAAATATTCATAACATCTTACAGTTGTTGTAAAATTGTGAAAATGAGGAGAGCCTTTGTGTGCATCTGGTGAAATGTTTCTTTTTAATGAGCTGAGAGTGGAGCTGGCTTTGAAATCCCACCATTCAGTTCACATGAAGATGTTACAGTTGAAGTGGAGGCGGCTACTCGTGGCTATAGTTTTTGTAACAGTGATTCAGCATTGGCACGAAATGAACCCAGGTTAGCTTGAAAATCGATAAGACACATGCTGGATGTTTGAGAGGCTGCCTGCTCTGTGAACCCGGGCCTTGGGGCCACAGGCACCCAGGCAGACAGCGCCTTTCATCAAGAATCACCGTCAGAAAAAAACAGACCCACAAGGGAGGATGTTGGCACACATTGCAAGAAATGTGGCCCTTTGCAACTTGTGACTCATTTTTGTGAAAAATGCCACTTCATGTGACTCAACAGGCATGCTTGTGAATCTTTGCTGACAGCTCTCGGGATGTTGGGATTGGCTGAGTGTGGCTGTGAGTCTCACTTTATTTTGATTTATCTGTTTTTGGATGAGTACACACACTCATCACAGACCTACAGAGGACATTAATGCCACTCTGAAGTCCAGCCAGGGTAACAGAGAGCGTCAGCAGTGAGCACAGTAGTGAATTGGAATGATGAGCAAATGTGACACAGCAACCAAAGCCCCCAGTCTCTTTCTTTTTGTTGATGATTCAGTGTAGCCGGATGAGTTATGAGCGTCACCTCCACTCACACAAGTAGCAACAATGGCCTCCTCTTGCCCATCTACGCAGTGACTCATTACCTCGCCACCATCGCCATGTTAAAGCTTAGCATGCAGGCTGTCACTGCTTTCAAATCATTCCACCTGCCCACATGCCTCCACCATCAGTGCATCCGTCAGATCCCATTGTGCCTGACTATAAATGAACTGTGGCCAGCACATTCCTTCTAATGGGCCATGCAGGTGTAAAGACTCAGCAATGGTCAACCAAAGTTAGAGCTGGGAGATTCAATAATTCTATATTCTTGTACTTCATATATAAATTTGCTCTTTAGTGCTGAAACCAAATTTTAACCAGATTTCCAGAAAATCAGCAATTAAAAGTAAATTAATACGCAATTCCATCCACGGCCGTAATGTGAATGTTCAGAGTTGAGTGCATTGAGTCAAACAGCCCATGCCACTAATTGTGCAGCTGGGCTCCATTAAACCTTTGCAGAAGAAGACGACTCAGTGAGATGATGTGATTAAGCAGCATGGAAAACTATGTGGAAAACACAATGGAAATATGTTTGTGCATTTATGTTTTGTCTCATGTATTAATTGTAGGAACGTTTGAGGAATCTCTGCATCACCCCACACAGAGCTGAGGTTTTTGTCTCTTCAGTGGAGTTGAAGCTTGAGTGACAAATAATGTTTATGATTAATGACAGTCTGTTTCGGTCACACTTTCAGCTCAGCATTAAAAAACTTATTTTTGAGCATTTTTTTTTCATTTTCGTGTTGCTGCTCAGATCTTTTTTATGCACAATTGAAAATAATAAATAAAAAGGTGGATGGAAATGCATTTGGTGGTGTAAAACAGGGAAAAACAGCAAATCATCACGTTGTAGAAGCTGGAACCAGCAAACATTTGACACATATTTTTGTAAAATGACTGAAATGAACTGTTGTTTAATTTTCAATGAATTGCTGCCTTTATTAATAAGAGATAATAGTGTGATAATTATGGCAGTATTCATGACCAAGCAGGACAGAATAGCTCTTTGTTTGACATGACCTCTGTGTAATTTCATGGAAAATTCGATTAAACCACATAAACCTGAGTCTGATGCTTCCCATTCCTGTGTGACTGAAGAAATATTGGAAATGGAGAAGTATGGACACACTGTGTTCACCAGTCATTCTGTATTATCTTGTTGTCATTTGGCTCAGCTGGTCATTATGCATGCATCCAGTATTTGGGGGCAAAGAGTGTTCTGCAGGTTTACAGTCATTGCAGGAGTAAAGCCGAATTAGCTTCTCTTCCCTGTCAGTGAATGATTTGTGATTCATTTTCTGCACAAATGCTGAATTTATGAGCTAACCCTAAGTTAAATGGGGATTTAGTAGTGTCAAACGTTGCATTACCTTAACAATAAGAGCAAATAAGCTTCCGCCTCAGATTAATTTATTCAGCTGTAGATTTTTAAGTGTGAGAAGCCAGAGAGGCTCATTCAAATTAGTTCCCTACAAAACCAGCCTTCCAATTAGTGAAAGGCCACTTTTACATTGGCTGGCATCAAATGTGTCTAGACTACAGACTCATGATGCCTCACACTCCGCTCGGTGTACATCTGTCCAAAGAAAAATGCGACACTTTATGACTGGTGGGATGTAACATAACAGACTCTGACACAGTTTGCTGGCTGTGTGCAGAACGCGGAGCTTTTCTGCAGAGCAGCTTTTTTCCCTCTGCAGGCCTATTTTACATTGAAGTGTGTGGGGTTTTTTTTTTTTGTGAAGACACTTTCACTCTTCTGGAGTTTAGATCTTAAAACGGCAGCCTTTCATTTTCTTTGATATGATCAGTCATACATGCATACTAACACACATATGAAATGGGTTGTGGATGATCTACAGGGAATGAAAATGTGATCAGTCTTTTGTAAAGGTTTGAAAATCTGCTTAGTTTTGATGATTTTGATATTAATATGGATGTGCAAAAAACCCCAGTTTGCCAGATCTTCCCAAAAGCTGTAGCTGCAACTTGGTACTGAATTTGAAATGAAATTACTTCCTCCATCATTTTGAAGTTTAATCACAGTGTAATATGGAGCTTCTAATAGATTTCTGCAGTCCCTTCAAGGAAAAAGCAGATCTCATGTCAGGAAAGGTCGGCCATGCCTGTTTTAATTTAGAAAGCTTATATTTAAATCATAGGCTATGTAAGAATTTAATGCTTATTCAAGATTCATCCTGACCGTGTGTGTTAACACCTCAGTTGTTGCAGTAGTTCGGCAGAAGTTTTCTTGAAAGTGGTAGGAAGTGCTGATAGAAAGCAGAGGTAATGTGGGAAATGTTCGCTAGCAGATGGTTTCTCTGTGTTGCGCCTGACCTGATGTGCTTTGAGGAAGCATATTGTGATCAAAGCTCAGCAGCTAAGCTCTGCCTAGAGATAGATATGTTTTAAATGCATAGCCATTGGCCACTCGCATGCACACGCAAATATGTGTGCACACAGGCACGCACAGTCACCCACATAGGCATCACACTAAAAGACACTCACGGATACACACAGACACTCCTACACAACACAGTGTGAGGTGTTTTTTTTTTTTTTTGGTTTGTGAGTACCTATCGTGCCCCGAAAAATGATGTAATCAGTTGTGACAGGGATCACCAGAGAAAGAGGAACAAGAGCGATGGAGAGTGGAGAAAAATAAAAGGAGAGAAAGAGGGGAGGCGAGCCAAGGAGCATGTTGTTGTGGAGCAGGGGGGGGGGGTGAAGAGTGCTGCAGTGTCATTGATTTTAGAGTGGTTGTTTTGCAGTGTTATGGTTGTGATGCAAAGGGTAGCGGAAAAGACAGCTCATTAAAAATCACCTGTAGTCTCTCCTTCAGGAAGGTCAAAGTTGAGGATGTGTCCTCTGTCCTGCGCTGCCTGGTCTGGATGTTATCATGTATGAACAGAAAGAGAGTAACCACAGCAACAAGACCACAAAGTAAACAAGGCAGATGAAACTCTTACTCTAGCCCGACTACAAAATTGAAACCAATGGCAGCCGTTTGGTTTGAATGAAGACAAGCAGAGCATCTTCATGGGAGGCTCCAAGTCACTGCCGAACATCTGCTCGTCCTATCAGACAGCCAGACTGCTGGGAACACCTGGCATACGTGCAGCTTTCCTGCTCTTCTTATAATGCTGTTTGAAGTTCATTTTCTGTACTTAACTATCAGTCAAAATGGCAGCAAACCAGGCTTCCTTCATTTGTCATTTAGAACAACATGGTTTATGTATTTGAAATTGAGCCAGAAATGCAACAGCGAGCTACGGTGCATAAACAAAACAACCTATTATACCACCTAATAAAAAAGGTGTCATTTGTTGCAGGATTATTGCACTATATGCTGCTGATGCTTTTATTGGACGCACCTGCTCCACCTCCTCCAACGCCAAGACCCTTCTGTTCAACAGCTTTGCACTTGTTGTGGTCGGTAACTTTTTTGTATCCACAAAGCAGCCTTAGTTTTGCATACAGTACAGTACCGTGGCCTACTTTGAATCTCGACACCACATACGTTATAACAGGGTAGAAATAGCAGCAAAAATGCCCCAGAAAAAAAAAAACACCCTTCATTAAATTGTCTCATGAAACAGGAAGCTGCTATTGCAACTGAAAACTGCAACTTCTTTCACACAGTGCTTTGTAACACATGTCATGATCTTGACATTAATGTTTTCATTCTAAATGTTTGTCTCTCAATCCACTGGTGATTTAGAGTCAGTACCTATGAAGAGGATTGCTCGGTCACACTTCCTGCATTAAATCCATATTGCGTTGTGGCAGTCAGGAACGCCGAAGTAAGATTTTATGAAAATGGCTCATGAATGACATCACCTCTCTCCTATTAGCTTAAGTGAGGCCAAACGAAATGCAACATCTCTGATGTGCACCAATGAGCCATCTGAGCTTTAACATGCATGAGAGTAAAGAGCGTAGCTGTTGTGTCACCTTCAGCATTTACACAGAAACTCAGCTGGAGATGCAGTGTATTCGTTCATACTGCTATCATGTACCGCTCATGCAGATGTATAGTGTTGCATTGCAAAAAGGAAGCGAGAGCTCGGCGTGTTTTTACGGGACTGTGTGGTGATTGGATTTGACTGTTAATACTTTGCGTGGCGTGTTCACTACTCTTCCCTTCCGACCCTCAGGGCATCAAGGTGTATTCACTTTCCCGTTTATTAATCTAAAGCATCCCCACTAACAGCTCACGTGAGGCTCCCACCCTGTGCAGTCGCTGCATTGTGCTACTTTGCTAACATTCAGCGGCTCTGGTGGTGAGAGGGAAGGCTTTAGTCACGGTCTGAGTAATCTGTTTCTATGGTGGGTGGCTGCTGGACTCTTTGATTGGGCAGCGGGCATTTGGTGAGCCCACACTGAAAGATGTTGGCCCTCACAGAGTCCATCAATAGCTGTCTGCGACTTTGTTCCTCCTGTTTAGACTCCTGTGTGCTGTGTGAGACGAAGAAAAACCAAAGAACATCAAAGTGTGAAGCTTGAAACACGGAGAAACAGAAGGTCTACCCGCACACGTGCAGAAGTGGGTGAACATGCGTGTGAGTGTGCGTGGTGTTTGCATGTAACTGTCGGGCTATGTTCAAAGGCAAACAGCAGCTGGGGCTAAAATCTTACTGTCTTAATTATGCTGCCTTGTTGCTAGGGGCAGATATTCTTGAACAAGAAATTTGACCTCGGGCAGTATTACAGTTATGCTAATTTTCGTCTGCATTGGGAAATTTAAAATCCTGCTCTCAGTGCCTTGTCACAGCAATTTGAATGCCTTCGTCTTCAGGCCAGCGAGGGTGCTTCTGAAAACGTGGTCCTCAGCTGGCATTGTGTTTCCTGTTATTGGAGTCAGTTCTTTGCAAGAAAAAGAGGAGAAGGAAGGAGAGATGGAGAAACGAGAGGGAGAGAGAGAGAAACTCATTCTCTTCGCAGGGTAAAAGGCTAATCTCCCAATTCCCATTACAGTCCCCCGGTTAGTAGACAGACACTATAATCCAGTGTGGCACACATTTCCATATACAGGAGTGGCTATCAGCTCTCCAAATGCATTTGGTTGCGTTTGACTTAGAGTGGCAGGGCACTTTTTAGCATTTATTCTTAAATCCAGACCTATTGTAAAGTCAAGATGCAAAATGGAAGACTCCTTGATGCTTGGGAATAGATATAAGCCTCTCTGAGACTTTAAAAAGTATTTTATTTCTGTGCTGTGTTCAGAAACAGGTATATAATGAGGCACTTTGGGTTGCCAACAAGCACTTTCATAGATTAATTCATATAGTCTGAGATCAGCAGATAAATCTGATGAATCTTATATCATTGACCTAGTTTGTACGTGTCTCATATCCAGTGTAATCTAGATGTAATTTAGGTACATATGTGTATGTGCCTCTGTTAGCGAGATAACAATCTTGATTGCTTCTGTGTTGGTCTTTCCAGTACGATGCCATCGATTTGTGTTTCCCCTTACCTTATCTTAAACCTGATCTTAGCCCTGACCCCAACCATCTCTTCTACAGCTACCCTTAACATCTGACATAAGATCTGGCTACATTTAACTACTCCTGTCCAGAGGTAACGGTGTTCAGTAACGGATAAATAACTATCCAGAAATGAACACACATATGACTCGTATTAATGAGACTGTGGTTTTGCTCATCTTCATGGGTTCTCACTCATACCACCACCTCAGCAATATAGACCGTTCTGCAGTTGCACTGATCAGGGATCTGATAAACCCCACAACAGCACGTTACACCCTCTGCAGGACTGTATGTGTGAAATTGCTGGAGAGGCTTTCTTCCTGTCACATATGTGACAAGAGAACGAGCTATTTTGTGTCACCTTAGCTCATGGGTCGCTTACTGACAACTAACACTTACGATGAGTACGATTATGTACGCGTCTTGGAGAGTTGGATGCATTTACACATTTTCAACGTCTGCCTCGAATGCGTCTCATTTGCACCTTGGCTTTTTGGCCATGCGAGCGGTGGGGCTCTAGGGATGGCAACGCCGGTGAGTCGGGTGGTCCACCAGTTCAGTCAGATAGATTGCCATTAGATTTTGTTCAGGCATTCATGAATCCTCTTTTTGCCACTGTTAGGTTGACATTTTAGGTTTGACGTGAAATGTCTTGACAACTGTTGGAGGGATTGCAATCGAATTTTGTAATTAGCAAAAGGTGACATGCTAACATGTTAAACTAAGATGGTGAACATGATAAGCAGTACCATACTGTGCTAACATAAGTTAGCATTAAGCATGACATAATGATTGCCACTATGAGCATGTTATCACGCTGAGGTTAGTAATTAGCTCAAACTGCTGTGTCTAAGTACAGCCTCATAACACTGCTGATATGGCTGCAGACTCTTGGTCTTGTTAGATACCGACTTGGAAGAAGACATGAAGTAGTTAAGTTTAAAGGAAGTAAAATGTTCCCTTCAGGAACCTAAAGTGATCGACCCACCAGCTCTTTCATTGCTGCAGACTTTATGGATTGCGTCAGTCAGGTCTCAAAAGTGAGTGATGGCATTTGGTCCTGGAGTCATAATTACCTCTGACAGATGGATAATGATTGTTAAGAAGACTGTCTCCTGTGTGCAGCTGCATTGAAACTGAGAGGAGATGGTCCAAGTGAAGGGGGAAGTCACTTTGGGATTCTCCTCATTAATTTCCATTCAGCTGATTGCGCAGCAGTGCATACTCTCATTTCTGAATCATACTTGCTCTCAAATTGCTGTAAAAGAAGGTTAAAGGCTGTTTTGTGTCTTTTTTCCTAATTCTGTGAGGTTGAATAAGAGTGAATAGAAAGATTAATGTGAGTGCACATGCAAAAGTAAGATTTGAGTATGTGTGCTGGGCCGTGGGCACACTTCAGATCGTATTTGTTCAGTCTTTTGAACTATGTGCTCGTATGGGTGCATTTGTGCACTTAATGAATCAGAGGACTTGCACTGTGTTTTACTGTAAACTCACAGCACTGACACGCTCCCCTGAGATCTTCATGAGGCTTTGAAAGTTTTCTGCTTCTAATCTGTGAGCTGACATGTCAGAATGTAAAGTTAGTTGGATCTTTGTAGTGAAAACTTTTATTCCAGATTTCTTTTGAAACTTCAGAACTAATACTGAATGTATGGGCAGTGATAGCCTACATGTTAAAGATGTGGTCTTTAGAGATTGGAGATTTGAGCTCTGCTTTGGAGAAAGTTAAAGACCCTGTCTTTTTCTTCCCAGATATGTTTGAGTATCTGCCTAAAGCAAGCTTCTAAACCCCCAGCTGTGCCGCTGGAGCCGCTCAGTAGCTGCTATATAAATGACAGTGCTTTGAACAGCTGCAGGTTTAAGGTGGTGTGAACAATTTGGATGTGAAGCAAAGCATTTCCGAGGAAGATTATGTGTGTGCAGTCAAGCTTCCCTCAATGATTAAAGGTTAAAAACAGAGTCTGATCAATACATCTCTGGGGAAAAGGTCTGGGTGGACCGATGTGATTATGATGAGAAATACAAGACCTCGGGACTCAATAACACAGAACACAACACAGAACAGGAGGGAGCATCCTCTGCAAAATATGGGAGTTAGATTCACCAGGATGCTGGGTTGAACTCCAGGCTGCAGACTGTGCTGTTTCAGGCCAGGAAGAAGGAGCATCTGGCTGCTGTGTTGATTTGGAGTGATTTCCACTGAAGCGTGCTGCAGAGGCTCTGGAGGGAAGAGCAGCAGTGGAAGTGTCAGATGTTTGGCCGAGGGACCTGGGCTCAAATTGTGTGTCTCCTTGTTTTTTAGACCAGGGAGACTTTATTACCGAAAACTGTGGCGCAGGTGACAGACTGCACCTACCAGCCTGTCTCCTCTCATGTGGCTGGCACTCCAGTTGGAAGGTCGCCAGCTATGAATTCATAGGTTGCTTCCGTACTGCTTTCAATTCCATTTGCAAAATCTTGTGATTTTGTGTGTAAAATTGTCAGAGAATCAGGTCTTTATCAAAATGAAGCTTTCAACATTTTATCATACCACCAAGAGGGCCGTCCATCTGTCTAGCAGGATTAGTTTTATTAGGACGTTGCCGTTTTTTTTTTTTTTCATCATTTTCTGATAAAAGTAGGATTTTGTGGATGCATGCACTCCAACTGCAGAAAAATACACATTGTCTGACCCTTGCCATGGATTAAGAAACAGGGGGCTGGCTCCTGCAAACACCCGCTGTTAAAACCTTGCCTGCTTCTGCTGCAGCCCACTGTAATTAGATTCCTCTGCCAAAATGCTTTATTTCACTCCAAGCACCGGTTTTTCATTCAAACTCTCTGTAATTTTGTACATTTTTCACCCGATGCTCTGCTGCAGACTGGGTTGTGCTGTTGACTCCCTCCACCATCACACCCTCCTCCTGTGTGGTTCCTGACGTCTGTTTCTGGAGGCGTTTCTCTCCGAGCCATGTCTTCCTTATCCCATTGATATGTGTCTGCTTGGCTCTGTTCGGAGACCCCTGGGGTTTGATTGTGCTCCCCGCTGAATCATTAGCAGGCTGCTGGAATTCATACTGCGAACGCCCCAGAGAGCAGAACCTGTACCGCCAAATATAACCGTGTAGCCACTTGTACAACAATTGTTTTACTCCATAATGAGACGTAAAATTCCTGGCTGAATCTAGGTTAGGCTTTCCAGCAGAAATGGTAATTACATAGGATTGGATGACATTACAGCAAGGTTGCATCACTGATGCTGCTCTAGAAATACCATATGTAAGCTGAATCACCTTGCTCTGTCTGTTCTCATCCTTGTTCGTACATTCTGATCTTATATATTCATAGATGTGGTATAAATACATTAGGCCATATGAGCACAATGTCTGTGTCCACAGCCTTGTTCTTTGCTGATGACCCTGATGGCTCCTTGTTAATATGGATACCATTCTACACAATGACAGTTCATGATAGCAAAAAATGGAAATTTACAGGTTACAGCTGCTAAATTTATGTCACACGGTATTTCTCTGTGGTGGCTGTATAGTACTAAATGATAAGCAAGCCACTATAGTGAAATTCAGCTGTTAGAGTATTGTTAGCTAATGTAGGTCAGTTTATTATCTGACACCAATCCTCTCATTCAGCAGCCTATCGTGAGTCACAGCGACCCGCAAGACGCTTCTTCATCGACCAACACACCACTGAGCTCAACAGGGTTTCATCGTTTGCTCCTATGTGTGTTTAATGCAGCGAACAAATGGTCACCTCTGAAGCCACTGTTATAACGGCTCCAACTTCAGTCATGTCCAAGCACTGCAAAGTTATCAGCCTTCAGATTCTAGTCAGATTTGTCGTCACTCATGGTGGTTACAGAAAATGCAACTTTAAATAAAATGGATTAATTGTATGGCCAGCCTGTGTTTTACCGTTTACAGTTAAATGTTTTTAATGTGAGGCGTGTGTTTATCAAAACAGTTTGATAAAAGACTTGTTCTGAATGTGGATTTGGCTCCTGTAGCTTTCTCACATCAGTACAAACAGTGAAAACTACACGAGGCGGTAATTCCTGCATGTATGATACAGAGAGTGGCTATCGGTGACAAAACACTGTAAACAATATCAAAAATGGGGTGCTGTAGGTTTTAAATGCTTAAGGATTATGACTTCACTATATAACCTGCTGCTTTTTAATAAAACACAGCTTTGTGTTGTTTTTGTCATTTATGTGTGACTGTCACTATAAACTTGTTGGGTTTACACTGGTAGCAGTTTCTGTCTGCCATGATTTGATAGTAGGTTCAGCACAGCTGGGAACTGGAAACCAGCATGTGGAAATGTTTACTACTTCTCCAGAATTCTGAAATTTTACATTCAGATTTCCTTTTCACCCTTGACCAGAGTCCCCTGCAGCTTTGGCCTGCTCTGTCGTTTGTATAAAGGAACAGTGTGGTGCAGCGGAGATGCCAGGCTGTAGGATGAAAATTTTGACATATGGCTGTACATCAACCGCATTTTGCTTCTCTAAATCAGCAAACACAGGAAAAAAGGAGTGTAGCAGAAGGTCAGACACATGGAGCAGGCATCATGTGGTGAAGGGCAGGGATATGTGCGTGTTTGTGTGTTTATGTATGTGTATGTGTGTGCTTTTCTTGTACATCAGCAATAATTCTCCATTTGATTTCACTGCTCTGTGGTACATGTATCTTGTGTGTGTGTGTGTGTGTGTGTGTGTGCGTGTATGTGTGTGTATCTCTGTGTGTGCTCGTGTCCACCCCCGTGCATGCTCCATATGAGCATGCCGAGCGAAAGGAAGTGGACCGCCACATGAGCATGACTAAAAAGAAATTGTATCAAAGCTTAAAAACAGTTTGATAAGACTTGTTCCGAAAGTGGATCTGGCTCAGTGGCGTCCTGTCGCTTTCTCACAGACACTACTGTACAACCACCTGTACTCTGATATTGCTCCGTCGTACTTCAGGCTAAATCCGTTGGGGCTGAATCAAACTGAACCAAACCATCTTCACTATAAATCACGCTCATGCTGCCTCGAAGGAACTAAGGAGCTCTGCTAGCTGAGCCTGCCTGGTCTCCTCCTTGGTCAAAAGGTTGTTTGTGCCAATGTGACCTGACAGGGGGAGAGAAAATATGTCTTTTAGCAGACTGAGAGCTATAATTAGCACAGTATGTGTCTTTAATCAGTACACAAGGTCAGAAGAAATGCCGGACAGTGAAAGGCACCAAGTAGCTTCCCTTACCTCTGGCATCCTGAATGCGTTGAGATGCAGACCTGATAGCAGGCTGTGTGTGATACATACATATATTGGCATACCATTGTTGGCATTTTCCAGTGTTGCTGATTTAAATCATTTGACCTGTGTTGGAGTAAGTATATGAGGTCATTTATCAGGGCCACTTTTCAGTGCATTTCCATTCAAAACAATTCATTCCTTATTGTATTTAGGATTCATAGCTGCTACTTGAAGCATCAGTCATTTGAGTACAATTACTTATACTACTCTGCATATTTAGAGATGTGGAAAGAACGCACCATCAGACCAAATTTCAGGCAATAATGCACACCTTTCAGCCAATAAGGCTCATGTTATGTCAGTTTTATATATATTATATAGCCCTAAATCACACATCAGCCTTGATATGGATAAGGAAAAACAATAAGGAAAATTACATGTGATTAAGTTTGTAGCCCAAATTGGATTTCCCACAGGAGGCTAAGCAATCTGATGTCATACCTTTAACTTTATCTTTAGCAATTGATTTGCTCAATTTGGCCAAAAGGGCAAAAAGGTTCAGTTTGAGAGAGAGTGAGAGAGATAACGAGAGAAGGATTTAATCTGTAGATGCTGCTACTCTGTGGCTCTGTGTTGCTGGATCAATACTCTATCAACCGGCACTGAGTTAGCGCGCAGCCCCATTTGGCTTTTTGTCTTCCTGTTGGTTCTCTACCCAGACCTGACTGACAGGAGACGATGCGTAGCGGGTTCCTCTATTGACAGATGACGGGCTGGAATCAACAGGAGGAATTATTTATTCACTCTCAGGACACTTTTTAAGTCAGCTATGTGGAGCTTCTGCTGAAGGTATCATATCAGAAAATGTTTGCCTGTGCATTTAGCGCTTCTAGTAAACTGCGAAACTGAAATGAGCCTAATTAAATCCCATAATCATTGGCAAAAGCAATTTCAAGAACCGCAGCTCCCAAGTCTTGTTGATGCCATGCTGTTTTTTGTATGCTACCATGATATCCCATTAATTTTGGAGGGTTTTGTCATTTGCATGCCGGTCTAAGCCAACAGGATACATTATGTTTCCTGCTCCGACAACACTCTCCTACTTCCCTCTGAGCTAATGAGGCCATTTGTCTTCTGATGCCCAGAAGAATGTGCTTATCACTGCATTACCTATTAAGCTTCTCATGGCCTCCAAATGGAAAGAGCTGTCATTAATATCCCTCATGGTTAAAAAAAAAAGTTTCTTCAAGGAGTTAGGGAGTGTGTGTGAATGTCAGGTGACTGAAGACTGTCTGCTGCTCTGCTCCTGAGCAGATTGATTGAGTGAGCTCAGTTCTTGACAAGATGCGTTAGGATTGACATCCAGCAGCCTTATAGTCACATACATATTCACCTGCATACCTTTGACTGTTTTGACAGAAAAAAATCTAGAAAGTGAAATAATTTTCTAATTAGCTTTGTGAGAAAGTACTTAAGTGCAGCTGTTTTACTTCAGTGCATGCATTCAGAATGCATTCTCACAGTGACAGTGCTAACATGCTGATGTTTAGCAGGTATAATGTTGCCATATAGTCTAATATAATGCCATGTTCACAATCTCAGTTTAGCATGTTGGCATGCTTATATTTGCTAATTATCACAAAGCGCAGGAGAGGCTAATCTGTTTTTCAGGTATACAGCGGTGAAGTGAGAGGAGCTTTTTCAAAAGTGAAATTCCCATTCATTTTGCTCGTAGGCAACGTTACATGACTCACAGTTGGCTTGAATGGACATGAAACTCTTCTGGTCAACTCACCAGTAAAGAAGGTCAACAAATACATCTGGTTCTGGCTAAAAGGTTGAAGGTACAGCTGTACAAGGCTGTGTACATAAAAAAATACACAGGGAGAGAAATGGTAAATGGCCTGTATGTGTGTATATATATATATATATATATATATAGTGCTTTTCTAGTCTTAGCACTCAAAGCACTTTTTAACACAAGCCAGCATTCACCCATTCACACACACACATTCACAGACTGGTGGTAAGGTGGACAGAGTCACATGTTCCTCTGTGACGATATCATCAAAAGAAAAAAGTGACCGACCAACCAACCGACGTCCCTGAGCCACGCTGCTAGCCTGATTAAAGATGTTAAAACCTGGTCAGCAGCTCCTCAAGGCAGTTTTCTTCACAGCTTTACACTCGGGTTTATATGCTGAGGAAAATATATCTGTGACATCGTGGTGAACAAAACTGACGTCCACATAACGGATTATCATATAAGGCTCAACATCACCCTGATGCAGCAGCAACGCCGTACTGTATATAAGTCTACCATGCACATCCACATGAACTGCGTTTAAGAAAGATGAAAAGCATTAGAAGTGTTGAAATGTTGATAGCATCGGCCCCAGAGGAGAAGGCTCCAGGTGGGGTTGTCGGAGCGTGGAGCTCCTTCCCACTGCGCCTCCTCCAGGAAACATAACATGGCTGGGTGAGCTCCCCTGTGCAGGGCCCTCATTCTGTCTGTGTCACGTCCCATTTGTAATGCTCTCGATAGGTGACCCACACAACACTGGATTGTTACTGTTTCTGTTTCTTAGATTTTTTCGGATGCACTGGAGCCGTGACTCTGTGTTAAATTCTGCCATTTATAGTCGAACAGAGAGACACAGTGTGTGTGTGTGTGTGTGTGTGTGTGTGTGTGAGTGGGCATGAGAGTGAGTGGGTTTACATGCGTGCAGTACATGTCATAGGGATTAATGTTCAGTAAGTGCTATCCCTTCCATCTACAGTCATATTGCCTGTTTTTATTCAGTATCACACTTTCCATTAGGATTCCATAAAGCATTATTACTGCGTATGTCAGTCTCCATCTCTGCGGCTATTACTCACTTCTGTTATTTCTCCTCTTTCTATCTAAAGGCTCGCCTTCTTCTCATTCTCCGGTCACTTTCCCCTTCAGCCCACCCTAACACCCGCCGCCCCCCCCAACGAGCCTAACATTTTAAAACCTTCTAATTAAAACGGAAAGTCATTCCAGGCAGATGGCACGAGCTGGCCTAGGTAATTATTGCCAAGTGAACCATGGCCCCTGTAGACCTTCACTGAAATGAGTCGCTCAGTTGGATTGGGTAAGAAGCTCAGACTCCTAGAGCGAAAGTGCACAACATGGGCACATCTGCCCAGCGTAGGCCACTTACCGGATCAACGTGAGATTTTCAAGATTTTTGCAGTGCCGTTAAGTAAAATCTAAAGCACCAGCACATACTGCTTCGCCTGAGGTTCTCCATTCCGCCCTCAGCTCTCTTTTTGTTCTTCTCATGGGAGCCAGATTAATTAATTGAATAAGAATTTTCTGAATCTTCCAGGATTTGTCAGATGTTATGAATCTAATTATTCTGTTTCCTTTAAACCTAGTACTATGCCTCGGGGTCTCTCGGTGTGTGTCTGTCGTTGTCTTCCACCGCCACACCTTCCGACACGGGTGATGAATAGGTTTTGAAAATATTCACGGGGTATGTGATTTCTTGTGTGTGTGTGTGTTGCAGGAAATACCAGAATTTGTTTTTTTTTTTTTTTTGTCATGTGGGAACACCACTAATGAGTTTATACACTTGAGGGAGGTGTTGGTTAAAAGGATGTCACAATCCTCGTTTGCCCCATAATCATCCGTCTTCACCTTTAACAAAGGCCCCCATTCCCGCTCTCTAATGAGGACACAAGTGGCACTTAAGCTGCACGCCGGAAAACATATGCGCTTTATGTGATCTAAGAAAAATAACAATCAAACATGTGTTTATTTTTCCATGGTGGCAAACTTAGAGGCTCGGGGTTTAGAGAAGGGAGAGACGTGCAGGAACAAAGGGAGGAGAGGGGATGTTTAGTGGGGTCAGTTCATTACGTCTTGCAGAAAAGGTGAGAAAGAATTAATTGACATTTTTGAAGTGGAATGAAACAAGGGTCGCTGATTGTGGTTACAGGCTGAAAACACATTTACCACTGAAAACACATGCCCTGGTGGAGCCACACTATCAGACATTTTATAATTTTCTTTTGATAGCGTCAACAAGCCAAGATGAGCCGTTATCGCTTTGACTTTGCCACTCTGACACAGGAGATAATTGAGAACGGTGCAATTAAACAAGATTTAGAATTAGAGACAAGCAATTTCTAGTCTGAGTGGTTCTCGTTGGCAGGCTGTCCCACACTGTAGCTGCTGGACTGCAGTAACAAGACGTACAATCACATGAAAGACAACGCTGAAGTGACCCATACTGTAAATGTGATAATTAGATTTCAGTGTCTTTCAGTCTCAAGTGAAAGACAGCCAGAGAAAAGGAGACAGAGGGATGGCACAGAAAAGGGAGTCTGTCCCAAATCCCGCTTTTGTCCTGACTACTTTTACAGGCTTTAATTTTCTCACTGAAATCTCTCTGAATCACTCAAAATGAGACAGTAAAGGACAGTGCAATTGATACAAGATTTGATTCTTAGAGACATAAATACATCATTGTTTTAGAAGCCTGTTAGCAGCCTGGACATTTTAAGTCAGTCAGTCCTGGTAGACAGTCATAGTTTTGCAATCGATTGTTCACCTGAAAAGTATCAGCAATAGTCGAGTGAAAAAGGAGCTGAAAGAGACGTTTGAAGCCCTGGCACTGCAATGAAGAGGGTGGGAATGTTGAATCGTTGTTCTGAAAAGTCACAGAAATTGTCGGACACTAGTCTGACGTTGGAAAGGTGTTTCCAGATGCATTTCACCATCAATTAGCAGTTCTGATGAAACACACTTACTGTACAAAACAGCATGTCATCAAACATGAAGGGAGGACGTCTGCCACAGGAAATGTGCTCCAGACATGAAGAAAACCTGCTCTTCTATCATTAGTCCCTGCCAGGTTTTTAACCAATCCACCATGACAGCAGTTGATGAGGGATGACTAACACATGCACAGTTTAAATTTAGATCTCTGTCTTCACGCTGGAATCTACATTGTATGGTGCAACCCATTTTGACTATGTTTAAAGTATAACTCAAACTGATGCTGCGTTTGAGCTCACACTTTTTTGCCCTCTGATACCTAGGTCAAAAAAGAGCAGGAGTTGGAGAAGTGAGCGCAGGGTTGGGTTAGTGTGAGCGCAGCAAAGAAAAAAATCACTGCCTGCTCTCTTTCCATACAGCCCCGCAGCTAGGCTTAAGCTCATCTCTAAACGCTCTATCTAATTCGAAGCATCAGAGCCAAGATGGGGCCAACTTAGGAACAGTTGCGGCTGTGTAACAACACCGGAGAGCTCAGCTGAGGGCCTTTTAGCCAGTGATTTATTAGACCGTATTGCAGGTCCTCCTGGAGTAACAGGCTGAGGAAATTGAATGGCTCTGACCTCTGTCTGCTTCCGGCTTCTCGGCCGAGCTCGCTGCCTTGTTGCTGCAGGTGGAGGACGTGTTTCTGTGTGTGTGCAGTCCATATTTCTCTTTGAACACAGCGGTTTAGTAAGATTTGGGTTGAAACCGTGATGAGCTCTGGGCTGTCACATGAAAGTTTTGATCACTCTCCGTTTTCTTCCTACAGCTTAAACATGCCTTTGCCTGACGTGTTTTTGATTTTCAATTCTCAGCACGCTTGACATGTTTATCAGCCCGTGGCCTCGCTGGCTCGTAGCTTTCTGTGGTAAACAGGTTTGGGAGGTAAAAGGTTTAACCTCCCCGAGCTCACAGCGTTCAGTAATCAGCATCCATTTCACTGCTCCGAGATGTCAAACCTGAAGGAGAGATTAGACTGTTGGATCCAGCAGATGGAGGGGGGCGGGGGAGACAGCACAATGAATGAGTGTCAAGAAAATAGGGAAAGTGGAGATAATTAGCGAAGGATATCAGGAGAGAGAGCACCGGAGAGGGCTGCGTAGGAATAATGTGCGAGATGATGAGCCTGATCTCCTCTGATGAGACGGATGATTGCCGGGCTTCAGATAATGTGACCAGTTTCACGACAGAGATTCAGCCCTACTGCAGACTGACCGTGTTCTTACCCTGTCCTACTGTCCTCACACTTCCTATTCTCTCCGCCTGTGTCCCTCTCTGAGCAGCCAGGAAGACATGCGCCCCCGCAGAGTTCGCCTGCTTAAATGGCCAGTGTGTCCCGGGACGATGGCGATGCGACGGGGAACCAGAGTGTCCCGACGGCTCCGATGAGGCGGAGGAGACCTGCAGTAAGTAAAGCATTCAGCTGCTCCCAGCAAGGGCTTCTTTAAAGGATACTTCCAGTTTGTTTGTTTGGGTTCACACTTGGGTCTTGTTTTTGTAGAATACTGTCAGTCAGGGCAAGAGACAGGTGATCAGACAAGCAGCCAGGTTGTACACAAGACAACTGTTTAGCTACATTTTCCGAACCAGTGGTTCCCAACGACTCTATTATAGGATAGCAAAAAAGGAAAGCAAGTTTCTGCTACATAACACTCTCCTTTTTTTTTGTCTAGCTTTAATCTTAGATTTTGTCATGTGAAAAACTGCATAGTCGTGTCTCTTCAGGCCTCAAAAAAGTGTCAAAATGAAGCAGTCTAATAGCGGAAACATGCAGCCTGAGGCGAGGGTTTGCGAGTCGATGTTAAGATGTCACAAGCAGAACAGATCTAAACCGCTTTACTTGGAGTTAAAAGCAAAAGTGAGCGCACCAATAATGTCATAATCTCTCCTTGTACGTGAAACTGTTCAACCATGGTAAGTGCATTATGTCAAAGTTTTTCTGAATTGTCATCTGTGTTGTTTTTTAATCTCAGCCGGAGCATCTAAGAGGCACGCTGTTACCGTCGATCAGACTTTTAACACTCGGGGAGAAAAGAAGCCGTGGCTGCTAAATATGCTGCCATTTTGCGCGTTACATCTGGATATGCTGTCGTGCCTTCCCCTCATTCGTTTAAGACGAGATTTAATTCTGCTCTCCGCGAACCTGTATTCAGGTTGCTAATTTCCCTTGTTATCTCAGCCGCCTCGCATGCCTCCACTCACCCACGCACTTCAATACTCAATGCTGTCTGATGGCGAGTGCATAGAAAGGTTTCGATTCCCTCTCTGCCAAGCTGTTAGAGCCGAGGATCTCTGGCTGGCTCACTTTTAGCCTGTGCCAGTCTAGCGCACCCACACACAGGCCCCGGTGGGGGTTAGGTGAGTTGACGTCTCTGCAGCCAGGCAAAGGCTTAAGAGTGGGAGGCTTGAACCAGTTATTAATTGTTTTCTTTCGTTCTTAAATGCTAATTTCTTTCAGTCCTGTGGCTGCTTGCTTCTCTCCCGGGGTTACAGATATCAGACAGAGCTGAAAGCACTGATAAATAATGACGTCTCAGGGAAAAGCGAAGAGTATCCACTGAATATAGAGCCAGAAATGTGTTACGGTGAACAAGCAATCTCGAGGCCTTTATCGGGCAAATGTGTCAGAAACCACACTGCTTCTGTTTGGTTTCAAGTGTGGAAACATCTGCACATGTAAGGAGCCAAAAGTACACAATGGCAGCGCTGTTGCACGACTTAAACCGACTAATTAAAAAAAGAGCCGTGGCTGTACCTCCAGCCAAACCGGCTGACTGTGCCAGCAACAAATATTTAGAATTTGAATCTGAGACCTAAGCTTATCTTTCACAATAAATTATATCACATTTTTAAAATGCTTCGGAGATGTCTGTGCCACCAGTAAATAAGCCAAAGGCTTCGTTGACTGAAATAATAGTGTTCTGAATGCTAGCTGTCCAGGGCCGGTGTCTGACACACACAGATGATTCTTCTATCAAGGCTGGATCAATTTTGGTTATGACATTTTTCTTTTTTCCCCTCTGTGCTCGTCTGAGTGGTTTGAAGTGGGCAGGTCTCAATTGGGAAAAAGGTAATGTCACATACTACCGTGCACCAATCAGTGCCGGTTTATCAACATTTGAGACAGATCTGGTGACAATAGGTGGGTCTGGTCACTGTCAATCAAATCTGATCAAGCCACATCCACACGGTCCTGATGATGTGATGATGATGAGTTCTTGAGGGTTAAACTCTTAACTAATAATACATAAAGATATTTTATTTATTTATTTGTCTGCCCCCGTAGTTGGGCCACAAGAAAAAGAACAAAGAAAATGCTAATGCTTAGCAATACCACAGTACCAGAATACATTTAACTGAATAAAAATATTCAAATAACTTAGATTATAGCAGTAGAACTTTACAAGAATGTCTCAACAGATGTGTTTAGATAGGATAGTAGAGGTTGGTGAATGATGTTAATAATGACATCGTGTAACCAGTTTGAAACAGATATTTTGGTTCTACCCACCATTGTCATGCTTGGATCTCTAAACCCTTTATCAAAGTTATTGTGGGAAGGAATTAACATACGTCAAGCAGAGCGGGAAATGAATCAAGAAAAAGCAGAGTGAATCTTTCAAAGGATATTCATTCTGGTTTTGTTTCGTTTTATTGGCTGCGAACGTGTGGGTCGGTTCGATGAATAATGTAGCAGCCGTGCAAAGCCTCTAATGTCACCCCCAGAAAGTTGAGTGAGGGAGGAGGGACACATAAAGGGGCCTCTGAAGGATAACAAGTTTATATTGGAAATCCAATTAAAGATAAATGAAGGAAGGATTCATCACTTGGCTGCAGAATAAAGAGATGGAGATCTGGGCTGAGAAGAAAGCCATTTATATGGAAATCCCATATGGATTCATACAGTATGATGCTGCTGTGTAAAAAAATGTAAAGTTGTTTTTTCTCTGCAAAAAGTAATGGGTATACATTTTCGAACTTGTCAAAAGTCTCATGGTTTTGTTGAACCAATATCTTCTCAGGTGAAGAGTGGTATTTGTTTTGACTCTGCTGGAGGGAAAAAGGAAAGATTTATGTCCTCCTCTCCCTTCCTCCTCAAAGTCTAACCCCAACCCACTGCGTATAACCTCCTGATGATGTGTTCACATCGAGGCTCTATCCTCAACAAAGGGACTGCTGATGAGATCCAATTCATGCGGCCGTCTTTCAGTTTGAGTGGATGCAACTGTGCCATCATCACACTGAAGAGACAAGAGAAGGAAAAAAAAGGCTCAAGGATGGACAATGTGTGAATATGCATGCAACATCTCAGACAAGAGCTACCAGCCTGCTCTTGAATGGCTCTCTTATCATCTATCTCATTAACCTTGTTTCACTGGTGAATTACCTGTTTGTGTCAGCCACTTGGTTAGATTACAAAGCCATAGTGAGAACTGCACATCTGTCAGGGAAAACCTCTCGATTTGCTGGATTTTTCTGATTAGAGTGAAGCCCCCCCCCCCCAAGAAAAAAAAAAACCTCTGACATGAGGTTCAGCAAATCCATTTCGAAGCAGCATCAGAATCAGCATTTTGCTTAACACTCCAATCCCATGCAACACTTCACTTTAAAGTCAAAAGCTACCAGGCTTCACATTTATCAATTAAACTTAGCTAAAGTGGGACTTGTTTCGCTGTCTTAACAGCCGAGGGAGGGGCGGGATTTCACACAGACTGCATCCACTCTTTAACGCGATAGAGATATGAAATTTGCCATTATGGAAATAGCAGAGACCGATGAGTGCATGATCGTTTTACACGGGCTAATTACATATAGCGCAGCGTACACCTTAATGCATCATGCTCCAGTTATGCCAAAGCCTGATAAGCCAGGCTGTACGCTCACATGCAGAACACCCTCATCTTGTTTTTCATTCAATTTGCCCCCCAACTCTCCGGTATTTTCTGTCTCACATGTGACCAAACACACAGTACACGCTCACGTTTGCACACACACTCGGCTGAGGCACTTTGGACTCCGTGCTGCAGACATCTGTGCCACAATCATTCTGGTTCACTGAGTGGATTCCCAATTACACGCTGGAGTAGCGTTACACTGCCGTATTAAGAATTCAAATTCGGGCCACAGTGAGGAAGTCACTCCTGAGCGCTGAAAAATGAATGACTCTGTGGAGAAACATGCAAAGAGCCAGAGCTCATAGTTTTTCTATTAGATTAACGTGCAATGAACGAGGAACTTGGTCACTGCAGCCAGCTGTGCAGCAGCCTCTCTGCTCCCTGGCCAGAGCAGTGACATTTTGAGTTGCCCCAGTCACTTTGAAGGCTTTAAAGGGCTTTAGCTACTTGACACTTTCTGACAAAATAGCTGAGTTCAGCTCAGTTCTACATGTCAGTTTGTCCTCTCTGCTTTTAAATTCATTTCTCGAAGTTGACAGGCGTGAGGGAACTTCACAGTGTTTCATCTTTCTCGAGGATTCATTCATAATATGAGCACATAACCCTGAACTGGTGCATATTTGGAAAGTGTGCACCATTCAGACAGACGCAACTTTCCTTTTTTAAATCCACCTTACTGTGTTTGCCGTTTGGTCTTTTAAGTGTTATGTAATTGAAGTGGATTATAGATATTTCTCTGAACTTTCTTCTATAAACCTCTTTGCAGATATTGAGCTTCAAACGTCATTGAACTTTTAGAATGAAATAATAAATCCTGTTTTTCTATTGACTTTATAATGGGGACTATTTTCTTTGTAAAGATGTTTGGATTGAATTTACTGGATGCTACAGTTCTGTGTGTGTTTTGTTACAGTACTACAGGTGCTATGAGAGAACTGCAAGTACATTTACTGTAGTCTGTTTATGTCAACACTAATAACAATAGGCAAACACACATACACTGAACGCACTGTATGGAAGTATAGTACATTTTCTGTGTGGCTCTTACATATAGTCTGTGTTGTTTTTGTGTTGACTCTTCTGCTGCTGCTTTGATACTTTATTCCATAGTAAATTGTTGATGCGTCACAAGAAAATAGATTTACCTTCAGAACCTGACTCTTTTCCAAGTTACTGTTACTGGCTGAGTCTGACATTTGGAGGATAATGCTGTAATTCATTAGTATTATTTTCTTTGTTCCATAAACACTTCATGTAATAGAGTTCAGAAGAGGAAACAGGTGCACTTCACCTGCAGTGAGTTTCAGTTTGTTGCTCTGCATCAACAGTTAAAATGTGTTTGTTCTCCAAAACATCATTTGATGTTTCTATTGGCGACACGTCTTCAGTTTTGTCAGCCCATGACTTAAAGAGGAATGCAGCGAGATGATCAAGACAAACGATGATTCTTTAGCTTTTGTTTTGGAAAAGGCTATGATCCCACAAAAAATTAGGGTTGGTAGTGATAAAGAGGGGGGATATTATACACAACAATTAACAGTAACTAATAGTGGAGTGTGTCAAGTGATTGGTTTCTTTATCCGTCAATTATTTTCTCAATTATTTAAGAAGTAGTACGTCTTGAAAACTGTCATAAAATAGTGAAGAATGTATATCACCGTCTCCTAAAGACGACCTTTAGTGTCAATAACCCAAATTGTAATTGTATAAGACAAAAAAGCATCCAATCCTCACATTTGAGAAGCTGGAACAGGTTTATTTTGGCATTTTTGCATGAAAAATTATTTTAACAATAAATGTATTTTCAAAATAGTTGCTGATTTATATTTTGTCCGTCGATGTATAGATTAGTTGATTGATTGCAGCTCACGATGACAATAAAGTTTGGACAGTAACCTAATAAAGATTAAATCCTAAGTAGTAACTATGCAGTAAAAAGAAGTGAGACTTGGTGGCTCAGTACTGAAGGCTGTGGCCAAACAGTAAGAAAATCCTGGGTTTAAATCCATTAACTGGGCTCTTCTGAACTGTCTCTCTGCTCTTTACTGTGAATGGTGGTGAATATGTGTTCGCCCTGTGGTAGACCCACATACTGACAACATATTAGTCTGCCTTCATGCAGCTGATGAAGTCACACTCAGGAAGCTCAGATACAGCACTTGATATTAAGCAGAGGTGCATGCCACAGTACATTACGTGCTAATGCAATTTGCTGGAAATAACAATTTTCCATCTTGTAGTTTCCAAGCTGCAAGTGTTCTCCGCTGTACCAGATCTATAATTCAGAGAGGAGGACATGGCCACGCTAACCCGGTGTAATGAAGCAGTGAATCTGAGTATGACTCACAGCGTTTTGTGCCTTTTTGGCTCTGAGGCAAACAGGCCGAGATAACGCCTTCACCATCAGGACACGGGCATTCACATACACAGGTGTACATGCTTAGGAGCATGCACATAGCCACACGGGCCTCAAAGTCTTTTAGTTCTGGAAGTTGGAAGAGAGGTCCAGGCCTACTCTTTGATGATTTTAAGTGTAACAGTAACAGTAGCGTGCAATGCAAACTGGAACCAGCTATAACGACAAATCAGGCTGCCACAATTTGCTGAGCGCACACTTTCACATGTAAACGCTGTCATGAGGTGGCTGTAAGATGAATCATCACTGTACAACATCTATTAGCAGTTGGAAGCAGCAAAATAGTCGTTAATTTATATCAATAGGCTGCAAATTGTTACTTTGGGAACTGTATGTCATGCTGCAGTGTCGTGTTACATTTATTATGAAGCTGCAGCTCATAATATCAGATCAGTTTAACGTGGTTTTCAGCTCCACAGTGCTTATTAGGCCCCCTGTATCACACCATTACCCCATGCCTAGTGAGTGCTGACAAACTGAAGCGTTTCTACACTTCTTCATTGAAAGCCACGTTTAGGGTAAAAGGGTCTAAGCAATAACAAGGTCAACTGTGATGATCAAATTAAAAAAACTATTACACTGTTTGTGTTGAGATGAACACTGCCTTGGGTCTGTAAAAGGTGATTAAGTCTAAACAGATCTTCTGCCAAAACGCCACAGCGGAGATGAATCCTCATTTTTCACTCAGACGATAAACAACAGCCAGACAGTCAGTTAGTCTGTGAGTAATTGGCTTTCATTATGTTGCCTCCTTCTCAAGCAAAGACCCATTATCTGTGTCTTTATAAAATCTGAGGTCTCACTCATCAGTAGCTGTCCCGAGGAGCAGCGAGGTACCACGACTTCGTCGTCGTGAAGTTTGCTTCCTTTGTTTGTATTTGGGAGGAACAGAGCTCACGCTTCATTAAAGAGTCATCAGTTAAAAGGACAGGACAGCTCGCTCTCGGCTTGGGGAATTCAGATTCTGCTCAAGTGTGCTCTCTGCCTGCCTTTCCTCATCCCTCATCTCTTTCCACTTGGTATGGATGGCTTTGATTTTGCTTTGGGAGAAAAATCGGAAAGGTCACGCAGCAGTTTGTCTCTTCATTTCCCCCTTCATAAAGTATCTTGCTCTCGGCGTGACTCCCTTCTTATGGACTCGCTAAAGCTACCCTCTGTATTTCTCTTGTCTCTGCTGTGCTCTCTCTGTCACCCTTTCTTTCATTGTCTCTGTCTGCTTCGTGTTTTCTACCATGTCCTCGTTGGACCTGCATTAGTTCGAATTCATTCAGACACCATGTAATTTCCTCTCTCAAAGATTCCACCTCCTCGTCTCTTTCATCTCAGGCATTTCTAAGAGATGTTTTCTGTATTTCCTCCCTGACCAGCCAGTCTGTCATTTGGTTTCCAGACATTACTCAGTTGTAATCATTCTTTTTGGCTAATCATTCCTTTCCCGCTTTCGTTTCTTCTGTCTTCATTAAGCTTGTTTGCTCACTTGACGCGGTTGACAGCCGTATCTGAAAAGAAGTGGAAAACATATCACAGCCAGGCAACATCAAAGACTGTCACACTTCTTAACTTGATAGTTTTGTGCCTTGGCTATACACTTTCCAAACTTCCTTACACGTGAAAGTGAAAGAGAAGAAATTAAATATCACTTTTATAACTCGGCCATGTATATAAGCCATGAGGGAAGTGACAGAGGTTAGCTGCCCTCCATATCACTCCACGTATTCCTTACTGTGGTTTACCCACTGTCCAGTGTCACAGCAGAGCATTGTGCAGCACAATATTTCAGTGTCCAACTGTCAAGAATGTTGAGTGACAAATGGCAAATAACAGTAAGCTGTTGTCCAAGGACATAACACTGCAGTTTGATCACAACTACTATTTGTGGACTGAAAAATGATTGTAGGCAGATGTCACCACTCAGTAAGCAGAGTGATAGTATGTTCTCTGAGCCTGAAGTGAGGAAAAAGCCTACGAGTACTGCAGTGTCCAGTGTGTGTCTGTGTGGGGGGGGTCAGGGCCTGGCTGCATCAGCCGTTCTCACTGCTCGTTCTCCCCAGGCACCAGCTGCCTCTCCAGCCTCCCCTCTCCTGTCACCCCTCCATGCTGCGAGAACAGCCGCACACAGTGAGGGGCTGAAGAAAACGTGCCTTCATACTTGGACGAAATCTAATGGCGGTTAGCGGACCGATGAATCAGCCAGTATTAGCTTATTGCAGATCTGTATTGATTTATATGTTGGCTAATCAGTAATAAGACAAAACAAAACAGTGCAAACCACTCGTCTTCTCCCTTCACTACACCGGCTCCCTGCTGCAGCTCCCGTCCAGTTCAAGACTCTGCTGCTGATCTACAGGGCGGTAGAAGTAACTGCTCCATCCTACCTCAAAGCCATGATTAAACCCCACACTCTGGTCCAACCAGTGTGCTCCTTTGCTGCTGCATGATTGGCCATGCTGTCACTCTGAGGACCCTGTGATCCCTCATCTCGGTCAAGGCTCTTTTCTGTTCTGAGTCCACAGTGGTGGAGTGAACTCTCGAGTGAAGATAGGACGGCAGAGTCACGGCCCATCTTTTGCCGCAGGCATAATAAAACCACCACTTTTTCAGACTTTATCTGCCATGCTAGCACTTGCTTCTAATTTTTAAAAAAACAAATTAAGCAAATCAAAAATGCAATGTAGTACTGTAACAGGCTTTTAGCTGTTTATTTGGGGGTGCACTTCCAATTTTGGTGACATCTAGTTCTTGTTAGTCAGTTCTGACACAAACATCTGCCAAGTGAATGTAATGTAATGCACCCCCGAGGCCTAGCAGTACAGATGCAGAACATATCCTCGTTCGATTCCAGCTGGGGACCCTAATTGTATGTTGTACCCCTCTCTCGCACCCCACTGTATGTTTCTTGTCTGTATCTACACTGACACTATAGCAAAATGGTGAGCTACTTTAAAAATAGCGTAGCCATTGCATGCTTTGTCCGCCAGTGAGCACTGACAAGTCTAGTTTTCAACAAACTTTAGAGGTCCAGTGTGCAACATCACTGCCTCGCCTCATCCTCCTCTATGGTGACTGCTAAAAGCATGAAAAAATGTGAAAAACACAAAAGGCCCTCTCTAGGTCCAGTGTTTGCTTCATCTGCTCTGGGCTGCTGTAGAAATATGGCGATGCAACATTGTGGAAAAGGACCCTCTCCCTCTGACGATAAAAAGAGCTCATTCTAAGGTAAAAACATAGCGATTCTTATTTTCAGGTGATAATACACTAATGTAATTCTTAGTTGTGAATATTAAATTCCTACATTTGTGCAAAAAGATCGCCCTAAATCCTGCACACTGGACCTTTCAAAACTCCTTATAAAGTATGTGTTTATGGCATGTAAAAACCATTGTGCTTTAGATTTTTGTGCCATCATGGGAACATTGATATTTTGTATTGCATCTTGGTCAGAAACCAATCAATGAAAATATTTTTAAAAAGGCTAAATGAATATCTGGTGGCCATGGCAGCAAATATGCAAATCTTTTACAAGGTAAATTAGCGTAATTACTCCGACTTAGGGAAAAAAAAAAAAAAAACTATGCCATATAAGCATTGCACTTCATACTTATCGCATAGATGATTTAATCTGTGATAGCACTGTTGTAAGTTAAATAAAACATGCAAATGAATATAAAAAAGGAAAAACAAGCTACAATGCACTCTGTAATTTAAATTAGCCATGCAATTGTCATGGTATATGTACAGTAACTCATTTAATAATTAAAATCTGCTGGATATTGAATTTACTATGGGACAAGGAATTCAGTTTTAACCTTAGTGCAGTGTTGTAACAAATGTAATCCATAGAAACAGCAGTGCTTTGCTCAGGAAGATGGTTTGGCAGACCGTGTCCCTGTCTGGTCCAATTACCCACAACAGTTTATACCTAACATTGCTCGTGACAGCATCAGAGACTGTGTCAGATCCTCATGAATGACATTCATTATGGAGTGTATTCTCATTCATCACGCCACAAATTACCTTCTTACAGTACTGTTTGTCAGCTGTAAGAAGGCTTTCTCACTGAGCTCATTGAAAAAAAGAAAACATGACCATTGAAAGGTCTCCAAGGCTAACCTTAGCTCTATGCAGCTGCAGAGGGTGGTCAAAGTCTCAATCATTCCAATACTTCTGCAGTTGCCATGGATAAGCCTATGTTGAAACATGGTAGAGTAGAGCTCAACTGATTGAAAAAAATAGAAACTACAATTTTATGAAAAAAATATTGCGATTGTTGCTATTTAAAATGTGTGAATGCTAGTTAGGAAGCGAAAAAGCTAAAGCTGAAATGAGTAAACAGTTCAAATAGTTAGCTTAAAGTAATAGATAAATGGTTGAAATAGTTAGCTTAGCAGCTATTTAATAGCTATTTTAAACATTAGTGTTTGAAATAGCTTAAAGTACTGGATAAATGGTTGAAATAAAGTCTGGCAAAAGAAGGTTGGGAACCATTGTTCTTAATTATAATATATCAGAAAAATAACATCATCAGAAAGATAAATGATTGGCCACGTAGGCTGACCCTTTGAATTCATTCCAGGAGGCTTAAGGCTGCACTGTAAGCAAAGATGTATAATTAACAACATGATTCATATTAAACGCAGTGTAATCTGGATCAAACCTTCCCTGTGCCAACTAGAGCAGATTGGCAGGAAAAGGAGGAGGGGGGCTGAGTTGTTCTTTTGCTTTACAGCCAACTGTGCATTTGCTGTATTTCATGATCTTTCTGCATGTCTCTTTAGAGGCAGTCCAGACAGTAAAATCAATTGGCGAAGTGGTGAAGTTCTGGATGAGTTTTAACTGCATCGTGGGGGCGATAGAAATCAAGTCCAGCAGTGTCTTGTAGATGTCCCTTTATGGGACCACAAACCCACCGCAGTAATCTCCCTATCTCTTTTATCTCTGCCCACAGGCAAACAGACGTGTCCCCCAGAGAAATTTGACTGTGGGGGATCCACCAACAAGTGTGTCTCGTTGTCATGGAGATGTGACGGTGAAAAGGATTGCGAGAACGGGGCGGACGAGGAAGACTGCGCTTCTGGTGAGTTTGTCAGAGTCGGCTCTCAGTTCTCTCCCGTGACGGAAATAACCTCATATAAGTGCAGGAGTCATTCTTTCTGCTGGTTTACCGGCATTTTTCACAGCTAACGGCGTTTCAAGAGCGGGTTTCAATTCAAACAGTGGCAATGGCTGATGTGGAGAGGTGAATGACAAGATGAGGCTCAGAGAAAAAGAATAATGCTCAGATTTGTCCTTTTTTGTATTTTATTGGCTCTCATCCTTTCTGATCTCACGTACCATCCAGAGGCTTGAGACATTAAAGCGCAGCAGGGAACACTCTGTGTAATTAGAGGGATTTGAAGTGAGGTTTGAGTTTTAAGCCAGCTGCACTCAACAACAAAGTCCCCTTTGATATGATATGATTTTTGGTGTGGACTATCAGATATCTGCAGCTTCCTGTTGATGTTTCTGTCATCGCATTTTGAACCTCGAGTCTTTAGCCTTTCCACTGCAGGGCCCTCAGAACCATCAAAAATGACATCACCTCTTCCCCAGCCAATCGAACAACTCAACCATGCGCTGCCCCCACCCCCCGCCCCCTGCGGGGACTATCCTTGCCCTACTTCTGAGGCGGCGTGAAGAATCGGCTTCTTCTTTTCTCTCTCGCCTCCTTTTCCCGTCACGTCAGAAAAAATTGATTGAGGCAACAGTGCTGTAGGGGGTGTGGCGTTTAGACTTTGAAGATTGTGCAAAATGGCACATGGCAGCAAATGCACAGAGGAAGAGAAAAAAGGCACCTCCTTATTATCCTATATGAATGATGTTGTTTGGTTTTACAGGCATCTGCTCCCTGTGTCGTTGTTTGCGTGGGTGTTGAGATTGTGACTGGCTGGTGTCTCAGCAATACATGTTTATTTGCTAAGAATACACTAAATTTTGGGTTTCTTTTTTTAGAGAAGAAGCCAAATCAATTTGGCATAAAATGGAAACATAAATCAGAGAAACTGTCTTCTTGATTTGATATCTCCTCTCTTCTCCTTGAAAGATACCTGACACAAAGCTTTTAATGTGTCATGCACTGAAGATATTTTTTGCCCGATCAGCCTGCAAGTGGCCGTCAATAACTCCCCTTCACCCCCCACGCTCACCCTAAAGCCAGTGGCAGTGATTCCATTGACTTTAGATCTAATGCCTTCCTAGCTTAGATGGCTTTTCACTGCGCTGTCCATTGAGACCCAGTGTAGCCTGTGCTAATCCTTTTTTCATTCTAATGTCTGTATTGATGCGGCGGTCTTAAGCCTCTCAGTAGTGACATGAGGGCAGGCAGCAGGCTGTCGCCCACCCAGTCAAAGGCCAAAATCCCTCCAGAGGTAAACGGCGTCCAGTGTGACCGGGAAGGAGGAGTTGAATCCAGTGCAGCACAGTGCAAATTAGGCCTGTTAAGTGCTGCCCGGGCCAGTTTATCTGATGATTGATCAGGCCCAGTGCCTGCCTGATAGATGAAGTCTAAACGAAGAAGATTTTAAATGTAGCCTCGCTGCAGATCAATCTGAAGGCAGCAAGCATTGATTCTTCAGTGTTATACTTATGGTCCAGCCCAGTGACCTGAGCAATGGTCATACTGGACATTGCTGCATTACGTTTTATGGTCATGCCAAAGCAGGAAGTAGTCTGATGTTCATATAGCTGTATGAAAAAAGTGAGGTTAACTTAAGGTTAATTGTTTGTCCAATTTCCCACCTCATCTCATATTAGAATTAGCACAGCTTTCTTTCAGTATTTAACAATAACAAGGATTTTTACCATATTTGAGCTTTTATGAGTGTTTTAATGGCTAAACTTAACCAGATCTTACTCATACTGCACTCACCATGCCTGGCTATCATAGGAATAAACAATAGAAAAGTGTTTGCATTTAAATCATTGCTCTTTTGCAGAATCTTATGTTGTGCAGACTTGTCAAACCACCGTTCTCACTGGGGAGTGCCCTGTACGGTTAACAGCGTCGTAAATGACACACAACCTGTGTGAAACTTAAAAGAAGTGATAGTTCACAGTTAGAGCTGGCCACGGATGATAATTGCCTTATGTGGCAAAAACACTGCGTGCAGTATTCCTCCTAAGTGCTGCAGACTGAAGGCTTTAGATCGTTCACATTTACAGTCATGCAGTGAGGCGAGGGAGAAGTGGTAGAAATGACCAATTGGGCTGAGTATATCTCGGTGTGTCTGTTCGCTGAGGGGCTAGCTGTTGGCACAGAGGCAGATGAAGAATTTACTTCAAAGCAGCATTAACTCTCTGTATGTTTGGGTTTAGAGGGAGAAGATGAATGAATGAAGATGTGTAAAATGATGCAGCAGCAGTCTTACAAAATTGACAAGAAAGCTGTTTTATGTATCCAATTGCATTTTGTTCCTGCCTGCCAGCGAAGGCTCAGCTGCAGACCTCAGTGAGTGAGGCTGCAAATGTAGCTGCACATTATCTTTGGGTGTAGTTAATTCCAAATATTGAAGCATAAATTGATATACTCGTCCAATAGTCAGAATGTAGAATGTAGTCGAGTAACAGAAGATTCCTTCGCACGCATCACTGCACCTTGTGGCTCAGTTTATTCTCTCTGGTGTTCAGGTCATAGTTGGTCATCAGATCTATTTGTTGTCCTTGCAGCTGGTCAGAAATAATGATGAACGATGAAAAACTGATGAGGTCGTTTCTACCACAGTGTAATGTGGTCCAAGTGTCGGAGTGTCACTACTTTTTGTTCTGTTTTTCTCAACTTTTAATGATGAGCTGCCCACGCTCATGACACAATAACAGCTTTAATGTTTAGTTGAGTATTGATTTCTTTACACGTTTAATGATCGACAGAAGAAATGCATAAATGTGTTTAGTTTAGCCATTGAGAGATGAGCAACTACACTGCCAAAATGTTACTGACAGCCTGTAATGTTCGACATGACGTCTCCGTCCAGAGGCTTCTCTGAGCACCCTGAAACTGTGAATTTCTGAACGGACCAATATTTATAGGTGAACAATCAGCTGGCTAAAAGTTACTGCTAATCATTAACTCATCTTTGTATAGTGGAGTGAGCTCTGTGTGGACAACGAGAGATGAGCTATGACCTAAGCGATCAAAAACTGTGTATTTCTCTGCCTGCACGTGATGTACTGGTGCTAGACTTTGCCAGACTTTTAAGCAATTGGTTCTCTCTTTCTCTTAAGAGCATTAAGAGCATTGTCAGTCTGTGTGTGTGTGTGTGTGTGTGTGTGTGTGTGTGTGTGTGTGTGTGTGTGTGTGTGTGAGAGAGAGAGAGAGGGAGACAGAGAGAGAGAGGCAGAGAGAGAGAGGCAGAGAGAACAGGCCCCTGCCCCTCACACTTAAAACAGGCTCAGAGAGAGAGTGATCTCTTTCCTGGAGAATGTGTCATAGACTGATGTCTTCAGTCTCAAGTACCGACAGCAGAACCCATAGCGTCAGAGCTAATCGATACTACGGTCTTTAATTATTTAGCCTGGGGCCTGTTTAATACCAGGTCCTCTTTGTATTCACAGCACAAACATGTGTCACACCAGAGTTTATTTGGGCTGGCGCCTACCCCAGCCCAAATAAACCAACCAAACACACCAGATTTGGTGGGAACTGCACCGAAACCAACGAGTTGTGAAAGCACCGTCAGCGTGAGCCTGCTCCTTGTTGTCCCACTTACTGCGAGGAAAACATTCGAACTCACTTTACACTTTCACTTTTATTTACCCGAATGTGAGTAGAATTTGCACTCCCAAAACTGACAGAGCTCGTAGATACCCAGTTAGCCCCAGCACGCTGTGCTATTAGTAGAAATTTACAGAGTGCATAGCCTGCTGCAGACATGAAAAAGCAAATCTTGCAGAGGCATCCTGCTAATTGAGTCATCCCCGTGTTGAATTATGTATTGAGTAGAATCTAGCCCTCACCAGAGGAAGCTTTCTCTGATCAACATTACATTAAGCCGCAGTAAGGAGACTCCGTCAGAAAGTTGAACTGTCCTCAACCCTCAGCGATGTGGAGTCTAATGTGCACTAACTCACCGGGCATCTCTCCTGAGCCCGCCTGTCCGCTGGCTGAGCCTTTCTGGATTCGTGTGTTTTCTCATGTCTTTGCAGTTGCACTAAGTGTCAGCTTGCGTTGACAGCATGATGTGTGCATGTTATTGTTCCGTGAGGTTGTATTTCGGCTTGCTTTCTTTCTGAATATTTAAAGCTGCTTGGATGGTATGAGGCAAACAATTACGTACCTCCTGCACTCATCACAGCTGTCTCCCAGCCCCTGTCGTGAAACTGACCTTGCTGATACTGAGCATCCCCAGCGATGAAGCTTTCACACAGTTTACTTCCACTGACAACATTTCTTCTTAATTTCATTTTTGCTCATTTATTTAAAGGCCTCAGCACTCATTCCGTGTCTCCTTTGCCCTCCCGCATTGGTCCACAGTTACAGCCAGTAATGATATCAGAGGGGAGGTTAAAAAACTCCCTTCACTTCGACTCCCATCTTGTCCTCTATTACCCTCTGCTGATTGTTACTGTAGATGAGAGTTGTTTCTTCTCTATTACAGCTGCGTTTCCTCTGTAATGTGTGTGTGTGGCATCACAGGAAAGGTCAGCCACTGAGCTATTTCCCTGGTGAGCTAGAGTGACCCGTCTGAACTGGCAGGCAGTGTGAGTGAGTGTGTGTGTTTCTCCTCTAGGTTTGTCTGTAGTGGATGTTGCGTGTACATACGTGGATTTAATGTATTGCCAACGTTGTGGGGACATGGATGTGTTTACACAGTCGCACTGTGGGGACTCACCTTCATTATGGGGACATAAACTTTACGGTGAAAAATTAGGTTAAGCTTGGGGTAAGTCTCCATATAACTAATATAAGTGAATATAATGTGCTCAGAAAGGACGAAAGCACTACTCTGTGTGTGTGCGTGTGCGTGCGTGTGTGTGTGCGTGTGTGTGTGCGTGTATGTGTGTGTGTTCCAGTGACCTTGCTGCAGTGGACCTCAGCTCTCTGAGCAGAGCGGACAGGTCTGACTGTCCCCTGAGTTTAAATCTATGAATATCTAGAGGAAGCTGAGAGGACATTAAGCTGCACAGACAGTGACTGATGTGCTCAGAGATATTTGTGCATGTACAGATAAAAAATAAACGATTCTGTTTTTGCGTGTGTACACACGACCTGGATGTCTTTCCCTTCATCTCTTTCCACCCTCCTATGCTAAAAATGATTTCCTTACCTTTATTCTGCCTTTCCTTCATGCATCCCAACTATGCACTATTCACGCAGCACACACTCATCAGCCGTAATGCTCATGAGAACAGAACGACTAGTCATCTCTTGCCTTTACAGCAGAGCCACCAGTTGTCGCTGGCAACCATCTCCCATCACTAAAGCCGCCAGGAGAAGTAAAGTGGGTTTCACCAAGGAATTAAAAATATATAGCTGTGCAAAGCTCTCAGTGAATTTAGCATATTAATGGAGTTTTTATTAGTTGCCCTTATAGTGTATTTTCTATTTCATTATGCATAATTTACTGTAGCTAGAAAGTTTTCTTTAATAACATGAAGAATCAAGGTAGTCTGTGTGTAGAAAATGCAGAGCTGAAGCAAAACAGGGAGCTGAAGCAAACTCAGTAAAGCTTTTACTAACATAGTTTGATTTTGTATTTCAGGATCAGAAAACATTTTTAAAATGTTTCGCCTTGATGCTAAAGGAAAGATCGCCTGAGAAAAGGGCTTATTAGGCAAGATATTTTTAGTTATAACCCTTTCAAATTAAGTTGATGGTCTTTCATAAGAAGAACAATAGTTTGCAGTCCCGCTAGTGGCTCTGTAAGGCTGTATTTATAATGTATGGTATAATGTTTAGCAGGTATAATGTTTCGCGTGTTCCCCATTTTAGTTTAACATGTTAAAAGTCAGTAAAGTCTGTAGGCGTCATCTTCTGGAAACCGTGAATGTCTGTACTAAATTTCACAGCAATCCATCTAATAATCTCTGAGATATTTCAGTGTGGACCAAAGTAGCGGATCAAATAACAGACTGACAACTGAAAGTTGCTGTACATTACAGCAAACACAACATTTCTATGTATGAACATACATACATATACTGTACAGTAATACTCTACATGCAATATACTGTACGCATACATATATCCACATCCGTTTGGTGTTTAGTGTGTTAGTTTCCTGCTTTTGTTGAAGCAGCCATATCAAATTATGTGAATAGATAATAAATCTGAAAGTTCAACCCACTGAGTGAAATGCTGGGTCCCACTGTGGTTTATTCATCATTTAAAACCCACTGACTTGTACCACAATGTACGCCGGCGGTCTGTCAGCTCCAAGTTGCTCAAAAGTCTTGAAATTCTTTACTCAGGACCCCCACTGGAAAACAAAGTTTCCGGTGTAACCAGGCCACTCATGTACATTACTAATGCTCTGCCCCCTGTGCAATAACGCACATGTCTATTGAATCTCTTTAATTATTTAGTGTCAAATTAGTATGTAGCGAGGGTAGAGGCATAACAGGCACAGTAGTTATAAAACACACGAGAATCAGATGGAGCTTGTTTAATATTGATGAGTATAAACCCTTTCACTGAACTGAATCCACCGCACTTGTTTTTGGTTTCAGTTGCTTTCCCCGTGCTGCTGTGGCAGTCATGTCTGTACCAGTAAATTAAGTGAGCGCTGATGTTTGCAGGGGAGAAAATAGTGACACAACATATGGTGTAATTACGAAGGATAGTAATTAGGACACTATCTTACATCTGATGTTTGTTCACCCAGTTAAACAGCACGTGGGAACGCATTTGATTTTCCACTCAACTATGATATTTGATTTCTCTTTTTTCTGAAGCTGTTTTTGATTGTTTTTGCTTCTAGTGTTCAGGTTTCAAACAGTGGACCAAGGACACAGACTTGTTATTATTTTTTACTGATTTTTAAACGCTGATGCCTTTCATTTCTACTCAAAACAAACTGGTATCCATTTAAATACGAATCAGTGTTTTTATCTACAAATCACTGTCAGTTAAAATGAACTGTGTATGTATGCACATAAAATCAGGACCAAACCAGGTAGTTTATCTTTGGGAGATGTGCGATTTCTCCCGCAGGTCACTGACAATATGCTACCACTTTACAAAGCTCGGTGTAAAATATTTTAAAACAGCAATCCATTCCTGTAACCAGCCTTAACAGCCAACGGCAGCGGCGTTGGAAGCTGAACTCCCTGTGGTTTGTGTAAATATCAGGTTCTGCGTCTCCCTGTGCTGCCCTCTGTGCAGCGATGGGCTCACAGTGAGAACCCTGACTGTCTTCACAGCCTGAGAGCTTTTGTTCAGATGTGAGCATAGGCGTAGAAAGCTGGAACAGGTAGAGAGACAGAGAGAGAGAAGAGGATTTACATAAGCCTTGAGGTTGGCTTTGTGAAGAGGAGAGGTGCATTACAGACTTTTCCTTCCTTTTCCATTTCCAATTAATAAGGAACAAGGCCCATACTCAGAATCAGCTCAATTGGCCAAGCATGTGTACACATACAAGGAATTTGTATCAGGTTTTCATGACCAAAATCTTTCTTTAAATAACTCCGGTCATGTGTAATTTGCAGGTACTACAAAACGGAGATAACCACACTTCAGTGACTGCACTCTGGCTAGTTAAGTTAGCTGATGAGCTAGCCACACCTAGCCCTAAAGCTAATTTACCCACCTTTCCCTGTTTCTGTAATTTGGAATTGTAGCCTATATATGATGCCGTAGCTAAATCTAATCACAGTGGAGGAAAAAAATAACACTAGATAAGCTAGGTTCCTAAAAGCTAATGATCCCGTGCAAGGACTGTGGCAATGATGTTCTTTTCTTTTTGGGTTACAGCCTATATCTGTCGCACAGCTTGACTTTGTAGCCTTCAGACATTTTTCTCAACTTGACTGTCCCTGTAGTTCCTGCTTTCTACGTTTGTATGGTACAATGTCAGCTGTAGTTTATAGTATGTAGGCATGTGTGTTAACGTACCGTATATTGATAACCAATTTCTCCATGTGGGCACGGATGAGAGAAAGATGAACGAGGGAGCAGACAAAGAAAAAAAACAAACCCTAGAGAGAGAAGAATCTTTTGAGAGAGGAGGAAGTACCACAATAAGAGATGATCAGTGAGAAGAGGGGGACTGATGGCAGAGAGAGCTCTATTATCTTTCACTCTGCAGGAGAGGAAGCCTCTCGCCATCTCCTCGTGATAACCCCATCATCCCCTCTCTTCCTGTCCACCACCTCCCATCTGTTTCTTCCCCAGTTGTAATACCAATATTTGACTTTCAACCTGTGTGAGAACCCTATTTCTATTACCACGTCCCTATATTTGAAGCTTCTTTAAGTTTAAGTTCCTCACTTTTTGTCGTACTGTCGCTCATCCACCTACAGCTGTAGCCAGTGTTCAAGCGTCATCTTTTATTTCATGCACTGTGAGCAAAAAACGTAGACTCTGGTGTGCATTTTTTTATATCTGTGAAATTGCGTGTTCATTTTAAAGCACAGGCCTCTAAACACATTCCTTAAATTCCACTTTTCAGCAATTAAAGGAGAGTTAGCAGAATATTGACAAAACTGTAAACTAGAAAGAAATGTTTCGCCTACAGAGGCTGCAGGCCCTCGCTTGCTCGCTTCCTGAGTGTCGTGTCTTTCTGTCTTTCCTCTAGATGCCAAAGCCTGCCCCAGCGGCGAGTTCATGTGCGCCAACCGCAAGTGCTTGGCCACCGTGTACGTGTGCGACGGTGACGACGACTGTGGAGACGGCAGCGATGAGCTCAAGTGCGCCTCCCCTCTGACCTGCGGGCCCAACCATCTCCGCTGTAACACCTCAGAGTGTGTGCCGCTCATGTGGAGCTGCGACGGAGACCCCGACTGCTCCGACAGCTCGGACGAGGGGCCGGAGCGCTGCGGCGGCGACGGGGTCCCGTACCTGCCGAACCGCAGGGCAAACTGCACTGCGGGGGAGTTTCGCTGTGCCAACGGGGAGTGTGTGCGGCTGACCTGGAAGTGTGACGGAGATCCAGACTGCAAGGACAAGTCTGATGAGTCTGACTGCCGTGAGTTTCCCTTTGTGTTGCTTTTCTTTGCATCTCCTTGCCTTCCGCCCCTGATGCTGTACCCTCTTGTATTCTATTTTTTTGTCATGCATTCTTTATTGTAAAAAGACTATCCCTCTATTCATCTTCACAAAGGCTGTCCACTTTGCTTACATTGATGTGGGACAATGCTGCTCTGTCTGAAAGGGTTTCTCTACATGTGGAATATGTAAGTGGGCTGAAGGATATTTTCAGTACAATAGAGAATGATGCACATGTAAGCAGTGATCTCTGAGTGAGGAAGCTATAATTGCGTCTCCGTTACTTCCCTCATGCTAATTCTAAGCAGGTTTTGAGTAAGTAGTTTCACTGTAGATGTATGTGTGTAAAAGGGCACTTCTTAAAATGTGCTTATCTTTTGCACTCAGCTGTTGACATTTCTGTTGGTTCCCATCTTGTTTAAATCATATATGTTGATATAATATGCATACATGTGTCGCACAGTGTTTGGGACCGAGTTGTTTTTCCTCATTAGATTCTGCATATAATGTATCACTGATATAAATATTTTAACTAGTTGCACATAGAGTTTGTACATTTGTTATACTCATAGAAAGCTTCAGACCAGTCAAATCCATCACATTCAGAAGTTATTACACTGAAGGTCGGTTTTACTTTGCATTTTCTCTGTGTGGACGGTACGTTAAGATATTGAGACTGGAACAAATGATACTTCCTTCTTCTTCTGAGGTGTTACTTTCCATTTAGCACATTTCCACTCCGCTGGGATTCGAGGGAAGGTTTGATGTTTGTTATTTTTTTTTAAATGTGTCTGGTAAAGAATGTGTTTCTGTTGATAAACACAGTGTGAAGATGGGGCCTTGTGATAAAACAGGTTTTCCTATTAACTGGTCATGGATGGGGGAGCCCTGAAGCCCTTGTCTCACTAAGCCAGAGTGCGAAGCCCAGATAGTCCCACTATTCATTATCAAGATGTGTGGTGCACACATCAGGCCCACCTCTCACACTCTGCGGTGTCACATAAGCAGCACTTAAAAGAGATTGATGTTTTCTTAGCCAACTGGATCCCTGCATTAAGAGAGGGGCCTGGAGACGGTTCGAGGGACATCCTCGTATTTGTCCAGAGGTTACCCTGCAACGCCTTTAAGCTCCAGCTTCCCCATCTTCGCCACATTCACATACTTTAATGTCTGTGTGAGGATTGCTTTGCCATATAAATTGAATTTCGTGCCAACTTGTCAGCTGAAGACAAATGTTAATGTGATTCATCAATATATTTTTATGCATGGACAGTGTGTGCATGCATGTGTCTGTATGCAGCGCGACGTTATTGCCAATCAGATCTCTAGATTGATCTACAGACAAACAGAGTATGTTCCTGTGTGTTTGTGTGTGCACATGTGTGTCCAGGCTGCAGCGGTCTGTCTCCAGTACATTCCCTCTGTCCTGCTCATCCTGTGATAACACTAAATCATATCCCCCTCAGTCATATATATTGCTTTTTAGTGTGGTTTAGAGAGGAGTTATATGAGCATACTGGGCCCAGTTGATGAAAAGCTTGTCTGTGCTTGGGATATTAATGAAATTTGGTGTGGCTTCACGCAGCCTCCATCTTTGCGTTCCTATATTGAAAATCATTCATCACACGCCCTCAGGTTGACTTCCTCTGTCCTAGGCAGCACCTAACACAGGCTGTGAATGGAATGAAGTACAGTGCTTTATGTTATTGCACGACATTTTTGATTTCATGCGTGCTTCTCCATTTTATTTTTGAAAAACACATTCCTGGGCACGTCGTGCCTTTATTAGAGAGGAAAGAAGAGAGACTGAAAGAAGAAGAGAGAGGAATTGATCGACTGAAATGCTACTAAAGGTCTTGGGTTGGTTTTGAGCCCAGGATGTTGTGTTCCTCTTGAAGGGATTAAAGGGGATTTACAAATTTACAAGTGTGTGTTTATGTGAGTGTGTGTGTGTGCGTGTGCCTCTTACAGCCCTGTTGACGTGTCGCCCTGATGAGTTCCAGTGCGGTGACGGTTCCTGCATCCACGGCACCAAGCAGTGTAACAAGGTCCATGACTGTCCTGACCACAGCGATGAATCCGGCTGTGTCAACGGTGGGTACACCTGTCAGTGCTGTCTGCATGTCTGGATGCCAGAATTTGTCCTCCTCTCTGCCTGTTCACCTGTCTTCATCTTTTATGCAAGCGTCTGTTTGAATAAGTCTTCCTGTTTGTTCTGTCTGGTATTTACATTATATTTGATTCAGTGTGCTGCTGCCATTTGCACACGTCTGCCTGCGTGAAATACTTTAAAACAAGAGGGAGTTTGTGATAGCCAGTGATGACTTTGTGATGACATGTTTGATCTGCTAATTTAAGGCTGTATTTGTTATAGAAATAAAGGGGATTTATGATAAAAGTGTGATATTACAGTAAATGCTACAACTGCCTTTTGATGTGCTTGTCTGCTCTGTGTTTGCTGGTTTAAGACAAAGTCAAATATAAGATTTCAGAGTTGTAGCACAGTCTGAGTTCACGCTGCTCACAGCAGCAGCACAGTCGGCAAAAGTTGGCTACCTTGCTTAGAAGTTGGATACATGCACCCTGTCGCCTACAATTCCTCATCAGACAGCTCACTGTGGCTGCTCCTGCTTGATCCATTACTCCATTCAATGTTTAAAACTCATCTGCTGTCAAAAAAGACGAGCGACTGTCTTGATGAAGATTGCATTTACAGCAGCAATGAATGCATTGCATTTCATGGCTGCCTCGTTAAAAGCCACCCCGTGTGTCAACAACTGAACACTTACACTTAGCAGGAACTTACTACAGCTCTGGGAAAGAGAGTGAACATTAAAAAGGCTCATATCAGTGAGATAACATAACGCTGGAATGCATGCTGCGTCGTTTCCTGGGGATTCCTCCTGTGAAGGTTGGCTGGTAGGTAGGAATCCAGCACCACTAATGATGAAGACAACCGTATAGAGATGTAACCACAATGTGTAAATACACCAAATGGCTATTGCAGGAAAATGCAGGCCATGTAGTAGCTTCCTTTAAATAAACTTATGTGGGATTTGTCTGTGCATAAATTATTGTGAAAATAATTGCATGTAATGACCACTGATGTTATGTTGTGTCGATCCAGCCCACTGCATTTTTTTAAGCTGATTTCATTACTTCTCCCTCCTCTGACTATGATGCATAATTCACCGGAGTACTGCAAAATTATTTTGCCGGAAATTAAGCTCCAGCACTGTGAAACTGGACCAAATTAAAGTTCAGTTTTTATTACATGAGGCTTTTTTATGTGGGCTGATATGAATATCTGAGTGGGAAGTATTTTTTGGTGTCACTTGTTTCATGTGAGCCTTAATAATTTGGCGAGTCACTGGAGATATTCAGTTTGGCTTCACACACTTCTAGATGCATAAGGGTGTGAATCATTTTGCGGTAGCTTATGCAAATAGATGTTCATGATGTTGATAGTGTAGATGCTTATCATATCTGATTTTCTGTTGCAGCCACCAAATGTGAAGGACCCCTGAAGTTCCTGTGTAAGAATGGAGAGTGCATTGACAGCTCCAAGGTTTGTGACTCTGCGAAGGACTGCAAGGACCGATCAGATGAGCCAAAGAAAGAGTGCGGTAAGAGGAGTTTTTCTGCACATGCTGACTTGGTTGTAACCTTGTGTCAGCTTTCAACAAAAGCTCCTTCACCCTTGATGCAAATTAAGTTTATGACTTTTTGCCTAGTCAGCTTTTAAGTAGAAGCTTTATCGTCTTTCTCTCCCAGTAGTATGAAATGATGGGAAAGTGTGTGTGTGTCAGTGGAGTTTCTGTCCCGGCCTGCGCAATCAGGGAGCATGTGCATACGAACGTAAATGAATTCAAGCAGTTAATGTAGCATCTTAATTGTGTTTGCCATAACAAAATGCAACTACCTCCCTCCTATTACCTTGCATTTCAAAGGCTTCGGAGGCGCACTCAAATTAGCAGCAGCCTCCATTGATGAGAACTAGAGCCTGCATGTACTAATTACCATCAGACAGCAGAAGAAGGCTTCTTCTGCTCTGTGATAATCTCTCTGTTCTGCATCTCTCTTCCTGTGTTCATCTCATCACTTATTTTACTGACCACGAGTAAATGGGAGTGATGTCTGGCTTAAAGGAACAAAAGACTGTGTTTATCAGTTTCCCTCCGTGTTAAAGAGCTCACTGAGAAAGTTAATGAAATGAGAGAGTGAGGAACAGACAAACCTTCCTTAGAGGAACATGAAGTTATGAAGGGAGAAGTGACAAGCTGACAGAGTAGACTGACCTCTGCCAGGGACGGAAATTGCAAGACCGAAACAGGTATTCCAGAGAGTAATTCTCCTCCACCACCATCTCTTCCTCCCTCTCTCTCCTCATATCCCCCCCCTTTCTCCTTCAACTCAGGTCTTGTTTTCAGCTCATTAAAAGCGTGTCCACACACACCTAGCTCATCGCTCTGCTCGCTCAGCCGTTCACTCGCAAGATGTTCCCCAACCAAAACACACGCACACGCAAAAAAAACTAGACACAGAGAAACAATAATACTTCCCGCCGCTCTGAAACACACTTACACGTAGATGTTTGGTGTGATTGCCTTTGCAGCATCAGCCTTACATCAGAGGAAAATAAAGACAACACGTTTCTCTCTGCGCGCAAGCAAATGTTTTCCTTTGTTTTCCATGTCATTAGAAATAATGGCATATTACCACAGCACCAACTCATTACTCTGCACCCCATTCATTTCTTAACACTGCACCATCACTCCCAGCTTCCACTGAGAGGAACGGCTGAAAATAGGTAGTACATAATGGGTTACCATGGTGAGAGAGAGACAGAGAGATGGAGGTGGGCAAGAAAAGGAGAGACGTCATGATTGTTTGCCCATGGGAAAGGAGAAGTGACCTCTAAATCGTGGCTGTCCTTGGAAGTGGACTGCAAAAAGCTGTTGTCACACAGGGCCTCTCCGGGGGCGTACATGTTACACACCCAGCCCCCTCAAAGAAACAGGGATGAGTGAGTCCTCAAATACAGATACATCTAGGTCTTACTTCCGTCTGCAGTTAATTCTGAACAGACATGAAGGGAGTTAGCGAGAGTTACTGTGAGTGGCGGGTTGCTGTCATCCATCCAGCTGAATTAAAGATGGGAATTTAATGCCGGCGGTCGCAGCACTTGAAGCCTGCTGGCAGTTACACAAAGCAAAGAGGAACGTTTTCCCACAAACGTAACCTTCAGTCAATCTTTGGAGTGTCAGTGTTGCGCAGCGAGCAAAGCTCCTTTCCTCAAAGCTCCACAGATGAGATGAACAGGTCGTCTTGGATCCCTGCAGTCAGTGCATTGCTGGTCATGGGTCTAACTCTGTGTTGTTTAGTAAACCAGGACCACGACTCTTGCATAAATGCTCTTTGTGCATGTATGGTGTGGAACAACCTAAACAGCACAAGCCAACACCGTCTCAACACTACAGATATCAATACATTCACTCTACACTTGTTTAAAGTATCTTTACTGAGGGAAATACACTTATTTGCGTTCTTGTGAATACTTAGATTGCAAGATTGATGTCACTTTCATGGCTGTACTGTAAATATTATGCAGGAGCCAGCAGCCGGTTATCTTAGCTTAGCACAAAGACTGGAAAAAGGGGGAGACAGCAAGCCTGGCTCAGTCTAAAGGTAACAAGATCCGCCTGCCTGGATCTCGAAAGCCTCCAAATTAACATGTTAATCTCGTTTGCTCAATCTGCACAAAAATCATTGTGCAAAAGCGACATGCTGCAGTGAAGTGGAGTCGTTGCCATGAGGTTTAGCTTCCTGTGCAAACACAAAACATTTCCTAAAACAGAGTATAACATTAAAATGTATTTACTCTAATAAAATATAAAAGCAACACTTAAAGAGATACAGCATTGCATCCTTTCAAAATAAAAGTCTCTGCTAAATTTGCATAGAAATTTATTGGAATTGAATGCCAATTTTCTTTAGGGCAACACTCTATACTGGCTCAGACAGACATCGACAAAAGGAAAGCAGATGTATGTGATGTGAAAATGTGAAAGCTGAAGAATATGAAAAGGTTGATGTATTTTTGCGGTTTGTCGCTTATACGTTCAGCTATTGAAGTTTCACTCTGGAGCCAGTGACTGTGTTGGTCGTACTGTTTACAAACACACACTCCCTGCTTTCATTGACTAATGATATAAAGCTCACTGGCTATTGACAAATGTGTTACTCTAGATTGGGTTGGATGCTGTTAACAGAATTAAGCGCTGTCTCGCATTGAGGAGTGCGGTCTCTCCTGCAGTTGAACCGTCCCTCTCTTTATCGGCCCTTTCCAGTTGTTCATTGTGCAGTCATGCTCAATTGTTTGTGTAAAAGCAAAGCCTGTGCTTCATTGAATGAAGTGTTGGAGAGCATTATTTTCCGGTGATCGTAGCTTTCACTCAGTCGGCTTACCTTCTCTGGTTCGTTCACACAATAGTTTTGGGGTTTTTTCATGCAAAGTGTGCTGAAGAGCTGCTACTGTTCTGTAAGACTGCAACAGTGAAATGATACGGTAATGCTTCTCTATGTAGGTCTAATATTGATGCGCAGATCAGCACTTACGTCATCCAAATCCACATACACGCATAAATCATCCACCCGCCACCCACCTGAAACATATTCTCCGATTTAGAGACCCACACATCTACCAGCCCCTGCAGGCTGTATTGCCTTTTAAATTATGCGGCGCAGCGCCGGCTTTCCAGGTGATTTCCTTATTGTGTGTTGCACTGATGTATGAGTGTTTTCTGTAAGGATTTGCTTTAATGATTAGAGATCAAGGTTTCTTTCTGTGCCTTTAAACGTTTCCATGCACGTCGTAATGTGAATGCAGCAAATATCGAGGGACATTTAGGCAGCAAAGCTAAAAACTGTAGTAGGAAACCCAAGAGGAGACAGAATTCAAATTTGTTTCTTCAATTTTTTTCAATTCTTCAGCTGTATTGAAAACATTTGTGGTGCAAAAAAATTGACCCTTAAATTTCAGCCAGTGACTTTTGAGCCGTTCTCACTATGAAGTAAATCATAGCTGTTGTGTGCAGCACAATCAAATCTAACTGCCTCTGCCCTCTTTATTGTGAGCCAACCTTGTGCCAGCTGCTTTGACCTAGTTTTAAATGAGAGTGGTTGTGTTTTTACATCTTGTTTTTTTTCACTTCTTTCATTCTCCGGATGCTTTTACATCACTCTGCCTCTATTTAAGCAGTGTGCCTGTTTAATTTATATGTCCTCACTCTCTCCAGTGATCGAACCTTATGGGGCACCTCAGACTCCCAGTTCACAGAATTAATCCCACCTACGCACATATTTCATATCCCTGCACATGGACCCGATTCCCGGTTTAAGAGCTCACCCCGTGTGATGCTGCGTCTCTTTGATTTTTCACTTGAGAACATCTGATAATATTTCAAAAAGGATGGAAAGGAGCTGAGTATGAGAGCCAAGATAAAGTAAAGATTACGAAGATGATATCCATTTTCCTCACCTATGTGTTACACATATTTAAACACCTTTTTCAGATATCACAAGCCATTCTACTTCTCAAACACCCTTTTCACAAATATTTCACAGTAAATGCAGCTTAGCCTTTTTTCTGAGTCTGATTTTGACCTTTTCAATGACCAACTGAGCGACCATTATGTACCTCCTCTGTGATTGGCTGCATTTGACTGCTGGTGTCTTTTCTTTGTCTCCCAGGGCTGAATGAGTGTATGATCAACAATGGCGGCTGCTCCCACGTCTGCATGGACCGACCAATCGGCTTTGAGTGCCAGTGCCCCACTGGTTACCAGCTACTGGACAAAAAGACTTGTGGTGGTAAATAAAGGCACTTGAGTTAGACAGATAGATAAACAAATCAAGTGGCAGGCTGGCTGCTGATCAAGCTACTATGAGTCTGTGTGTGTGTGTGTGTGTGTGTGTGTGTGTGTGTGTGTGTGTGTGTGGTGCATTGCTTTGGGCTGATCTCAGCTCTCGAGCTGTCTGTCTTTGTTTAATGTGCCCGGCCTGCCACTCCCACAGGGAAACGAGCACAGTCACACTGCTCGCTCACACACTCACTCACACACACCCATATATACTGTGTCCTTCACACCCTTCCCCTTCCTTTTAACACTCACATTTCTATATCGCACCCAAGGAAAAAAGCCTGAGATCTGCTGGAAGGAAGCAGAACAGAGCAGTCGACAGGGGTACGCCCTGTCTGATTGTCGACTCATTAACCGCCAATGACGTCTGTCTGTGTTTGTCCAGCACGTGCAGTTACAGATGTGCATATTAACTCTTCGACTGCAGCCGTCATTCTCTGAAAATCATTTAGTTATCACAATTTAGTTATCTTGTGCAGCTCATGAGGGTGAATGATTACTGGCTGTCTCTGTCTGACTGTGTCTGCCTCTCTCTGTCTCTCAGTTGATTGATTACTTCTGTTCCGTCTCCTCCCCGCAGACATTGACGAGTGTGAGAACCCAGATGCTTGTAGCCAGATCTGCATCAACTACAAGGGGGATTTTAAGTGTGAATGCCGTGAAGGTTATGAGATGGACCCTGTTACTAAGACCTGCAAGGCAGAAGGTGAGTCAAAGTGTGTTACAGTCAACCATGCAGGGTGTGTGAGAGAATAGGAAGTCAAGGGTTTGTATTTTGAGGCTGAAAATGAGTCAAAAAATGGACATGGATTGGAACGGATGCCAGCAGGTCTGAACAATGATACTGCAATCACAATATGAGTCAAGTCTTTAGTGAGAATGGCAATTTTTGCATGTTGTTTTCATTGAAAAAAACCCTGAAAAGTGATGATATGAGTTTTGATGGCGTCTGTACCAAACAAGCATGTTCCATTATGTCTGGAGAATATGATTTGTAGGCTGGGGCATCTCTGTAGCACCACAGTGGTTCGTTTCTAATGGTATGTTGTGACACATTTTACCGTTATCAAAAAATTGCAGCTCCTGCAATTTGGATATTGCACTAGGCCATATTGTAAGTGATAATATTTTGAATAACTGTTCATCCCTACCAGAGATAGAGATCATGTTCCTGCATTAGAGGGTAAAAAACATGTTTTGTTGGTTTCATTTGTATGCAGTTTATGACCTATATAGTTGCTACTTAAAACCAGTTTTGCATTGCAAAGAAAAATGTTCCCCCACTGAAAGTTTAAAAAGCTGCGTTGTAGTCTTGATAACAAGATATTCGTTCAGATATTGCAATGCCTCATTAATGCAACCCTTCACTCTCAGCTTTTGTACCACACTGTCAAACCCTCCTCATTTCATAATCACTAACATCTTTCTTTCGGTTCTTATCATTGCTCTGCACTTGCCTGACATAATTGCTAAATCACAGAAAAAAAAGCACTCAAGTATCAGCAAAGCAGCCACACACAGTTTCTCCCAGGCCAAATCTGTCCTCCACTGTCCCGTCCCATTAGACAGTTTGAGTGACAGACTGATATGTTCCACCATGCTGAACACTTATAATTAGGTATAGCAACTCTTCAGGGGTACCTGGCTGAGACACAGAGGAGGCTAATTACAACAAATTTAATCTGGTCTCCTGTTAGGCTTGTTGACAACAGTGGATAGACTAGTGAAGAACAAAGTGAACTGCTAAGAGGCCAATTAATTTTCTTTGACCTCCAACTATGGCCAAGAGCTATTAGCAAGAGGATTACAGAGAGAGGCCACTGTATATGTTTGCACTTCATTTCCCCCAAAATGTGCATTATTTAATTGGCAAGAGACAGTGAGTCAAATGAAATGTGGTGACTTGGTCCCTGTGGCTATCAAATGTTCCGATTTCATTTCCCTCAATTAAACTGAGCTCATATCAAAGCTTGGCAATCATGTGTGTGTTTGTGTGTGTGTGTGTGTGTTTGCATTTGTACACACTGTATATGTGTTTGGATTGTATCTGCCCCCTGCCTCTGTCTCCACTTGTGTATTTCTCTGTGCATCACTGCCCAGTGTGTTTGCTATCAGTTCATCATGGCCAGGAGAGAACTCTGTGTCTGGCCATGTGTCAAAAGCAGCCAAAGCAGAATCTCAGTGAATGCAGCAGTTCCACCACTTGGTTTTGAGGCAATGAAAACCACCATCGCTGTGACAGCCCATAAAACCAGCGGGGGACCATTTTCCTCTTTAGAGGGGTTGGAAATGTTGTCATTGTAATGGCCAGTTTTTGAGAACACTAAGTCCTGAACAGCACTGTCGTCATTCAGACTTTGGGCCGGGAGAGGAAGGAAAGGGAAGAAAGAAGGAACGTGGAGGAGTTCAATACTACAATGAGTCTATGACACAGACTGTCAAAGGGAAATCTGAGGCAAGCATGCCATTAATGAGAGAATATCATACCTGCCTCTAGAGATAACGCTGCAGCTGCCATCCTTTTACCATGCAGTGTCAGAAAAAAAGGCTCAATATAGATGTTACCAGACAAAGGTGGGCTGTAGTTGCTAGCCAGAGTGATAAAACCTTCCCTGCAGGCACACACTGTTAGTGTATCTGTCACCCACTTGGCTCTTTCCTGCCAGAATTATAAGCAACTTAAAGACATGATGATATAAAAGCACCTGTTCAGCTTTTGGTCTAATTAAAATGCATCGTGGGTGACCTTATCACAAGTGGACAGCTCTAAAAATAGGTGTGAATGCACCCAAAATGACACAAGGACACACAAGGCACTCGGTGCTAATAGATATGTGTGCTAATACCACACCATAACTCCAAGTGCTTCCATCTATGATGGCGTTATGTTGCGTCATCATGTCAGTGTTTTGTTTCCAGCTTTGTCTTTCTCATTTTGTGTTTTTTTGTGTATAGTTTTTTTTATCTAGTATGCAAATATTCACTGCAGTCCCCTTCCATTGCTCTGTGGCTGAAAGCAAATGTGTGTTTTTAGCCATGCTAGCGGCATAGCTCTGGGGAAAGCCAGTGTTGATCGATTTGATGGATTGCCATTAAATTTGTACAGACATTCATGCTTTCCCGGGGATGAGTTTTTATGATTTTTGTTGATACTTTGACCATGAGGCTAACATTTGTGGGTTTTTAAATAAAGCGTTTCAACAACTGGATGAATTGAATATTGGATGAATTGCACACACTTTCTCACACATTCATGCCCCCCTCAGGATAAATTGACCTCACTGGTGATTGGTGATCACTTCTAGTCGAGCACCATCATGAAGTCAAAATGACTTAACACTTGTGCAATTAATCTGCCTCGGCCGATCATGGCGAACTTAGGCCTGCTTAGCATAAGCATGTTAGCATCATCCTTGCAAACATGTTGGCATGCTGATGTTAGCATTTAGCTCAAAGCACTGCTGTACCTAAGTACAGCCTCACAGAGCTGCTAGCATGGCTGTAGACTCGGCCAGTTGTGGTCACAGTTTTCCTTCTGATAAAATCAAATGGGATTGCGGAATGGAAAA